>NC_135411.1:57286266-57995016 GCF_051991245.1 Festucalex cinctus | reverse complement strand
TTCTGGCCAGCATGGGACTTTGAAAAAATTCTGGACAGCATGGGACTTTTAAATATTTCAGCCAGGCATCAGACTTAGAAAAAATTCTGGCCAGCATGGGACTTTGAAAAAATTCTGGACAGCATGGGACTTTGAAAATTTTTGGCCAAGCGTCAGACTTTGAAAAAATTCTGGCCAGCATGGGACTTTGAAAAAATTCTGGCCAGCATGGGACTTAGAAAAAATTCTGGCCTGCATGGGACTTTTAAATATTTCAGGCAGGCGTCAGACTTAGAAAATATTCTGGCCAGCATGGGACTTTGAAAAAATTCTGGACAGCATGGGACTTTTAAATATTTCAGCCAGGCATCAGACTTAGAAAAAATTCTGGCCAGCATGGGACTTTGAAAAAATTCTGGCCAGCATGGGACTTTGAAAATTTTCAGCCAGGCATCAGACTTAGAAAAAATTCTGGCCAGCATGGGACTTTGAAAAAATTCTGGACAGCATGGGACTTTGAAAATTTTCGGCCAGGCATCAGGCTTAGAAAAAATTCTGGCCAGCATGGGACTTTGAAAATTTTCAGCCAGGCATCAGACTTAGAAAAAATTCTGGCCAGCATGGGACTTTTAAATATTTCAGGCAGGCGTCAGACTTAGAAAATATTCTGGCCAGCATGGGACTTTGAAAAAATTCTGGACAGCATGGGACTTTGAAAATTTTCGGCCAGGCGTCAGACTTTGAAAAAATTCTGGACAGCATGGGACTTTGAAAAAATTCTGGCCAGCATGGGACTTTGAAAAAATTCTGGCCAGCATGGGACTTAGAAAAAATTCTGGCCTGCATGGGACTTTGAAAATTTTTGGCCAAGCGTCAGACTTTGAAAAAATTCTGGCCAGCATGGGACTTTGAAAAAATTCTGGCCAGCATGGGACTTAGAAAAAATTCTGGCCTGCATGGGACTTTTAAATATTTCAGGCAGGCGTCAGACTTAGAAAATATACTGGCCAGCATGGGACTTTGAAAAAATTCTGGACAGCATGGGACTTTGAAAATTTTTGGCCAAGCGTCAGACTTTGAAAAAATTCTGGCCAGCATGGGACTTTGAAAAAATTCTGGCCAGCATGGGACTTAGAAAAAATTCTGGCCTGCATGGGACTTTTAAATATTTCAGGCAGGCGTCAGACTTAGAAAATATTCTGGCCAGCATGGGACTTTGAAAAAATTCTGGACAGCATGGGACTTTTAAATATTTCAGCCAGGCATCAGACTTAGAAAAAATTCTGGCCAGCATGGGACTTTGAAAAAATTCTGGACAGCATGGGACTTTGAAAATTTTCGGCCAGGCGTCAGACTTTGAAAAAATTCTGGCCAGCATGGGTCTTTGAAAAAATTCTGGACAGCATGGGACTTTGAAATATTTCAGGCAGGCGTCAGACTTAGAAAAAATTCTGGCCAGCATGGGACTTTGAAAAAATTCTGGACAGCATGGGACTTTGAAAATTTTCGGCCAGGCGTCAGACTTTGAAAAAATTCTGGCCAGCATGGGTCTTTGAAAAAATTCTGGACAGCATGGGACTTTGAAATATTTCAGGCAGGCGTCAGACTTAGAAAAAATTCTGGCCAGCATGGGACTTTGAAAATTTTTGGCCAAGCGTCAGACTTAGAAAAAATTCTGGCCAGCATGGGACTTTGAAAAAATTCTGGCCAGCATGGGACTTAGAAAAAATTCTGGCCTGCATGGGACTTTTAAATATTTCAGGCAGGCGTCAGACTTAGAAAATATTCTGGCCAGCATGGGACTTTGAAAAAATTCTGGACAGCATGGGACTTTGAAAATTTTCGGCCAGGCATCAGACTTAGAAAAAATTCTGGCCTGCATGGGACTTTGAAAATTTTCGGCCAGGCGTCAGACTTAGAAAAGATTCTGGCCAGCATGGGACTTTGAAAATTTTCGGCCAGGCGTCAGACTTAGAAAAAATTCTGGCCTGCATGGGACTTTGAAAATTTTCGGCCAGGCGTCAGACTTAGAAAAAATTCTGGCCAGCATGGGACTTTGAAAAAATTCTGGCCAGCATGGGACTTTGAAAAAATTCTGGACAGCATGGGACTTTGAAAATTTTCAGCCAGGCATCAGACTTAGAAAAAATTCTGGCCAGCATGGGACTTTGAAAAAATTCTGGCAAGCATGGGACTTTGAAAATTTTCAGCCAGGCATCAGACTTAGAAAAAATTCTGGCCTGCATGGGACTTTGAAAAAATTCTGGACAGCATGGGACTTTGAAAATTTTCGGCCAGGCGTCAGACTTAGAAAAAATTCTGGCCTGCATGGGACTTTGAAAATTTTCGGCCAGGCGTCAGACTTAGAAAAAATTCTGGCCAGCATGGGACTTTGAAAAAATTCTGGCCAGCATGGGACTTTGAAAATTTTCGGCCAGGCGTCAGACTTAGAAAAAATTCTGGCCAGCATGGGACTTTGAAAAAATTCTGGCCAGCATGGGACTTTGAAAAAATTCTGGCCAGCATGGGACTTTGAAATATTTCAGGCAGGCGTCAGACTTAGAAAAAATTCTGGCCAGCATGGGACTTTGAAAAAATTCTGGACAGCATGGGACTTTGAAAATTTTCGGCCAGGCGTCAGACTTTGAAAAAATTCTGGCCAGCATGGGTCTTTGAAAAAATTCTGGACAGCATGGGACTTTGAAATATTTCAGGCAGGCGTCAGACTTAGAAAAAATTCTGGCCAGCATGGGACTTTGAAAATTTTTGGCCAAGCGTCAGACTTAGAAAAAATTCTGGCCAGCATGGGACTTTGAAAAAATTCTGGCCAGCATGGGACTTAGAAAAAATTCTGGCCTGCATGGGACTTTTAAATATTTCAGGCAGGCGTCAGACTTAGAAAATATTCTGGCCAGCATGGGACTTTGAAAAAATTCTGGACAGCATGGGACTTTGAAAATTTTCGGCCAGGCATCAGACTTAGAAAAAATTCTGGCCTGCATGGGACTTTGAAAATTTTCGGCCAGGCGTCAGACTTAGAAAAAATTCTGGCCTGCATGGGACTTTGAAAATTTTCGGCCAGGCGTCAGACTTAGAAAAAATTCTGGCCAGCATGGGACTTTGAAAAAATTCTGGCCAGCATGGGACTTTGAAAAAATTCTGGACAGCATGGGACTTTGAAAATTTTCAGCCAGGCATCAGACTTAGAAAAAATTCTGGCCAGCATGGGACTTTGAAAAAATTCTGGCAAGCATGGGACTTTGAAAATTTTCAGCCAGGCATCAGACTTAGAAAAAATTCTGGCCAGCATGGGACTTTGAAAAAATTCTGGACAGCATGGGACTTTGAAAATTTTCGGCCAGGCGTCAGACTTAGAAAAAATTCTGGCCTGCATGGGACTTTGAAAATTTTCGGCCAGGCGTCAGACTTAGAAAAAATTCTGGCCAGCATGGGACTTTGAAAAAATTCTGGCCAGCATGGGACTTTGAAAATTTTCGGCCAGGCGTCAGACTTAGAAAAAATTCTGGCCAGCATGGGACTTTGAAAAAATTCTGGCCAGCATGGGACTTTGAAAAAATTCTGGCCAGCATGGGACTTTGAAAAAATTCTGGCCAGCATGGGACTTTGAAAATTTTCGGCCAGGCGTCAGACTTAGAAAAAATTCTGGCCTGCATGGGACTTTGAAATATTTCAGGCAGGCGTCAGACTTAGAAAAAATTCTGGCCAGCATGGGACTTTGAAAATTTTCAGCCAGGCGTCAGACTTAGAAAAAATTCTGGCCAGCATGGGACTTTGAAAAAATTCGGGCCAGCATGGGACTTTGAAATATTTCAGGCAGGTGTCAGACTTATAAAATATTCTGGCCAGCATGGGACTTTGAAAATTTTCAGCCAGGCATCAGACTTTGAAAAAATTCTGGCCAGCATGGGACTTTGAAAAAATTCTGGCCAGCATGGGACTTTGAAAATTTTCAGCCAGGCATCAGACTTAGAAAAAATTCTGGCCAGCATGGGACTTTGAAAAAATTCTGGACAGCATGGGACTTTGAAAATTTTCGGCCAGGCATCAGACTTAGAAAAAATTCTGGCCAGCATGGGACTTAGAAAAAATTCTGGACAGCATGGGACTTAGAAAAAATTCTGGCCTGCATGGGACTTTTAAATATTTCAGGCAGGCGTCAGACTTAGAAAATATTCTGGCCAGCATGGGACTTTGAAAAAATTCTGGACAGCATGGGACTTTGAAAATTTTCGGCCAGGCGTCAGACTTAGAAAAAATTCTGGCCTGCATGGGACTTTGAAAATTTTCGGCCAGGCGTCAGACTTAGAAAAGATTCTGGCCAGCATGGGACTTTGAAAATTTTCGGCCAGGCGTCAGACTTAGAAAAAATTCTGGCCACCAAGGGACTTTGAAAAAATTCTGGACAGCATGGGACTTTGTAAATTTTCAGCCAGGCATCAGACTTAGAAAAAATTCTGGCCAGCATGGGACTTTGAAAATTTTCGGCCAGGCGTCAGACTTAGAAAAAATTCTGGCCAGCATGGGACTTTGAAAATATTCTGGCCAGCATGGGACTTTGAAAAAATTCTGGACAGCATGGGACTTTGAAAATTTTCAGCCAGGCATCAGACTTAGAAAAAATTCTGGCCAGCATGGGACTTTGAAAAAATTCTGGCCAGCATGGGACTTTGAAAATTTTCAGCCAGGCATCAGACTTAGAAAAAATTCTGGCCAGCATGGGACTTTGAAAAAATTCTGGACAGCATGGGACTTTGAAAATTTTCGGCCAGGCGTCAGACTTAGAAAAAATTCTGGCCTGCATGGGACTTTGAAAAAATTCTGGCCAGCATGGGACTTAGAAAAAATTCTGGCCTGCATGGGACTTTTAAATATTTCAGGCAGGCGTCAGACTTAGAAAATATTCTGGCCAGCATGGGACTTTGAAAAAATTCTGGACAGCATGGGACTTTTAAATATTTCAACCAGGCATCAGACTTAGAAAAAATTCTGGCCAGCATGGGACTTTGAAAAAATTCTGGACAGCATGGGACTTTGAAAATTTTCGGCCAGGCGTCAGACTTAGAAAAAATTCTGGCCAGCATGGGTCTTTGAAAAAATTCTGGACAGCATGGGACTTTGAAATATTTCAGGCAGGCGTCAGACTTAGAAAAAATTCTGGCCAGCATGGGACTTTGAAAAAATTCTGGCCAGCATGGGACTTTGAAAATTTTCGGCCAGGCGTCAGACTTAGAAAAAATTCTGGCCAGCATGGGACTTTGAAAAAATTCTGGACAGCATGGGACTTTGAAAATTTTCGGCCAGGCATCAGGCTTAGAAAAAATTCTGGCCAGCATGGGACTTTGAAAATTTTCAGCCAGGCATCAGACTTAGAAAAAATTCTGGCCAGCATGGGACTTTTAAATATTTCAGGCAGGCGTCAGACTTAGAAAATATTCTGGCCAGCATGGGACTTTGAAAAAATTCTGGACAGCATGGGACTTTGAAAATTTTCGGCCAGGCGTCAGACTTTGAAAAAATTCTGGACAGCATGGGACTTTGAAAAATTTTTGGCCAAGCGTCAGACTTTGAAAAAATTCTGGCCAGCATGGGACTTTGAAAAAATTCTGGCCAGCATGGGACTTAGAAAAAATTCTGGCCTGCATGGGACTTTTAAATATTTCAGGCAGGCGTCAGACTTAGAAAATATTCTGGCCAGCATGGGACTTTGAAAAAATTCTGGACAGCATGGGACTTTGAAAATTTTTGGCCAAGCGTCAGACTTTGAAAAAATTCTGGCCAGCATGGGACTTTGAAAAAATTCTGGCCAGCATGGGACTTAGAAAAAATTCTGGCCTGCATGGGACTTTTAAATATTTCAGGCAGGCGTCAGACTTAGAAAATATTCTGGCCAGCATGGGACTTTGAAAAAATTCTGGACAGCATGGGACTTTTAAATATTTCAGCCAGGCATCAGACTTAGAAAAAATTCTGGCCAGCATGGGACTTTGAAAAAATTCTGGACAGCATGGGACTTTGAAAATTTTCGGCCAGGCGTCAGACTTTGAAAAAATTCTGGCCAGCATGGGTCTTTGAAAAAATTCTGGACAGCATGGGACTTTGAAATATTTCAGGCAGGCGTCAGACTTAGAAAAAATTCTGGCCAGCATGGGACTTTGAAAATTTTTGGCCAAGCGTCAGACTTAGAAAAAATTCTGGCCAGCATGGGACTTTGAAAAAATTCTGGCCAGCATGGGACTTAGAAAAAATTCTGGCCTGCATGGGACTTTTAAATATTTCAGGCAGGCGTCAGACTTAGAAAATATTCTGGCCAGCATGGGACTTTGAAAAAATTCTGGACAGCATGGGACTTTGAAAATTTTCGGCCAGGCGTCAGACTTAGAAAAAATTCTGGCCTGCATGGGACTTTGAAAATTTTCGGCCAGGCGTCAGACTTAGAAAAGATTCTGGCCAGCATGGGACTTTGAAAATTTTCGGCCAGGCGTCAGACTTAGAAAAAATTCTGGCCTGCATGGGACTTTGAAAATTTTCGGCCAGGCGTCAGACTTAGAAAAAATTCTGGCCAGCATGGGACTTTGAAAAAATTCTGGCCAGCATGGGACTTTGAAAAAATTCTGGACAGCATGGGACTTTGAAAATTTTCAGCCAGGCATCAGACTTAGAAAAAATTCTGGACAGCATGGGACTTTGAAAAAATTCTGGACAGCATGGGACTTTGAAAATTTTCGGCCAGGCGTCAGACTTAGAAAAAATTCTGGCCTGCATGGGACTTTGAAAATTTTCGGCCAGGCGTCAGACTTAGAAAAAATTCTGGCCAGCATGGGACTTTGAAAAAATTCTGGCCAGCATGGGACTTTGAAAATTTTCGGCCAGGCGTCAGACTTAGAAAAAATTCTGGCCAGCATGGGACTTTGAAAATTTTCAGCCAGGCATCAGACTTTGAAAAAATTCTGGCCAGCATGGGACTTTGAAAAAATTCTGGCCAGCATGGGACTTTGAAAATTTTCGGCCAGGCGTCAGACTTAGAAAAGATTCTGGCCAGCATGGGACTTTGAAAATTTTCGGCCAGGCGTCAGACTTAGAAAAAATTCTGGCCACCAAGGGACTTTGAAAAAATTCTGGACAGCATGGGACTTTGTAAATTTTCAGCCAGGCATCAGACTTAGAAAAAATTCTGGCCTGCATGGGACTTTGAAAATTTTCGGCCAGGCGTCAGACTTAGAAAAGATTCTGGCCAGCATGGGACTTTGAAAATTTTCGGCCAGGCGTCAGACTTAGAAAAAATTCTGGCCACCAAGGGACTTTGAAAAAATTCTGGACAGCATGGGACTTTGTAAATTTTCAGCCAGGCATCAGACTTAGAAAAAATTCTGGCCTGCATGGGACTTTGAAAATTTTCGGCCAGGCGTCAGACTTAGAAAAGATTCTGGCCAGCATGGGACTTTGAAAATTTTCGGCCAGGCGTCAGACTTAGAAAAAATTCTGGCCACCAAGGGACTTTGAAAAAATTCTGGACAGCATGGGACTTTGTAAATTTTCAGCCAGGCATCAGACTTAGAAAAAATTCTGGCCAGCATGGGACTTTGAAAATTTTCGGCCAGGCGTCAGACTTAGAAAAAATTCTGGCCAGCATGGGACTTTGAAAATATTCTGGCCAGCATGGGACTTTGAAAAAATTCTGGACAGCATGGGACTTTGAAAATTTTCAGCCAGGCATCAGACTTAGAAAAAATTCTGGCCAGCATGGGACTTTGAAAAAATTCTGGCCAGCATGGGACTTTGAAAATTTTCAGCCAGGCATCAGACTTAGAAAAAATTCTGGCCAGCATGGGACTTTGAAAAAATTCTGGACAGCATGGGACTTTGAAAATTTTCGGCCAGGCGTCAGACTTAGAAAAAATTCTGGCCTGCATGGGACTTTGAAAAAATTCTGGCCAGCATGGGACTTAGAAAAAATTCTGGCCTGCATGGGACTTTTAAATATTTCAGGCAGGCGTCAGACTTAGAAAATATTCTGGCCAGCATGGGACTTTGAAAAAATTCTGGACAGCATGGGACTTTTAAATATTTCAACCAGGCATCAGACTTAGAAAAAATTCTGGCCAGCATGGGACTTTGAAAAAATTCTGGACAGCATGGGACTTTGAAAATTTTCGGCCAGGCGTCAGACTTAGAAAAAATTCTGGCCAGCATGGGTCTTTGAAAAAATTCTGGACAGCATGGGACTTTGAAATATTTCAGGCAGGCGTCAGACTTAGAAAAAATTCTGGCCAGCATGGGACTTTGAAAAAATTCTGGCCAGCATGGGACTTTGAAAATTTTCGGCCAGGCGTCAGACTTAGAAAAAATTCTGGCCAGCATGGGACTTTGAAAAAATTCTGGACAGCATGGGACTTTGAAAATTTTCGGCCAGGCATCAGGCTTAGAAAAAATTCTGGCCAGCATGGGACTTTGAAAATTTTCAGCCAGGCATCAGACTTAGAAAAAATTCTGGCCAGCATGGGACTTTTAAATATTTCAGGCAGGCGTCAGACTTAGAAAATATTCTGGCCAGCATGGGACTTTGAAAAAATTCTGGACAGCATGGGACTTTGAAAATTTTCGGCCAGGCGTCAGACTTTGAAAAAATTCTGGACAGCATGGGACTTTGAAAAAATTCTGGCCTGCATGGGACTTTGAAAAAATTCTGGCCAGCATGGGACTTAGAAAAAATTCTGGCCTGCATGGGACTTTGAAAATTTTTGGCCAAGCGTCAGACTTTGAAAAAATTCTGGCCAGCATGGGACTTTGAAAAAATTCTGGCCAGCATGGGACTTTGAAAAAATTCTGGCCAGCATGGGACTTAGAAAAAATTCTGGCCTGCATGGGACTTTTAAATATTTCAGGCAGGCGTCAGACTTAGAAAATATTCTGGCCAGCATGGGACTTTGAAAAAATTCTGGACAGCATGGGACTTTTAAATATTTCAGCCAGGCATCAGACTTAGAAAAAATTCTGGCCAGCATGGGACTTTGAAAAAATTCTGGACAGCATGGGACTTTGAAAATTTTCGGCCAGGCGTCAGACTTTGAAAAAATTCTGGCCAGCATGGGTCTTTGAAAAAATTCTGGACAGCATGGGACTTTGAAATATTTCAGGCAGGCGTCAGACTTAGAAAAAATTCTGGCCAGCATGGGACTTTGAAAATTTTTGGCCAAGCGTCAGACTTAGAAAAAATTCTGGCCAGCATGGGACTTTGAAAAAATTCTGGCCAGCATGGGACTTAGAAAAAATTCTGGCCTGCATGGGACTTTTAAATATTTCAGGCAGGCGTCAGACTTAGAAAATATTCTGGCCAGCATGGGACTTTGAAAAAATTCTGGACAGCATGGGACTTTGAAAATTTTCGGCCAGGCGTCAGACTTAGAAAAAATTCTGGCCTGCATGGGACTTTGAAAATTTTCGGCCAGGCGTCAGACTTAGAAAAGATTCTGGCCAGCATGGGACTTTGAAAATTTTCGGCCAGGCGTCAGACTTAGAAAAAATTCTGGCCTGCATGGGACTTTGAAAATTTTCGGCCAGGCGTCAGACTTAGAAAAAATTCTGGCCAGCATGGGACTTTGAAAAAATTCTGGCCAGCATGGGACTTTGAAAAAATTCTGGACAGCATGGGACTTTGAAAATTTTCAGCCAGGCATCAGACTTAGAAAAAATTCTGGACAGCATGGGACTTTGAAAAAATTCTGGACAGCATGGGACTTTGAAAATTTTCGGCCAGGCGTCAGACTTAGAAAAAATTCTGGCCTGCATGGGACTTTGAAAAAATTCTGGCCTGCATGGGACTTTGAAAAAATTCTGGCCAGCATGGGACTTAGAAAAAATTCTGGCCTGCATGGGACTTTGAAAATTTTTGGCCAAGCGTCAGACTTTGAAAAAATTCTGGCCAGCATGGGACTTTGAAAAAATTCTGGCCAGCATGGGACTTTGAAAAAATTCTGGCCAGCATGGGACTTAGAAAAAATTCTGGCCTGCATGGGACTTTTAAATATTTCAGGCAGGCGTCAGACTTAGAAAATATTCTGGCCAGCATGGGACTTTGAAAAAATTCTGGACAGCATGGGACTTTTAAATATTTCAGCCAGGCATCAGACTTAGAAAAAATTCTGGCCAGCATGGGACTTTGAAAAAATTCTGGACAGCATGGGACTTTGAAAATTTTCGGCCAGGCGTCAGACTTTGAAAAAATTCTGGCCAGCATGGGTCTTTGAAAAAATTCTGGACAGCATGGGACTTTGAAATATTTCAGGCAGGCGTCAGACTTAGAAAAAATTCTGGCCAGCATGGGACTTTGAAAATTTTTGGCCAAGCGTCAGACTTAGAAAAAATTCTGGCCAGCATGGGACTTTGAAAAAATTCTGGCCAGCATGGGACTTAGAAAAAATTCTGGCCTGCATGGGACTTTTAAATATTTCAGGCAGGCGTCAGACTTAGAAAATATTCTGGCCAGCATGGGACTTTGAAAAAATTCTGGACAGCATGGGACTTTGAAAATTTTCGGCCAGGCGTCAGACTTAGAAAAAATTCTGGCCTGCATGGGACTTTGAAAATTTTCGGCCAGGCGTCAGACTTAGAAAAGATTCTGGCCAGCATGGGACTTTGAAAATTTTCGGCCAGGCGTCAGACTTAGAAAAAATTCTGGCCTGCATGGGACTTTGAAAATTTTCGGCCAGGCGTCAGACTTAGAAAAAATTCTGGCCAGCATGGGACTTTGAAAAAATTCTGGCCAGCATGGGACTTTGAAAAAATTCTGGACAGCATGGGACTTTGAAAATTTTCAGCCAGGCATCAGACTTAGAAAAAATTCTGGACAGCATGGGACTTTGAAAAAATTCTGGACAGCATGGGACTTTGAAAATTTTCGGCCAGGCGTCAGACTTAGAAAAAATTCTGGCCTGCATGGGACTTTGAAAATTTTCGGCCAGGCGTCAGACTTAGAAAAAATTCTGGCCAGCATGGGACTTTGAAAAAATTCTGGCCAGCATGGGACTTTGAAAATTTTCGGCCAGGCGTCAGACTTAGAAAAAATTCTGGCCAGCATGGGACTTTGAAAATTTTCAGCCAGGCATCAGACTTTGAAAAAATTCTGGCCAGCATGGGACTTTGAAAAAATTCTGGCCAGCATGGGACTTTGAAAATTTTCAGCCAGGCATCAGACTTAGAAAAAATTCTGGCCAGCATGGGACTTTGAAAATTTTCAGCCAGGCATCAGACTTAGAAAAAATTCTGGCCAGCATGGGACTTTTAAATATTTCAGGCAGGCGTCAGACTTAGAAAATATTCTGGCCAGCATGGGACTTTGAAAAAATTCTGGACAGCATGGGACTTTGAAAATTTTCGGCCAGGCGTCAGACTTTGAAAAAATTCTGGACAGCAGGGGACTTTGAAAAAATTCTGGACAGCATGGGACTTTGAAAATTTTTGGCCAAGCGTCAGACTTTGAAAAAATTCTGGCCAGCATGGGACTTTGAAAAAATTCTGGCCAGCATGGGACTTAGAAAAAATTCTGGCCTGCATGGGACTTTTAAATATTTCAGGCAGGCGTCAGACTTAGAAAATATTCTGGCCAGCATGGGACTTTGAAAAAATTCTGGACAGCATGGGACTTTGAAAATTTTCGGCCAGGCGTCAGACTTTGAAAAAATTCTGGCCAGCATGGGTCTTTGAAAAAATTCTGGCCAGCATGGGACTTAGAAAAAATTCTGGCCTGCATGGGACTTTGAAAATTTTTGGCCAAGCGTCAGACTTTGAAAAAATTCTGGCCAGCATGGGACTTTGAAAAAATTCTGGCCAGCATGGGACTTAGAAAAAATTCTGGCCTGCATGGGACTTTTAAATATTTCAGGCAGGCGTCAGACTTAGAAAATATTCTGGCCAGCATGGGACTTTGAAAAAATTCTGGACAGCATGGGACTTTTAAATATTTCAGCCAGGCATCAGACTTAGAAAAAATTCTGGCCAGCATGGGACTTTGAAAAAATTCTGGACAGCATGGGACTTTGAAAATTTTTGGCCAAGCGTCAGACTTTGAAAAAATTCTGGCCAGCATGGGACTTTGAAAAAATTCTGGCCAGCATGGGACTTAGAAAAAATTCTGGCCTGCATGGGACTTTTAAATATTTCAGGCAGGCGTCAGACTTAGAAAATATTCTGGCCAGCATGGGACTTTGAAAAAATTCTGGACAGCATGGGACTTTTAAATATTTCAGCCAGGCATCAGACTTAGAAAAAATTCTGGCCAGCATGGGACTTTGAAAAAATTCTGGCCAGCATGGGACTTTGAAAATTTTCAGCCAGGCATCAGACTTAGAAAAAATTCTGGCCAGCATGGGACTTTGAAAAAATTCTGGACAGCATGGGACTTTGAAAATTTTCGGCCAGGCGTCAGACTTAGAAAAAATTCTGGCCTGCATGGGACTTTGAAAATTTTCGGCCAGGCGTCAGACTTAGAAAAAATTCTGGCCAGCATGGGACTTTGAAAAAATTCTGGACAGCATGGGACTTTGAAATATTTCAGGCAGGCGTCAGACTTAGAAAAAATTCTGGCCAGCATGGGACTTTGAAAAAATTCTGGCCAGCATGGGACTTTGAAAATTTTCGGCCAGGCGTCAGACTTAGAAAAAATTCTGGCCAGCATGGGACTTTGAAAATTTTCGGCCAGGCGTCAGACTTAGAAAAAATTCTGGCCAGCATGGGACTTTGAAAAAATTCTGGCCAGCATGGGACTTTGAAAATTTTCGGCCAGGCGTCAGACTTAGAAAAAATTCTGGCCAGCATGGGACTTTGAAAAAATTCTGGCCAGCATGGGACTTTGAAAAAATTCTGGCCAGCATGGGACTTTGAAAAAATTCTGGCCAGCATGGGACTTTGAAAATTTTCGGCCAGGCGTCAGACTTAGAAAAAATTCTGGCCTGCATGGGACTTTGAAATATTTCAGGCAGGCGTCAGACTTAGAAAAAATTCTGGCCAGCATGGGACTTTGAAAATTTTCAGCCAGGCGTCAGACTTAGAAAAAATTCTGGCCAGCATGGGACTTTGAAAAAATTCGGGCCAGCATGGGACTTTGAAATATTTCAGGCAGGTGTCAGACTTATAAAATATTCTGGCCAGCATGGGACTTTGAAAATTTTCAGCCAGGCATCAGACTTTGAAAAAATTCTGGCCAGCATGGGACTTTGAAAAAATTCTGGCCAGCATGGGACTTTGAAAATTTTCAGCCAGGCATCAGACTTAGAAAAAATTCTGGCCAGCATGGGACTTTGAAAAAATTCTGGACAGCATGGGACTTTGAAAATTTTCGGCCAGGCATCAGACTTAGAAAAAATTCTGGCCAGCATGGGACTTAGAAAAAATTCTGGACAGCATGGGACTTAGAAAAAATTCTGGCCTGCATGGGACTTTTAAATATTTCAGGCAGGCGTCAGACTTAGAAAATATTCTGGCCAGCATGGGACTTTGAAAAAATTCTGGACAGCATGGGACTTTGAAAATTTTCGGCCAGGCGTCAGACTTTGAAAAAATTCTGGACAGCATGGGACTTTGAAAAAATTCTGGCCAGCATGGGACTTTGAAAAAATTCTGGCCAGCATGGGACTTAGAAAAAATTCTGGCCTGCATGGGACTTTGAAAATTTTTGGCCAAGCGTCAGACTTTGAAAAAATTCTGGCCAGCATGGGACTTTGAAAAAATTCTGGCCAGCATGGGACTTAGAAAAAATTCTGGCCAGCATGGGACTTTGAAAAAATTCTGGACAGCATGGGACTTTGAAAATTTTCAGCCAGGCATCAGACTTAGAAAAAATTCTGGCCAGCATGGGACTTTGAAAAAATTCTGGACAGCATGGGACTTTGAAAATTTTCGGCCAGGCGTCAGACTTAGAAAAAATTCTGGCCTGCATGGGACTTTGAAAATTTTCGGCCAGGCGTCAGACTTAGAAAAAATTCTGGCCAGCATGGGACTTTGAAAAAATTCTGGCCAGCATGGGACTTTGAAAATTTTCGGCCAGGCGTCAGACTTAGAAAAAATTCTGGCCAGCATGGGACTTTGAAAATTTTCAGCCAGGCATCAGACTTTGAAAAAATTCTGGCCAGCATGGGACTTTGAAAAAATTCTGGCCAGCATGGGACTTTGAAAATTTTCAGCCAGGCATCAGACTTAGAAAAAATTCTGGCCAGCATGGGACTTTGAAAATTTTCAGCCAGGCATCAGACTTAGAAAAAATTCTGGCCAGCATGGGACTTTTAAATATTTCAGGCAGGCGTCAGACTTAGAAAATATTCTGGCCAGCATGGGACTTTGAAAAAATTCTGGACAGCATGGGACTTTGAAAATTTTCGGCCAGGCGTCAGACTTTGAAAAAATTCTGGACAGCAGGGGACTTTGAAAAAATTCTGGACAGCATGGGACTTTGAAAATTTTTGGCCAAGCGTCAGACTTTGAAAAAATTCTGGCCAGCATGGGACTTTGAAAAAATTCTGGCCAGCATGGGACTTAGAAAAAATTCTGGCCTGCATGGGACTTTTAAATATTTCAGGCAGGCGTCAGACTTAGAAAATATTCTGGCCAGCATGGGACTTTGAAAAAATTCTGGACAGCATGGGACTTTTAAATATTTCAGCCAGGCATCAGACTTAGAAAAAATTCTGGCCAGCATGGGACTTTGAAAAAATTCTGGACAGCATGGGACTTTGAAAATTTTCGGCCAGGCGTCAGACTTTGAAAAAATTCTGGCCAGCATGGGTCTTTGAAAAAATTCTGGCCAGCATGGGACTTAGAAAAAATTCTGGCCTGCATGGGACTTTGAAAATTTTTGGCCAAGCGTCAGACTTTGAAAAAATTCTGGCCAGCATGGGACTTTGAAAAAATTCTGGCCAGCATGGGACTTAGAAAAAATTCTGGCCTGCATGGGACTTTTAAATATTTCAGGCAGGCGTCAGACTTAGAAAATATTCTGGCCAGCATGGGACTTTGAAAAAATTCTGGACAGCATGGGACTTTTAAATATTTCAGCCAGGCATCAGACTTAGAAAAAATTCTGGCCAGCATGGGACTTTGAAAAAATTCTGGACAGCATGGGACTTTGAAAATTTTTGGCCAAGCGTCAGACTTTGAAAAAATTCTGGCCAGCATGGGACTTTGAAAAAATTCTGGCCAGCATGGGACTTAGAAAAAATTCTGGCCTGCATGGGACTTTTAAATATTTCAGGCAGGCGTCAGACTTAGAAAATATTCTGGCCAGCATGGGACTTTGAAAAAATTCTGGACAGCATGGGACTTTTAAATATTTCAGCCAGGCATCAGACTTAGAAAAAATTCTGGCCAGCATGGGACTTTGAAAAAATTCTGGCCAGCATGGGACTTTGAAAATTTTCAGCCAGGCATCAGACTTAGAAAAAATTCTGGCCAGCATGGGACTTTGAAAAAATTCTGGACAGCATGGGACTTTGAAAATTTTCGGCCAGGCGTCAGACTTAGAAAAAATTCTGGCCTGCATGGGACTTTGAAAATTTTCGGCCAGGCGTCAGACTTAGAAAAAATTCTGGCCAGCATGGGACTTTGAAAAAATTCTGGACAGCATGGGACTTTGAAATATTTCAGGCAGGCGTCAGACTTAGAAAAAATTCTGGCCAGCATGGGACTTTGAAAAAATTCTGGCCAGCATGGGACTTTGAAAATTTTCGGCCAGGCGTCAGACTTAGAAAAAATTCTGGCCAGCATGGGACTTTGAAAATTTTCGGCCAGGCGTCAGACTTAGAAAAAATTCTGGCCAGCATGGGACTTTGAAAAAATTCTGGCCAGCATGGGACTTTGAAAATTTTCGGCCAGGCGTCAGACTTAGAAAAAATTCTGGCCAGCATGGGACTTTGAAAAAATTCTGGCCAGCATGGGACTTTGAAAAAATTCTGGCCAGCATGGGACTTTGAAAAAATTCTGGCCAGCATGGGACTTTGAAAATTTTCGGCCAGGCGTCAGACTTAGAAAAAATTCTGGCCTGCATGGGACTTTGAAATATTTCAGGCAGGCGTCAGACTTAGAAAAAATTCTGGCCAGCATGGGACTTTGAAAATTTTCAGCCAGGCGTCAGACTTAGAAAAAATTCTGGCCAGCATGGGACTTTGAAAAAATTCGGGCCAGCATGGGACTTTGAAATATTTCAGGCAGGTGTCAGACTTATAAAATATTCTGGCCAGCATGGGACTTTGAAAATTTTCAGCCAGGCATCAGACTTTGAAAAAATTCTGGCCAGCATGGGACTTTGAAAAAATTCTGGCCAGCATGGGACTTTGAAAATTTTCAGCCAGGCATCAGACTTAGAAAAAATTCTGGCCAGCATGGGACTTTGAAAAAATTCTGGACAGCATGGGACTTTGAAAATTTTCGGCCAGGCATCAGACTTAGAAAAAATTCTGGCCAGCATGGGACTTAGAAAAAATTCTGGACAGCATGGGACTTAGAAAAAATTCTGGCCTGCATGGGACTTTTAAATATTTCAGGCAGGCGTCAGACTTAGAAAATATTCTGGCCAGCATGGGACTTTGAAAAAATTCTGGACAGCATGGGACTTTGAAAATTTTCGGCCAGGCGTCAGACTTTGAAAAAATTCTGGACAGCATGGGACTTTGAAAAAATTCTGGCCAGCATGGGACTTTGAAAAAATTCTGGCCAGCATGGGACTTAGAAAAAATTCTGGCCTGCATGGGACTTTGAAAATTTTTGGCCAAGCGTCAGACTTTGAAAAAATTCTGGCCAGCATGGGACTTTGAAAAAATTCTGGCCAGCATGGGACTTAGAAAAAATTCTGGCCTGCATGGGACTTTTAAATATTTCAGGCAGGCGTCAGACTTAGAAAATATTCTGGCCAGCATGGGACTTTGAAAAAATTCTGGACAGCATGGGACTTTGAAAATTTTTGGCCAAGCGTCAGACTTTGAAAAAATTCTGGCCAGCATGGGACTTTGAAAAAATTCTGGCCAGCATGGGACTTAGAAAAAATTCTGGCCTGCATGGGACTTTTAAATATTTCAGGCAGGCGTCAGACTTAGAAAATATTCTGGCCAGCATGGGACTTTGAAAAAATTCTGGACAGCATGGGACTTTTAAATATTTCAGCCAGGCATCAGACTTAGAAAAAATTCTGGCCAGCATGGGACTTTGAAAAAATTCTGGACAGCATGGGACTTTGAAAATTTTCGGCCAGGCGTCAGACTTTGAAAAAATTCTGGCCAGCATGGGTCTTTGAAAAAATTCTGGACAGCATGGGACTTTGAAATATTTCAGGCAGGCGTCAGACTTAGAAAAAATTCTGGCCAGCATGGGACTTTGAAAATTTTTGGCCAAGCGTCAGACTTAGAAAAAATTCTGGCCAGCATGGGACTTTGAAAAAATTCTGGCCAGCATGGGACTTAGAAAAAATTCTGGCCTGCATGGGACTTTTAAATATTTCAGGCAGGCGTCAGACTTAGAAAATATTCTGGCCAGCATGGGACTTTGAAAAAATTCTGGACAGCATGGGACTTTGAAAATTTTCGGCCAGGCGTCAGACTTAGAAAAAATTCTGGCCTGCATGGGACTTTGAAAATTTTCGGCCAGGCGTCAGACTTAGAAAAGATTCTGGCCAGCATGGGACTTTGAAAATTTTCGGCCAGGCGTCAGACTTAGAAAAAATTCTGGCCTGCATGGGACTTTGAAAATTTTCGGCCAGGCGTCAGACTTAGAAAAAATTCTGGCCAGCATGGGACTTTGAAAAAATTCTGGCCAGCATGGGACTTTGAAAAAATTCTGGACAGCATGGGACTTTGAAAATTTTCAGCCAGGCATCAGACTTAGAAAAAATTCTGGCCAGCATGGGACTTTGAAAAAATTCTGGACAGCATGGGACTTTGAAAATTTTCTGCCAGGCGTCAGACTTAGAAAAAATTCTGGCCTGCATGGGACTTTGAAAATTTTCGGCCAGGCGTCAGACTTAGAAAAAATTCTGGCCAGCATGGGACTTTGAAAAAATTCTGGCCAGCATGGGACTTTGAAAATTTTCGGCCAGGCGTCAGACTTAGAAAAAATTCTGGCCAGCATGGGACTTTGAAAATTTTCAGCCAGGCATCAGACTTTGAAAAAATTCTGGCCAGCATGGGACTTTGAAAAAATTCTGGCCAGCATGGGACTTTGAAAATTTTCAGCCAGGCATCAGACTTAGAAAAAATTCTGGCCAGCATGGGACTTTGAAAATTTTCAGCCAGGCATCAGACTTAGAAAAAATTCTGGCCAGCATGGGACTTTTAAATATTTCAGGCAGGCGTCAGACTTAGAAAATATTCTGGCCAGCATGGGACTTTGAAAAAATTCTGGACAGCATGGGACTTTGAAAATTTTCGGCCAGGCGTCAGACTTTGAAAAAATTCTGGACAGCAGGGGACTTTGAAAAAATTCTGGACAGCATGGGACTTTGAAAATTTTTGGCCAAGCGTCAGACTTTGAAAAAATTCTGGCCAGCATGGGACTTTGAAAAAATTCTGGCCAGCATGGGACTTAGAAAAAATTCTGGCCTGCATGGGACTTTTAAATATTTCAGGCAGGCGTCAGACTTAGAAAATATTCTGGCCAGCATGGGACTTTGAAAAAATTCTGGACAGCATGGGACTTTTAAATATTTCAGCCAGGCATCAGACTTAGAAAAAATTCTGGCCAGCATGGGACTTTGAAAAAATTCTGGACAGCATGGGACTTTGAAAATTTTCGGCCAGGCGTCAGACTTTGAAAAAATTCTGGCCAGCATGGGTCTTTGAAAAAATTCTGGCCAGCATGGGACTTAGAAAAAATTCTGGCCTGCATGGGACTTTGAAAATTTTTGGCCAAGCGTCAGACTTTGAAAAAATTCTGGCCAGCATGGGACTTTGAAAAAATTCTGGCCAGCATGGGACTTAGAAAAAATTCTGGCCTGCATGGGACTTTTAAATATTTCAGGCAGGCGTCAGACTTAGAAAATATTCTGGCCAGCATGGGACTTTGAAAAAATTCTGGACAGCATGGGACTTTTAAATATTTCAGCCAGGCATCAGACTTAGAAAAAATTCTGGCCAGCATGGGACTTTGAAAAAATTCTGGACAGCATGGGACTTTGAAAATTTTTGGCCAAGCGTCAGACTTTGAAAAAATTCTGGCCAGCATGGGACTTTGAAAAAATTCTGGCCAGCATGGGACTTTGAAAAAATTCTGGCCAGCATGGGACTTTGAAAAAATTCTGGCCAGCATGGGACTTTGAAAAAATTCTGGCCAGCATGGGACTTTGAAAAAATTCTGGCCAGCATGGGACTTTGAAAATTTTCGGCCAGGCGTCAGACTTAGAAAAAATTCTGGCCTGCATGGGACTTTGAAATATTTCAGGCAGGCGTCAGACTTAGAAAAAATTCTGGCCAGCATGGGACTTTGAAAATTTTCAGCCAGGCGTCAGACTTAGAAAAAATTCTGGCCAGCATGGGACTTTGAAAAAATTCGGGCCAGCATGGGACTTTGAAATATTTCAGGCAGGTGTCAGACTTATAAAATATTCTGGCCAGCATGGGACTTTGAAAATTTTCAGCCAGGCATCAGACTTTGAAAAAATTCTGGCCAGCATGGGACTTTGAAAAAATTCTGGCCAGCATGGGACTTTGAAAATTTTCAGCCAGGCATCAGACTTAGAAAAAATTCTGGCCAGCATGGGACTTTGAAAAAATTCTGGACAGCATGGGACTTTGAAAATTTTCGGCCAGGCATCAGACTTAGAAAAAATTCTGGCCAGCATGGGACTTAGAAAAAATTCTGGACAGCATGGGACTTAGAAAAAATTCTGGCCTGCATGGGACTTTTAAATATTTCAGGCAGGCGTCAGACTTAGAAAATATTCTGGCCAGCATGGGACTTTGAAAAAATTCTGGACAGCATGGGACTTTGAAAATTTTCGGCCAGGCGTCAGACTTTGAAAAAATTCTGGACAGCATGGGACTTTGAAAAAATTCTGGCCAGCATGGGACTTTGAAAAAATTCTGGCCAGCATGGGACTTAGAAAAAATTCTGGCCTGCATGGGACTTTGAAAATTTTTGGCCAAGCGTCAGACTTTGAAAAAATTCTGGCCAGCATGGGACTTTGAAAAAATTCTGGCCAGCATGGGACTTAGAAAAAATTCTGGCCTGCATGGGACTTTTAAATATTTCAGGCAGGCGTCAGACTTAGAAAATATTCTGGCCAGCATGGGACTTTGAAAAAATTCTGGACAGCATGGGACTTTGAAAATTTTTGGCCAAGCGTCAGACTTTGAAAAAATTCTGGCCAGCATGGGACTTTGAAAAAATTCTGGCCAGCATGGGACTTAGAAAAAATTCTGGCCTGCATGGGACTTTTAAATATTTCAGGCAGGCGTCAGACTTAGAAAATATTCTGGCCAGCATGGGACTTTGAAAAAATTCTGGACAGCATGGGACTTTTAAATATTTCAGCCAGGCATCAGACTTAGAAAAAATTCTGGCCAGCATGGGACTTTGAAAAAATTCTGGACAGCATGGGACTTTGAAAATTTTCGGCCAGGCGTCAGACTTTGAAAAAATTCTGGCCAGCATGGGTCTTTGAAAAAATTCTGGACAGCATGGGACTTTGAAATATTTCAGGCAGGCGTCAGACTTAGAAAAAATTCTGGCCAGCATGGGACTTTGAAAAAATTCTGGCCAGCATGGGACTTAGAAAAAATTCTGGCCTGCATGGGACTTTTAAATATTTCAGGCAGGCGTCAGACTTAGAAAATATTCTGGCCAGCATGGGACTTTGAAAAAATTCTGGACAGCATGGGACTTTGAAAATTTTCGGCCAGGCGTCAGACTTAGAAAAAATTCTGGCCTGCATGGGACTTTGAAAATTTTCGGCCAGGCGTCAGACTTAGAAAAGATTCTGGCCAGCATGGGACTTTGAAAATTTTCGGCCAGGCGTCAGACTTAGAAAAAATTCTGGCCTGCATGGGACTTTGAAAATTTTCGGCCAGGCGTCAGACTTAGAAAAAATTCTGGCCAGCATGGGACTTTGAAAAAATTCTGGCCAGCATGGGACTTTGAAAAAATTCTGGACAGCATGGGACTTTGAAAATTTTCAGCCAGGCATCAGACTTAGAAAAAATTCTGGCCAGCATGGGACTTTGAAAAAATTCTGGACAGCATGGGACTTTGAAAATTTTCGGCCAGGCGTCAGACTTAGAAAAAATTCTGGCCTGCATGGGACTTTGAAAATTTTCGGCCAGGCGTCAGACTTAGAAAAAATTCTGGCCAGCATGGGACTTTGAAAAAATTCTGGCCAGCATGGGACTTTGAAAATTTTCGGCCAGGCGTCAGACTTAGAAAAAATTCTGGCCAGCATGGGACTTTGAAAATTTTCAGCCAGGCATCAGACTTTGAAAAAATTCTGGCCAGCATGGGACTTTGAAAAAATTCTGGCCAGCATGGGACTTTGAAAATTTTCAGCCAGGCATCAGACTTAGAAAAAATTCTGGCCAGCATGGGACTTTGAAAATTTTCAGCCAAGCATCAGACTTAGAAAAAATTCTGGCCAGCATGGGACTTTTAAATATTTCAGGCAGGCGTCAGACTTAGAAAATATTCTGGCCAGCATGGGACTTTGAAAAAATTCTGGCCTGCATGGGACTTTGAAAATTTTCGGCCAGGCGTCAGACTTAGAAAAGATTCTGGCCAGCATGGGACTTTGAAAATTTTCGGCCAGGCGTCAGACTTAGAAAAAATTCTGGCCTGCATGGGACTTTGAAAATTTTCGGCCAGGCGTCAGACTTAGAAAAAATTCTGGCCAGCATGGGACTTTGAAAAAATTCTGGCCAGCATGGGACTTTGAAAAAATTCTGGACAGCATGGGACTTTGAAAATTTTCAGCCAGGCATCAGACTTAGAAAAAATTCTGGCCAGCATGGGACTTTGAAAAAATTCTGGACAGCATGGGACTTTGAAAATTTTCGGCCAGGCGTCAGACTTAGAAAAAATTCTGGCCTGCATGGGACTTTGAAAATTTTCGGCCAGGCGTCAGACTTAGAAAAAATTCTGGCCAGCATGGGACTTTGAAAAAATTCTGGCCAGCATGGGACTTTGAAAATTTTCGGCCAGGCGTCAGACTTAGAAAAAATTCTGGCCAGCATGGGACTTTGAAAATTTTCAGCCAGGCATCAGACTTTGAAAAAATTCTGGCCAGCATGGGACTTTGAAAAAATTCTGGCCAGCATGGGACTTTGAAAATTTTCAGCCAGGCATCAGACTTAGAAAAAATTCTGGCCAGCATGGGACTTTGAAAATTTTCAGCCAGGCATCAGACTTAGAAAAAATTCTGGCCAGCATGGGACTTTTAAATATTTCAGGCAGGCGTCAGACTTAGAAAATATTCTGGCCAGCATGGGACTTTGAAAAAATTCTGGACAGCATGGGACTTTGAAAATTTTCGGCCAGGCGTCAGACTTTGAAAAAATTCTGGACAGCAGGGGACTTTGAAAATTTTTGGCCAAGCGTCAGACTTAGAAAAAATTCTGGCCAGCATGGGACTTTGAAAAAATTCTGGCCAGCATGGGACTTAGAAAAAATTCTGGCCTGCATGGGACTTTGAAAATTTTTGGCCAAGCGTCAGACTTTGAAAAAATTCTGGCCAGCATGGGACTTTGAAAAAATTCTGGCCAGCATGGGACTTAGAAAAAATTCTGGCCTGCATGGGACTTTTAAATATTTCAGGCAGGCGTCAGACTTAGAAAATATTCTGGCCAGCATGGGACTTTGAAAAAATTCTGGACAGCATGGGACTTTTAAATATTTCAGCCAGGCATCAGACTTAGAAAAAATTCTGGCCAGCATGGGACTTTGAAAAAATTCTGGACAGCATGGGACTTTGAAAATTTTTGGCCAAGCGTCAGACTTTGAAAAAATTCTGGCCAGCATGGGACTTTGAAAAAATTCTGGCCAGCATGGGACTTAGAAAAAATTCTGGCCTGCATGGGACTTTTAAATATTTCAGGCAGGCGTCAGACTTAGAAAATATTCTGGCCAGCATGGGACTTTGAAAAAATTCTGGACAGCATGGGACTTTTAAATATTTCAGCCAGGCATCAGACTTAGAAAAAATTCTGGCCAGCATGGGACTTTGAAAAAATTCTGGCCAGCATGGGACTTTGAAAATTTTCAGCCAGACATCAGACTTAGAAAAAATTCTGGCCAGCATGGGACTTTGAAAAAATTCTGGACAGCATGGGACTTTGAAAATTTTCGGCCAGGCGTCAGACTTAGAAAAAATCTGGCCTGCATGGGACTTTGAAAATTTTCGGCCAGGCGTCAGACTTAGAAAAAATTCTGGCCAGCATGGGACTTTGAAAAAATTCTGGACAGCATGGGACTTTGAAATATTTCAGGCAGGCGTCAGACTTAGAAAAAATTCTGGCCAGCATGGGACTTTGAAAAAATTCTGGCCAGCATGGGACTTTGAAAATTTTCGGCCAGGCGTCAGACTTAGAAAAAATTCTGGCCAGCATGGGACTTTGAAAATTTTCGGCCAGGCGTCAGACTTAGAAAAAATTCTGGCCAGCATGGGACTTTGAAAAAATTCTGGCCAGCATGGGACTTTGAAAATTTTCGGCCAGGCGTCAGACTTAGAAAAAATTCTGGCCAGCATGGGACTTTGAAAAAATTCTGGCCAGCATGGGACTTTGAAAAAATTCTGGCCAGCATGGGACTTTGAAAAAATTCTGGCCAGCATGGGACTTTGAAAATTTTCGGCCAGGCGTCAGACTTAGAAAAAATTCTGGCCTGCATGGGACTTTGAAATATTTCAGGCAGGCGTCAGACTTAGAAAAAATTCTGGCCAGCATGGGACTTTGAAAATTTTCAGCCAGGCGTCAGACTTAGAAAAAATTCTGGCCAGCATGGGACTTTGAAAAAATTCGGGCCAGCATGGGACTTTGAAATATTTCAGGCAGGTGTCAGACTTATAAAATATTCTGGCCAGCATGGGACTTTGAAAATTTTCAGCCAGGCATCAGACTTTGAAAAAATTCTGGCCAGCATGGGACTTTGAAAAAATTCTGGCCAGCATGGGACTTTGAAAATTTTCAGCCAGGCATCAGACTTAGAAAAAATTCTGGCCAGCATGGGACTTTGAAAAAATTCTGGACAGCATGGGACTTTGAAAATTTTCGGCCAGGCATCAGACTTAGAAAAAATTCTGGCCAGCATGGGACTTAGAAAAAATTCTGGACAGCATGGGACTTAGAAAAAATTCTGGCCTGCATGGGACTTTTAAATATTTCAGGCAGGCGTCAGACTTAGAAAATATTCTGGCCAGCATGGGACTTTGAAAAAATTCTGGACAGCATGGGACTTTGAAAATTTTCGGCCAGGCGTCAGACTTTGAAAAAATTCTGGACAGCATGGGACTTTGAAAAAATTCTGGCCAGCATGGGACTTTGAAAAAATTCTGGCCAGCATGGGACTTAGAAAAAATTCTGGCCTGCATGGGACTTTGAAAATTTTTGGCCAAGCGTCAGACTTTGAAAAAATTCTGGCCAGCATGGGACTTTGAAAAAATTCTGGCCAGCATGGGACTTAGAAAAAATTCTGGCCTGCATGGGACTTTTAAATATTTCAGGCAGGCGTCAGACTTAGAAAATATTCTGGCCAGCATGGGACTTTGAAAAAATTCTGGACAGCATGGGACTTTGAAAATTTTTGGCCAAGCGTCAGACTTTGAAAAAATTCTGGCCAGCATGGGACTTTGAAAAAATTCTGGCCAGCATGGGACTTAGAAAAAATTCTGGCCTGCATGGGACTTTTAAATATTTCAGGCAGGCGTCAGACTTAGAAAATATTCTGGCCAGCATGGGACTTTGAAAAAATTCTGGACAGCATGGGACTTTTAAATATTTCAGCCAGGCATCAGACTTAGAAAAAATTCTGGCCAGCATGGGACTTTGAAAAAATTCTGGACAGCATGGGACTTTGAAAATTTTCGGCCAGGCGTCAGACTTTGAAAAAATTCTGGCCAGCATGGGTCTTTGAAAAAATTCTGGACAGCATGGGACTTTGAAATATTTCAGGCAGGCGTCAGACTTAGAAAAAATTCTGGCCAGCATGGGACTTTGAAAAAATTCTGGCCAGCATGGGACTTAGAAAAAATTCTGGCCTGCATGGGACTTTTAAATATTTCAGGCAGGCGTCAGACTTAGAAAATATTCTGGCCAGCATGGGACTTTGAAAAAATTCTGGACAGCATGGGACTTTGAAAATTTTCGGCCAGGCGTCAGACTTAGAAAAAATTCTGGCCTGCATGGGACTTTGAAAATTTTCGGCCAGGCGTCAGACTTAGAAAAGATTCTGGCCAGCATGGGACTTTGAAAATTTTCGGCCAGGCGTCAGACTTAGAAAAAATTCTGGCCTGCATGGGACTTTGAAAATTTTCGGCCAGGCGTCAGACTTAGAAAAAATTCTGGCCAGCATGGGACTTTGAAAAAATTCTGGCCAGCATGGGACTTTGAAAAAATTCTGGACAGCATGGGACTTTGAAAATTTTCAGCCAGGCATCAGACTTAGAAAAAATTCTGGCCAGCATGGGACTTTGAAAAAATTCTGGACAGCATGGGACTTTGAAAATTTTCGGCCAGGCGTCAGACTTAGAAAAAATTCTGGCCTGCATGGGACTTTGAAAATTTTCGGCCAGGCGTCAGACTTAGAAAAAATTCTGGCCAGCATGGGACTTTGAAAAAATTCTGGCCAGCATGGGACTTTGAAAATTTTCGGCCAGGCGTCAGACTTAGAAAAAATTCTGGCCAGCATGGGACTTTGAAAATTTTCAGCCAGGCATCAGACTTTGAAAAAATTCTGGCCAGCATGGGACTTTGAAAAAATTCTGGCCAGCATGGGACTTTGAAAATTTTCAGCCAGGCATCAGACTTAGAAAAAATTCTGGCCAGCATGGGACTTTGAAAATTTTCAGCCAAGCATCAGACTTAGAAAAAATTCTGGCCAGCATGGGACTTTTAAATATTTCAGGCAGGCGTCAGACTTAGAAAATATTCTGGCCAGCATGGGACTTTGAAAAAATTCTGGCCTGCATGGGACTTTGAAAATTTTCGGCCAGGCGTCAGACTTAGAAAAGATTCTGGCCAGCATGGGACTTTGAAAATTTTCGGCCAGGCGTCAGACTTAGAAAAAATTCTGGCCTGCATGGGACTTTGAAAATTTTCGGCCAGGCGTCAGACTTAGAAAAAATTCTGGCCAGCATGGGACTTTGAAAAAATTCTGGCCAGCATGGGACTTTGAAAAAATTCTGGACAGCATGGGACTTTGAAAATTTTCAGCCAGGCATCAGACTTAGAAAAAATTCTGGCCAGCATGGGACTTTGAAAAAATTCTGGACAGCATGGGACTTTGAAAATTTTCGGCCAGGCGTCAGACTTAGAAAAAATTCTGGCCTGCATGGGACTTTGAAAATTTTCGGCCAGGCGTCAGACTTAGAAAAAATTCTGGCCAGCATGGGACTTTGAAAAAATTCTGGCCAGCATGGGACTTTGAAAAAATTCTGGCCAGCATGGGACTTTGAAAAAATTCTGGCCAGCATGGGACTTTGAAAAAATTCTGGCCAGCATGGGACTTTGAAAAAATTCTGGCCAGCATGGGACTTTGAAAAAATTCTGGCCAGCATGGGACTTTGAAAATTTTCGGCCAGGCGTCAGACTTAGAAAAAATTCTGGCCTGCATGGGACTTTGAAATATTTCAGGCAGGCGTCAGACTTAGAAAAAATTCTGGCCAGCATGGGACTTTGAAAATTTTCAGCCAGGCGTCAGACTTAGAAAAAATTCTGGCCAGCATGGGACTTTGAAAAAATTCGGGCCAGCATGGGACTTTGAAATATTTCAGGCAGGTGTCAGACTTATAAAATATTCTGGCCAGCATGGGACTTTGAAAATTTTCAGCCAGGCATCAGACTTTGAAAAAATTCTGGCCAGCATGGGACTTTGAAAAAATTCTGGCCAGCATGGGACTTTGAAAATTTTCAGCCAGGCATCAGACTTAGAAAAAATTCTGGCCAGCATGGGACTTTGAAAAAATTCTGGACAGCATGGGACTTTGAAAATTTTCGGCCAGGCATCAGACTTAGAAAAAATTCTGGCCAGCATGGGACTTAGAAAAAATTCTGGACAGCATGGGACTTAGAAAAAATTCTGGCCTGCATGGGACTTTTAAATATTTCAGGCAGGCGTCAGACTTAGAAAATATTCTGGCCAGCATGGGACTTTGAAAAAATTCTGGACAGCATGGGACTTTGAAAATTTTCGGCCAGGCGTCAGACTTTGAAAAAATTCTGGACAGCATGGGACTTTGAAAAAATTCTGGCCAGCATGGGACTTTGAAAAAATTCTGGCCAGCATGGGACTTAGAAAAAATTCTGGCCTGCATGGGACTTTGAAAATTTTTGGCCAAGCGTCAGACTTTGAAAAAATTCTGGCCAGCATGGGACTTTGAAAAAATTCTGGCCAGCATGGGACTTAGAAAAAATTCTGGCCTGCATGGGACTTTTAAATATTTCAGGCAGGCGTCAGACTTAGAAAATATTCTGGCCAGCATGGGACTTTGAAAAAATTCTGGACAGCATGGGACTTTGAAAATTTTTGGCCAAGCGTCAGACTTTGAAAAAATTCTGGCCAGCATGGGACTTTGAAAAAATTCTGGCCAGCATGGGACTTAGAAAAAATTCTGGCCTGCATGGGACTTTTAAATATTTCAGGCAGGCGTCAGACTTAGAAAATATTCTGGCCAGCATGGGACTTTGAAAAAATTCTGGACAGCATGGGACTTTTAAATATTTCAGCCAGGCATCAGACTTAGAAAAAATTCTGGCCAGCATGGGACTTTGAAAAAATTCTGGACAGCATGGGACTTTGAAAATTTTCGGCCAGGCGTCAGACTTTGAAAAAATTCTGGCCAGCATGGGTCTTTGAAAAAATTCTGGACAGCATGGGACTTTGAAATATTTCAGGCAGGCGTCAGACTTAGAAAAAATTCTGGCCAGCATGGGACTTTGAAAAAATTCTGGCCAGCATGGGACTTAGAAAAAATTCTGGCCTGCATGGGACTTTTAAATATTTCAGGCAGGCGTCAGACTTAGAAAATATTCTGGCCAGCATGGGACTTTGAAAAAATTCTGGACAGCATGGGACTTTGAAAATTTTCGGCCAGGCGTCAGACTTAGAAAAAATTCTGGCCTGCATGGGACTTTGAAAATTTTCGGCCAGGCGTCAGACTTAGAAAAGATTCTGGCCAGCATGGGACTTTGAAAATTTTCGGCCAGGCGTCAGACTTAGAAAAAATTCTGGCCTGCATGGGACTTTGAAAATTTTCGGCCAGGCGTCAGACTTAGAAAAAATTCTGGCCAGCATGGGACTTTGAAAAAATTCTGGCCAGCATGGGACTTTGAAAAAATTCTGGACAGCATGGGACTTTGAAAATTTTCAGCCAGGCATCAGACTTAGAAAAAATTCTGGCCAGCATGGGACTTTGAAAAAATTCTGGACAGCATGGGACTTTGAAAATTTTCGGCCAGGCGTCAGACTTAGAAAAAATTCTGGCCTGCATGGGACTTTGAAAATTTTCGGCCAGGCGTCAGACTTAGAAAAAATTCTGGCCAGCATGGGACTTTGAAAAAATTCTGGCCAGCATGGGACTTTGAAAATTTTCGGCCAGGCGTCAGACTTAGAAAAAATTCTGGCCAGCATGGGACTTTGAAAATTTTCAGCCAGGCATCAGACTTTGAAAAAATTCTGGCCAGCATGGGACTTTGAAAAAATTCTGGCCAGCATGGGACTTTGAAAATTTTCAGCCAGGCATCAGACTTAGAAAAAATTCTGGCCAGCATGGGACTTTGAAAATTTTCAGCCAAGCATCAGACTTAGAAAAAATTCTGGCCAGCATGGGACTTTTAAATATTTCAGGCAGGCGTCAGACTTAGAAAATATTCTGGCCAGCATGGGACTTTGAAAAAATTCTGGCCTGCATGGGACTTTGAAAATTTTCGGCCAGGCGTCAGACTTAGAAAAGATTCTGGCCAGCATGGGACTTTGAAAATTTTCGGCCAGGCGTCAGACTTAGAAAAAATTCTGGCCTGCATGGGACTTTGAAAATTTTCGGCCAGGCGTCAGACTTAGAAAAAATTCTGGCCAGCATGGGACTTTGAAAAAATTCTGGCCAGCATGGGACTTTGAAAAAATTCTGGACAGCATGGGACTTTGAAAATTTTCAGCCAGGCATCAGACTTAGAAAAAATTCTGGCCAGCATGGGACTTTGAAAAAATTCTGGACAGCATGGGACTTTGAAAATTTTCGGCCAGGCGTCAGACTTAGAAAAAATTCTGGCCTGCATGGGACTTTGAAAATTTTCGGCCAGGCGTCAGACTTAGAAAAAATTCTGGCCAGCATGGGACTTTGAAAAAATTCTGGCCAGCATGGGACTTTGAAAATTTTCGGCCAGGCGTCAGACTTAGAAAAAATTCTGGCCAGCATGGGACTTTGAAAATTTTCAGCCAGGCATCAGACTTTGAAAAAATTCTGGCCAGCATGGGACTTTGAAAAAATTCTGGCCAGCATGGGACTTTGAAAATTTTCAGCCAGGCATCAGACTTAGAAAAAATTCTGGCCAGCATGGGACTTTGAAAATTTTCAGCCAGGCATCAGACTTAGAAAAAATTCTGGCCAGCATGGGACTTTTAAATATTTCAGGCAGGCGTCAGACTTAGAAAATATTCTGGCCAGCATGGGACTTTGAAAAAATTCTGGACAGCATGGGACTTTGAAAATTTTCGGCCAGGCGTCAGACTTTGAAAAAATTCTGGACAGCAGGGGACTTTGAAAATTTTTGGCCAAGCGTCAGACTTAGAAAAAATTCTGGCCAGCATGGGACTTTGAAAAAATTCTGGCCAGCATGGGACTTAGAAAAAATTCTGGCCTGCATGGGACTTTGAAAATTTTTGGCCAAGCGTCAGACTTTGAAAAAATTCTGGCCAGCATGGGACTTTGAAAAAATTCTGGCCAGCATGGGACTTAGAAAAAATTCTGGCCTGCATGGGACTTTTAAATATTTCAGGCAGGCGTCAGACTTAGAAAATATTCTGGCCAGCATGGGACTTTGAAAAAATTCTGGACAGCATGGGACTTTTAAATATTTCAGCCAGGCATCAGACTTAGAAAAAATTCTGGCCAGCATGGGACTTTGAAAAAATTCTGGACAGCATGGGACTTTGAAAATTTTTGGCCAAGCGTCAGACTTTGAAAAAATTCTGGCCAGCATGGGACTTTGAAAAAATTCTGGCCAGCATGGGACTTAGAAAAAATTCTGGCCTGCATGGGACTTTTAAATATTTCAGGCAGGCGTCAGACTTAGAAAATATTCTGGCCAGCATGGGACTTTGAAAAAATTCTGGACAGCATGGGACTTTTAAATATTTCAGCCAGGCATCAGACTTAGAAAAAATTCTGGCCAGCATGGGACTTTGAAAAAATTCTGGCCAGCATGGGACTTTGAAAATTTTCAGCCAGACATCAGACTTAGAAAAAATTCTGGCCAGCATGGGACTTTGAAAAAATTCTGGACAGCATGGGACTTTGAAAATTTTCGGCCAGGCGTCAGACTTAGAAAAAATCTGGCCTGCATGGGACTTTGAAAATTTTCGGCCAGGCGTCAGACTTAGAAAAAATTCTGGCCAGCATGGGACTTTGAAAAAATTCTGGACAGCATGGGACTTTGAAATATTTCAGGCAGGCGTCAGACTTAGAAAAAATTCTGGCCAGCATGGGACTTTGAAAAAATTCTGGCCAGCATGGGACTTTGAAAATTTTCGGCCAGGCGTCAGACTTAGAAAAAATTCTGGCCAGCATGGGACTTTGAAAATTTTCGGCCAGGCGTCAGACTTAGAAAAAATTCTGGCCAGCATGGGACTTTGAAAAAATTCTGGCCAGCATGGGACTTTGAAAATTTTCGGCCAGGCGTCAGACTTAGAAAAAATTCTGGCCAGCATGGGACTTTGAAAAAATTCTGGCCAGCATGGGACTTTGAAAAAATTCTGGCCAGCATGGGACTTTGAAAAAATTCTGGCCAGCATGGGACTTTGAAAATTTTCGGCCAGGCGTCAGACTTAGAAAAAATTCTGGCCTGCATGGGACTTTGAAATATTTCAGGCAGGCGTCAGACTTAGAAAAAATTCTGGCCAGCATGGGACTTTGAAAATTTTCAGCCAGGCGTCAGACTTAGAAAAAATTCTGGCCAGCATGGGACTTTGAAAAAATTCGGGCCAGCATGGGACTTTGAAATATTTCAGGCAGGTGTCAGACTTATAAAATATTCTGGCCAGCATGGGACTTTGAAAATTTTCAGCCAGGCATCAGACTTTGAAAAAATTCTGGCCAGCATGGGACTTTGAAAAAATTCTGGCCAGCATGGGACTTTGAAAATTTTCAGCCAGGCATCAGACTTAGAAAAAATTCTGGCCAGCATGGGACTTTGAAAAAATTCTGGACAGCATGGGACTTTGAAAATTTTCGGCCAGGCATCAGACTTAGAAAAAATTCTGGCCAGCATGGGACTTAGAAAAAATTCTGGACAGCATGGGACTTAGAAAAAATTCTGGCCTGCATGGGACTTTTAAATATTTCAGGCAGGCGTCAGACTTAGAAAATATTCTGGCCAGCATGGGACTTTGAAAAAATTCTGGACAGCATGGGACTTTGAAAATTTTCGGCCAGGCGTCAGACTTTGAAAAAATTCTGGACAGCATGGGACTTTGAAAAAATTCTGGCCAGCATGGGACTTTGAAAAAATTCTGGCCAGCATGGGACTTAGAAAAAATTCTGGCCTGCATGGGACTTTGAAAATTTTTGGCCAAGCGTCAGACTTTGAAAAAATTCTGGCCAGCATGGGACTTTGAAAAAATTCTGGCCAGCATGGGACTTAGAAAAAATTCTGGCCTGCATGGGACTTTTAAATATTTCAGGCAGGCGTCAGACTTAGAAAATATTCTGGCCAGCATGGGACTTTGAAAAAATTCTGGACAGCATGGGACTTTGAAAATTTTTGGCCAAGCGTCAGACTTTGAAAAAATTCTGGCCAGCATGGGACTTTGAAAAAATTCTGGCCAGCATGGGACTTAGAAAAAATTCTGGCCTGCATGGGACTTTTAAATATTTCAGGCAGGCGTCAGACTTAGAAAATATTCTGGCCAGCATGGGACTTTGAAAAAATTCTGGACAGCATGGGACTTTTAAATATTTCAGCCAGGCATCAGACTTAGAAAAAATTCTGGCCAGCATGGGACTTTGAAAAAATTCTGGACAGCATGGGACTTTGAAAATTTTCGGCCAGGCGTCAGACTTTGAAAAAATTCTGGCCAGCATGGGTCTTTGAAAAAATTCTGGACAGCATGGGACTTTGAAATATTTCAGGCAGGCGTCAGACTTAGAAAAAATTCTGGCCAGCATGGGACTTTGAAAAAATTCTGGCCAGCATGGGACTTAGAAAAAATTCTGGCCTGCATGGGACTTTTAAATATTTCAGGCAGGCGTCAGACTTAGAAAATATTCTGGCCAGCATGGGACTTTGAAAAAATTCTGGACAGCATGGGACTTTGAAAATTTTCGGCCAGGCGTCAGACTTAGAAAAAATTCTGGCCTGCATGGGACTTTGAAAATTTTCGGCCAGGCGTCAGACTTAGAAAAGATTCTGGCCAGCATGGGACTTTGAAAATTTTCGGCCAGGCGTCAGACTTAGAAAAAATTCTGGCCTGCATGGGACTTTGAAAATTTTCGGCCAGGCGTCAGACTTAGAAAAAATTCTGGCCAGCATGGGACTTTGAAAAAATTCTGGCCAGCATGGGACTTTGAAAAAATTCTGGACAGCATGGGACTTTGAAAATTTTCAGCCAGGCATCAGACTTAGAAAAAATTCTGGCCAGCATGGGACTTTGAAAAAATTCTGGACAGCATGGGACTTTGAAAATTTTCGGCCAGGCGTCAGACTTAGAAAAAATTCTGGCCTGCATGGGACTTTGAAAATTTTCGGCCAGGCGTCAGACTTAGAAAAAATTCTGGCCAGCATGGGACTTTGAAAAAATTCTGGCCAGCATGGGACTTTGAAAATTTTCGGCCAGGCGTCAGACTTAGAAAAAATTCTGGCCAGCATGGGACTTTGAAAATTTTCAGCCAGGCATCAGACTTTGAAAAAATTCTGGCCAGCATGGGACTTTGAAAAAATTCTGGCCAGCATGGGACTTTGAAAATTTTCAGCCAGGCATCAGACTTAGAAAAAATTCTGGCCAGCATGGGACTTTGAAAATTTTCAGCCAAGCATCAGACTTAGAAAAAATTCTGGCCAGCATGGGACTTTTAAATATTTCAGGCAGGCGTCAGACTTAGAAAATATTCTGGCCAGCATGGGACTTTGAAAAAATTCTGGCCTGCATGGGACTTTGAAAATTTTCGGCCAGGCGTCAGACTTAGAAAAGATTCTGGCCAGCATGGGACTTTGAAAATTTTCGGCCAGGCGTCAGACTTAGAAAAAATTCTGGCCTGCATGGGACTTTGAAAATTTTCGGCCAGGCGTCAGACTTAGAAAAAATTCTGGCCAGCATGGGACTTTGAAAAAATTCTGGCCAGCATGGGACTTTGAAAAAATTCTGGACAGCATGGGACTTTGAAAATTTTCAGCCAGGCATCAGACTTAGAAAAAATTCTGGCCAGCATGGGACTTTGAAAAAATTCTGGACAGCATGGGACTTTGAAAATTTTCGGCCAGGCGTCAGACTTAGAAAAAATTCTGGCCTGCATGGGACTTTGAAAATTTTCGGCCAGGCGTCAGACTTAGAAAAAATTCTGGCCAGCATGGGACTTTGAAAAAATTCTGGCCAGCATGGGACTTTGAAAATTTTCGGCCAGGCGTCAGACTTAGAAAAAATTCTGGCCAGCATGGGACTTTGAAAAAATTCTGGCCAGCATGGGACTTTGAAAATTTTCGGCCAGGCGTCAGACTTAGAAAAAATTCTGGCCAGCATGGGACTTTGAAAATTTTCAGCCAGGCATCAGACTTTGAAAAAATTCTGGCCAGCATGGGACTTTGAAAAAATTCTGGCCAGCATGGGACTTTGAAAATTTTCAGCCAGGCATCAGACTTAGAAAAAATTCTGGCCAGCATGGGACTTTGAAAATTTTCAGCCAGGCATCAGACTTAGAAAAAATTCTGGCCAGCATGGGACTTTTAAATATTTCAGGCAGGCGTCAGACTTAGAAAATATTCTGGCCAGCATGGGACTTTGAAAAAATTCTGGACAGCATGGGACTTTGAAAATTTTCGGCCAGGCGTCAGACTTTGAAAAAATTCTGGACAGCAGGGGACTTTGAAAAAATTCTGGACAGCATGGGACTTTGAAAATTTTTGGCCAAGCGTCAGACTTTGAAAAAATTCTGGCCAGCATGGGACTTTGAAAAAATTCTGGCCAGCATGGGACTTAGAAAAAATTCTGGCCTGCATGGGACTTTTAAATATTTCAGGCAGGCGTCAGACTTAGAAAATATTCTGGCCAGCATGGGACTTTGAAAAAATTCTGGACAGCATGGGACTTTTAAATATTTCAGCCAGGCATCAGACTTAGAAAAAATTCTGGCCAGCATGGGACTTTGAAAAAATTCTGGACAGCATGGGACTTTGAAAATTTTCGGCCAGGCGTCAGACTTTGAAAAAATTCTGGCCAGCATGGGTCTTTGAAAAAATTCTGGCCAGCATGGGACTTAGAAAAAATTCTGGCCTGCATGGGACTTTGAAAATTTTTGGCCAAGCGTCAGACTTTGAAAAAATTCTGGCCAGCATGGGACTTTGAAAAAATTCTGGCCAGCATGGGACTTAGAAAAAATTCTGGCCTGCATGGGACTTTTAAATATTTCAGGCAGGCGTCAGACTTAGAAAATATTCTGGCCAGCATGGGACTTTGAAAAAATTCTGGACAGCATGGGACTTTTAAATATTTCAGCCAGGCATCAGACTTAGAAAAAATTCTGGCCAGCATGGGACTTTGAAAAAATTCTGGACAGCATGGGACTTTGAAAATTTTTGGCCAAGCGTCAGACTTTGAAAAAATTCTGGCCAGCATGGGACTTTGAAAAAATTCTGGCCAGCATGGGACTTAGAAAAAATTCTGGCCTGCATGGGACTTTTAAATATTTCAGGCAGGCATCAGACTTAGAAAAAATTCTGGCCAGCATGGGACTTTGAAAAAATTCTGGCCAGCATGGGACTTTGAAAATTTTCAGCCAGGCATCAGACTTAGAAAAAATTCTGGCCAGCATGGGACTTTGAAAAAATTCTGGACAGCATGGGACTTTGAAAATTTTCGGCCAGGCGTCAGACTTAGAAAAAATTCTGGCCTGCATGGGACTTTGAAAATTTTCGGCCAGGCGTCAGACTTAGAAAAAATTCTGGCCAGCATGGGACTTTGAAAAAATTCTGGACAGCATGGGACTTTGAAATATTTCAGGCAGGCGTCAGACTTAGAAAAAATTCTGGCCAGCATGGGACTTTGAAAAAATTCTGGCCAGCATGGGACTTTGAAAATTTTCGGCCAGGCGTCAGACTTAGAAAAAATTCTGGCCAGCATGGGACTTTGAAAATTTTCGGCCAGGCGTCAGACTTAGAAAAAATTCTGGCCAGCATGGGACTTTGAAAAAATTCTGGCCAGCATGGGACTTTGAAAATTTTCGGCCAGGCGTCAGACTTAGAAAAAATTCTGGCCAGCATGGGACTTTGAAAAAATTCTGGCCAGCATGGGACTTTGAAAAAATTCTGGCCAGCATGGGACTTTGAAAAAATTCTGGCCAGCATGGGACTTTGAAAATTTTCGGCCAGGCGTCAGACTTAGAAAAAATTCTGGCCTGCATGGGACTTTGAAATATTTCAGGCAGGCGTCAGACTTAGAAAAAATTCTGGCCAGCATGGGACTTTGAAAATTTTCAGCCAGGCGTCAGACTTAGAAAAAATTCTGGCCAGCATGGGACTTTGAAAAAATTCGGGCCAGCATGGGACTTTGAAATATTTCAGGCAGGTGTCAGACTTATAAAATATTCTGGCCAGCATGGGACTTTGAAAATTTTCAGCCAGGCATCAGACTTTGAAAAAATTCTGGCCAGCATGGGACTTTGAAAAAATTCTGGCCAGCATGGGACTTTGAAAATTTTCAGCCAGGCATCAGACTTAGAAAAAATTCTGGCCAGCATGGGACTTTGAAAAAATTCTGGACAGCATGGGACTTTGAAAATTTTCGGCCAGGCATCAGACTTAGAAAAAATTCTGGCCAGCATGGGACTTAGAAAAAATTCTGGACAGCATGGGACTTAGAAAAAATTCTGGCCTGCATGGGACTTTTAAATATTTCAGGCAGGCGTCAGACTTAGAAAATATTCTGGCCAGCATGGGACTTTGAAAAAATTCTGGACAGCATGGGACTTTGAAAATTTTCGGCCAGGCGTCAGACTTTGAAAAAATTCTGGACAGCATGGGACTTTGAAAAAATTCTGGCCAGCATGGGACTTTGAAAAAATTCTGGCCAGCATGGGACTTAGAAAAAATTCTGGCCTGCATGGGACTTTGAAAATTTTTGGCCAAGCGTCAGACTTTGAAAAAATTCTGGCCAGCATGGGACTTTGAAAAAATTCTGGCCAGCATGGGACTTAGAAAAAATTCTGGCCTGCATGGGACTTTTAAATATTTCAGGCAGGCGTCAGACTTAGAAAATATTCTGGCCAGCATGGGACTTTGAAAAAATTCTGGACAGCATGGGACTTTGAAAATTTTTGGCCAAGCGTCAGACTTTGAAAAAATTCTGGCCAGCATGGGACTTTGAAAAAATTCTGGCCAGCATGGGACTTAGAAAAAATTCTGGCCTGCATGGGACTTTTAAATATTTCAGGCAGGCGTCAGACTTAGAAAATATTCTGGCCAGCATGGGACTTTGAAAAAATTCTGGACAGCATGGGACTTTTAAATATTTCAGCCAGGCATCAGACTTAGAAAAAATTCTGGCCAGCATGGGACTTTGAAAAAATTCTGGACAGCATGGGACTTTGAAAATTTTCGGCCAGGCGTCAGACTTTGAAAAAATTCTGGCCAGCATGGGTCTTTGAAAAAATTCTGGACAGCATGGGACTTTGAAATATTTCAGGCAGGCGTCAGACTTAGAAAAAATTCTGGCCAGCATGGGACTTTGAAAAAATTCTGGCCAGCATGGGACTTAGAAAAAATTCTGGCCTGCATGGGACTTTTAAATATTTCAGGCAGGCGTCAGACTTAGAAAATATTCTGGCCAGCATGGGACTTTGAAAAAATTCTGGACAGCATGGGACTTTGAAAATTTTCGGCCAGGCGTCAGACTTAGAAAAAATTCTGGCCTGCATGGGACTTTGAAAATTTTCGGCCAGGCGTCAGACTTAGAAAAGATTCTGGCCAGCATGGGACTTTGAAAATTTTCGGCCAGGCGTCAGACTTAGAAAAAATTCTGGCCTGCATGGGACTTTGAAAATTTTCGGCCAGGCGTCAGACTTAGAAAAAATTCTGGCCAGCATGGGACTTTGAAAAAATTCTGGCCAGCATGGGACTTTGAAAAAATTCTGGACAGCATGGGACTTTGAAAATTTTCAGCCAGGCATCAGACTTAGAAAAAATTCTGGCCAGCATGGGACTTTGAAAAAATTCTGGACAGCATGGGACTTTGAAAATTTTCGGCCAGGCGTCAGACTTAGAAAAAATTCTGGCCTGCATGGGACTTTGAAAATTTTCGGCCAGGCGTCAGACTTAGAAAAAATTCTGGCCAGCATGGGACTTTGAAAAAATTCTGGCCAGCATGGGACTTTGAAAATTTTCGGCCAGGCGTCAGACTTAGAAAAAATTCTGGCCAGCATGGGACTTTGAAAATTTTCAGCCAGGCATCAGACTTTGAAAAAATTCTGGCCAGCATGGGACTTTGAAAAAATTCTGGCCAGCATGGGACTTTGAAAATTTTCAGCCAGGCATCAGACTTAGAAAAAATTCTGGCCAGCATGGGACTTTGAAAATTTTCAGCCAAGCATCAGACTTAGAAAAAATTCTGGCCAGCATGGGACTTTTAAATATTTCAGGCAGGCGTCAGACTTAGAAAATATTCTGGCCAGCATGGGACTTTGAAAAAATTCTGGCCTGCATGGGACTTTGAAAATTTTCGGCCAGGCGTCAGACTTAGAAAAGATTCTGGCCAGCATGGGACTTTGAAAATTTTCGGCCAGGCGTCAGACTTAGAAAAAATTCTGGCCTGCATGGGACTTTGAAAATTTTCGGCCAGGCGTCAGACTTAGAAAAAATTCTGGCCAGCATGGGACTTTGAAAAAATTCTGGCCAGCATGGGACTTTGAAAAAATTCTGGACAGCATGGGACTTTGAAAATTTTCAGCCAGGCATCAGACTTAGAAAAAATTCTGGCCAGCATGGGACTTTGAAAAAATTCTGGACAGCATGGGACTTTGAAAATTTTCGGCCAGGCGTCAGACTTAGAAAAAATTCTGGCCTGCATGGGACTTTGAAAATTTTCGGCCAGGCGTCAGACTTAGAAAAAATTCTGGCCAGCATGGGACTTTGAAAAAATTCTGGCCAGCATGGGACTTTGAAAATTTTCGGCCAGGCGTCAGACTTAGAAAAAATTCTGGCCAGCATGGGACTTTGAAAATTTTCAGCCAGGCATCAGACTTTGAAAAAATTCTGGCCAGCATGGGACTTTGAAAAAATTCTGGCCAGCATGGGACTTTGAAAATTTTCAGCCAGGCATCAGACTTTGAAAAAATTCTGGCCAGCATGGGACTTTGAAAAAATTCTGGCCAGCATGGGACTTTGAAAATTTTCAGCCAGGCATCAGACTTAGAAAAAATTCTGGCCAGCATGGGACTTTGAAAAAATTCTGGACAGCATGGGACTTTGAAAATTTTCGGCCAGGCATCAGACTTAGAAAAAATTCTGGCCAGCATGGGACTTAGAAAAAATTCTGGACAGCATGGGACTTAGAAAAAATTCTGGCCTGCATGGGACTTTTAAATATTTCAGGCAGGCGTCAGACTTAGAAAATATTCTGGCCAGCATGGGACTTTGAAAAAATTCTGGACAGCATGGGACTTTGAAAATTTTCGGCCAGGCGTCAGACTTTGAAAAAATTCTGGACAGCATGGGACTTTGAAAAAATTCTGGCCAGCATGGGACTTTGAAAAAATTCTGGCCAGCATGGGACTTAGAAAAAATTCTGGCCTGCATGGGACTTTGAAAATTTTTGGCCAAGCGTCAGACTTTGAAAAAATTCTGGCCAGCATGGGACTTTGAAAAAATTCTGGCCAGCATGGGACTTAGAAAAAATTCTGGCCTGCATGGGACTTTTAAATATTTCAGGCAGGCGTCAGACTTAGAAAATATTCTGGCCAGCATGGGACTTTGAAAAAATTCTGGACAGCATGGGACTTTGAAAATTTTTGGCCAAGCGTCAGACTTTGAAAAAATTCTGGCCAGCATGGGACTTTGAAAAAATTCTGGCCAGCATGGGACTTAGAAAAAATTCTGGCCTGCATGGGACTTTTAAATATTTCAGGCAGGCGTCAGACTTAGAAAATATTCTGGCCAGCATGGGACTTTGAAAAAATTCTGGACAGCATGGGACTTTTAAATATTTCAGCCAGGCATCAGACTTAGAAAAAATTCTGGCCAGCATGGGACTTTGAAAAAATTCTGGACAGCATGGGACTTTGAAAATTTTCGGCCAGGCGTCAGACTTTGAAAAAATTCTGGCCAGCATGGGTCTTTGACAAAATTCTGGACAGCATGGGACTTTGAAATATTTCAGGCAGGCGTCAGACTTAGAAAAAATTCTGGCCAGCATGGGACTTTGAAAATTTTTGGCCAAGCGTCAGACTTAGAAAAAATTCTGGCCAGCATGGGACTTTGAAAAAATTCTGGCCAGCATGGGACTTAGAAAAAATTCTGGCCTGCATGGGACTTTTAAATATTTCAGGCAGGCGTCAGACTTAGAAAATATTCTGGCCAGCATGGGACTTTGAAAAAATTCTGGACAGCATGGGACTTTGAAAATTTTCGGCCAGGCGTCAGACTTAGAAAAAATTCTGGCCTGCATGGGACTTTGAAAATTTTCGGCCAGGCGTCAGACTTAGAAAAGATTCTGGCCAGCATGGGACTTTGAAAATTTTCGGCCAGGCGTCAGACTTAGAAAAAATTCTGGCCTGCATGGGACTTTGAAAATTTTCGGCCAGGCGTCAGACTTAGAAAAAATTCTGGCCAGCATGGGACTTTGAAAAAATTCTGGACAGCATGGGACTTTGAAAATTTTCAGCCAGGCATCAGACTTAGAAAAAATTCTGGCCAGCATGGGACTTTGAAAAAATTCTGGACAGCATGGGACTTTGAAAATTTTCGGCCAGGCGTCAGACTTAGAAAAAATTCTGGCCTGCATGGGACTTTGAAAATTTTCGGCCAGGCGTCAGACTTAGAAAAAATTCTGGCCAGCATGGGACTTTGAAAAAATTCTGGCCAGCATGGGACTTTGAAAATTTTCGGCCAGGCGTCAGACTTAGAAAAAATTCTGGCCAGCATGGGACTTTGAAAATTTTCAGCCAGGCATCAGACTTTGAAAAAATTCTGGCCAGCATGGGACTTTGAAAAAATTCTGGCCAGCATGGGACTTTGAAAATTTTCAGCCAGGCATCAGACTTAGAAAAAATTCTGGCCAGCATGGGACTTTGAAAATTTTCAGCCAGGCATCAGACTTAGAAAAAATTCTGGCCAGCATGGGACTTTTAAATATTTCAGGCAGGCGTCAGACTTAGAAAATATTCTGGCCAGCATGGGACTTTGAAAAAATTCTGGACAGCATGGGACTTTGAAAATTTTCGGCCAGGCGTCAGACTTTGAAAAAATTCTGGACAGCAGGGGACTTTGAAAATTTTTGGCCAAGCGTCAGACTTAGAAAAAATTCTGGCCAGCATGGGACTTTGAAAAAATTCTGGCCAGCATGGGACTTAGAAAAAATTCTGGCCTGCATGGGACTTTGAAAATTTTTGGCCAAGCGTCAGACTTTGAAAAAATTCTGGCCAGCATGGGACTTTGAAAAAATTCTGGCCAGCATGGGACTTAGAAAAAATTCTGGCCTGCATGGGACTTTTAAATATTTCAGGCAGGCGTCAGACTTAGAAAATATTCTGGCCAGCATGGGACTTTGAAAAAATTCTGGACAGCATGGGACTTTTAAATATTTCAGCCAGGCATCAGACTTAGAAAAAATTCTGGCCAGCATGGGACTTTGAAAAAATTCTGGACAGCATGGGACTTTGAAAATTTTTGGCCAAGCGTCAGACTTTGAAAAAATTCTGGCCAGCATGGGACTTTGAAAAAATTCTGGCCAGCATGGGACTTAGAAAAAATTCTGGCCTGCATGGGACTTTTAAATATTTCAGGCAGGCGTCAGACTTAGAAAATATTCTGGCCAGCATGGGACTTTGAAAAAATTCTGGACAGCATGGGACTTTTAAATATTTCAGCCAGGCATCAGACTTAGAAAAAATTCTGGCCAGCATGGGACTTTGAAAAAATTCTGGCCAGCATGGGACTTTGAAAATTTTCAGCCAGACATCAGACTTAGAAAAAATTCTGGCCAGCATGGGACTTTGAAAAAATTCTGGACAGCATGGGACTTTGAAAATTTTCGGCCAGGCGTCAGACTTAGAAAAAATCTGGCCTGCATGGGACTTTGAAAATTTTCGGCCAGGCGTCAGACTTAGAAAAAATTCTGGCCAGCATGGGACTTTGAAAAAATTCTGGACAGCATGGGACTTTGAAATATTTCAGGCAGGCGTCAGACTTAGAAAAAATTCTGGCCAGCATGGGACTTTGAAAAAATTCTGGCCAGCATGGGACTTTGAAAATTTTCGGCCAGGCGTCAGACTTAGAAAAAATTCTGGCCAGCATGGGACTTTGAAAATTTTCGGCCAGGCGTCAGACTTAGAAAAAATTCTGGCCAGCATGGGACTTTGAAAAAATTCTGGCCAGCATGGGACTTTGAAAATTTTCGGCCAGGCGTCAGACTTAGAAAAAATTCTGGCCAGCATGGGACTTTGAAAAAATTCTGGCCAGCATGGGACTTTGAAAAAATTCTGGCCAGCATGGGACTTTGAAAAAATTCTGGCCAGCATGGGACTTTGAAAATTTTCGGCCAGGCGTCAGACTTAGAAAAAATTCTGGCCTGCATGGGACTTTGAAATATTTCAGGCAGGCGTCAGACTTAGAAAAAATTCTGGCCAGCATGGGACTTTGAAAATTTTCAGCCAGGCGTCAGACTTAGAAAAAATTCTGGCCAGCATGGGACTTTGAAAAAATTCGGGCCAGCATGGGACTTTGAAATATTTCAGGCAGGTGTCAGACTTATAAAATATTCTGGCCAGCATGGGACTTTGAAAATTTTCAGCCAGGCATCAGACTTTGAAAAAATTCTGGCCAGCATGGGACTTTGAAAAAATTCTGGCCAGCATGGGACTTTGAAAATTTTCAGCCAGGCATCAGACTTAGAAAAAATTCTGGCCAGCATGGGACTTTGAAAAAATTCTGGACAGCATGGGACTTTGAAAATTTTCGGCCAGGCATCAGACTTAGAAAAAATTCTGGCCAGCATGGGACTTAGAAAAAATTCTGGACAGCATGGGACTTAGAAAAAATTCTGGCCTGCATGGGACTTTTAAATATTTCAGGCAGGCGTCAGACTTAGAAAATATTCTGGCCAGCATGGGACTTTGAAAAAATTCTGGACAGCATGGGACTTTGAAAATTTTCGGCCAGGCGTCAGACTTAGAAAAAATTCTGGCCTGCATGGGACTTTGAAAATTTTCGGCCAGGCGTCAGACTTAGAAAAGATTCTGGCCAGCATGGGACTTTGAAAATTTTCGGCCAGGCGTCAGACTTAGAAAAAATTCTGGCCACCATGGGACTTTGAAAAAATTCTGGACAGCATGGGACTTTGTAAATTTTCAGCCAGGCATCAGACTTAGAAAAAATTCTGGCCAGCATGGGACTTTGAAAATTTTCGGCCAGGCGTCAGACTTAGAAAAAATTCTGGCCAGCATGGGACTTTGAAAATATTCTGGCCAGCATGGGACTTTGAAAAAATTCTGGACAGCATGGGACTTTGAAAATTTTCAGCCAGGCATCAGACTTAGAAAAAATTCTGGCCAGCATGGGACTTTGAAAAAATTCTGGCCAGCATGGGACTTTGAAAATTTTCAGCCAGGCATCAGACTTAGAAAAAATTCTGGCCAGCATGGGACTTTGAAAAAATTCTGGACAGCATGGGACTTTGAAAATTTTCGGCCAGGCGTCAGACTTAGAAAAAATTCTGGCCTGCATGGGACTTTGAAAATTTTCGGCCAGGCGTCAGACTTAGAAAAAATTCTGGCCAGCATGGGACTTTGAAAAAATTCTGGACAGCATGGGACTTTGAAATATTTCAGGCAGGCGTCAGACTTAGAAAAAATTCTGGCCAGCATGGGACTTTGAAAAAATTCTGGCCAGCATGGGACTTTGAAAATTTTCGGCCAGGCGTCAGACTTAGAAAAAATTCTGGCCAGCATGGGACTTTGAAAAAATTCTGGACAGCATGGGACTTTGAAAATTTTCGGCCAGGCATCAGGCTTAGAAAAAATTCTGGCCAGCATGGGACTTTGAAAATTTTCAGCCAGGCATCAGACTTAGAAAAAATTCTGGCCAGCATGGGACTTTTAAATATTTCAGGCAGGCGTCAGACTTAGAAAATATTCTGGCCAGCATGGGACTTTGAAAAAATTCTGGACAGCATGGGACTTTGAAAATTTTCGGCCAGGCGTCAGACTTTGAAAAAATTCTGGACAGCATGGGACTTTGAAAAAATTCTGGCCAGCATGGGACTTTGAAAAAATTCTGGCCAGCATGGGACTTAGAAAAAATTCTGGCCTGCATGGGACTTTGAAAATTTTTGGCCAAGCGTCAGACTTTGAAAAAATTCTGGCCAGCATGGGACTTTGAAAAAATTCTGGCCAGCATGGGACTTAGAAAAAATTCTGGCCTGCATGGGACTTTTAAATATTTCAGGCAGGCGTCAGACTTAGAAAATATTCTGGCCAGCATGGGACTTTGAAAAAATTCTGGACAGCATGGGACTTTGAAAATTTTTGGCCAAGCGTCAGACTTTGAAAAAATTCTGGCCAGCATGGGACTTTGAAAAAATTCTGGCCAGCATGGGACTTAGAAAAAATTCTGGCCTGCATGGGACTTTTAAATATTTCAGGCAGGCGTCAGACTTAGAAAATATTCTGGCCAGCATGGGACTTTGAAAAAATTCTGGACAGCATGGGACTTTTAAATATTTCAGCCAGGCATCAGACTTAGAAAAAATTCTGGCCAGCATGGGACTTTGAAAAAATTCTGGACAGCATGGGACTTTGAAAATTTTCGGCCAGGCGTCAGACTTTGAAAAAATTCTGGCCAGCATGGGTCTTTGAAAAAATTCTGGACAGCATGGGACTTTGAAATATTTCAGGCAGGCGTCAGACTTAGAAAAAATTCTGGCCAGCATGGGACTTTGAAAATTTTTGGCCAAGCGTCAGACTTAGAAAAAATTCTGGCCAGCATGGGACTTTGAAAAAATTCTGGCCAGCATGGGACTTAGAAAAAATTCTGGCCTGCATGGGACTTTTAAATATTTCAGGCAGGCGTCAGACTTAGAAAATATTCTGGCCAGCATGGGACTTTGAAAAAATTCTGGACAGCATGGGACTTTGAAAATTTTCGGCCAGGCGTCAGACTTAGAAAAAATTCTGGCCTGCATGGGACTTTGAAAATTTTCGGCCAGGCGTCAGACTTAGAAAAGATTCTGGCCAGCATGGGACTTTGAAAATTTTCGGCCAGGCGTCAGACTTAGAAAAAATTCTGGCCTGCATGGGACTTTGAAAATTTTCGGCCAGGCGTCAGACTTAGAAAAAATTCTGGCCAGCATGGGACTTTGAAAAAATTCTGGACAGCATGGGACTTTGAAAATTTTCAGCCAGGCATCAGACTTAGAAAAAATTCTGGCCAGCATGGGACTTTGAAAAAATTCTGGCAAGCATGGGACTTTGAAAATTTTCAGCCAGGCATCAGACTTAGAAAAAATTCTGGCCAGCATGGGACTTTGAAAAAATTCTGGACAGCATGGGACTTTGAAAATTTTCGGCCAGGCGTCAGACTTAGAAAAAATTCTGGCCTGCATGGGACTTTGAAAATTTTCGGCCAGGCGTCAGACTTAGAAAAAATTCTGGCCAGCATGGGACTTTGAAAAAATTCTGGCCTGCATGGGACTTTGAAAATTTTCGGCCAGGCGTCAGACTTAGAAAAAATTCTGGCCAGCATGGGACTTTGAAAAAATTCTGGCCAGCATGGGACTTTGAAAAAATTCTGGACAGCATGGGACTTTGAAAATTTTCAGCCAGGCATCAGACTTAGAAAAAATTCTGGCCAGCATGGGACTTTGAAAAAATTCTGGACAGCATGGGACTTTGAAAATTTTCGGCCAGGCGTCAGACTTAGAAAAAATTCTGGCCTGCATGGGACTTTGAAAATTTTCGGCCAGGCGTCAGACTTAGAAAAAATTCTGGCCAGCATGGGACTTTGAAAAAATTCTGGCCAGCATGGGACTTTGAAAATTTTCGGCCAGGCGTCAGACTTAGAAAAAATTCTGGCCAGCATGGGACTTTGAAAATTTTCAGCCAGGCATCAGACTTTGAAAAAATTCTGGCCAGCATGGGACTTTGAAAAAATTCTGGCCAGCATGGGACTTTGAAAATTTTCAGCCAGGCATCAGACTTAGAAAAAATTCTGGCCAGCATGGGACTTTGAAAATTTTCAGCCAGGCATCAGACTTAGAAAAAATTCTGGCCAGCATGGGACTTTTAAATATTTCAGGCAGGCGTCAGACTTAGAAAATATTCTGGCCAGCATGGGACTTTGAAAAAATTCTGGACAGCATGGGACTTTGAAAATTTTCGGCCAGGCGTCAGACTTTGAAAAAATTCTGGACAGCAGGGGACTTTGAAAATTTTTGGCCAAGCGTCAGACTTAGAAAAAATTCTGGCCAGCATGGGACTTTGAAAAAATTCTGGCCAGCATGGGACTTAGAAAAAATTCTGGCCTGCATGGGACTTTGAAAATTTTTGGCCAAGCGTCAGACTTTGAAAAAATTCTGGCCAGCATGGGACTTTGAAAAAATTCTGGCCAGCATGGGACTTAGAAAAAATTCTGGCCTGCATGGGACTTTTAAATATTTCAGGCAGGCGTCAGACTTAGAAAATATTCTGGCCAGCATGGGACTTTGAAAAAATTCTGGACAGCATGGGACTTTTAAATATTTCAGCCAGGCATCAGACTTAGAAAAAATTCTGGCCAGCATGGGACTTTGAAAAAATTCTGGACAGCATGGGACTTTGAAAATTTTTGGCCAAGCGTCAGACTTTGAAAAAATTCTGGCCAGCATGGGACTTTGAAAAAATTCTGGCCAGCATGGGACTTAGAAAAAATTCTGGCCTGCATGGGACTTTTAAATATTTCAGGCAGGCGTCAGACTTAGAAAATATTCTGGCCAGCATGGGACTTTGAAAAAATTCTGGACAGCATGGGACTTTTAAATATTTCAGCCAGGCATCAGACTTAGAAAAAATTCTGGCCAGCATGGGACTTTGAAAAAATTCTGGCCAGCATGGGACTTTGAAAATTTTCAGCCAGACATCAGACTTAGAAAAAATTCTGGCCAGCATGGGACTTTGAAAAAATTCTGGACAGCATGGGACTTTGAAAATTTTCGGCCAGGCGTCAGACTTAGAAAAAATCTGGCCTGCATGGGACTTTGAAAATTTTCGGCCAGGCGTCAGACTTAGAAAAAATTCTGGCCAGCATGGGACTTTGAAAAAATTCTGGACAGCATGGGACTTTGAAATATTTCAGGCAGGCGTCAGACTTAGAAAAAATTCTGGCCAGCATGGGACTTTGAAAAAATTCTGGCCAGCATGGGACTTTGAAAATTTTCGGCCAGGCGTCAGACTTAGAAAAAATTCTGGCCAGCATGGGACTTTGAAAATTTTCGGCCAGGCGTCAGACTTAGAAAAAATTCTGGCCAGCATGGGACTTTGAAAAAATTCTGGCCAGCATGGGACTTTGAAAATTTTCGGCCAGGCGTCAGACTTAGAAAAAATTCTGGCCAGCATGGGACTTTGAAAAAATTCTGGCCAGCATGGGACTTTGAAAAAATTCTGGCCAGCATGGGACTTTGAAAAAATTCTGGCCAGCATGGGACTTTGAAAATTTTCGGCCAGGCGTCAGACTTAGAAAAAATTCTGGCCTGCATGGGACTTTGAAATATTTCAGGCAGGCGTCAGACTTAGAAAAAATTCTGGCCAGCATGGGACTTTGAAAATTTTCAGCCAGCCGTCAGACTTAGAAAAAATTCTGGCCAGCATGGGACTTTGAAAAAATTCGGGCCAGCATGGGACTTTGAAATATTTCAGGCAGGTGTCAGACTTATAAAATATTCTGGCCAGCATGGGACTTTGAGAATTTTCAGCCAGGCATCAGACTTTGAAAAAATTCTGGCCAGCATGGGACTTTGAAAAAATTCTGGCCAGCATGGGACTTTGAAAATTTTCAGCCAGGCATCAGACTTAGAAAAAATTCTGGCCAGCATGGGACTTTGAAAAAATTCTGGACAGCATGGGACTTTGAAAATTTTCGGCCAGGCATCAGACTTAGAAAAAATTCTGGCCAGCATGGGACTTAGAAAAAATTCTGGACAGCATGGGACTTAGAAAAAATTCTGGCCTGCATGGGACTTTTAAATATTTCAGGCAGGCGTCAGACTTAGAAAATATTCTGGCCAGCATGGGACTTTGAAAAAATTCTGGACAGCATGGGACTTTGAAAATTTTCGGCCAGGCGTCAGACTTAGAAAAAATTCTGGCCTGCATGGGACTTTGAAAATTTTCGGCCAGGCGTCAGACTTAGAAAAGATTCTGGCCAGCATGGGACTTTGAAAATTTTCGGCCAGGCGTCAGACTTAGAAAAAATTCTGGCCACCATGGGACTTTGAAAAAATTCTGGACAGCATGGGACTTTGTAAATTTTCAGCCAGGCATCAGACTTAGAAAAAATTCTGGCCAGCATGGGACTTTGAAAATTTTCGGCCAGGCGTCAGACTTAGAAAAAATTCTGGCCAGCATGGGACTTTGAAAATATTCTGGCCAGCATGGGACTTTGAAAAAATTCTGGACAGCATGGGACTTTGAAAATTTTCAGCCAGGCATCAGACTTAGAAAAAATTCTGGCCAGCATGGGACTTTGAAAAAATTCTGGCCAGCATGGGACTTTGAAAATTTTCAGCCAGGCATCAGACTTAGAAAAAATTCTGGCCAGCATGGGACTTTGAAAAAATTCTGGACAGCATGGGACTTTGAAAATTTTCGGCCAGGCGTCAGACTTAGAAAAAATTCTGGCCTGCATGGGACTTTGAAAATTTTCGGCCAGGCGTCAGACTTAGAAAAAATTCTGGCCAGCATGGGACTTTGAAAAAATTCTGGACAGCATGGGACTTTGAAATATTTCAGGCAGGCGTCAGACTTAGAAAAAATTCTGGCCAGCATGGGACTTTGAAAAAATTCTGGCCAGCATGGGACTTTGAAAATTTTCGGCCAGGCGTCAGACTTAGAAAAAATTCTGGCCAGCATGGGACTTTGAAAAAATTCTGGACAGCATGGGACTTTGAAAATTTTCGGCCAGGCATCAGGCTTAGAAAAAATTCTGGCCAGCATGGGACTTTGAAAATTTTCAGCCAGGCATCAGACTTAGAAAAAATTCTGGCCAGCATGGGACTTTTAAATATTTCAGGCAGGCGTCAGACTTAGAAAATATTCTGGCCAGCATGGGACTTTGAAAAAATTCTGGACAGCATGGGACTTTGAAAATTTTCGGCCAGGCGTCAGACTTTGAAAAAATTCTGGACAGCATGGGACTTTGAAAAAATTCTGGCCAGCATGGGACTTTGAAAAAATTCTGGCCAGCATGGGACTTAGAAAAAATTCTGGCCTGCATGGGACTTTGAAAATTTTTGGCCAAGCGTCAGACTTTGAAAAAATTCTGGCCAGCATGGGACTTTGAAAAAATTCTGGCCAGCATGGGACTTAGAAAAAATTCTGGCCTGCATGGGACTTTTAAATATTTCAGGCAGGCGTCAGACTTAGAAAATATTCTGGCCAGCATGGGACTTTGAAAAAATTCTGGACAGCATGGGACTTTGAAAATTTTTGGCCAAGCGTCAGACTTTGAAAAAATTCTGGCCAGCATGGGACTTTGAAAAAATTCTGGACAGCATGGGACTTTTAAATATTTCAGCCAGGCATCAGACTTAGAAAAAATTCTGGCCAGCATGGGACTTTGAAAAAATTCTGGACAGCATGGGACTTTGAAAATTTTCGGCCAGGCGTCAGACTTTGAAAAAATTCTGGCCAGCATGGGTCTTTGAAAAAATTCTGGACAGCATGGGACTTTGAAATATTTCAGGCAGGCGTCAGACTTAGAAAAAATTCTGGCCAGCATGGGACTTTGAAAATTTTTGGCCAAGCGTCAGACTTAGAAAAAATTCTGGCCAGCATGGGACTTTGAAAAAATTCTGGCCAGCATGGGACTTAGAAAAAATTCTGGCCTGCATGGGACTTTTAAATATTTCAGGCAGGCGTCAGACTTAGAAAATATTCTGGCCAGCATGGGACTTTGAAAAAATTCTGGACAGCATGGGACTTTGAAAATTTTCGGCCAGGCGTCAGACTTAGAAAAAATTCTGGCCTGCATGGGACTTTGAAAATTTTCGGCCAGGCGTCAGACTTAGAAAAGATTCTGGCCAGCATGGGACTTTGAAAATTTTCGGCCAGGCGTCAGACTTAGAAAAAATTCTGGCCTGCATGGGACTTTGAAAATTTTCGGCCAGGCGTCAGACTTAGAAAAAATTCTGGCCAGCATGGGACTTTGAAAAAATTCTGGACAGCATGGGACTTTGAAAATTTTCAGCCAGGCATCAGACTTAGAAAAAATTCTGGCCAGCATGGGACTTTGAAAAAATTCTGGCAAGCATGGGACTTTGAAAATTTTCAGCCAGGCATCAGACTTAGAAAAAATTCTGGCCAGCATGGGACTTTGAAAAAATTCTGGACAGCATGGGACTTTGAAAATTTTCGGCCAGGCGTCAGACTTAGAAAAAATTCTGGCCTGCATGGGACTTTGAAAATTTTCGGCCAGGCGTCAGACTTAGAAAAAATTCTGGCCAGCATGGGACTTTGAAAAAATTCTGGCCAGCATGGGACTTTGAAAATTTTCGGCCAGGCGTCAGACTTAGAAAAAATTCTGGCCAGCATGGGACTTTGAAAATTTTCAGCCAGGCATCAGACTTTGAAAAAATTCTGGCCAGCATGGGACTTTGAAAAAATTCTGGCCAGCATGGGACTTTGAAAATTTTCAGCCAGGCATCAGACTTAGAAAAAATTCTGGCCAGCATGGGACTTTGAAAATTTTCAGCCAGGCATCAGACTTAGAAAAAATTCTGGCCAGCATGGGACTTTTAAATATTTCAGGCAGGCGTCAGACTTAGAAAATATTCTGGCCAGCATGGGACTTTGAAAAAATTCTGGACAGCATGGGACTTTGAAAATTTTCGGCCAGGCATCAGACTTTGAAAAAATTCTGGACAGCAGGGGACTTTGAAAATTTTTGGCCAAGCGTCAGACTTAGAAAAAATTCTGGCCAGCATGGGACTTTGAAAAAATTCTGGCCAGCATGGGACTTTGAAAAAATTCTGGCCAGCATGGGACTTAGAAAAAATTCTGGCCTGCATGGGACTTTGAAAATTTTTGGCCAAGCGTCAGACTTTGAAAAAATTCTGGCCAGCATGGGACTTTGAAAAAATTCTGGCCAGCATGGGACTTAGAAAAAATTCTGGCCTGCATGGGACTTTTAAATATTTCAGGCAGGCGTCAGACTTAGAAAATATTCTGGCCAGCATGGGACTTTGAAAAAATTCTGGACAGCATGGGACTTTTAAATATTTCAGCCAGGCATCAGACTTAGAAAAAATTCTGGCCAGCATGGGACTTTGAAAAAATTCTGGACAGCATGGGACTTTGAAAATTTTTGGCCAAGCGTCAGACTTTGAAAAAATTCTGGCCAGCATGGGACTTTGAAAAAATTCTGGCCAGCATGGGACTTAGAAAAAATTCTGGCCTGCATGGGACTTTTAAATATTTCAGGCAGGCGTCAGACTTAGAAAATATTCTGGCCAGCATGGGACTTTGAAAAAATTCTGGACAGCATGGGACTTTTAAATATTTCAGCCAGGCATCAGACTTAGAAAAAATTCTGGCCAGCATGGGACTTTGAAAAAATTCTGGCCAGCATGGGACTTTGAAAATTTTCAGCCAGGCATCAGACTTAGAAAAAATTCTGGCCAGCATGGGACTTTGAAAAAATTCTGGACAGCATGGGACTTTGAAAATTTTCGGCCAGGCGTCAGACTTAGAAAAAATTCTGGCCTGCATGGGACTTTGAAAATTTTCGGCCAGGCGTCAGACTTAGAAAAAATTCTGGCCAGCATGGGACTTTGAAAAAATTCTGGACAGCATGGGACTTTGAAATATTTCAGGCAGGCGTCAGACTTAGAAAAAATTCTGGCCAGCATGGGACTTTGAAAAAATTCTGGCCAGCATGGGACTTTGAAAATTTTCGGCCAGGCGTCAGACTTAGAAAAAATTCTGGCCAGCATGGGACTTTGAAAATTTTCAGCCAGGCATCAGACTTTGAAAAAATTCTGGCCAGCATGGGACTTTGAAAAAATTCTGGCCAGCATGGGACTTTGAAAATTTTCAGCCAGGCATCAGACTTAGAAAAAATTCTGGCCAGCATGGGACTTTGAAAAAATTCTGGACAGCATGGGACTTTGAAAATTTTCGGCCAGGCATCAGACTTAGAAAAAATTCTGGCCAGCATGGGACTTTGAAAAAATTCTGGCCAGCATGGGACTTTGAAAATTTTCGGCCAGGCGTCAGACTTAGAAAAAATTCTGGCCAGCATGGGACTTTGAAAATTTTCAGCCAGGCATCAGACTTTGAAAAAATTCTGGCCAGCATGGGACTTTGAAAAAATTCTGGCCAGCATGGGACTTTGAAAATTTTCAGCCAGGCATCAGACTTAGAAAAAATTCTGGCCAGCATGGGACTTTGAAAAAATTCTGGACAGCATGGGACTTTGAAAATTTTCGGCCAGGCATCAGACTTAGAAAAAATTCTGGCCAGCATGGGACTTTGAAAAAATTCTGGACAGCATGGGACTTTGAAAATTTTCGGCCAGGCATCAGACTTTGAAAAAATTCTGGCCAGCATGGGACTTTGAAAAAATTCTGGCCAGCATGGGACTTAGAAAAAATTCTGGCCTGCATGGGACTTTTAAATATTTCAGGCAGGCGTCAGACTTAGAAAATATTCTGGCCAGCATGGGACTTTGAAAAAATTCTGGACAGCATGGGACTTTTAAATATTTCAGCCAGGCATCAGACTTAGAAAAAATTCTGGCCAGCATGGGACTTTGAAAAAATTCTGGCCAGCATGGGACTTTGAAAATTTTCAGCCAGGCATCAGACTTAGAAAAAATTCTGGCCAGCATGGGACTTTGAAAAAATTCTGGACAGCATGGGACTTTGAAAATTTTCGGCCAGGCGTCAGACTTAGAAAAAATTCTGGCCTGCATGGGACTTTGAAAATTTTCGGCCAGGCGTCAGACTTAGAAAAAATTCTGGCCAGCATGGGACTTTGAAAAAATTCTGGACAGCATGGGACTTTGAAATATTTCAGGCAGGCGTCAGACTTATAAAAAATTCTGGCCAGCATGGGACTTTGAAAAAATTCTGGCCAGCATGGGACTTTGAAAATTTTCGGCCAGGCGTCAGACTTAGAAAAAATTCTGGCCAGCATGGGACTTTGAAAATTTTCAGCCAGGCATCAGACTTTGAAAAAATTCTGGCCAGCATGGGACTTTGAAAAAATTCTGGCCAGCATGGGACTTTGAAAATTTTCAGCCAGGCATCAGACTTAGAAAAAATTCTGGCCAGCATGGGACTTTGAAAAAATTCTGGACAGCATGGGACTTTGAAAATTTTCGGCCAGGCATCAGACTTAGAAAAAATTCTGGCCAGCATGGGACTTTGAAAAAATTCTGGACAGCATGGGACTTTGAAAATTTTCGGCCAGGCATCAGACTTAGAAAAAATTCTGGCCAGCATGGGACTTTGAAAATTTTCAGCCAGGCATCAGACTTAGAAAAAATTCTGGCCAGCATGGGACTTTTAAATATTTCAGGCAGGCGTCAGACTTAGAAAATATTCTGGCCAGCATGGGACTTTGAAAAAATTCTGGACAGCATGGGACTTTGAAAATATTCGGCCAGGCGTCAGACTTTGAAAAAATTCTGGACAGCAGGGGACTTTGAAAATTTTTGGCCAAGCGTCAGACTTAGAAAAAATTCTGGCCAGCATGGGACTTTGAAAAAATTCTGGCCAGCATGGGACTTTGAAAAAATTCTGGCCAGCATGGGACTTAGAATAAATTCTGGCCTGCATGGGACTTTGAAAATTTTTGGCCAAGCGTCAGACTTTGAAAAAATTCTGGCCAGCATGGGACTTTGAAAAAATTCTGGCCAGCATGGGACTTAGAAAAAATTCTGGCCTGCATGGGACTTTTAAATATTTCAGCCAGGCATCAGACTTAGAAAAAATTCTGGCCAGCATGGGACTTTGAAAATTTTCGGCCAGGAGTCAGACTTAGAAAAAATTCTGGCCAGCATGGGACTTTGAAAATTTTCGGCCAGGCGTCAGACTTAGAAAAAATTCTGGCCAGCATGGGACTTTGAAAATTTTCGGCCAGGAGTCAGACTTAGAAAAAATTCTGGCCAGCATGGGACTTTGAAAATTTTCAGCCAGGCATCAGACTTAGAAAAAATTCTGGCCTGCATGGGACTTTTAAATATTTCAGGCAGGCGTCAGACTTAGAAAATATTCTGGCCAGCATGGGACTTTGAAAAAATTCTGGACAGCATGGGACTTTTAAATATTTCAGCCAGGCATCAGACTTAGAAAAAATTCTGGCCAGCATGGGACTTTGAAAAAATTCTGGCCAGCATGGGACTTTGAAAAAATTCTGGCCAGCATGGGACTTAGAAAAAATTCTGGCCTGCATGGGACTTTTAAATATTTCAGGCAGGCGTCAGACTTAGAAAATATTCTGGCCAGCATGGGACTTTGAAAAAATTCTGGCCAGCATGGGACTTTGAAAATTTTCAGCCAGGCGTCAGACTTAGAAAAAATTCTGGCCAGCATGGGACTTTGAAAATTTTCGGCCAGGAGTCAGACTTAGAAAAAATTCTGGCCAGCATGGGACTTTGAAAATTTTCGGCCAGGCGTCAGACTTAGAAAAAATTCTGGCCAGCATGGGACTTTGAAAATTTTCGGCCAGGAGTCAGACTTAGAAAAAATTCTGGCCAGCATGGGACTTTGAAAATTTTCAGCCAGGCATCAGACTTAGAAAAAATTCTGGCCTGCATGGGACTTTGAAAAAATTCTGGCCAGCATGGGACTTAGAAAAAATTCTGGCCTGCATGGGACTTTTAAATATTTCAGGCAGGCGTCAGACTTAGAAAATATTCTGGCCAGCATGGGACTTTGAAAAAATTCTGGACAGCATGGGACTTTTAAATATTTCAGCCAGGCATCAGACTTAGAAAAAATTCTGGCCAGCATGGGACTTTGAAAAAATTCTGGCCAGCATGGGACTTTTAAATATTTCAGGCAGGCGTCAGACTTAGAAAATATTCTGGCCAGCATGGGACTTTGAAAAAATTCTGGCCAGCATGGGACTTTGAAAATTTTCAGCCAGGCGTCAGACTTAGAAAAAATTCTGGCCAGCATGGGACTTAGAAAAAATTCTGGCCTGCATGGGACTTTGAAAATTTTCGGCCAGGCGTCAGACTTAGAAAAAATTCTGGCCTGCATGGGACTTTGAAATATTTCAGGCAGGCGTCAGACTTAGAAAAAATTCTGGCCAGCATGGGACTTTGAAAATTTTCAGCCAGGCGTCAGACTTAGAAAAAATTCTGGCCAGCATGGGACTTTGAAAATTTTCGGCCAGGAGTCAGACTTAGAAAAAATTCTGGCCAGCATGGGACTTTGAAAATTTTCAGCCAGGCATCAGACTTTGAAAAAATTCTGGCCAGCATGGGACTTTGAAAAAATTCTGGCCAGCATGGGACTTAGAAAAAATTCTGGCCTGCATGGGACTTTTAAATATTTCAGGCAGGCGTCAGACTTAGAAAATATTCTGGCCAGCATGGGACTTTGAAAAAATTCTGGACAGCATGGGACTTTTAAATATTTCAGCCAGGCATCAGACTTAGAAAAAATTCTGGCCAGCATGGGACTTTGAAAAAATTCTGGCCAGCATGGGACTTTGAAAAAATTCTGGCCAGCATGGGACTTAGAAAAAATTCTGGCCTGCATGGGACTTTTAAATATTTCAGGCAGGCGTCAGACTTAGAAAATATTCTGGCCAGCATGGGACTTTGAAAAAATTCTGGACAGCACGGGACTTTTAAATATTTCAGCCAGGCATCAGACTTAGAAAAAATTCTGGCCAGCATGGGACTTTGAAAAAATTCTGGACAGCATGGGACTTTGAAAATTTTCGGCCAGGCGTCAGACTTAGAAAAAATTCTGGCCAGCATGGGTCTTTGAAAAAATTCTGGCCTGCATGGGACTTTTAAATATTTCAGGCAGGCGTCAGACTTAGAAAATATTCTGGCCAGCATGGGACTTTGAAAAAATTCTGGACAGCATGGGACTTTGAAAATTTTCGGCCAGGCGTCAGACTTAGAAAAAATTCTGGCCTGCATGGGACTTTGAAAATTTTCGGCCAGGCGTCAGACTTAGAAAAGATTCTGGCCAGCATGGGACTTTGAAAATTTTCGGCCAGGCGTCAGACTTAGAAAAAATTCTGGCCTGCATGGGACTTTGAAAATTTTCGGCCAGGCGTCAGACTTAGAAAAAATTCTGGCCAGCATGGGACTTTGAAAAAATTCTGGCCAGCATGGGACTTTGAAAATTTTCGGCCAGGCGTCAGACTTAGAAAAAATTCTGGCCTGCATGGGACTTTGAAATATTTCAGGCAGGCGTCAGACTTAGAAAAAATTCTGGCCAGCATGGGACTTTGAAAATTTTCAGCCAGGCGTCAGACTTAGAAAAAATTCTGGCCAGCATGGGACTTTGAAAATTTTCGGCCAGGAGTCAGACTTAGAAAAAATTCTGGCCAGCATGGGACTTTGAAAATTTTCAGCCAGGCATCAGACTTTGAAAAAATTCTGGCCAGCATGGGACTTTGAAAAAATTCTGGCCAGCATGGGACTTTGAAAATTTTCGGCCAGGCGTCAGACTTAGAAAAAATTCTGGCCAGCATGGGACTTTGAAAATTTTCAGCCAGGCATCAGACTTTGAAAAAATTCTGGCCAGCATGGGACTTTGAAAAAATTCTGGCCAGCATGGGACTTTGAAAATTTTCGGCCAGGCGTCAGACTTAGAAAAGATTCTGGCCAGCATGGGACTTTGAAAATTTTCGGCCAGGCGTCAGACTTAGAAAAAATTCTGGCCTGCATGGGACTTTGAAAATTTTCGGCCAGGCGTCAGACTTAGAAAAAATTCTGGCCAGCATGGGACTTTGAAAAAATTCTGGCCAGCATGGGACTTTGAAAATTTTCGGCCAGGCGTCAGACTTAGAAAAAATTCTGGCCTGCATGGGACTTTGAAATATTTCAGGCAGGCGTCAGACTTAGAAAAAATTCTGGCCAGCATGGGACTTTGAAAATTTTCAGCCAGGCGTCAGACTTAGAAAAAATTCTGGCCAGCATGGGACTTTGAAAATTTTCGGCCAGGAGTCAGACTTAGAAAAAATTCTGGCCAGCATGGGACTTTGAAAATTTTCAGCCAGGCATCAGACTTTGAAAAAATTCTGGCCAGCATGGGACTTTGAAAAAATTCTGGCCAGCATGGGACTTAGAAAAAATTCTGGCCTGCATGGGACTTTTAAATATTTCAGGCAGGCGTCAGACTTAGAAAATATTCTGGCCAGCATGGGACTTTGAAAAAATTCTGGACAGCATGGGACTTTTAAATATTTCAGCCAGGCATCAGACTTAGAAAAAATTCTGGCCAGCATGGGACTTTGAAAAAATTCTGGCCAGCATGGGACTTTGAAAAAATTCTGGCCAGCATGGGACTTAGAAAAAATTCTGGCCTGCATGGGACTTTTAAATATTTCAGGCAGGCGTCAGACTTAGAAAATATTCTGGCCAGCATGGGACTTTGAAAAAATTCTGGACAGCACGGGACTTTTAAATATTTCAGCCAGGCATCAGACTTAGAAAAAATTCTGGCCAGCATGGGACTTTGAAAAAATTCTGGACAGCATGGGACTTTGAAAATTTTCGGCCAGGCGTCAGACTTAGAAAAAATTCTGGCCAGCATGGGTCTTTGAAAAAATTCTGGACAGCATGGGACTTTGAAATATTTCAGGCAGGCGTCAGACTTAGAAAAAATTCTGGCCAGCATGGGACTTTGAAAAAATTCTGGCCAGCATGGGACTTTGAAAAAATTCTGGCCAGCATGGGACTTAGAAAAAATTCTGGCCTGCATGGGACTTTTAAATATTTCAGGCAGGCGTCAGACTTAGAAAATATTCTGGCCAGCATGGGACTTTGAAAAAATTCTGGACAGCATGGGACTTTTAAATATTTCAGCCAGGCATCAGACTTAGAAAAAATTCTGGCCAGCATGGGACTTTGAAAAAATTTTGGACAGCATGGGACTTTGAAAATTTTCGGCCAGGCGTCAGACTTAGAAAAAATTCTGGCCAGCATGGGTCTTTGAAAAAATTCTGGACAGCATGGGACTTTGAAATATTTCAGGCAGGCGTCAGACTTAGAAAAAATTCTGGCCAGCATGGGACTTTGAAAATTTTTGGCCAAGCGTCAGACTTTGAAAAAATTCTGGCCAGCATGGGACTTAGAAAAAATTCTGGCCTGCATGGGACTTTTAAATATTTCAGGCAGGCGTCAGACTTAGAAAATATTCTGGCCAGCATGGGACTTTGAAAAAATTCTGGACAGCATGGGACTTTTAAATATTTCAGCCAGGCATCAGACTTAGAAAAAATTCTGGCCAGCATGGGACTTTGAAAAAATTCTGGCCAGCATGGGACTTTTAAATATTTCAGGCAGGCGTCAGACTTAGAAAATATTCTGGCCAGCATGGGACTTTGAAAAAATTCTGGACAGCACGGGACTTTTAAATATTTCAGCCAGGCATCAGACTTAGAAAAAATTCTGGCCAGCATGGGACTTTGAAAAAATTCTGGACAGCATGGGACTTTGAAAATTTTCGGCCAGGCGTCAGACTTAGAAAAAATTCTGGCCAGCATGGGTCTTTGAAAAAATTCTGGCCTGCATGGGACTTTTAAATATTTCAGGCAGGCGTCAGACTTAGAAAATATTCTGGCCAGCATGGGACTTTGAAAAAATTCTGGACAGCATGGGACTTTGAAAATTTTCGGCCAGGCGTCAGACTTAGAAAAAATTCTGGCCTGCATGGGACTTTGAAAATTTTCGGCCAGGCGTCAGACTTAGAAAAGATTCTGGCCAGCATGGGACTTTGAAAATTTTCGGCCAGGCGTCAGACTTAGAAAAAATTCTGGCCTGCATGGGACTTTGAAAATTTTCGGCCAGGCGTCAGACTTAGAAAAAATTCTGGCCAGCATGGGACTTTGAAAAAATTCTGGCCAGCATGGGACTTTGAAAATTTTCGGCCAGGCGTCAGACTTAGAAAAAATTCTGGCCTGCATGGGACTTTGAAATATTTCAGGCAGGCGTCAGACTTAGAAAAAATTCTGGCCAGCATGGGACTTTGAAAATTTTCAGCCAGGCGTCAGACTTAGAAAAAATTCTGGCCAGCATGGGACTTTGAAAATTTTCGGCCAGGAGTCAGACTTAGAAAAAATTCTGGCCAGCATGGGACTTTGAAAATTTTCAGCCAGGCATCAGACTTTGAAAAAATTCTGGCCAGCATGGGACTTTGAAAAAATTCTGGCCAGCATGGGACTTTGAAAATTTTCGGCCAGGCGTCAGACTTAGAAAAAATTCTGGCCAGCATGGGACTTTGAAAATTTTCAGCCAGGCATCAGACTTTGAAAAAATTCTGGCCAGCATGGGACTTTGAAAAAATTCTGGCCAGCATGGGACTTTGAAAATTTTCGGCCAGGCGTCAGACTTAGAAAAGATTCTGGCCAGCATGGGACTTTGAAAATTTTCGGCCAGGCGTCAGACTTAGAAAAAATTCTGGCCTGCATGGGACTTTGAAAATTTTCGGCCAGGCGTCAGACTTAGAAAAAATTCTGGCCAGCATGGGACTTTGAAAAAATTCTGGCCAGCATGGGACTTTGAAAATTTTCGGCCAGGCGTCAGACTTAGAAAAAATTCTGGCCTGCATGGGACTTTGAAATATTTCAGGCAGGCGTCAGACTTAGAAAAAATTCTGGCCAGCATGGGACTTTGAAAATTTTCAGCCAGGCGTCAGACTTAGAAAAAATTCTGGCCAGCATGGGACTTTGAAAATTTTCGGCCAGGAGTCAGACTTAGAAAAAATTCTGGCCAGCATGGGACTTTGAAAATTTTCAGCCAGGCGTCAGACTTAGAAAAAATTCTGGCCAGCATGGGACTTTGAAAATTTTCGGCCAGGAGTCAGACTTAGAAAAAATTCTGGCCAGCATGGGACTTTGAAAATTTTCAGCCAGGCATCAGACTTTGAAAAAATTCTGGCCAGCATGGGACTTTGAAAAAATTCTGGCCAGCATGGGACTTAGAAAAAATTCTGGCCTGCATGGGACTTTTAAATATTTCAGGCAGGCGTCAGACTTAGAAAATATTCTGGCCAGCATGGGACTTTGAAAAAATTCTGGACAGCATGGGACTTTTAAATATTTCAGCCAGGCATCAGACTTAGAAAAAATTCTGGCCAGCATGGGACTTTGAAAAAATTCTGGCCAGCATGGGACTTTGAAAAAATTCTGGCCAGCATGGGACTTAGAAAAAATTCTGGCCTGCATGGGACTTTTAAATATTTCAGGCAGGCGTCAGACTTAGAAAATATTCTGGCCAGCATGGGACTTTGAAAAAATTCTGGACAGCACGGGACTTTTAAATATTTCAGCCAGGCATCAGACTTAGAAAAAATTCTGGCCAGCATGGGACTTTGAAAAAATTCTGGACAGCATGGGACTTTGAAAATTTTCGGCCAGGCGTCAGACTTAGAAAAAATTCTGGCCAGCATGGGTCTTTGAAAAAATTCTGGACAGCATGGGACTTTGAAATATTTCAGGCAGGCGTCAGACTTAGAAAAAATTCTGGCCAGCATGGGACTTTGAAAAAATTCTGGCCAGCATGGGACTTTGAAAAAATTCTGGCCAGCATGGGACTTAGAAAAAATTCTGGCCTGCATGGGACTTTTAAATATTTCAGGCAGGCGTCAGACTTAGAAAATATTCTGGCCAGCATGGGACTTTGAAAAAATTCTGGACAGCATGGGACTTTTAAATATTTCAGCCAGGCATCAGACTTAGAAAAAATTCTGGCCAGCATGGGACTTTGAAAAAATTTTGGACAGCATGGGACTTTGAAAATTTTCGGCCAGGCGTCAGACTTAGAAAAAATTCTGGCCAGCATGGGTCTTTGAAAAAATTCTGGACAGCATGGGACTTTGAAATATTTCAGGCAGGCGTCAGACTTAGAAAAAATTCTGGCCAGCATGGGACTTTGAAAATTTTTGGCCAAGCGTCAGACTTTGAAAAAATTCTGGCCAGCATGGGACTTAGAAAAAATTCTGGCCTGCATGGGACTTTTAAATATTTCAGGCAGGCGTCAGACTTAGAAAATATTCTGGCCAGCATGGGACTTTGAAAAAATTCTGGACAGCATGGGACTTTTAAATATTTCAGCCAGGCATCAGACTTAGAAAAAATTCTGGCCAGCATGGGACTTTGAAAAAATTCTGGCCAGCATGGGACTTTTAAATATTTCAGGCAGGCGTCAGACTTAGAAAATATTCTGGCCAGCATGGGACTTTGAAAAAATTCTGGACAGCACGGGACTTTTAAATATTTCAGCCAGGCATCAGACTTAGAAAAAATTCTGGCCAGCATGGGACTTTGAAAAAATTCTGGACAGCATGGGACTTTGAAAATTTTCGGCCAGGCGTCAGACTTAGAAAAAATTCTGGCCAGCATGGGTCTTTGAAAAAATTCTGGCCTGCATGGGACTTTTAAATATTTCAGGCAGGCGTCAGACTTAGAAAATATTCTGGCCAGCATGGGACTTTGAAAAAATTCTGGACAGCATGGGACTTTGAAAATTTTCGGCCAGGCGTCAGACTTAGAAAAAATTCTGGCCTGCATGGGACTTTGAAAATTTTCGGCCAGGCGTCAGACTTAGAAAAGATTCTGGCCAGCATGGGACTTTGAAAATTTTCGGCCAGGCGTCAGACTTAGAAAAAATTCTGGCCTGCATGGGACTTTGAAAATTTTCGGCCAGGCGTCAGACTTAGAAAAAATTCTGGCCAGCATGGGACTTTGAAAAAATTCTGGCCAGCATGGGACTTTGAAAATTTTCGGCCAGGCGTCAGACTTAGAAAAAATTCTGGCCTGCATGGGACTTTGAAATATTTCAGGCAGGCGTCAGACTTAGAAAAAATTCTGGCCAGCATGGGACTTTGAAAATTTTCAGCCAGGCGTCAGACTTAGAAAAAATTCTGGCCAGCATGGGACTTTGAAAATTTTCGGCCAGGAGTCAGACTTAGAAAAAATTCTGGCCAGCATGGGACTTTGAAAATTTTCAGCCAGGCATCAGACTTTGAAAAAATTCTGGCCAGCATGGGACTTTGAAAAAATTCTGGCCAGCATGGGACTTTGAAAATTTTCGGCCAGGCGTCAGACTTAGAAAAAATTCTGGCCAGCATGGGACTTTGAAAATTTTCAGCCAGGCATCAGACTTTGAAAAAATTCTGGCCAGCATGGGACTTTGAAAAAATTCTGGCCAGCATGGGACTTTGAAAATTTTCGGCCAGGCGTCAGACTTAGAAAAGATTCTGGCCAGCATGGGACTTTGAAAATTTTCGGCCAGGCGTCAGACTTAGAAAAAATTCTGGCCTGCATGGGACTTTGAAAATTTTCGGCCAGGCGTCAGACTTAGAAAAAATTCTGGCCAGCATGGGACTTTGAAAAAATTCTGGCCAGCATGGGACTTTGAAAATTTTTGGCCAGGCGTCAGACTTAGAAAAAATTCTGGCCTGCATGGGACTTTGAAATATTTCAGGCAGGCGTCAGACTTAGAAAAAATTCTGGCCAGCATGGGACTTTGAAAATTTTCAGCCAGGCGTCAGACTTAGAAAAAATTCTGGCCAGCATGGGACTTTGAAAATTTTCGGCCAGGAGTCAGACTTAGAAAAAATTCTGGCCAGCATGGGACTTTGAAAATTTTCAGCCAGGCATCAGACTTTGAAAAAATTCTGGCCAGCATGGGACTTTGAAAAAATTCTGGCCAGCATGGGACTTAGAAAAAATTCTGGCCTGCATGGGACTTTTAAATATTTCAGGCAGGCGTCAGACTTAGAAAATATTCTGGCCAGCATGGGACTTTGAAAAAATTCTGGACAGCATGGGACTTTTAAATATTTCAGCCAGGCATCAGACTTAGAAAAAATTCTGGCCAGCATGGGACTTTGAAAAAATTCTGGCCAGCATGGGACTTTGAAAAAATTCTGGCCAGCATGGGACTTAGAAAAAATTCTGGCCTGCATGGGACTTTTAAATATTTCAGGCAGGCGTCAGACTTAGAAAATATTCTGGCCAGCATGGGACTTTGAAAAAATTCTGGACAGCACGGGACTTTTAAATATTTCAGCCAGGCATCAGACTTAGAAAAAATTCTGGCCAGCATGGGACTTTGAAAAAATTCTGGACAGCATGGGACTTTGAAAATTTTCGGCCAGGCGTCAGACTTAGAAAAAATTCTGGCCAGCATGGGTCTTTGAAAAAATTCTGGACAGCATGGGACTTTGAAATATTTCAGGCAGGCGTCAGACTTAGAAAAAATTCTGGCCAGCATGGGACTTTGAAAAAATTCTGGCCAGCATGGGACTTTGAAAAAATTCTGGCCAGCATGGGACTTAGAAAAAATTCTGGCCTGCATGGGACTTTTAAATATTTCAGGCAGGCGTCAGACTTAGAAAATATTCTGGCCAGCATGGGACTTTGAAAAAATTCTGGACAGCATGGGACTTTTAAATATTTCAGCCAGGCATCAGACTTAGAAAAAATTCTGGCCAGCATGGGACTTTGAAAAAATTTTGGACAGCATGGGACTTTGAAAATTTTCGGCCAGGCGTCAGACTTAGAAAAAATTCTGGCCAGCATGGGTCTTTGAAAAAATTCTGGACAGCATGGGACTTTGAAATATTTCAGGCAGGCGTCAGACTTAGAAAAAATTCTGGCCAGCATGGGACTTTGAAAATTTTTGGCCAAGCGTCAGACTTTGAAAAAATTCTGGCCAGCATGGGACTTAGAAAAAATTCTGGCCTGCATGGGACTTTTAAATATTTCAGGCAGGCGTCAGACTTAGAAAATATTCTGGCCAGCATGGGACTTTGAAAAAATTCTGGACAGCATGGGACTTTGAAAATTTTCGGCCAGGCGTCAGACTTAGAAAAAATTCTGGCCTGCATGGGACTTTGAAAATTTTCGGCCAGGCGTCAGACTTAGAAAAGATTCTGGCCAGCATGGGACTTTGAAAATTTTCGGCCAGGCGTCAGACTTAGAAAAAATTCTGGCCTGCATGGGACTTTGAAAATTTTCGGCCAGGCGTCAGACTTAGAAAAAATTCTGGCCAGCATGGGACTTTGAAAAAATTCTGGCCAGCATGGGACTTTGAAAATTTTCGGCCAGGCGTCAGACTTAGAAAAAATTCTGGCCTGCATGGGACTTTGAAATATTTCAGGCAGGCGTCAGACTTAGAAAAAATTCTGGCCAGCATGGGACTTTGAAAATTTTCAGCCAGGCGTCAGACTTAGAAAAAATTCTGGCCAGCATGGGACTTTGAAAATTTTCGGCCAGGAGTCAGACTTAGAAAAAATTCTGGCCAGCATGGGACTTTGAAAATTTTCAGCCAGGCATCAGACTTTGAAAAAATTCTGGCCAGCATGGGACTTTGAAAAAATTCTGGCCAGCATGGGACTTTGAAAATTTTCGGCCAGGCGTCAGACTTAGAAAAAATTCTGGCCAGCATGGGACTTTGAAAATTTTCAGCCAGGCATCAGACTTTGAAAAAATTCTGGCCAGCATGGGACTTTGAAAAAATTCTGGCCAGCATGGGACTTTGAAAATTTTCGGCCAGGCGTCAGACTTAGAAAAGATTCTGGCCAGCATGGGACTTTGAAAATTTTCGGCCAGGCGTCAGACTTAGAAAAAATTCTGGCCTGCATGGGACTTTGAAAATTTTCGGCCAGGCGTCAGACTTAGAAAAAATTCTGGCCAGCATGGGACTTTGAAAAAATTCTGGCCAGCATGGGACTTTGAAAATTTTCGGCCAGGCGTCAGACTTAGAAAAAATTCTGGCCTGCATGGGACTTTGAAATATTTCAGGCAGGCGTCAGACTTAGAAAAAATTCTGGCCAGCATGGGACTTTGAAAATTTTCAGCCAGGCGTCAGACTTAGAAAAAATTCTGGCCAGCATGGGACTTTGAAAATTTTCGGCCAGGAGTCAGACTTAGAAAAAATTCTGGCCAGCATGGGACTTTGAAAATTTTCAGCCAGGCATCAGACTTTGAAAAAATTCTGGCCAGCATGGGACTTTGAAAAAATTCTGGCCAGCATGGGACTTTGAAAATTTTCGGCCAGGCGTCAGACTTAGAAAAAATTCTGGCCAGCATGGGACTTTTAAATATTTCAGGCAGGCGTCAGACTTTGAAAAAATTCTGGACAGCACGGGACTTTTAAATATTTCAGCCAGGCATCAGACTTAGAAAAAATTCTGGCCAGCATGGGACTTTGAAAAAATTCTGGACAGCATGGGACTTTGAAAATTTTCGGCCAGGCGTCAGACTTAGAAAAAATTCTGGCCAGCATGGGTCTTTGAAAAAATTCTGGACAGCATGGGACTTTGAAATATTTCAGGCAGGCGTCAGACTTAGAAAAAATTCTGGCCAGCATGGGACTTTGAAAATTTTTGGCCAAGCGTCAGACTTTGAAAAAATTCTGGCCAGCATGGGACTTAGAAAATATTCTGGCCAGCATGGGACTTTGAAAAAATTCTGGACAGCATGGGACTTTGAAAATTTTCGGCCAGGCGTCAGACTTAGAAAAAATTCTGGCCTGCATGGGACTTTGAAAATTTTCGGCCAGGCGTCAGACTTAGAAAAGATTCTGGCCAGCATGGGACTTTGAAAATTTTCGGCCAGGCGTCAGACTTAGAAAAAATTCTGGCCTGCATGGGACTTTGAAAATTTTCGGCCAGGCGTCAGACTTAGAAAAAATTCTGGCCAGCATGGGACTTTGAAAAAATTCTGGCCAGCATGGGACTTTGAAAATTTTCGGCCAGGCGTCAGACTTAGAAAAAATTCTGGCCTGCATGGGACTTTGAAATATTTCAGGCAGGCGTCAGACTTAGAAAAAATTCTGGCCAGCATGGGACTTTGAAAATTTTCAGCCAGGCGTCAGACTTAGAAAAAATTCTGGCCAGCATGGGACTTTGAAAATTTTCGGCCAGGAGTCAGACTTAGAAAAAATTCTGGCCAGCATGGGACTTTGAAAATTTTCAGCCAGGCATCAGACTTTGAAAAAATTCTGGCCAGCATGGGACTTTGAAAATTTTCGGCCAGGCGTCAGACTTAGAAAAAATTCTGGCCTGCATGGGACTTTGAAATATTTCAGGCAGGCGTCAGACTTAGAAAAAATTCTGGCCAGCATGGGACTTTGAAAATTTTCGGCCAGGTGTCAGACTTAGAAAAAATTCTGGCCACCATGGGACTTTGAAAAAATTCTGGACAGCATGGGACTTTGTAAATTTTCAGCCAGGCATCAGACTTTGAAAATATTCTGGCCAGCATGGGACTTTGAAAAAATTCTGGCCAGCATGGGACTTTGAAAATTTTCGGCCAGGCATCAGACTTAGAAAAAATTCTGGCCAGCATGGGACTTTGAAAAAATTCTGGACAGCATGGGACTTTGAAAATTTTCGGCCAGGAGTCAGACTTAGAAAAAATTCTGGCCACCATGGGACTTTGAAAAAATTCTGGACAGCATGGGACTTTGTAAATTTTCAGCCAGGCATCAGACTTAGAAAAAATTCTGGCCAGCATGGGACTTTGAAAATTTTCGGCCAGGCGTCAGACTTAGAAAAAATTCTGGCCAGCATGGGACTTTGAAAATATTCTGGCCAGCATGGGACTTTGAAAAAATTCTGGCCAGCATGGGACTTTGAAAATTTTCGGCCAGGCATCAGACTTAGAAAAAATTCTGGCCAGCATGGGACTTAGAAAAAATTCTGGCCAGCATGGGACTTTGAAAATGTTCAGCCAGGCATCAGACTTAGAAAAAATTCTGGCCAGCATGGGACTTTGAAAAAATTCTGGACAGCATGGGACTTTGAAAATTTTCGGCCAGGTGTCAGACTTAGAAAAAATTCTGGACAGCATGGGACTTTGAAAATTTTTGGCCAAGCGTCAGACTTAGAAAAAATTCTGGCCAGCATGGGACTTTGAAAAAATTCTGGCCAGCATGGGACTTTGAAAAAATTCTTGCCAGCATGGGACTTAGAAAAAATTCTGGCCTGCATGGGACTTTTAAATATTTCAGCCAGGCATCAGACTTAGAAAAAATTCTGGCCAGCATGGGACTTTGAAAAAATTCTGGACAGCATGGGACTTTGAAAATTTTCGGCAAGGCGTCAGACTTAGAAAAAATTCTGGCCAGCATGGGTCTTTGAAAAAATTCTGGACAGCATGGGACTTTGAAATATTTCAGGCAGGCGTCAGACTTAGAAAAAATTCTGGCCAGCATGGGACTTTGAAAATATTCTGGCCAGCATGGGACTTTGAAAAAATTCTGGACAGCATGGGACTTTGAAAATTTTCGGCCAGGCGTCAGACTTAGAAAAAATTCTGGCCTGCATGGGACTTTGAAAATTTTCAGCCAGGCATCAGACTTAGAAAAAATTCTGGCCAGCATGGGACTTTGAAAAAATTCTGGACAGCATGGGACTTTGAAAATTTTCGGCCAGGCATCAGACTTAGAAAAAATTCTGGCCAGCATGGGACTTTGAAAATATTCGGCCAGGCATCAGACTTAGAAAAAATTCTGGCCAGCATGGGACTTTGAAAATTTTCAGCCAGGCATCAGACTTAGAAAAAATTCTGGCCAGCATGGGACTTAGAAAAAATTCTGGACAGCATGGGACTTTGAAAATTTTTGGCCAAGCGTCAGACTTAGAAAAAATTCTGTCCAGCATGGGACTTTGAAAAAATTCTGGCCAGCATGGGACTTTGAAAATTTTCAGCCAGGCATCAGACTTTGAAAAAATTCTGGCCAGCATGGGACTTTGAAAAAATTCTGGCCAGCATGGGACTTTGAAAATTTTCGGCCAGGCGTCAGACTTAGAAAAAATTCTGGCCTGCATGGGACTTTGAAATATTTCAGGCAGGCGTCAGACTTAGAAAAAATTCTGGCCAGCATGGGACTTTGAAAATTTTCGGCCAGGTGTCAGACTTAGAAAAAATTCTGGCCACCATGGGACTTTGAAAAAATTCTGGACAGCATGGGACTTTGTAAATTTTCAGCCAGGCATCAGACTTTGAAAATATTCTGGCCAGCATGGGACTTTGAAAAAATTCTGGCCAGCATGGGACTTTGAAAATTTTCGGCCAGGCATCAGACTTAGAAAAAATTCTGGCCAGCATGGGACTTTGAAAAAATTCTGGACAGCATGGGACTTTGAAAATTTTCGGCCAGGAGTCAGACTTAGAAAAAATTCTGGCCACCATGGGACTTTGAAAAAATTCTGGACAGCATGGGACTTTGTAAATTTTCAGCCAGGCATCAGACTTAGAAAAAATTCTGGCCAGCATGGGACTTTGAAAATTTTCGGCCAGGCGTCAGACTTAGAAAAAATTCTGGCCAGCATGGGACTTTGAAAATATTCTGGCCAGCATGGGACTTTGAAAAAATTCTGGCCAGCATGGGACTTTGAAAATTTTCGGCCAGGCATCAGACTTAGAAAAAATTCTGGCCAGCATGGGACTTAGAAAAAATTCTGGCCAGCATGGGACTTTGAAAATGTTCAGCCAGGCATCAGACTTAGAAAAAATTCTGGCCAGCATGGGACTTTGAAAAAATTCTGGACAGCATGGGACTTTGAAAATTTTCGGCCAGGTGTCAGACTTAGAAAAAATTCTGGACAGCATGGGACTTTGAAAATTTTTGGCCAAGCGTCAGACTTAGAAAAAATTCTGGCCAGCATGGGACTTTGAAAAAATTCTGGCCAGCATGGGACTTTGAAAAAATTCTTGCCAGCATGGGACTTAGAAAAAATTCTGGCCTGCATGGGACTTTTAAATATTTCAGCCAGGCATCAGACTTAGAAAAAATTCTGGCCAGCATGGGACTTTGAAAAAATTCTGGACAGCATGGGACTTTGAAAATTTTCGGCAAGGCGTCAGACTTAGAAAAAATTCTGGCCAGCATGGGTCTTTGAAAAAATTCTGGACAGCATGGGACTTTGAAATATTTCAGGCAGGCGTCAGACTTAGAAAAAATTCTGGCCAGCATGGGACTTTGAAAATATTCTGGCCAGCATGGGACTTTGAAAAAATTCTGGACAGCATGGGACTTTGAAAATTTTCGGCCAGGCGTCAGACTTAGAAAAAATTCTGGCCTGCATGGGACTTTGAAAATTTTCAGCCAGGCATCAGACTTAGAAAAAATTCTGGCCAGCATGGGACTTTGAAAAAATTCTGGACAGCATGGGACTTTGAAAATTTTCGGCCAGGCATCAGACTTAGAAAAAATTCTGGCCAGCATGGGACTTTGAAAATATTCGGCCAGGCATCAGACTTAGAAAAAATTCTGGCCAGCATGGGACTTTGAAAATTTTCAGCCAGGCATCAGACTTAGAAAAAATTCTGGCCAGCATGGGACTTAGAAAAAATTCTGGACAGCATGGGACTTTGAAAATTTTTGGCCAAGCGTCAGACTTAGAAAAAATTCTGTCCAGCATGGGACTTTGAAAAAATTCTGGCCAGCATGGGACTTTGAAAATTTTCAGCCAGGCATCAGACTTTGAAAAAATTCTGGCCAGCATGGGACTTTGAAAAAATTCTGGCCAGCATGGGACTTTGAAAATTTTCGGCCAGGCGTCAGACTTAGAAAAAATTCTGGCCTGCATGGGACTTTGAAATATTTCAGGCAGGCGTCAGACTTAGAAAAAATTCTGGCCAGCATGGAACTTTGAAAATTTTCGGCCAGGTGTCAGACTTAGAAAAAATTCTGGCCACCATGGGACTTTGAAAAAATTCTGGACAGCATGGGACTTTGAAAATTTTCGGCCAGGAGTCAGACTTAGAAAAAATTCTGGCCACCATGGGACTTTGAAAAAATTCTGGACAGCATGGGACTTTGTAAATTTTCAGCCAGGCATCAGACTTAGAAAAAATTCTGGCCAGCATGGGACTTTGAAAATTTTCGGCCAGGCGTCAGACTTAGAAAAAATTCTGGCCAGCATGGGACTTTGAAAATATTCTGGCCAGCATGGGACTTTGAAAAAATTCTGGCCAGCATGGGACTTTGAAAATTTTCGGCCAGGCATCAGACTTAGAAAAAATTCTGGCCAGCATGGGACTTAGAAAAAATTCTGGCCAGCATGGGACTTTGAAAATGTTCAGCCAGGCATCAGACTTAGAAAAAATTCTGGCCAGCATGGGACTTTGAAAAAATTCTGGACAGCATGGGACTTTGAAAATTTTCGGCCAGGTGTCAGACTTAGAAAAAATTCTGGACAGCATGGGACTTTGAAAATTTTTGGCCAAGCGTCAGACTTAGAAAAAATTCTGGCCAGCATGGGACTTTGAAAAAATTCTGGCCAGCATGGGACTTTGAAAAAATTCTTGCCAGCATGGGACTTAGAAAAAATTCTGGCCTGCATGGGACTTTTAAATATTTCAGCCAGGCATCAGACTTAGAAAAAATTCTGGCCAGCATGGGACTTTGAAAAAATTCTGGACAGCATGGGACTTTGAAAATTTTCGGCAAGGCGTCAGACTTAGAAAAAATTCTGGCCAGCATGGGTCTTTGAAAAAATTCTGGACAGCATGGGACTTTGAAATATTTCAGGCAGGCGTCAGACTTAGAAAAAATTCTGGCCAGCATGGGACTTTGAAAATATTCTGGCCAGCATGGGACTTTGAAAAAATTCTGGACAGCATGGGACTTTGAAAATTTTCGGCCAGGCGTCAGACTTAGAAAAAATTCTGGCCTGCATGGGACTTTGAAAATTTTCAGCCAGGCATCAGACTTAGAAAAAATTCTGGCCAGCATGGGACTTTGAAAAAATTCTGGACAGCATGGGACTTTGAAAATTTTCGGCCAGGCATCAGACTTAGAAAAAATTCTGGCCAGCATGGGACTTTGAAAAAATTCTGGCCAGCATGGGACTTTGAAAATTTTCAGCCAGGCATCAGACTTAGAAAAAATTCTGGCCAGCATGGGACTTAGAAAAAATTCTGGACAGCATGGGACTTTGAACATTTTTGGCCAAGCGTCAGACTTAGAAAAAATTCTGTCCAGCATGGGACTTTGAAAAAATTCTGGCCAGCATGGGACTTTGAAAATTTTCAGCCAGGCATCAGACTTTGAAAAAATTCTGGCCAGCATGGGACTTTGAAAAAATTCTGGCCAGCATGGGACTTTGAAAATTTTCGGCCAGGCGTCAGACTTAGAAAAAATTCTGGCCTGCATGGGACTTTGAAATATTTCAGGCAGGCGTCAGACTTAGAAAAAATTCTGGCCAGCATGGGACTTTGAAAATTTTCGGCCAGGTGTCAGACTTAGAAAAAATTCTGGCCACCATGGGACTTTGAAAAAATTCTGGACAGCATGGGACTTTGAAAATTTTCGGCCAGGAGTCAGACTTAGAAAAAATTCTGGCCACCATGGGACTTTGAAAAAATTCTGGACAGCATGGGACTTTGTAAATTTTCAGCCAGGCATCAGACTTAGAAAAAATTCTGGCCAGCATGGGACTTTGAAAATTTTCGGCCAGGCGTCAGACTTAGAAAAAATTCTGGCCAGCATGGGACTTTGAAAATATTCTGGCCAGCATGGGACTTTGAAAAAATTCTGGCCAGCATGGGACTTTGAAAATTTTCGGCCAGGCATCAGACTTAGAAAAAATTCTGGCCAGCATGGGACTTAGAAAAAATTCTGGCCAGCATGGGACTTTGAAAATGTTCAGCCAGGCATCAGACTTAGAAAAAATTCTGGCCAGCATGGGACTTTGAAAAAATTCTGGACAGCATGGGACTTTGAAAATTTTTGGCCAAGCGTCAGACTTAGAAAAAATTCTGGCCAGCATGGGACTTTGAAAAAATTCTGGCCAGCATGGGACTTTGAAAAAATTCTTGCCAGCATGGGACTTAGAAAAAATTCTGGCCTGCATGGGACTTTTAAATATTTCAGCCAGGCATCAGACTTAGAAAAAATTCTGGCCAGCATGGGACTTAGAAAAAATTCTGGACAGCATGGGACTTTGAAAATTTTCGGCCAGGTGTCAGACTTAGAAAAAATTCTGGCCAGCATGGGACTTTGAAAATATTCTGGCCAGCATGGGACTTTGAAAAAATTCTGGACAGCATGGGACTTTGAAAATTTTCGGCCAGGCGTCAGACTTAGAAAAAATTCTGGCCTGCATGGGACTTTGAAAATTTTCAGCCAGGCATCAGACTTAGAAAAAATTCTGGCCAGCATGGGACTTTGAAAAAATTCTGGACAGCATGGGACTTTGAAAATTTTCGGCCAGGTGTCAGACTTAGAAAAAATTCTGGACAGCATGGGACTTTGAAAATTTTTGGCCAAGCGTCAGACTTAGAAAAAATTCTGGCCAGCATGGGACTTTGAAAAAATTCTGGCCAGCATGGGACTTTGAAAAAATTCTTGCCAGCATGGGACTTAGAAAAAATTCTGGCCTGCATGGGACTTTTAAATATTTCAGCCAGGCATCAGACTTAGAAAAAATTCTGGCCAGCATGGGACTTTGAAAAAATTCTGGACAGCATGGGACTTTGAAAATTTTCGGCAAGGCGTCAGACTTAGAAAAAATTCTGGCCAGCATGGGTCTTTGAAAAAATTCTGGACAGCATGGGACTTTGAAATATTTCAGGCAGGCGTCAGACTTAGAAAAAATTCTGGCCAGCATGGGACTTTGAAAATATTCTGGCCAGCATGGGACTTTGAAAAAATTCTGGACAGCATGGGACTTTGAAAATTTTCGGCCAGGCGTCAGACTTAGAAAAAATTCTGGCCTGCATGGGACTTTGAAAATTTTCAGCCAGGCATCAGACTTAGAAAAAATTCTGGCCAGCATGGGACTTTGAAAAAATTCTGGACAGCATGGGACTTTGAAAATTTTCGGCCAGGCATCAGACTTAGAAAAAATTCTGGCCAGCATGGGACTTTGAAAAAATTCTGGACAGCATGGGACTTTGTAAATTTTCAGCCAGGCATCAGACTTAGAAAAAATTCTGGCCACCATGGGACTTTGAAAAAATTCTGGACAGCATGGGACTTTGTAAATTTTCAGCCAGGCATCAGACTTAGAAAAAATTCTGGCCAGCATGGGACTTTGAAAATTTTCGGCCAGGCGTCAGACTTAGAAAAAATTCTGGCCAGCATGGGACTTTGAAAAAATTCTGGACAGCATGGGACTTTGAAAATTTTCGGCCAGGTGTCAGACTTAGAAAAAATTCTGGCCAGCATGGGACTTTGAAAAAATTCTGGACAGCATGGGACTTTGAAAATTTTCGGCCAGGTGTCAGACTTAGAAAAAATTCTGGACAGCATGGGACTTTGAAAATTTTTGGCCAAGCGTCAGACTTAGAAAAAATTCTGGCCAGCATGGGACTTTGAAAAAATTCTGGCCAGCATGGGACTTTGAAAAAATTCTTGCCAGCATGGGACTTAGAAAAAATTCTGGCCTGCATGGGACTTTTAAATATTTCAGCCAGGCATCAGACTTAGAAAAAATTCTGGCCAGCATGGGACTTTGAAAAAATTCTGGCCAGCATGGGACTTTGAAAATATTCTGGCCAGCATGGGACTTTGAAAAAATTCTGGACAGCATGGGACTTTGAAAATTTTCGGCCAGGCATCAGACTTAGAAAAAATTCTGGCCAGCATGGGACTTTGAAAAAATTCTGGACAGCATGGGACTTTGAAAATTTTCAGCCAGGCGTCAGACTTAGAAAAAATTCTGGCCAGCATGGGACTTTGAAAAAATTCTGGCCAGCATGGGACTTTGAAAATTTTCGGCCAGGCGTCAGACTTAGAAAAAATTCTGGCCTGCATGGGACTTTGAAATATTTCAGGCAGGCGTCAGACTTAGAAAAAATTCTGGCCAGCATGGGACTTTGAAAATTTTCAGCCAGGCGTCAGACTTAGAAAAAATTCTGGCCAGCATGGGACTTTGAAAATTTTCGGCCAGGAGTCAGACTTAGAAAAAATTCTGGCCAGCATGGGACTTTGAAAATTTTCAGCCAGGCATCAGACTTTGAAAAAATTCTGGCCAGCATGGGACTTTGAAAAAATTCTGGCCAGCATGGGACTTTGAAAATTTTCGGCCAGTCGTCAGACATAGAAAAAATTCTGGCCTGCATGGGACTTTGAAATATTTCAGGCAGGCGTCAGACTTAGAAAAAATTCTGGCCAGCATGGGACTTTGAAAATTTTCGGCCAGGTGTCAGACTTAGAAAAAATTCTGGCCACCATGGGACTTTGAAAAAATTCTGGACAGCATGGGACTTTGAAAATTTTCGGCCAGGAGTCAGACTTAGAAAAAATTCTGGCCACCATGGGACTTTGAAAAAATTCTGGACAGCATGGGACTTTGTAAATTTTCAGCCAGGCATCAGACTTAGAAAAAATTCTGGCCAGCATGGGACTTTGAAAATTTTCGGCCAGGCGTCAGACTTAGAAAAAATTCTGGCCAGCATGGGACTTTGAAAAAATTCTGGACAGCATGGGACTTTGAAAAAATTCTGGCCAGCATGGGACTTTGAAAATTTTCGGCCAGGCATCAGACTTAGAAAAAATTCTGGCCAGCATGGGACTTTGAAAATATTCTGGCCAGCATGGGACTTTGAAAAAATTCTGGACAGCATGGGACTTTGAACATTTTCGGCCAGGCGTCAGACTTAGAAAAAATTCTGGCCTGCATGGGACTTTGAAAATTTTCAGCCAGGCATCAGACTTAGAAAAAATTCTGGCCAGCATGGGACTTTGAAAAAATTCTGGACAGCATGGGACTTTGAAAATTTTCGGCCAGGCATCAGACTTAGAAAAAATTCTGGCCAGCATGGGACTTTGAAAATATTCTGGCCAGCATGGGACTTTGAAAATTTTCGGCCAGGCATCAGACTTAGAAAAAATTCTGGCCAGCATGGGACTTAGAAAAAATTCTGGACAGCATGGGACTTTGAAAATTTTCGGCAAGGCGTCAGACTTAGAAAAAATTCTGGCCAGCATGGGTCTTTGAAAAAATTCTGGACAGCATGGGACTTTGAAATATTTCAGGCAGGCGTCAGACTTAGAAAAAATTCTGGCCAGCATGGGACTTTGAAAATATTCTGGCCAGCATGGGACTTTGAAAAAATTCTGGACAGCATGGGACTTTGAAAATTTTCGGCCAGGCGTCAGACTTAGAAAAAATTCTGGCCTGCATGGGACTTTGAAAATTTTCAGCCAGGCATCAGACTTAGAAAAAATTCTGGCCAGCATGGGACTTTGAAAAAATTCTGGACAGCATGGGACTTTGAAAATTTTCGGCCAGGCATCAGACTTAGAAAAAATTCTGGCCAGCATGGGACTTTGAAAATATTCTGGCCAGCATGGGACTTTGAAAAAATTCTGGACAGCATGGGACTTTGAAAATTTTCGGCCAGGCGTCAGACTTAGAAAAAATTCTGGCCTGCATGGGACTTTGAAAATTTTCAGCCAGGCATCAGACTTAGAAAAAATTCTGGCCAGCATGGGACTTTGAAAAAATTCTGGACAGCATGGGACTTTGAAAATTTTCGGCCAGGCGTCAGACTTAGAAAAGATTCTGGCCAGCATGGGACTTTGAAAATTTTCGGCCAGGCGTCAGACTTAGAAAAAATTCTGGCCACCATGGGACTTTGAAAAAATTCTGGACAGCATGGGACTTTGTAAATTTTCAGCCAGGCATCAGACTTAGAAAAAATTCTGGCCAGCATGGGACTTTGAAAATTTTCGGCCAGGCGTCAGACTTAGAAAAAATTCTGGCCAGCATGGGACTTTGAAAAAATTCTGGACAGCATGGGACTTTGAAAATTTTCGGCCAGGTGTCAGACTTAGAAAAAATTCTGGCCAGCATGGGACTTTGAAAAAATTCTGGACAGCATGGGACTTTGAAAATTTTCGGCCAGGTGTCAGACTTAGAAAAAATTCTGGCCAGCATGGGACTTTGAAAATATTCTGGCCAGCATGGGACTTTGAAAATATTCTTGCCAGCATGGGACTTAGAAAAAATTCTGGCCTGCATGGGACTTTGAAAAAATTCTGGCCAGCATGGGACTTTGAAAAAATTCTTGCCAGCATGGGACTTAGAAAAAATTCTGGCCTGCATGGGACTTTTAAATATTTCAGCCAGGCATCAGACTTAGAAAAAATTCTGGCCAGCATGGGACTTTGAAAAAATTCTGGACAGCATGGGACTTTGAAAATTTTCGGCCAGGTGTCAGACTTAGAAAAAATTCTGGACAGCATGGGACTTTGAAAATTTTTGGCCAAGCGTCAGACTTAGAAAAAATTCTGGCCAGCATGGGACTTTGAAAAAATTCTGGCCAGCATGGGACTTTGAAAAAATTCTTGCCAGCATGGGACTTAGAAAAAATTCTGGCCTGCATGGGACTTTTAAATATTTCAGCCAGGCATCAGACTTAGAAAAAATTCTGGCCAGCATGGGACTTTGAAAAAATTCTGGACAGCATGGGACTTTGAAATATTTCAGGCAGGCGTCAGACTTAGAAAAAATTCTGGCCAGCATGGGACTTTGAAAATATTCTGGCCAGCATGGGACTTTGAAAAAATTCTGGACAGCATGGGACTTTGAAAATTTTCGGCCAGGCGTCAGACTTAGAAAAAATTCTGGCCTGCATGGGACTTTGAAAATTTTCAGCCAGGCATCAGACTTAGAAAAAATTCTGGCCAGCATGGGACTTAGAAAAAATTCTGGACAGCATGGGACTTAGAAAAAATTCTGGCCTTCATGGGACTTTTAAATATTTCAGGCAGGCGTCAGACTTAGAAAATATTCTGGCCAGCATGGGACTTTGAAAAAATTCTGGACAGCATGGGACTTTGAAAATTTTCGGCCAGGCGTCAGACTTAGAAAAAATTCTGGCCTGCATGGGACTTTGAAAATTTTCGGCCAGGCGTCAGACTTAGAAAAGATTCTGGCCAGCATGGGACTTTGAAAATTTTCGGCCAGGCGTCAGACTTAGAAAAAATCCTGGCCACCATGGGACTTTGAAAAAATTCTGGACAGCATGGGACTTTGTAAATTTTCAGCCAGGCATCAGACTTAGAAAAAATTCTGGCCAGCATGGGACTTTGAAAATTTTCGGCCAGGCGTCAGACTTAGAAAAAATTCTGGCCAGCATGGGACTTTGAAAATATTCTGGCCAGCATGGGACTTAGAAAAAATTCTGGCCAGCATGGGACTTTGAAAATTTTCAGCCAGGCATCAGACTTAGAAAAAATTCTGGCCAGCATGGGACTTTGAAAAAATTCTGGACAGCATGGGACTTTGAAAATTTTCGGCCAGGCGTCAGACTTAGAAAAAATTCTGTCCAGCATGGGACTTTGAAAAAATTCTGGACAGCATGGGACTTTGAAATATTTCAGGCAGGCGTCAGACTTAGAAAAAATTCTGGCCAGCATGGGACTTTGAAAAAATTCTGGCCAGCATGGGACTTTGAAAATTTTCGGCCAGGCGTCAGACTTAGAAAAAATTCTGGCCAGCATGGGACTTTGAAAATTTTCAGCCAGGCATCAGACTTAGAAAAAATTCTGGCCAGCATGGGACTTTGAAAATATTCTGGCCAGCATGGGATTTTGAAAAAATTCTGGACAGCATGGGACTTTGAAAATTTTCGGCCAGGCGTCAGACTTAGAAAAAATTCTGGCCTGCATGGGACTTTGAAAATTTTCGGCCAGGCGTCAGACTTAGAAAAAATTCTGGCCAGCATGGGACTTTGAAAAAATTCTGGCCAGCATGGGACTTTGAAAATTTTCAGCCAGGCATCAGACTTAGAAAAAATTCTGGCCAGCATGGGACTTTGAAAATTTTCAGCCAGGCATCAGACTTAGAAAGAATTCTGGCCTGCATGGGACTTTGAAATATTTCAGGCAGGCATCAGACTTAGAAAAAATTCTGGCCAGCATGGGACTTTGAAAAAATTCTGGCCAGCATGGGTCTTTGAAAATTTTCAGCCAGGCATCAGACTTAGAAAAAATTCTGGCCAGCATGGGACTTTGAAAAAATTCTGGCCAGCATGGGACTTTGAAAATTTTCAGCCAGGCATCAGACTTAGAAAAAATTCTGGCCAGCATGGGACTTTGAAAAAATTCTGGACAGCATGGGACTTTGAAAATTTTCGGCCAGGCGTCAGACTTAGAAAAAATTCTGGCCACCATGGGACTTTGAAAAAATTCTGGACAGCATGGGACTTTGTAAATTTTCAGCCAGGCATCAGACTTAGAAAAAATTCTGGCCTGCATGGGACTTTGAAATATTTCAGGCAGGCATCAGACTTAGAAAAAATTCTGGCCAGCATGGGACTTTGAAAAAATTCTGGACAGCATGGGACTTTGAAATATTTCAGGCAGGTGTCAGACTTAGAAAAAATTCTGGCCAGCATGGGACTTTGAAAATTTTCAGCCAGGCGTCAGACTTAGAAAAAGTTCTGGCCAGCATGGGACTTTGAAAATTTTCGGCCAGGCGTCAGACTTAGAAAAAATTCTGGCCAGCATGAGACTTAGAAAAAATTCTGGCCTGCATGGGACTTTGAAAAAATTCTGGCCAGGCGTCAGACTTAGAAAAAATTCGGGCCAGCATGGGACTTTGAAATATTTCAGGCAGGTGTCAGACTTAGAAAATATTCTGGCCAGCATGGGACTTTGAAAATTTTCAGCCAGGCATCAGACTTTGAAAAAATTCTGGCCAGCATGGGACTTTGAAAAAATTCTGGCCAGCATGGGACTTTGAAAAAATTCTGGACAGCATGGGACTTTGAAAATTTTCGGCCAGGCGTCAGACTTAGAAAAAATTCTGGCCTGCATGGGACTTTGAAATATTTCAGGCAGGCATCAGACTTAGAAAAAATTCTGGCCAGCATGGGACTTTGAAAAAATTCTGGACAGCATGGGACTTTGAAATATTTCAGGCAGGTGTCAGACTTAGAAAAAATTCTGGCCAGCATGGGACTTTGAAAATTTTCGGCCAGGCGTCAGACTTAGAAAGAATTCTGGCCAGCATGAGACTTAGAAAAAATTCTGGCCTGCATGGGACTTTGAAAAAATTCTGGCCAGGCGTCAGACTTAGAAAATATTCTGGCCAGCATGGGACTTTGAAAATTTTCAGCCAGGCATCAGACTTTGAAAAAATTCTGGCCAGCATGGGACTTTGAAAATTTTCGGCCAGGCGTCAGACTTAGAAAAAATTCTGGCCTGCATGGGACTTTGAAAATTTTCGGCCAGGCGTCAGACTTAGAAAAAATTGTGGCCAGCATGGGACTTTGAAAAAATTCTGGCCAGCATGGGACTTTGAAAAAATTCTGGACAGCATGGGACTTTGAAATATTTCAGGCAGGCGTCAGACTTAGAAAAAATTCTGGCCAGCATGGGACTTTGAAAATTTTCGTCCAGGAGTCAGACTTAGAAAAAATTCTGGCCAGCATGGGACTTAGAAAAAATTCTGGCCTGCATGGGACTTTTAAATATTTCAGGCAGGCATCAGACTTAGAAAAAATTCTGGCCAGCATGGGACTTTGAAAAAATTCTGGCCAGCATGGGACTTTGAAAAAATTCTGGCCAGCATGGGACTTTGAAAATTTTCAGCCAGGCATCAGACTTAGAAAAAATTCTGGCCAGCATGGGACTTTGAAAAAATTCTGGACAGCATGGGACTTTGAAAATTTTCGGCCAGGCGTCAGACTTAGAAAAAATTCTGGCCACCATGGGACTTTGAAAAAATTCTGGACAGCATGGGACTTTGTAAATTTTCAGCCAGGCATCAGACTTAGAAAAAATTCTGGCCTGCATGGGACTTTGAAATATTTCAGGCAGGCATCAGACTTAGAAAAAATTCTGGCCAGCATGGGACTTTGAAAAAATTCTGGACAGCATGGGACTTTGAAATATTACAGGCAGGTGTCAGACTTAGAAAAAATTCTGGCCAGCATGGGACTTTGAAAATTTTCAGCCAGGCGTCAGACTTAGAAAAAGTTCTGGCCAGCATGGGACTTTGAAAATTTTCGGCCAGGCGTCAGACTTAGAAAAAATTCTGGCCAGCATGAGACTTAGAAAAAATTCTGGCCTGCATGGGACTTTGAAAAAATTCTGGCCAGGCGTCAGACTTAGAAAAAATTCGGGCCAGCATGGGACTTTGAAATATTTCAGGCAGGTGTCAGACTTAGAAAATATTCTGGCCAGCATGGGACTTTGAAAATTTTCAGCCAGGCATCAGACTTTGAAAAAATTCTGGCCAGCATGGGACTTTGAAAAAATTCTGGCCAGCAAGGGACTTTGAATATTTTGGGCCAAGCGTCAGACTTAGAAAAAATTCTGGCCAGCATGGGACTTTGAAAATTTTCGGCCAGGAGTCAGACTTAGAAAAAATTCTGGCCTGCATGGGACTTTGAAAATTTTCGGCCAGGCGTCAGACTTAGAAAAAATTCTGGCCTGCATGGGACTTTGAAATATTTCAGGCAGGCATCAGACTTAGAAAAAATTCTGGCCAGCATGGGACTTTGAAAATTTTCGGCCAGGCGTCAGACTTAGAAAAAATTCTGGCCAGCATGAGACTTAGAAAAAATTCTGGCCTGCATGGGACTTTGAAAAAATTCTGGCCAGGCGTCAGACTTAGAAAAAATTCGGGCCAGCATGGGACTTTGAAATATTTCAGGCAGGTGTCAGACTTAGAAAATATTCTGGCCAGCATGGGACTTTGAAAATTTTCAGCCAGGCATCAGACTTTGAAAAAATTCTGGCCAGCATGGGACTTTGAAAAAATTCTGGCCAGCAAGGGACTTTGAATATTTTGGGCCAAGCGTCAGACTTAGAAAAAATTCTGGCCAGCATGGGACTTTGAAAATTTTCGGCCAGGAGTCAGACTTAGAAAAAATTCTGGCCTGCATGGGACTTTGAAAATTTTCGGCCAGGCGTCAGACTTAGAAAAAATTCTGGCCTGCATGGGACTTTGAAATATTTCAGGCAGGCATCAGACTTAGAAAAAATTCTGGCCAGCATGGGACTTTGAAAATTTTCAGCCAGGCATCAGACTTAGAAAAAATTCTGGCCAGCATGGGACTTTGAAAATTTTCAGCCAGGCATCAGACTTAGAAAAAATTCTGGCCAGCATGGGACTTTGAAAAAATTCTGGCCAGCATGGGACTTTGAAAAAATTCTGGCCAGCATGGGACTTAGAAAAAATTCTGGCCTGCATGGGACTTTTAAATATTTCAGGCAGGCATCAGACTTAGAAAAAATTCTGGCCAGCATGGGACTTTGAAAAAATTCTGGCCAGCATGGGACTTTGAAAAAATTCTGGCCAGCATGGGACTTTGAAAATTTTCAGCCAGGCATCAGACTTAGAAAAAATTCTGGCCAGCATGGGACTTTGAAAAAATTCTGGACAGCATGGGACTTTGAAAATTTTCGGCCAGGCGTCAGACTTAGAAAAAATTCTGGCCACCATGGGACTTTGAAAAAATTCTGGACAGCATGGGACTTTGTAAATTTTCAGCCAGGCATCAGACTTAGAAAAAATGCTGGCCTGCATGGGACTTTGAAATATTTCAGGCAGGCATCAGACTTAGAAAAAATTCTGGCCAGCATGGGACTTTGAAAAAATTCTGGACAGCATGGGACTTTGAAATATTTCAGGCAGGTGTCAGACTTAGAAAAAATTCTGGCCAGCATGGGACTTTGAAAATTTTCAGCCAGGCGTCAGACTTAGAAAAAGTTCTGGCCAGCATGGGACTTTGAAAATTTTCGGCCAGGCGTCAGACTTAGAAAAAATTCTGGCCAGCATGAGACTTAGAAAAAATTCTGGCCTGCATGGGACTTTGAAAAAATTCTGGCCAGGCGTCAGACTTAGAAAAAATTCGGGCCAGCATGGGACTTTGAAATATTTCAGGCAGGTGTCAGACTTAGAAAATATTCTGGCCACAATGGGACTTTGAAAAAATTCTGGCCAGCATGGGACTTTGAAAATTTTCAGCCAGGCATCAGACTTTGAAAAAATTCTGGCCAGCATGGGACTTTGAAAAAATTCTGGCCAGCATGGGACTTTGAATATTTTGGGCCAAGCGTCAGACTTAGAAAAAATTCTGGCCAGCATGGGACTTTGAAAATTTTCGGCCAGGAGTCAGACTTAGAAAAAATTCTGGCCTGCATGGGACTTTGAAAATTTTCGGCCAGGCGTCAGACTTAGAAAAAATTCTGGCCTGCATGGGACTTTGAAATATTTCAGGCAGGCATCAGACTTAGAAAAAATTCTGGCCAGCATGGGACTTTGAAAATTTTCAGCCAGGCATCAGACTTAGAAAAAATTCTGGCCAGCATGGGACTTTGAAAATTTTCAGCCAGGCATCAGACTTAGAAAAAATTCTGGCCAGCATGGGACTTTGAAAATTTTCGGCCAGGAGTCAGACTTAGAAAAAATTCTGGCCTGTATGGGACTTTGAAATATTTCAGGCAGGCGTCAGACTTAGAAAAAATTCTGGCCTGCATGGGACTTTGAAATATTTCAGGCAGGCATCAGACTTAGAAAAAATTCTGGCCTGCATGGGACTTTGAAATATTTCAGGCAGGCATCAGACTTAGAAAAAATTCTGGCCAGCATGGGACTTTGAAAAAATTCTGGACAGCATGGGACTTTGAAATATTTCAGGCAGGTGTCAGACTTAGAAAAAATTCTGGCCAGCATGGGACTTTGAAAATTTTCAGCCAGGCGTCAGACTTAGAAAAAATTCTGGCCTGCATGGGACTTTGAAAATTTTCGGCCAGGCGTCAGACTTAGAAAAAATTCTGGCCTGCATGGGACTTTGAAATATTTCAGGCAGGCGTCAGACTTAGAAAAAATTCTGGCCAGCATGGGACTTAGAAAAAATTCTGGCCTGCATGGGACTTTGAAATATTTCAGCCAGGCATCAGACTTAGAAAAAATTCTGGCCAGCATGGGACTTAGAAAAAATTCTGGCCAGCATGGGACTTTGAAAATTTTCAGCCAGGCGTCAGACTTAGAAAAAGTTCTGGCCAGCATGGGACTTTGAAAATTTTCGGCCAGGCGTCAGACTTAGAAAAAATTCTGGCCAGCATGAGACTTAGAAAAAATTCTGGCCTGCATGGGACTTTGAAAAAATTCTGGCCAGGCGTCAGACTTAGAAAAAATTCGGGCCAGCATGGGACTTTGAAATATTTCAGGCAGGTGTCAGACTTAGAAAATATTCTGGCCAGCATGGGACTTTGAAAATTTTCAGCCAGGCATCAGACTTTGAAAAAATTCTGGCCAGCATGGGACTTTGAAAAAATTCTGGCCAGCAAGGGACTTTGAATATTTTGGGCCAAGCGTCAGACTTAGAAAAAATTCTGGCCAGCATGGGACTTTGAAAATTTTCGGCCAGGAGTCAGACTTAGAAAAAATTCTGGCCTGCATGGGACTTTGAAAATTTTCGGCCAGGCGTCAGACTTAGAAAAAATTCTGGCCTGCATGGGACTTTGAAATATTTCAGGCAGGCATCAGACTTAGAAAAAATTCTGGCCAGCATGGGACTTTGAAAATTTTCAGCCAGGCATCAGACTTAGAAAAAATTCTGGCCAGCATGGGACTTTGAAAATTTTCAGCCAGGCATCAGACTTAGAAAAAATTCTGGCCAGCATGGGACTTTGAAAAAATTCTGGCCAGCATGGGACTTTGAAAAAATTCTGGCCAGCATGGGACTTAGAAAAAATTCTGGCCTGCATGGGACTTTTAAATATTTCAGGCAGGCATCAGACTTAGAAAAAATTCTGGCCAGCATGGGACTTTGAAAAAATTCTGGCCAGCATGGGACTTTGAAAAAATTCTGGCCAGCATGGGACTTTGAAAATTTTCAGCCAGGCATCAGACTTAGAAAAAATTCTGGCCAGCATGGGACTTTGAAAAAATTCTGGACAGCATGGGACTTTGAAAATTTTCGGCCAGGCGTCAGACTTAGAAAAAATTCTGGCCACCATGGGACTTTGAAAAAATTCTGGACAGCATGGGACTTTGTAAATTTTCAGCCAGGCATCAGACTTAGAAAAAATGCTGGCCTGCATGGGACTTTGAAATATTTCAGGCAGGCATCAGACTTAGAAAAAATTCTGGCCAGCATGGGACTTTGAAAAAATTCTGGACAGCATGGGACTTTGAAATATTTCAGGCAGGTGTCAGACTTAGAAAAAATTCTGGCCAGCATGGGACTTTGAAAATTTTCAGCCAGGCGTCAGACTTAGAAAAAGTTCTGGCCAGCATGGGACTTTGAAAATTTTCGGCCAGGCGTCAGACTTAGAAAAAATTCTGGCCAGCATGAGACTTAGAAAAAATTCTGGCCTGCATGGGACTTTGAAAAAATTCTGGCCAGGCGTCAGACTTAGAAAAAATTCGGGCCAGCATGGGACTTTGAAATATTTCAGGCAGGTGTCAGACTTAGAAAATATTCTGGCCACAATGGGACTTTGAAAAAATTCTGGCCAGCATGGGACTTTGAAAATTTTCAGCCAGGCATCAGACTTTGAAAAAATTCTGGCCAGCATGGGACTTTGAAAAAATTCTGGCCAGCATGGGACTTTGAATATTTTGGGCCAAGCGTCAGACTTAGAAAAAATTCTGGCCAGCATGGGACTTTGAAAATTTTCGGCCAGGAGTCAGACTTAGAAAAAATTCTGGCCTGCATGGGACTTTGAAAATTTTCGGCCAGGCGTCAGACTTAGAAAAAATTCTGGCCTGCATGGGACTTTGAAATATTTCAGGCAGGCATCAGACTTAGAAAAAATTCTGGCCAGCATGGGACTTTGAAAATTTTCAGCCAGGCATCAGACTTAGAAAAAATTCTGGCCAGCATGGGACTTTGAAAATTTTCAGCCAGGCATCAGACTTAGAAAAAATTCTGGCCAGCATGGGACTTTGAAAATTTTCGGCCAGGAGTCAGACTTAGAAAAAATTCTGGCCTGTATGGGACTTTGAAATATTTCAGGCAGGCGTCAGACTTAGAAAAAATTCTGGCCTGCATGGGACTTTGAAATATTTCAGGCAGGCGTCAGACTTAGAAAAAATTCTGGACAGCATGGGACTTTGTAAATTTTCAGCCAGGCATCAGACTTAGAAAAAATTCTGGCCTGCATGGGACTTTGAAATATTTCAGGCAGGCATCAGACTTAGAAAAAATTCTGGCCAGCATGGGACTTTGAAAAAATTCTGGACAGCATGGGACTTTGAAATATTTCAGGCAGGTGTCAGACTTAGAAAAAATTCTGGCCAGCATGGGACTTAGAAAAAATTCTGGCCTGCATGGGACTTTGAAAATTTTCGGCCAGGCGTCAGACTTAGAAAAAATTCTGGCCTGCATGGGACTTTGAAATATTTCAGGCAGGCGTCAGACTTAGAAAAAATTCTGGCCAGCATGGGACTTAGAAAATTTTCGGCCAGGCGTCAGACTTAGAAAAAATTCTGGCCAGCATGGGACTTTGAAAAAATTCTGGCCTGCATGGGAGTTTGAAAATTTTTGGCCAAGCGTCAGACTTAGAAAAAATTCTGGCCAGCATGGGACTTTGAAAAAATTCTGGCCAGCATGGGACTTTGAAAAAATTCTGGCCAGCATGGGACTTTGAAAAAATTCTGGCCAGCATGGGACTTTGAAAATTTTGGGCCAAGCGTCAGACTTAGAAAAAATTCTGGCCAGCATGGGACTTTGAAAGAATTCTGGCCAGCATGGGACTTAGAAAAAATTCTGGACAGCATGGGACTTTGAAATATTTCAGGCAGGCGTCAGACTTAGAAAAAATTCTGGCCAGCATGGGACTTTGAAAATTTTCGGCCAGGAGTCAGACTTAGAAAAAATTCTGGCCTGCATGGGACTTTGAAAATTTTGGGCCAAGCGTCAGACTTAGAAAAAATTCTGGCCAGCATTAGACTTTGAAAAAATTCTGGCCAGCATGGGACTTTGAAAAAATTCTGGCCAGCATGGGACTTTGAAAAAATTCTGGCCAGCATGGGACTTTGAAAATTTTTGGCCAGCATGGGACTTTGAAAATTTTCGGCCAGGCGTCAGACTTAGAAAAAATTCTGGCTAGCTTGGGACTTTGAAAACTTTCAGGCAGGCATCAGACTTTGAAAAAATTCTGGCCAGCATGGTACTTTGAAAAAATTCTGTCCAGCAAGGGACTTTGAAAATTTTCGGCCAGGCGTCAGACTTAGAAAAAATTCTGGCCAGCATGGGACTTTGAAAATTTTCAGCCAGGCGTCAGACTTAGAAAAAGTTCTGGCCAGCATGGGACTTTGAAAATTTTCGGCCAGGAGTCAGACTTAGAAAAAATTCTGGCCTGCATGGGACTTTGAAAATTTTCGGCCAGGCGTCAGACTTAGAAAAAATTCTGGCCAGCATGGGACTTTGAAAAAATTCTGGCCAGCATGGGACTTTGAAAAAATTCTGGCCAGCATGGGACTTAGAAAAAATTCTGGCCTGCATGGGACTTTTAAATATTTCAGGCAGGCATCAGACTTAGAAAAAATTCTGGCCAGCATTGGACTTAGAAAAAATTCTGGCCAGCATGGGACTTTGAAAGAATTCTGGCCAGCATGGGACTTAGAAAAAATTCTGGCCAGCATGGGACTTTGAAAATTTTCGGCCAGGCGTCAGACTTAGAAAAAATTCTGGCCAGCATGGGACTTTGAAAATTTTCGGCCAGGAGTCAGACTTAGAAAAAATTCTGGCCTGCATGGGACTTTGAAAATTTTGGGCCAAGCGTCAGACTTAGAAAAAATTCTGGCCAGCATGGGACTTTGAAAAAATTCTGGCCAGCATGGGACTTAGAAAAAATTCTGGCCAGCATGGGACTTTGAAAATTTTCGGCCAGGCGTCAGACTTAGAAAGAATTCTGGCCAGCATGAGACTTAGAAAAAATTCTGGCCTGCATGGGACTTTGAAAAAATTCTGGCCAGGCGTCAGACTTAGAAAAAATTCGGGCCAGCATGGGACTTTGAAATATTTCAGGCAGGTGTCAGACTTAGAAAATATTCTGGCCAGCATGGGACTTTGAAAATTTTCAGCCAGGCATCAGACTTTGAAAAAATTCTGGCCAGCATGGGACTTTGAAAAAATTCTGGACAGCATGGGACTTTGAAAAAATTCTGGACAGCATGGGACTTTGAAAATTTTCGGCCAAGCGTCAGACTTAGAAAAAATTCTGGCCAGCATGGGACTTTGAAAAAATTCTGGCCAGCATGGGACTTTGAAAAAATTCTGGCCAGCATGGGACTTTGAAAAAATTCTGGCCAGCATGGGACTTTGAAAATTTTGGGCCAAGCGTCAGACTTAGAAAAAATTCTGGCCAGCATGGGACTTTGAAAGAATTCTGGCCAGCATGGGACTTAGAAAAAATTCTGGACAGCATGGGACTTTGAAATATTTCAGGCAGGCGTCAGACTTAGAAAAAATTCTGGCCAGCATGGGACTTTGAAAATTTTCGGCCAGGAGTCAGACTTAGAAAAAATTCTGGCCTGCATGGGACTTTGAAAATTTTGGGCCAAGCGTCAGACTTAGAAAAAATTCTGGCCAGCATTAGACTTTGAAAAAATTCTGGCCAGCATGGGACTTTGAAAAAATTCTGGCCAGCATGGGACTTTGAAAAAATTCTGGCCAGCATGGGACTTTGAAAATTTTTGGCCAGCATGGGACTTTGAAAATTTTCGGCCAGGCGTCAGACTTAGAAAAAATTCTGGCTAGCTTGGGACTTTGAAAACTTTCAGGCAGGCATCAGACTTTGAAAAAATTCTGGCCAGCATGGTACTTTGAAAAAATTCTGTCCAGCAAGGGACTTTGAAAATTTTCGGCCAGGCGTCAGACTTAGAAAAAATTCTGGCTAGCTTGGGACTTTGAAAATTTTCAGGCAGGCATCAGACTTCGAAAAAATTCTGGCCAGCATGGGACTTTGAAAATTTTCAGCCAGGCGTCAGACTTAGAAAAAGTTCTGGCCAGCATGGGACTTTGAAAATTTTCGGCCAGGAGTCAGACTTAGAAAAAATTCTGGCCTGCATGGGACTTTGAAAATTTTCGGCCAGGCGTCAGACTTAGAAAAAATTCTGGCCAGCATGGGACTTTGAAAAAATTCTGGCCAGCATGGGACTTTGAAAAAATTCTGGCCAGCATGGGACTTAGAAAAAATTCTGGCCTGCATGGGACTTTTAAATATTTCAGGCAGGCATCAGACTTAGAAAAAATTCTGGCCAGCATTGGACTTAGAAAAAATTCTGGCCAGCATGGGACTTTGAAAGAATTCTGGCCAGCATGGGACTTAGAAAAAATTCTGGCCAGCATGGGACTTTGAAAATTTTCGGCCAGGCGTCAGACTTAGAAAAAATTCTGGCCAGCATGGGACTTTGAAAATTTTCGGCCAGGAGTCAGACTTAGAAAAAATTCTGGCCTGCATGGGACTTTGAAAATTTTGGGCCAAGCGTCAGACTTAGAAAAAATTCTGGCCAGCATGGGACTTTGAAAAAATTCTGGCCAGCATGGGACTTTGAAAAAATTCTGGCCAGCATGGGACTTTGAAAATTTTTGGCCAAGCGTCAGACTTAGAAAAAATTCTGGCCAGCATGGGACTTTGAAAAAATTCTGGCCAGCATGGGACTTAGAAAAAATTCTGGCCAGCATGGGACTTTGAAAATTTTCGGCCAGGCATCAGACTTTGAAAAAATTCTGGCCAGCATGGGACTTTGAAAAAATTCTGTCCAGCAAGGGACTTTGAAAATTTTCGGCCAGGAGTCAGACTTAGAAAAAATTCTGGCCTGCATGGGACTTTGAAAATTTTTGGCCAAGCGTCAGACTTAGAAAAAATTCTGGCTAGCTTGGGACTTTGAAAATTTTCAGGCAGGCATCAGACTTCGAAAAAATTCTGGCCAGCATGGGACTTTGAAAATTTTCAGCCAGGCGTCAGACTTAGAAAAAATTCTGGCCTGCATGGGACTTTGAAAATTTTCGGCCAGGCGTCAGACTTAGAAAAAATTCTGGCCTGCATGGGACTTTGAAATATTTCAGGCAGGCGTCAGACTTAGAAAAAATTCTGGACAGCATGGGACTTTGAAAATTCTTGGCCAAGCGTCAGACTTAGAAAAAATTCTGGCCAGCATGGGACTTTGAAAAAATTCTGGCCAGCATGGGACTTTGAAAAAATTCTGGCCAGCATGGGACTTAGAAAAAATTCTGGCCTGCATGGGACTTTTAAATATTTCAGGCAGGCATCAGACTTAGAAAAAATTCTGGCCAGCATTGGACTTTGAAAAAATTCTGGCCAGCATGGGACTTTGAAAATTTTCAGCCAGGCATCAGACTTTGAAAAAATTCTGGCCAGCATGGGACTTTGAAAAAATTCTGGCCAGCATGGGACTTTGAAAATTTTCAGCCAGGCATCAGACTTAGAAAAAATTCTGGCCAGCATGGGACTTTGAAAAAATTCTGGACAGCATGGGACTTTGAAAATTTTCGGCCAGGCGTCAGACTTAGAAAAAATTCTGGCCAGCATGGGACTTTGAAAATTTTCGGCCAGGCTTCAGACTTAGAAAAAATTCTGGCCACCATGGGACTTTGAAAAAATTCTGGACAGCATGGGACTTTGTAAATTTTCAGCCAGGCATCAGACTTAGAAAAAATTCTGGCCAGCATGGGACTTTGAAAATTTTCGGCCAGGCGTCAGACTTAGAAAAAATTCTGGCCTGCATGGGACTTTGAAAATTTTCGGCCAGGCGTCAGACTTAGAAAAAATTCTGGCCAGCATGGGACTTTGAAAAAATTCTGGACAGCATGGGACTTTGAAAATTTTTGGCCAAGCGTCAGACTTAGAAAAAATTCTGGCCAGCATGGGACTTAGAAAAAATTCTGGCCAGGCGTCAGACTTAGAAAAAATTCGGGCCAGCATGGGACTTTGAAATATTTCAGGCAGGTGTCAGACTTAGAAAATATTCTGGCCAGCATGGGACTTTGAAAATTTTCGGCCAGGCGTCAGACTTAGAAAATATTCTGGACAGCATGGGACTTTGAAATATTTCAGGCAGGCGTCAGACTTAGAAAAAATTCTGGCCAGCATGGGACTTTGAAAAAATTCTGGCCAGCATGGGACTTTGAAAATTTTCAGCCAGGCATCAGACTTAGAAAAAATTCTGGCCAGCATGGGACTTTGAAAAAATTCTGGACAGCATGGGACTTTGAAAATTTTCGGCCAGGCGTCAGACTTAGAAAATATTCTGGACAGCATGGGACTTTGAAATATTTCAGGCAGGCGTCAGACTTAGAAAAAATTCTGGCCAGCATGGGACTTTGAAAAAATTCTGGCCAGCATGGGACTTTGAAAATTTTCAGCCAGGCATCAGACTTTGAAAAAATTCTGGCCAGCATGGGACTTTGAAAAAATTCTGGCCAGCATGGGACTTTGAAAATTTTCAGCCAGGCATCAGACTTAGAAAAAATTCTGGCCAGCATGGGACTTTGAAAAAATTCTGGACAGCATGGGACTTTGAAAATTTTCGGCCAGGCGTCAGACTTAGAAAAAATTCTGGCCAGCATGGGACTTTGAAAATTTTCGGCCAAGCGTCAGACTTAGAAAAAATTCTGGCCAGCATGGGACTTTGAAAAAATTCTGGCCAGCATGGGACTTAGAAAAAATTCTGGCCACCATGGGACTTTGAAAAAATTCTGGACAGCATGGGACTTTGTAAATTTTCAGCCAGGCATCAGACTTAGAAAAAATTCTGGCCAGCATGGGACTTTGAAAATTTTCGGCCAGGCGTCAGACTTAGAAAAAATTCTGGCCTGCATGGGACTTTGAAAATTTTCGGCCAGGCGTCAGACTTAGAAAAAATTCTGGCCAGCATGGGACTTTGAAAAAATTCTGGACAGCATGGGACTTTGAAATATTTCAGGCAGGCGTCAGACTTAGAAAAAATTCTGGCCAGCATGGGACTTTGAAAATTTTCGGCCAGGAGTCAGACTTAGAAAAAATTCTGGCCTGCATGGGACTTTGAAAATTTTTGGCCAAGCGTCAGACTTAGAAAAAATTCTGGCCAGCATGGGACTTAGAAAAAATTCTGGCCAGCATGGGACTTTGAAAGAATTCTGGCCAGCATGGGACTTAGAAAAAATTCTGGCCAGCATGGGACTTTGAAAATTTTCAGCCAGGCATCAGACTTTGAAAAAATTCTGGCCAGCATGGGACTTTGAAAAAATTCTGGCCAGCATGGGACTTAGAAAAAATTCTGGCCTGCATGGGACTTTTAAATATTTCAGGCAGGCATCAGACTTAGAAAAAATTCTGGCCAGCATGGGACTTTGAAAGAATTCTGGCCAGCATGGGACTTAGAAAAAATTCTGGCCAGCATGGGACTTTGAAAATTTTCGGCCAGGCGTCAGACTTACAAAAAATTCTGGCCAGCATGGGACTTTGAAAAAATTCTGGCCAGCATGGGACTTTGAAAAAATTCTGGCCAGCATGGGACTTAGAAAAAATTCTGGCCTGCATGGGACTTTTAAATATTTCAGGCAGGCATCAGACTTAGAAAAAATTCTGGCTAGCTTGGGACTTTGAAAATTTTCAGGCAGGCATCAGACTTCGAAAAAATTCTGGCCAGCATGGGACTTTGAAAATTTTCAGCCAGGCGTCAGACTTAGAAAAAATTCTGGCCAGCATGGGACTTTGAAAATTTTCGGCCAGGAGTCAGACTTAGAAAAAATTCTGGCTAGCTTGGGACTTTGAAAATTTTCAGGCAGGCATCAGACTTTGAAAAAATTCTGGCCAGCATGGTACTTTGAAAAAATTCTGGCCTGCATGGGACTTTGAAAATTTTCGGCCAGGCGTCAGACTTAGAAAAAATTCTGGCTAGCTTGGGACTTTGAAATATTTCAGGCAGGCGTCAGACTTAGAAAAAATTCTGGACAGCATGGGACTTTGAAAATTCTTGGCCAAGCGTCAGACTTAGAAAAAATTCTGGCCAGCATGGGACTTTGAAAAAATTCTGGCCAGCATGGGACTTAGAAAAAATTCTGGCCTGCATGGGAGTTTGAAAATTTTTGGCCAAGCGTCAGACTTAGAAAAAATTCTGGCCAGCATGGGACTTTGAAAAAATTCTGGCCAGCATGGGACTTTGAAAAAATTCTGGCCAGCATGGGACTTTGAAAAAATTCTGGCCTGCATGGGACTTTGAAATATTTCAGCCAGGCGTCAGACTTAGAAAAAATTCTGGCCAGCATGGGACTTTGAAAGAATTCTGGCCAGCATGGGACTTAGAAAAAATTCTGGCCAGCATGGGACTTTGAAAATTTTCGGCCAGGCGTCAGACTTAGAAAAAATTCTGGACAGCATGGGACTTTGAAATATTTCAGGCAGGTGTCAGACTTAGAAAAAATTCTGGCCAGCATGGGACTTTGAAAATTTTCAGCCAGGCGTCAGACTTAGAAAAAGTTCTGGCCAGCATGGGACTTTGAAAATTTTCGGCCAGGCGTCAGACTTAGAAAAAATTCTGGCCAGCATGAGACTTAGAAAAAATTCTGGCCTGCATGGGACTTTGAAAATTTTTGGCCAAGCGTCAGACTTAGAAAAAATTCTGGCCTGCATGGGACTTTGAAAATTTTGGGCCAAGCGTCAGACTTAGAAAAAATTCTGGCCAGCATTAGACTTTGAAAAAATTCTGGCCAGCATGGGACTTTGAAAAAATTCTGGCCAGCATGGGACTTTGAAAAAATTCTGGCCAGCATGGGACTTTGAAAATTTTTGGCCAGCATGGGACTTTGAAAATTTTCGGCCAGGCGTCAGACTTAGAAAAAATTCTGGCTAGCTTGGGACTTTGAAAACTTTCAGGCAGGCATCAGACTTTGAAAAAATTCTGGCCAGCATGGTACTTTGAAAAAATTCTGTCCAGCAAGGGACTTTGAAAATTTTCGGCCAGGCGTCAGACTTAGAAAAAATTCTGGCTAGCTTGGGACTTTGAAAATTTTCAGGCAGGCATCAGACTTCGAAAAAATTCTGGCCAGCATGGGACTTTGAAAATTTTCAGCCAGGCGTCAGACTTAGAAAAAGTTCTGGCCAGCATGGGACTTTGAAAATTTTCGGCCAGGAGTCAGACTTAGAAAAAATTCTGGCCTGCATGGGACTTTGAAAATTTTCGGCCAGGCGTCAGACTTAGAAAAAATTCTGGCCAGCATGGGACTTTGAAAAAATTCTGGCCAGCATGGGACTTTGAAAAAATTCTGGCCAGCATGGGACTTAGAAAAAATTCTGGCCTGCATGGGACTTTTAAATATTTCAGGCAGGCATCAGACTTAGAAAAAATTCTGGCCAGCATGGGACTTTGAAAGAATTCTGGCCAGCATGGGACTTAGAAAAAATTCTGGCCAGCATGGGACTTTGAAAATTTTCGGCCAGGCGTCAGACTTAGAAAAAATTCTGGCCAGCATGGGACTTTGAAAATTTTCGGCCAGGAGTCAGACTTAGAAAAAAGTCTGGCCTGCATGGGACTTTGAAAATTTTGGGCCAAGCGTCAGACTTAGAAAAAATTCTGGCCAGCATGGGACTTTGAAAAAATTCTGGCCAGCATGGGACTTTGAAAATTTTTGGCCAAGCGTCAGACTTAGAAAAAATTCTGGCCAGCATGGGACTTTGAAAAAATTCTGGCCAGCATGGGACTTAGAAAAAATTCTGGCCAGCATGGGACTTTGAAAATTTTCGGCCAGGCATCAGACTTTGAAAAAATTCTGGCCAGCATGGGACTTTGAAAAAATTCTGTCCAGCAAGGGACTTTGAAAATTTTCGGCCAGGCGTCAGACTTAGAAAAAATTCTGGCTAGCTTGGGACTTTGAAAATTTTCAGGCAGGCATCAGACTTCGAAAAAATTCTGGACAGCATGGGACTTTGAAAATTCTTGGCCAAGCGTCAGACTTAGAAAAAATTCTGGCCAGCATGGGACTTTGAAAAAATTCTGGCCAGCATGGGACTTAGAAAAAATTCTGGCCAGCATGGGACTTTGAAAATTTTCGGCCAGGCATCAGACTTTGAAAAAATTCTGTCCAGCAAGGGACTTTGAAAATTTTCGGCCAGGCGTCAGACTTAGAAAAAATTCTGGCTAGCTTGGGACTTTGAAAATTTTCAGGCAGGCATCAGACTTCGAAAAAATTCTGGCCAGCATGGGACTTTGAAAATTTTCAGCCAGGCGTCAGACTTAGAAAAAATTCTGGCCAGCATGGGACTTTGAAAATTTTCGGCCAGGAGTCAGACTTAGAAAAAATTCTGGCCTGCATGGGACTTTGAAAATTTTCGGCCAGGCGTCAGACTTAGAAAAAATTCTGGCCTGCATGGGACTTTGAAATATTTCAGGCAGGCGTCAGACTTAGAAAAAATTCTGGACAGCATGGGACTTTGAAAATTCTTGGCCAAGCGTCAGACTTAGAAAAAATTCTGGCCAGCATGGGACTTTGAAAAAATTCTGGCCAGCATGGGACTTTGAAAAAATTCTGGCCAGCATGGGACTTAGAAAAAATTCTGGCCTGCATGGGACTTTTAAATATTTCAGGCAGGCATCAGACTTAGAAAAAATTCTGGCCAGCATGGGACTTTGAAAATTTTCAGCCAGGCATCAGACTTTGAAAAAATTCTGGCCAGCATGGGACTTTGAAAAAATTCTGGCCAGCATGGGACTTTGAAAATTTTCAGCCAGGCATCAGACTTAGAAAAAATTCTGGCCAGCATGGGACTTTGAAAAAATTCTGGACAGCATGGGACTTTGAAAATTTTCGGCCAGGCGTCAGACTTAGAAAAAATTCTGGCCAGCATGGGACTTTGAAAATTTTCGGCCAGGCTTCAGACTTAGAAAAAATTCTGGCCACCATGGGACTTTGAAAAAATTCTGGACAGCATGGGACTTTGTAAATTTTCAGCCAGGCATCAGACTTAGAAAAAATTCTGGCCAGCATGGGACTTTGAAAATTTTCGGCCAGGCGTCAGACTTAGAAAAAATTCTGGCCTGCATGGGACTTTGAAAAAATTCTGGCCAGGCGTCAGACTTAGAAAAAATTCGGGCCAGCATGGGACTTTGAAATATTTCAGGCAGGTGTCAGACTTAGAAAATATTCTGGCCAGCATGGGACTTTGAAAATTTTCAGCCAGGCATCAGACTTTGAAAAAATTCTGGCCAGCATTGGACTTTGAAAAAATTCTGGCCAGCATGGGACTTTGAAAAAATTCTGGACAGCATGGGACTTTGAAAATTTTCGGCCAGGCGTCAGACTTAGAAAAAATTCTGGCCTGCATGGGACTTTGAAATATTTCAGGCAGGCATCAGACTTAGAAAAAATTCTGGCCAGCATGGGACTTAGAAAAAATTCTGGCCAGCATGGGACTTTGAAAATTTTCAGCCAGGCGTCAGACTTAGAAAAAGTTCTGGCCAGCATGGGACTTTGAAAATTTTCGGCCAGGCGTCAGACTTAGAAAGAATTCTGGCCAGCATGAGACTTAGAAAAAATTCTGGCCTGCATGGGACTTTGAAAAAATTCTGGCCAGGCGTCAGACTTAGAAAAAATTCGGGCCAGCATGGGACTTTGAAATATTTCAGGCAGGTGTCAGACTTAGAAAATATTCTGGCCAGCATGGGACTTTGAAAATTTTCAGCCAGGCATCAGACTTTGAAAAAATTCTGGCCAGCATGGGACTTTGAAAAAATTCTGGCCAGCATGGGACTTTGAAAAAATTCTGGACAGCATGGGACTTTGAAAATTTTCAGCCAGGCATCAGACTTAGAAAAAATTCTGGCCAGCATGGGACTTAGAAAAAATTCTGGCCTGCATGGGAGTTTGAAAATTTTTGGCCAAGCGTCAGACTTAGAAAAAATTCTGGCCAGCATGGGACTTTGAAAAAATTCTGGCCAGCATGGGACTTTGAAAAAATTCTGGCCAGCATGGGACTTTGAAAAAATTCTGGCCAGCATGGGACTTTGAAAATTTTGGGCCAAGCGTCAGACTTAGAAAAAATTCTGGCCAGCATGGGACTTTGAAAGAATTCTGGCCAGCATGGGACTTAGAAAAAATTCTGGCCAGCATGGGACTTTGAAAATTTTCGGCCAGGCGTCAGACTTAGAAAAAATTCTGGACAGCATGGGACTTTGAAATATTTCAGGCAGGCGTCAGACTTAGAAAAAATTCTGGCCAGCATGGGACTTTGAAAATTTTCGGCCAGGAGTCAGACTTAGAAGAAATTCTGGCCTGCATGGGACTTTGAAAATTTTGGGCCAAGCGTCAGACTTAGAAAAAATTCTGGCCAGCATTAGACTTTGAAAAAATTCTGGCCAGCATGGGACTTTGAAAAAATTCTGGCCAGCATTAGACTTTGAAAAAATTCTGGCCAGCATGGGACTTTGAAAAAATTCTGGCCAGCATGGGACTTTGAAAATTTTCGGCCAGGCGTCAGACTTAGAAAAAATTCTGGCTAGCTTGGGACTTTGAAAACTTTCAGGCAGGCATCAGACTTTGAAAAAATTCTGGCCAGCATGGTACTTTGAAAAAATTCTGTCCAGCAAGGGACTTTGAAAATTTTCGGCCAGGCGTCAGACTTAGAAAAAATTCTGGCTAGCTTGGGACTTTGAAAATTTTCAGGCAGGCATCAGACTTCGAAAAAATTCTGGCCAGCATGGGACTTTGAAAATTTTCAGCCAGGCGTCAGACTTAGAAAAAGTTCTGGCCAGCATGGGACTTTGAAAATTTTCGGCCAGGAGTCAGACTTAGAAAAAATTCTGGCCTGCATGGGACTTTGAAAATTTTCGGCCAGGCGTCAGACTTAGAAAAAATTCTGGCCAGCATGGGACTTTGAAAAAATTCTGGCCAGCATGGGACTTTGAAAAAATTCTGGCCAGCATGGGACTTAGAAAAAATTCTGGCCTGCATGGGACTTTTAAATATTTCAGGCAGGCATCAGACTTAGAAAAAATTCTGGCCAGCATGGGACTTTGAAAGAATTCTGGCCAGCATGGGACTTAGAAAAAATTCTGGCCAGCATGGGACTTTGAAAATTTTCGGCCAGGCATCAGACTTAGAAAAAATTCTGGCCAGCATGGGACTTTGAAAATTTTCGGCCAGGAGTCAGACTTAGAAAAAATTCTGGCCTGCATGGGACTTTGAAAATTTTGGGCCAAGCGTCAGACTTAGAAAAAATTCTGGCCAGCATGGGACTTAGAAAAAATTCTGGCCAGCATGGGACTTTGAAAATTTTCAGCCAGGCGTCAGACTTAGAAAAAATTCTGGCCAGCATGGGACTTTGAAAATTTTCGGCCAGGAGTCAGACTTAGAAAAAATTCTGGCCTGCATGGGACTTTGAAAATTTTTGGCCAAGCGTCAGACTTAGAAAAAATTCTGGCCAGCATGGGACTTTGAAAAAATTCTGGCCAGCATGGGACTTTGAAAATTTTTGGCCAAGCGTCAGACTTAGAAAAAATTCTGGCCAGCATGGGACTTTGAAAGAATTCTGGCCAGCATGGGACTTAGAAAAAATTCTGGCCAGCATGGGACTTTGAAAATTTTCGGCCAGGCGTCAGACTTAGAAAAAATTCTGGCCAGCATGGGACTTTGAAAATTTTCGGCCAGGAGTCAGACTTAGAAAAAATTCTGGCTAGCTTGGGACTTTGAAAATTTTCAGGCAGGCATCAGACTTTGAAAAAATTCTGGCCAGCAAGGGACTTTGAAAATTTTCGGCCAGGCGTCAGACTTAGAAAAAATTCTGGCTAGCTTGGGACTTTGAAAATTTTCAGGCAGGCGTCAGACTTAGAAAAAATTCTGGCCAGCATGGGACTTTGAAAATTTTCGGCCAGGAGTCAGACTTAGAAAAAATTCTGGCCTGCATGGGACTTTGAAAATTTTCGGCCAGGCGTCAGACTTAGAAAAAATTCTGGCTAGCTTGGGACTTTGAAAATTTTCGGCCAGGCGTCAGACTTAGAAAAAATTCTGGCCTGCATGGGACTTTGAAAAAATTCTGGCCAGCATGGGACTTTGAAAATTTTCGGCCAGGCGTCAGACTTAGAAAAAATTCTGGCCTGCATGGGACTTTGAAATATTTCAGGCAGGCGTCAGACTTAGAAAAAATTCTGGCCAGCATGGGACTTTGAAAATTTTCGGCCAGGAGTCAGACTTAGAAAAAATTCTGGCCTGCATGGGACTTTGAAAATTTTGGGCCAAGCGTCAGACTTAGAAAAAATTCTGGCCAGCATGGGACTTAGAAAAAATTCTGGCCAGCATGGGACTTTGAAAATTTTCAGCCAGGCGTCAGACTTAGAAAAAATTCTGGCCAGCATGGGACTTTGAAAATTTTCGGCCAGGAGTCAGACTTAGAAAAAATTCTGGCCTGCATGGGACTTTGAAAATTTTTGGCCAAGCGTCAGACTTAGAAAAAATTCTGGCCAGCATGGGACTTTGAAAAAATTCTGGCCAGCATGGGACTTTGAAAAAATTCTGGCCAGCATGGGACTTTGAAAATTTTTGGCCAAGCGTCAGACTTAGAAAAAATTCTGGCCAGCATGGGACTTTGAAAGAATTCTGGCCAGCATGGGACTTAGAAAAAATTCTGGCCAGCATGGGACTTTGAAAATTTTCGGCCAGGCGTCAGACTTAGAAAAAATTCTGGCCAGCATGGGACTTTGAAAATTTTCGGCCAGGAGTCAGACTTAGAAAAAATTCTGGCTAGCTTGGGACTTTGAAAATTTTCAGGCAGGCATCAGACTTTGAAAAAATTCTGGCCAGCATGGTACTTTGAAAAAATTCTGTCCAGCAAGGGACTTTGAAAATTTTCGGCCAGGCGTCAGACTTAGAAAAAATTCTGGCTAGCTTGGGACTTTGAAAATTTTCAGGCAGGCATCAGACTTCGAAAAAATTCTGGCCAGCATGGGACTTTGAAAATTTTCAGCCAGGCGTCAGACTTAGAAAAAATTCTGGACAGCATGGGACTTTGAAAATTTTCGGCCAGGAGTCAGACTTAGAAAAAATTCTGGCCTGCATGGGACTTTGAAAATTTTCGGCCAGGCGTCAGACTTAGAAAAAATTCTGGCCAGCATGGGACTTTGAAAAAATTCTGGCCAGCATGGGACTTAGAAAAAATTCTGGCCTGCATGGGACTTTTAAATATTTCAGGCAGGCATCAGACTTATAAAAAATTCTGGCCAGCATGGGACTTTGAAAGAATTCTGGCCAGCATGGGACTTAGAAAAAATTCTGGCCAGCATGGGACTTTGAAAATTTTCGGCCAGGCATCAGACTTTGAAAAAATTCTGGCCAGCATGGGACTTTGAAAAAATTCTGTCCAGCAAGGGACTTTGAAAATTTTCGGCCAGGCGTCAGACTTAGAAAAAATTCTGGCTAGCTTGGGACTTTGAAAATTTTCAGGCAGGCATCAGACTTCGAAAAAATTCTGGCCAGCATGGGACTTTGAAAATTTTCAGCCAGGCGTCAGACTTAGAAAAAATTCTGGCCAGCATGGGACTTTGAAAATTTTCGGCCAGGAGTCAGACTTAGAAAAAATTCTGGCCTGCATGGGACTTTGAAAATTTTCGGCCAGGCGTCAGACTTAGAAAAAATTCTGGCCTGCATGGGACTTTGAAATATTTCAGGCAGGCGTCAGACTTAGAAAAAATTCTGGACAGCATGGGACTTTGAAAATTCTTGGCCAAGCGTCAGACTTAGAAAAAATTCTGGCCAGCATGGGACTTTGAAAAAATTCTGGCCAGCATGGGACTTTGAAAAAATTCTGGCCAGCATGGGACTTTGAAAAAATTCTGGCCAGCATGGGACTTTGAAAATTTTCAGCCAGGCATCAGACTTTGAAAAAATTCTGGCCAGCATGGGACTTTGAAAAAATTCTGGCCAGCATGGGACTTTGAAAATTTTCAGCCAGGCATCAGACTTAGAAAAAATTCTGGCCAGCATGGGACTTTGAAAAAATTCTGGCCAGCATGGGACTTTGAAAATTTTCGGCCAGGCGTCAGACTTAGAAAAAAATTCTGGCCTGCATGGGACTTTGAAATATTTCAGGCAGGCGTCAGACTTAGAAAAAATTCTGGCCAGCATGGGACTTTGAAAATTTTCAGCCAGGCATCAGACTTAGAAAAAATTCTGGCCAGCATGGGACTTTGAAAATTTTCGGCCAGGAGTCAGACTTAGAAAAAATTCTGGCCAGCATGGGACTTTGAAAATTTTCGGCCAGGCGTCAGACTTAGAAAAAATTCTGGCCTGCATGGGACTTTGAAAATTTTCGGCCAGGAGTCAGACTTAGAAAAAATTCTGGCCAGCATGGGACTTTGAAAATTTTCGGCCAGGCTTCAGACTTAGAAAAAATTCTGGCCACCATGGGACTTTGAAAAAATTCTGGACAGCATGGGACTTTGTAAATTTTCAGCCAGGCATCAGACTTAGAAAAAATTCTGGCCAGCATGGGACTTTGAAAATTTTCGGCCAGGCGTCAGACTTAGAAAAAATTCTGGCCTGCATGGGACTTTGAAAATTTTCGGCCAGGCGTCAGACTTAGAAAAAATTCTGGCCAGCATGGGACTTTGAAAAAATTCTGGCCAGCATGGGACTTTGAAAATTTTCAGCCAGGCATCAGACTTAGAAAAAATTCTGGCCAGCATGGGACTTTGAAAATTTTCAGCCAGGCATCAGACTTAGAAAAAATTCTGGCCAGCATGGGACTTTGAAAATTTTTGGCCAAGCGTCAGACTTAGAAAAAATTCTGGCCAGCATGGGACTTTGAAAAAATTCTGGCCAGCATGGGACTTTGAAAATTTTCGGCCAGGAGTCAGACTTAGAAAAAATTCTGGCCTGCATGGGACTTTGAAATATTTCAGGCAGGCGTCAGACTTAGAAAAAATTCTGGCCAGCATGGGACTTTGAAAATTTTCAGCCAGGCATCAGACTTAGAAAAAATTCTGGCCAGCATGGGACTTTGAAAATTTTCAGCCAGGCATCAGACTTAGAAAAAATTCTGGCCAGCATGGGACTTTGAAAATTTTCGGCCAGGAGTCAGACTTAGAAAAAATTCTGGCCTGCATGGGACTTTGAAAATTTTTGGCCAAGCGTCAGACTTAGAAAAAATTCTGGCCAGCATGGGACTTTGAAAAAATTCTGGCCAGCATGGGACTTTGAAAAAATTCTGGCCAGCATGGGACTTTGAAAATTTTCGGCCAGGAGTCAGACTTAGAAAAAATTCTGGCCTGCATGGGACTTTGAAAATTTTGGGCCAAGCGTCAGACTTAGAAAAAATTCTGGCCAGCATGGGACTTTGAAAAAATTCTGGCCAGCATGGGACTTTGAAAAAATTCTGGCCAGCATGGGACTTTGAAAATTTTTGGCCAAGCGTCAGACTTAGAAAAAATTCTGGCCAGGCATCAGACTTAGAAAAAATTCTGGCCAGCATGGGACTTAGAAAAAATTCTGGCCAGCATGGGACTTTGAAAATTTTCGGCCAGGCGTCAGACTTTGAAAACATTCTGGCCAGCATGGGACTTTGAAAAAATTCTGTCCAGCAAGGGACTTTGAAAATTTTCGGCCAGGCGTCAGACGTAGAAAAAATTCTGGCTAGCTTGGGACTTTGAAAATTTTCAGGCAGGCATCAGACTTCGAAAAAATTCTGGCCAGCATGGGACTTTGAAATTTTTCAGCCAGGCGTCAGACTTAGAAAAAATTCTGGCCAGCATGGGACTTTGAAAATTTTCGGCCAGGAGTCAGACTTAGAAAAAATTCTGGCCAGCATGGGACTTTGAAAGAATTCTGGCCAGCATGGGACTTAGAAAAAATTCTGGCCAGCATGGGACTTTGAAAATTTTCGGCCAGGCATCAGACTTAGAAAAAATTCTGGACAGCATGGGACTTTGAAATATTTCAGGCAGGCGTCAGACTTAGAAAAAATTCTGGCCAGCATGGGACTTTGAAAATTTTCGGCCAGGAGTCAGACTTAGAAAAAATTCTGGCCTGCATGGGACTTTGAAAATTTAGGGCCAAGCGTTAGACTTAGAAAAAATTCTGGCCAGCATGGGACTTTGAAAAAATTCTGGCCAGCATGGGACTTTGAAAAAATTCTGGCCAGCATGGGACTTTGAAAATTTTTGGCCAAGCGTCAGACTTAGAAAAAATTCTGGCCAGCATGAGACTTTGAAGAAATTCTGGCCAGCATGGGACTTTGAAAATTTTCGGCCAGGAGTCAGACTTAGAAAAAATTCTGGCCTGCATGGGACTTTGAAAATTTTCGGCCAGGCGTCAGACTTAGAAAAAAATTCTGGCCTGCATGGGACTTTGAAAATTTTCAGCCAGGCATCAGACTTAGAAAAAATTCTGGCCAGCATGGGACTTTGAAAATTTTCAGCCAGGCATCAGACTTAGAAAAAATTCTGGCCAGCATGGGACTTTGAAAATTTTTGGCCAAGCGTCAGACTTAGAAAAAATTCTGGCCAGCATGGGACTTTGAAAAAATTCTGGCCAGCATGGGACTTTGAAAATTTTCGGCCAGGAGTCAGACTTAGAAAAAATTCTGGCCTGCATGGGACTTTGAAAATTTTCGGCCAGGCGTCAGACTTAGAAAAAAATTCTGGCCTGCATGGGACTTTGAAATATTTCAGGCAGGCGTCAGACTTAGAAAAAATTCTGGCCAGCATGGGACTTTGAAAATTTTCAGCCAGGCATCAGACTTAGAAAAAATTCTGGCCAGCATGGGACTTTGAAAATTTTCAGCCAGGCATCAGACTTAGAAAAAATTCTGGCCAGCATGGGACTTTGAAAATTTTCGGCCAGGAGTCAGACTTAGAAAAAATTCTGGCCTGCATGGGACTTTGAAATATTTCAGGCAGGCGTCAGACTTAGAAAAAATTCTGGCCTGCATGGGACTTTGAAATATTTCAGGCAGGCGTCAGACTTAGAAAAAATTCTGGCCTGCATGGGACTTTGAAATATTTCAGGCAGGCGTCAGACTTAGAAAAAATTCTGGCCAGCATGGGACTTTGAAAAAATTCTGGCCAGCATGGGACTTTGAAAATTTTCGGCCAGGAGTCAGACTTAGAAAAAATTCTGGCCTGCATGGGACTTTGAAAATTTTCGGCCAGGCGTCAGACTTAGAAAAAAATTCTGGCCTGCATGGGACTTTGAAATATTTCAGGCAGGCGTCAGACTTAGAAAAAATTCTGGCCAGCATGGGACTTTGAAAATTTTCAGCCAGGCATCAGACTTAGAAAAAATTCTGGCCAGCATGGGACTTTGAAAATTTTCAGCCAGGCATCAGACTTAGAAAAAATTCTGGCCAGCATGGGACTTTGAAAATTTTTGGCCAAGCGTCAGACTTAGAAAAAATTCTGGCCAGCATGGGACTTTGAAAAAATTCTGGCCAGCATGGGACTTTGAAAATTTTCGGCCAGGAGTCAGACTTAGAAAAAATTCTGGCCTGCATGGGACTTTGAAAATTTTCGGCCAGGCGTCAGACTTAGAAAAAAATTCTGGCCTGCATGGGACTTTGAAATATTTCAGGCAGGCGTCAGACTTAGAAAAAATTCTGGCCAGCATGGGACTTTGAAAATTTTCAGCCAGGCATCAGACTTAGAAAAAATTCTGGCCAGCATGGGACTTTGAAAATTTTCAGCCAGGCATCAGACTTAGAAAAAATTCTGGCCAGCATGGGACTTTGAAAATTTTCGGCCAGGAGTCAGACTTAGAAAAAATTCTGGCCTGCATGGGACTTTGAAATATTTCAGGCAGGCGTCAGACTTAGAAAAAATTCTGGCCTGCATGGGACTTAGAAAAAATTCTGGCCTGCATGGGACTTTGAAAATTTTCGGCCAGGCGTCAGACTTAGAAAAAATTCTGGCCTGCATGGGACTTTGAAATATTTCAGGCAGGCGTCAGACTTAGAAAAAATTCTGGCCAGCATGGGACTTAGAAAAAATTCTGGCCAGCATGGGACTTTGAAAATTTTCGGCCAGGCGTCAGACTTAGAAAAAATTCTGGCCAGCATGGGACTTTGAAAATTTTCAGCCAGGCATCAGACTTAGAAAAAATTCTGGCCAGCATGGGACTTCGAAAATTTTCAGCCAGGCATCAGACTTAGAAAAAATTCTGGCCAGCATGGGACTTAGAAAATTTTCGGCCAGGCGTCAGACTTAGAAAAAATTCTGGCCAGCATGGGACTTTGAAAAAATTCTGGCCAGCATGGGACTTTGAAAATTTCCGGCCAGGCGTCAGACTTAGAAAAAATTCTGGCCTGCATGGGACTTTGAAATATTTCAGGCAGGCGTCAGACTTAGAAAAAATTCTGGCCAGCATGGGACTTTGAAAATTTTCGGCCAGGCGTCAGACTTAGAAAAAATTCTGGCCTGCATGGGACTTTGAAAATTTTCGGCCAGGAGTCAGACTTAGAAAAAATTCTGGCCTGCATGGGACTTTGAAATATTTCAGGCAGGCGTCAGACTTAGAAAAAATTCTGGCCTGCATGGGACTTTGAAATATTTCAGGCAGGCGTCAGACTTAGAAAAAATTCTGGCCAGCATGGGACTTTGAAAATTTTCGGCCAGGCGTCACTTAGAAAAAATTCTGGCCTGCATGGGACTTTGAAAATTTTCGGCCAGGCGTCAGACTTAGAAAAAATTCTGGCCAGCATGGGACTTAGAAAAAATTCTGGCCAGCATGGGACTTTGAAAAAATTCTGGCCAGCATGGGACTTTGAAAATTTTCGGCCAGGCGTCAGACTTAGAAAAAATTCTGGCCTGCATGGGACTTTGAAAATTTTCGGCCAGGCGTCACTTAGAAAAAATTCTGGCCTGCATGGGACTTTGAAAATTTTCGGCCAGGCGTCAGACTTAGAAAAAATTCTGGCCTGCATGGGACTTTGAAAAAATTCTGGACAGCATGGGACTTTGAAAATTTTCGGCCAGGCATCAGACTTTGAAAAAATTCTGGACAGCATGGGACTTTGAAAATTTTCAGGCAGGCGTCAGACTTAGAAAAAATTCTGGACAGCATGGGACTTTGAAAATCTTCGGCCAGGCGTCAGACTTAGAAAAAATTCTGGCCAGCATGGGACTTTGAAAAAATTCTGGCCAGCATGGGACTTTGAAAAAATTCTTGCCAGCATGGGACTTAGAAAAAATTCTGGCCTGCATGGGACTTTGAAAATTTTCGGCCAGGCGTCACTTAGAAAAAATTCTGGCCTGCATGGGACTTTGAACATTTTCGGCCAGGCGTCAGACTTAGAAAAAATTCTGGCCAGCATGGGACTTAGAAAATTTTCGGCCAGGCGTCAGACTTAGAAAAAATTCTGGCCAGCATGGGACTTTGAAAAAATTCTGGCCAGCATGGGACTTTGAAAATTTCCGGCCAGGCGTCAGACTTAGAAAAAATTCTGGCCTGCATGGGACTTTGAAAATTTTCGGCCAGGAGTCAGACTTAGAAAAAATTCTGGCCTGCATGGGACTTTGAAATATTTCAGGCAGGCGTCAGACTTAGAAAAAATTCTGGCCTGCATGGGACTTTGAAATATTTCAGGCAGGCGTCAGACTTAGAAAAAATTCTGGCCAGCATGGGACTTTGAAAATTTTCGGCCAGGCGTCACTTAGAAAAAATTCTGGCCTGCATGGGACTTTGAAAATTTTCGGCCAGGCGTCAGACTTAGAAAAAATTCTGGCCAGCATGGGACTTAGAAAAAATTCTGGCCAGCATGGGACTTTGAAAAAATTCTGGCCAGCATGGGACTTTGAAAATTTTCGGCCAGGCGTCAGACTTAGAAAAAATTCTGGCCTGCATGGGACTTTGAAATATTTCAGGCAGGCGTCAGACTTAGAAAAAATTCTGGCCAGCATGGGACTTTGAAAATTTTCGGCCAGGCGTCACTTAGAAAAAATTCTGGCCTGCATGGGACTTTGAACATTTTCGGCCAGGCGTCAGACTTAGAAAAAATTCTGGCCAGCATGGGACTTTGAAAAAATTCTGGACAGCATGGGACTTTGAAAATTTTTGGCCAAGCGTCAGACTTAGAAAAAATTCTGGCCAGCATGGGACTTAGAAAAAATTCTGGCCAGCATGGGACTTTGAAAAAATTCTGGCCAGCATGGGACTTAGAAAAAATTCTGGCCAGCATGGGACTTTGAAAATTTTCGGCCAGGCGTCAGACTTAGAAAAAATTCTGGCCTGCATGGGACTTTGAAATATTTCAGGCAGGCGTCAGACTTAGAAAAAATTCTGGCCAGCATGGGACTTAGAAAAAATTCTGGCCAGCATGGGACTTTGAAAATTTTCGGCCAGGCGTCAGACTTAGAAAAAATTCTGGACAGCATGGGACTTTGAAAATTTTCAGCCAGGCGTCAGACTTAGAAAAAATTCTGTCCTGCATGGGACTTTGAAAAAATTCTGGCCAGCATGGGACTTTGAAAATTTTCGGCCAGGTGTCAGACTTAGAAAAAATTCTGGACAGCATGGGACTTTGAAAATTTTTGGCCAAGCGTCAGACTTAGAAAAAATTCTGGCCAGCATGGGACTTTGAAAAAATTCTGGCCAGCATGGGACTTTGAAAAAATTCTGGCCAGCATGGGACTTTGAAAATTTTCGGCCAGGCGTCAGACTTAGAAAAAATTCTGGCCTGCATGGGACTTTGAAATTTTTCAGGCAGGCGTCAGACTTAGAAAAAATTCTGGCCAGCATGGGACTTTGAAAAAATTCTGGCCAGCATGGGACTTTGAAAATTTTCGGCCAGGCATCAGACTTAGAAAAAATTCTGGACAGCATGGGACTTTGAAATATTTCAGGCAGGCGTCAGACTTAGAAAAAATTCTGGCCAGCATGGGACTTTGAAAATTTTCGGCCAGGAGTCAGACTTAGAAAAAATTCTGGCCTGCATGGGACTTTGAAAATTTAGGGCCAAGCGTCAGACTTAGAAAAAATTCTGGCCAGCATGGGACTTTGAAAAAATTCTGGCCAGCATGGGACTTTGAAAAAATTCTGGCCAGCATGGGACTTTGAAAATTTTTGGCCAAGCGTCAGACTTAGAAAAAATTCTGGCCAGCATGGGACTTTGAAAAAATTCTGGCCAGCATGGGACTTTGAAAATTTTCGGCCAGGAGTCAGACTTAGAAAAAATTCTGGCCTGCATGGGACTTTGAAAATTTTCGGCCAGGCGTCAGACTTAGAAAAAAATTCTGGCCTGCATGGGACTTTGAAATATTTCAGGCAGGCGTCAGACTTAGAAAAAATTCTGGCCAGCATGGGACTTTGAAAATTTTCAGCCAGGCATCAGACTTAGAAAAAATTCTGGCCAGCATGGGACTTTGAAAATTTTTGGCCAAGCGTCAGACTTAGAAAAAATTCTGGCCAGCATGGGACTTTGAAAAAATTCTGGCCAGCATGGGACTTTGAAAATTTTCGGCCAGGAGTCAGACTTAGAAAAAATTCTGGCCTGCATGGGACTTTGAAAATTTTCGGCCAGGCGTCAGACTTAGAAAAAAATTCTGGCCAGCATGGGACTTTGAAAATTTTCAGCCAGGCATCAGACTTAGAAAAAATTCTGGCCAGCATGGGACTTTGAAAATTTTCAGCCAGGCATCAGACTTAGAAAAAATTCTGGCCAGCATGGGACTTTGAAAATTTTCGGCCAGGAGTCAGACTTAGAAAAAATTCTGGCCTGCATGGGACTTTGAAATATTTCAGGCAGGCGTCAGACTTAGAAAAAATTCTGGCCTGCATGGGACTTTGAAATATTTCAGGCAGGCGTCAGACTTAGAAAAAATTCTGGCCAGCATGGGACTTTGAAAATTTTCGGCCAGGCGTCACTTAGAAAAAATTCTGGCCTGCATGGGACTTTGAAAATTTTCGGCCAGGCGTCAGACTTAGAAAAAATTCTGGCCTGCATGGGACTTTGAAAAAATTCTGGACAGCATGGGACTTTGAAAATTTTCGGCCAGGCATCAGACTTTGAAAAAATTCTGGACAGCATGGGACTTTGAAAATTTTCAGGCAGGCGTCAGACTTAGAAAAAATTCTGGACAGCATGGGACTTTGAAAATCTTCGGCCAGGCGTCAGACTTAGAAAAAATTCTGGCCAGCATGGGACTTTGAAAAAATTCTGGCCAGCATGGGACTTTGAAAAAATTCTTGCCAGCATGGGACTTAGAAAAAATTCTGGCCTGCATGGGACTTTTAAATATTTCAGGCAGGCGTCAGACTTAGAAAAAATTCTGGCCAGCATGGGACTTTGAAAATTTTCGGCCAGGAGTCAGACTTAGAAAAAATTCTGGCCAGCATGGGACTTTGAAAATTTTCGGCCAGGCGTCAGACTTAGAAAAAATTCTGGCCTGCATGGGACTTTGAAAAAATTCTGGCCAGCATGGGACTTTGAAATATTTCAGGCAGGCGTCAGACTTGGAAAAAATTCTGGCCAGCATGGGACTTTGAAAATTTTCGGCCAGGCGTCAGACTTAGAAAAAATTCTGGCCAGCATGGGACTTTGAAAATTTTCGGCCAGGCGTCAGACTTAGAAAAAATTCTGGCCTGCATGGGACTTTGAAATATTTCAGGCAGGCGTCAGACTTAGAAAAAATTCTGGCCAGCATGGGACTTAGAAAAAATTCTGGCCAGCATGGGACTTTGAAAATTTTCGGCCAGGCGTCAGACTTAGAAAAAATTCTGGCCAGCATGGGACTTTGAAAAAATTCTGGACAGCATGGGACTTTGAAATATTTCAGGCAGGCGTCAGACTTAGAAAAAATTCTGGCCAGCATGGGACTTTGAAAAAATTCTGGCCAGCATGGGACTTTGAAAATTTCCGGCCAGGCGTCAGACTTAGAAAAAATTCTGGCCAGCATGGGACTTTGAAAATTTTCGGCCAGGCGTCAGACTTAGAAAAAATTCTGGCCTGCATGGGACTTTGAAAATTTTCGGCCAGGAGTCAGACTTAGAAAAAATTCTGGCCTGCATGGGACTTTGAAATATTTCAGGCAGGCGTCAGACTTAGAAAAAATTCTGGCCTGCATGGGACTTTGAAATATTTCAGGCAGGCGTCAGACTTAGAAAAAATTCTGGCCAGCATGGGACTTTGAAAATTTTCGGCCAGGCGTCACTTAGAAAAAATTCTGGCCTGCATGGGACTTTGAAAATTTTCGGCCAGGCGTCAGACTTAGAAAAAATTCTGGCCAGCATGGGACTTAGAAAAAATTCTGGCCAGCATGGGACTTTGAAAAAATTCTGGCCAGCATGGGACTTTGAAAATTTTCGGCCAGGCGTCAGACTTAGAAAAAATTCTGGCCTGCATGGGACTTTGAAATATTTCAGGCAGGCGTCAGACTTAGAAAAAATTCTGGCCTGCATGGGACTTTGAAAATTTTCGGCCAGGCGTCACTTAGAAAAAATTCTGGCCTGCATGGGACTTTGAACATTTTCGGCCAGGCGTCAGACTTAGAAAAAATTCTGGCCAGCATGGGACTTTGAAAAAATTCTGGACAGCATGGGACTTTGAAAATTTTTGGCCAAGCGTCAGACTTAGAAAAAATTCTGGCCAGCATGGGACTTTGAAAAAATTCTGGCCAGCATGGGACTTTGAAAAAATTCTGGCCAGCATGGGACTTAGAAAAAATTCTGGACAGCATGGGACTTTGAAAATTTTCGGCCAGGCGTCAGACTTAGAAAAAATTCTGGCCTGCATGGGACTTTGAAATATTTCAGGCAGGCGTCAGACTTAGAAAAAATTCTGGCCAGCATGGGACTTAGAAAAAATTCTGGCCAGCATGGGACTTTGAAAATTTTCGGCCAGGCGTCAGACTTAGAAAAAATTCTGGACAGCATGGGACTTTGAAAATTTTCAGCCAGGCGTCAGACTTAGAAAAAATTCTGTCCTGCATGGGACTTTGAAAAAATTCTGGCCAGCATGGGACTTTGAAAAAATTCTGGCCTGCATGGGACTTTGAAAATTTTCGGCCAGGTGTCAGACTTAGAAAAAATTCTGGACAGCATGGGACTTTGAAAATTTTTGGCCAAGCGTCAGACTTAGAAAAAATTCTGGCCAGCATGGGACTTTGAAAAAATTCTGGCCAGCATGGGACTTTGAAAAAATTCTGGCCAGCATGGGACTTTGAAAATTTTCGGCCAGGCGTCAGACTTAGAAAAAATTCTGGCCTGCATGGGACTTTGAAATTTTTCAGGCAGGCGTCAGACTTAGAAAAAATTCTGGCCAGCATGGGACTTTGAAAAAATTCTGGCCAGCATGGGACTTTGAAAATTTTCGGCCAGGCATCAGACTTAGAAAAAATTCTGGACAGCATGGGACTTTGAAATATTTCAGGCAGGCGTCAGACTTAGAAAAAATTCTGGCCAGCATGGGACTTTGAAAATTTTCGGCCAGGAGTCAGACTTAGAAAAAATTCTGGCCTGCATGGGACTTTGAAAATTTAGGGCCAAGCGTCAGACTTAGAAAAAATTCTGGCCAGCATGGGACTTTGAAAAAATTCTGGCCAGCATGGGACTTTGAAAAAATTCTGGCCAGCATGGGACTTTGAAAATTTTTGGCCAAGCGTCAGACTTAGAAAAAATTCTGGCCAGCATGGGACTTTGAAAAAATTCTGGCCAGCATGGGACTTTGAAAAAATTCTGGACAGCATGGGACTTAGAAAAAATTCTGGCCAGCATGGGACTTTGAAAATTTTCAGCCAGGCATCAGACTTAGAAAAAATTCTGGCCAGCATGGGACTTTGAAAATTTTCGGCCAGGAGTCAGACTTAGAAAAAATTCTGGCCTGCATGGGACTTTGAAATATTTCAGGCAGGCGTCAGACTTAGAAAAAATTCTGGCCTGCATGGGACTTTGAAATATTTCAGGCAGGCGTCAGACTTAGAAAAAATTCTGGCCTGCATGGGACTTTGAAAATTTTCGGCCAGGCGTCACTTAGAAAAAATTCTGGCCTGCATGGGACTTTGAAAATTTTCGGCCAGGCGTCAGACTTAGAAAAAATTCTGGCCTGCATGGGACTTTGAAAAAATTCTGGACAGCATGGGACTTTGAAAATTTTCGGCCAGGCATCAGACTTTGAAAAAATTCTGGACAGCATGGGACTTTGAAAATTTTCAGGCAGGCGTCAGACTTAGAAAAAATTCTGGACAGCATGGGACTTTGAAAATTTTCGGCCAGGCGTCAGACTTAGAAAAAATTCTGGCCAGCATGGGACTTTGAAAATTTTCGGCCAGGCGTCAGACTTAGAAAAAATTCTGGCCTGCATGGGACTTTGAAATATTTCAGGCAGGCGTCAGACTTAGAAAAAATTCTGGCCAGCATGGGACTTAGAAAAAATTCTGGCCAGCATGGGACTTTGAAAATTTTCGGCCAGGCGTCAGACTTAGAAAAAATTCTGGACAGCATGGGACTTTGAAAATTTTCAGCCAGGCGTCAGACTTAGAAAAAATTCTGTCCTGCATGGGACTTTGAAAAAATTCTGGCCAGCATGGGACTTTGAAAAAATTCTGGACAGCATGGGACTTTGAAAATTTTCAGCCAGGCGTCAGACTTAGAAAAAATTCTGGCCAGCATGGGACTTTGAAAATTTTCGGCCAGGAGTCAGACTTAGAAAAAATTCTGGCCTGCATGGGACTTTGAAAATTTTCGGCCAGGTGTCAGACTTAGAAAAAATTCTGGACAGCATGGGACTTTGAAAATTTTTGGCCAAGCGTCAGACTTAGAAAAAATTCTGGCCAGCATGGGACTTTGAAAAAATTCTGGCCAGCATGGGACTTTGAAAACATTCTGGCCAGCATGGGACTTAGAAAAAATTCTGGCCTGCATGGGACTTTAAATATTTCAGGCAGGCATCAGACTTAGAAAAAATTCTGGCCAGCATGGGACTTTGAAAAAATTCTGGCCAGCATGGGACTTTGAAAAAATTCTTGCCATCATGGGACTTTGCTTAGAAAAAATTCTGGCCAGCATGGGACTTAGAAAAAATTCTGGCCAGCATGGGACTTTGAAAATTTTCAGCCAGGCGTCAGACTTAGAAAAAATTCTGGCCTGCATGGGACTTTGAAATATTTCAGGCAGGCGTCAGACTTAGAAAAAATTCTGGCCAGCATGGGACTTTGAAAATTTTCGGCCAGGAGTCAGACTTAGAAAAAATTCTGGCCTGCATGGGACTTTGAAAATTTTCGGCCAGGTGTCAGACTTAGAAAAAATTCTGGACAGCATGGGACTTTGAAAATTTTTGGCCAGGCGTCAGACTTAGAAAAAATTCTGGCCAGCATGGGACTTTGAAAAAATTCTGGACAGCATGGGACTTTGAAAAAATTCTGGCCAGCATGGGACTTTTAAATATTTCAGGCAGGCATCAGACTTAGAAAAAATTCTGGCCAGCATGGGACTTTGAAAAAATTCTGGCCAGCATGGGACTTTGAAAATTTTCAGCCAGGCATCAGACTTAGAAAAAATTCTGGCCAGCATGGGACTTTGAAAAAAATCTGGACAGCATGGGACTTTGAAAATTTTCGGCCAGGCCTCAGACTTAGAAAAAATTCTGGCCAGCATGGGACTTTGAAAATTTTCAGCCAGGCATCAGACTTAGAAAAAATTCTGGCCAGCATGGGACTTTGAAAAAATTCTGGCCAGCATGGGACTTTGAAAAAATTCTGGCCAGCATGGGACTTTTAAATATTTCAGGCAGGCATCAGACTTAGAAAAAATTCTGGCCAGCATGGGAATTTGAAAAAATTCTGGCCAGCATGGGACTTTGAAAATTTTCAGCCAGGCATCAGACTTAGAAAAAATTCTGGCCAGCATGGGACTTTGAAAAAATTCTGGCCAGCATCGGACTTTGAAAATTTTCGGCCAGGCGTCACTTAGAAAAAATTCTGGCCTGCATGGGACTTTGAAAATTTTCGGCCAGGCGTCAGACTTAGAAAAAATTCTGGCCTGCATGGGACTTTGAAAATTTTCGGCCAGGAGTCAGACTTAGAAAAAATTCTGGCCTGCATGGGACTTTGAAAATTTTCGGCCAGGCGTCAGACTTAGAAAAAATTCTGGCCTGCATGGGACTTTGAAATATTTCAGGCAGGCGTCAGACATAGAAAAAATTCTGGCCAGCATGGGACTTAGAAAAAATTCTGGCCAGCATGGGACTTTGAAAATTTTCGGCCAGGCGTCAGACTTAGAAAAAATTCTGGCCAGCATGGGACTTTGAAAATTTTCAGCCAGGCATCAGACTTAGAAAAAATTCTGGCCAGCATGGGACTTCGAAAATTTTCAGCCAGGCATCAGACTTAGAAAAAATTCTGGCCAGCATGGGACTTAGAAAATTTTCGGCCAGGCGTCAGACTTAGAAAAAATTCTGGCCAGCATGGGACTTTGAAAAAATTCTGGACAGCATGGGACTTTGAAATATTTCAGGCAGGCGTCAGACTTAGAAAAAATTCTGGCCAGCATGGGACTTTGAAAAAATTCTGGCCAGCATGGGACTTTGAAAATTTCCGGCCAGGCGTCAGACTTAGAAAAAATTCTGGACAGCATGGGACTTTGAAAATTTTCGGCCAGGCATCAGACTTAGAAAAAATTCTGGCCAGCATGGGACTTTGAAAATTTTCAGCCAGGCATCAGACTTAGAAAAAATTCTGGCCAGCATGGGACTTTGAAAAAATTCTGGACAGCATGGGACTTTGAAAATGTTTGGCCAAGTGTCAGACTTAGAAAAAATTCTGGCCAGCATGTGACTTTGAAAAAATTCTGGCCAGCATGGGACTTTGAAAAAATTCTGGACAGCATGGGACTTTGAAAATTTTCGGCCAGGCGTCAGACTTAGAAAAAATTCTGGCCTGCATGGGACTTTGAAAAAATTCTGGACAGCATGGGACTTTGAAAATTTTCAGCCAGGCGTCAGACTTAGAAAAAATTCTGTCCTGCATGGGACTTTGAAAAAATTCTGGCCAGCATGGGACTTTGAAAAAATTCTGGACAGCATGGGACTTTGAAAATTTTCAGCCAGGCGTCAGACTTAGAAAAAATTCTGGCCAGCATGGGACTTTGAAAATTTTCGGCCAGGAGTCAGACTTAGAAAAAATTCTGGCCTGCATGGGACTTTGAAAATTTTCGGCCAGGTGTCAGACTTAGAAAAAATTCTGGACAGCATGGGACTTTGAAAAAAATCTGGACAGCATGGGACTTTGAAAATTTTCGGCCAGGCCTCAGACTTAGAAAAAATTCTGGCCAGCATGGGACTTTGAAAATTTTCAGCCAGGCATCAGACTTAGAAAAAATTCTGGCCAGCATGGGACTTTGAAAAAATTCTGGCCAGCATGGGACTTTGAAAAAATTCTGGCCAGCATGGGACTTTTAAATATTTCAGGCAGGCATCAGACTTAGAAAAAATTCTGGCCAGCATGGGAATTTGAAAAAATTCTGGCCAGCATGGGACTTTGAAAATTTTCAGCCAGGCATCAGACTTAGAAAAAATTCTGGCCAGCATGGGACTTTGAAAAAATTCTGGCCAGCATGGGACTTTGAAAATTTTCGGCCAGGCGTCACTTAGAAAAAATTCTGGCCTGCATGGGACTTTGAAAATTTTCGGCCAGGCGTCAGACTTAGAAAAAATTCTGGCCTGCATGGGACTTTGAAAATTTTCGGCCAGGAGTCAGACTTAGAAAAAATTCTGGCCTGCATGGGACTTTGAAAATTTTCGGCCAGGCGTCAGACTTAGAAAAAATTCTGGCCTGCATGGGACTTTGAAATATTTCAGGCAGGCGTCAGACATAGAAAAAATTCTGGCCAGCATGGGACTTTGAAAAAATTCTGGACAGCATGGGACTTTGAAAAAATTCTGGCCAGCATGGGACTTTTAAATATTTCAGGCAGGCATCAGACTTAGAAAAAATTCTGGCCAGCATGGGACTTTGAAAAAATTCTGGCCAGCATGGGACTTTGAAAATTTTCAGCCAGGCATCAGACTTAGAAAAAATTCTGGCCAGCATGGGACTTTGAAAAAAATCTGGACAGCATGGGACTTTGAAAATTTTCGGCCAGGCCTCAGACTTAGAAAAAATTCTGGCCAGCATGGGACTTTGAAAATTTTCAGCCAGGCATCAGACTTAGAAAAAATTCTGGCCAGCATGGGACTTTGAAAAAATTCTGGCCAGCATGGGACTTTGAAAAAATTCTGGCCAGCATGGGACTTTTAAATATTTCAGGCAGGCATCAGACTTAGAAAAAATTCTGGCCAGCATGGGAATTTGAAAAAATTCTGGCCAGCATGGGACTTTGAAAATTTTCAGCCAGGCATCAGACTTAGAAAAAATTCTGGCCAGCATGGGACTTTGAAAAAATTCTGGCCAGCATGGGACTTTGAAAATTTTCGGCCAGGCGTCACTTAGAAAAAATTCTGGCCTGCATGGGACTTTGAAAATTTTCGGCCAGGCGTCAGACTTAGAAAAAATTCTGGCCTGCATGGGACTTTGAAAATTTTCGGCCAGGAGTCAGACTTAGAAAAAATTCTGGCCTGCATGGGACTTTGAAAATTTTCGGCCAGGCGTCAGACTTAGAAAAAATTCTGGCCTGCATGGGACTTTGAAATATTTCAGGCAGGCGTCAGACATAGAAAAAATTCTGGCCAGCATGGGACTTAGAAAAAATTCTGGCCAGCATGGGACTTTGAAAATTTTCGGCCAGGCGTCAGACTTAGAAAAAATTCTGGCCAGCATGGGACTTTGAAAATTTTCAGCCAGGCATCAGACTTAGAAAAAATTCTGGCCAGCATGGGACTTCGAAAATTTTCAGCCAGGCATCAGACTTAGAAAAAATTCTGGCCAGCATGGGACTTAGAAAATTTTCGGCCAGGCGTCAGACTTAGAAAAAATTCTGGCCAGCATGGGACTTTGAAAAAATTCTGGACAGCATGGGACTTTGAAATATTTCAGGCAGGCGTCAGACTTAGAAAAAATTCTGGCCAGCATGGGACTTTGAAAAAATTCTGGCCAGCATGGGACTTTGAAAATTTCCGGCCAGGCGTCAGACTTAGAAAAAATTCTGGACAGCATGGGACTTTGAAAAAATTCTGGACAGCATGGGACTTTGAAAATTTTCGGCCAGGCGTCAGACTTAGAAAAAATTCTGGCCTGCATGGGACTTTGAAAAAATTCTGGACAGCATGGGACTTTGAAAATTTTCAGCCAGGCGTCAGACTTAGAAAAAATTCTGTCCTGCATGGGACTTTGAAAAAATTCTGGCCAGCATGGGACTTTGAAAAAATTCTGGACAGCATGGGACTTTGAAAATTTTCAGCCAGGCGTCAGACTTAGAAAAAATTCTGGCCAGCATGGGACTTTGAAAATTTTCGGCCAGGAGTCAGACTTAGAAAAAATTCTGGCCTGCATGGGACTTTGAAAATTTTCGGCCAGGTGTCAGACTTAGAAAAAATTCTGGACAGCATGGGACTTTGAAAAAAATCTGGACAGCATGGGACTTTGAAAATTTTCGGCCAGGCCTCAGACTTAGAAAAAATTCTGGCCAGCATGGGACTTTGAAAATTTTCAGCCAGGCATCAGACTTAGAAAAAATTCTGGCCAGCATGGGACTTTGAAAAAATTCTGGCCAGCATGGGACTTTGAAAAAATTCTGGCCAGCATGGGACTTTTAAATATTTCAGGCAGGCATCAGACTTAGAAAAAATTCTGGCCAGCATGGGAATTTGAAAAAATTCTGGCCAGCATGGGACTTTGAAAATTTTCAGCCAGGCATCAGACTTAGAAAAAATTCTGGCCAGCATGGGACTTTGAAAAAATTCTGGCCAGCATGGGACTTTGAAAATTTTCGGCCAGGCGTCACTTAGAAAAAATTCTGGCCTGCATGGGACTTTGAAAATTTTCGGCCAGGCGTCAGACTTAGAAAAAATTCTGGCCTGCATGGGACTTTGAAAATTTTCGGCCAGGAGTCAGACTTAGAAAAAATTCTGGCCTGCATGGGACTTTGAAAATTTTCGGCCAGGCGTCAGACTTAGAAAAAATTCTGGCCTGCATGGGACTTTGAAATATTTCAGGCAGGCGTCAGACATAGAAAAAATTCTGGCCAGCATGGGACTTAGAAAAAATTCTGGCCAGCATGGGACTTTGAAAATTTTCGGCCAGGCGTCAGACTTAGAAAAAATTCTGGCCAGCATGGGACTTTGAAAATTTTCAGCCAGGCATCAGACTTAGAAAAAATTCTGGCCAGCATGGGACTTCGAAAATTTTCAGCCAGGCATCAGACTTAGAAAAAATTCTGGCCAGCATGGGACTTAGAAAATTTTCGGCCAGGCGTCAGACTTAGAAAAAATTCTGGCCAGCATGGGACTTTGAAAAAATTCTGGACAGCATGGGACTTTGAAATATTTCAGGCAGGCGTCAGACTTAGAAAAAATTCTGGCCAGCATGGGACTTTGAAAAAATTCTGGCCAGCATGGGACTTTGAAAATTTCCGGCCAGGCGTCAGACTTAGAAAAAATTCTGGCCAGCATGGGACTTTGAAAAAATTCTGGACAGCATGGGACTTTGAAAATGTTTGGCCAAGTGTCAGACTTAGAAAAAATTCTGGCCAGCATGTGACTTTGAAAAAATTCTGGCCAGCATGGGACTTTGAAAAAATTCTGGACAGCATGGGACTTTGAAAATTTTCGGCCAGGCGTCAGACTTAGAAAAAATTCTGGCCTGCATGGGACTTTGAAAAAATTCTGGACAGCATGGGACTTTGAAAATTTTCAGCCAGGCGTCAGACTTAGAAAAAATTCTGTCCTGCATGGGACTTTGAAAAAATTCTGGACAGCATGGGACTTTGAAAATTTTCAGCCAGGCGTCAGACTTAGAAAAAATTCTGGCCAGCATGGGACTTTGAAAATTTTCGGCCAGGAGTCAGACTTAGAAAAAATTCTGGCCTGCATGGGACTTTGAAAATTTTCGGCCAGGTGTCAGACTTAGAAAAAATTCTGGACAGCATGGGACTTTGAAAATTTTTGGCCAAGCGTCAGACTTAGAAAAAATTCTGGCCAGCATGGGACTTTGAAAAAATTCTGGCCAGCATGGGACTTTGAAAACATTCTGGCCAGCATGGGACTTAGAAAAAATTCTGGCCTGCATGGGACTTTAAATATTTCAGGCAGGCATCAGACTTAGAAAAAATTCTGGCCAGCATGGGACTTTGAAAAAATTCTGGCCAGCATGGGACTTTGAAAAAATTCTTGCCATCATGGGACTTTGCTTAGAAAAAATTCTGGCCAGCATGGGACTTAGAAAAAATTCTGGCCAGCATGGGACTTTGAAAATTTTCAGCCAGGCGTCAGACTTAGAAAAAATTCTGGCCTGCATGGGACTTTGAAAAAATTCTGGACAGCATGGGACTTTGAAAATTTTCGGCCAGGCATCAGACTTAGAAAAAATTCTGGCCAGCATGGGACTTTGAAAATTTTCAGCCAGGCATCAGACTTAGAAAAAATTCTGGCCAGCATGGGACTTTGAAAAAATTCTGGACAGCATGGGACTTTGAAAATGTTTGGCCAAGTGTCAGACTTAGAAAAAATTCTGGCCAGCATGGGACTTTGAAAAAATTCTGGCCAGCATGGGACTTTGAAAAAATTCTGGACAGCATGGGACTTTGAAAATTTTCGGCCAGGCGTCAGACTTAGAAAAAATTCTGGCCTGCATGGGACTTTGAAAAAATTCTGGACAGCATGGGACTTTGAAAATTTTCAGCCAGGCGTCAGACTTAGAAAAAATTCTGTCCTGCATGGGACTTTGAAAAAATTCTGGACAGCATGGGACTTTGAAAATTTTCAGCCAGGCGTCAGACTTAGAAAAAATTCTGGCCAGCATGGGACTTTGAAAATTTTCGGCCAGGAGTCAGACTTAGAAAAAATTCTGGCCTGCATGGGACTTTGAAAATTTTCGGCCAGGTGTCAGACTTAGAAAAAATTCTGGACAGCATGGGACTTTGAAAATTTTTGGCCAAGCGTCAGACTTAGAAAAAATTCTGGCCAGCATGGGACTTTGAAAAAATTCTGGCCAGCATGGGACTTTGAAAACATTCTGGCCAGCATGGGACTTTGAAAAAATTCTGGCCAGCATGGGACTTTGAAAAAATTCTGGCCAGCATGGGACTTTGAAAAAATTCTGGCCAGCATGGGACTTTGAAAAAATTCTTGCCATCATGGGACTTTGCTTAGAAAAAATTCTGGCCAGCATGGGACTTAGAAAAAATTCTGGCCAGCATGGGACTTTGAAAATTTTCCGCCAGGCGTCAGACTTAGAAAAAATTCTGGCCTGCATGGGACTTTGAAATATTTCAGGCAGGCGTCAGACTTAGAAAAAATTCTGGCCAGCATGGGACTTTGAAAATTTTCGGCCAGGAGTCAGACTTAGAAAAAATTCTGGCCTGCATGGGACTTTGAAAATTTTCGGCCAGGTGTCAGACTTAGAAAAAATTCTGGACAGCATGGGACTTTGAAAATTTTTTGCCAAGCGTCAGACTTAGAAAAAATTCTGGCCAGCATGGGACTTTGAAAAAATTCTGGCCAGCATGGGACTTTGAAAAAATTCTGGCCAGCATGGGACTTTTAAATATTTCAGGCAGGCATCAGACTTAGAAAAAATTCTGGCCAGCATGGGACTTTGAAAAAATTCTGGCCAGCATGGGACTTTGAAAATTTTCAGCCAGGCATCAGACTTAGAAAACATTCTGGCCAGCATGGGACTTTGAAAAAAATCTGGACAGCATGGGACTTTGAAAATCTTCGGCCAGGCCTCAGACTTAGAAAAAATTCTGGCCAGCATGGGACTTTGAAAATTTTCAGCCAGGCATCAGACTTAGAAAAAATTCTGTCCAGCATGGGACTTTGAAAAAATTCTGGACAGCATGGGACTTTGAAAATTTTTGGCCAAGCGTCAGACTTAGAAAAAATTCTGGCCAGCATGGGACTTTGAAAAAATTCTGGCCAGCATGGGACTTTGAAAATTTTCAGCCAGGCATGGGACTTAGAAAATATTCTGGCCAGCATGGGACTTTGAAAAAATTCTGGACAGCATGGGACTTTGAAAAAATTCTGGCCAGCATGGGACTTTGAAAAAATTCTGGCCAGCATGGGACTTTGAAAATTTTCAGCCAGGCGTCAGACTTAGAAAAAATTCTGGCCAGCATGGGACTTTGAAAATTTTCGGCCAGGAGTCAGACTTAGAAAACATTCTGGCCTGCATGGGACTTTGAAAAAATTCTGGCCAGCATGGGACTTTGAAATATTTCAGGCAGGCGTCAGACTTAGAAAAAATTCTGGCCAGCATGGGACTTTGAAAAAATTCTGGACAGCATGGGACTTTGAAAATTTTCGGCCAGGCGTCAGACTTAGAAAAAATTCTGGCCTGCATGGGACTTTGAAAAAATTCTGGACAGCATGGGACTTTGTAAATTTTCAGCCAGGCATCAGACTTAGAAAAAATTCTGGACAGCATGGGACTTAGAAAAAATTCTGGACAGCATGGGACTTTGAAAATTTTCGGCCAGGCATCAGACTTAGAAAAAATTCTGGCCAGCATGGGACTTTGAAAAAATTCTGGACAGCATGGGACTTTGAAAATTTTCAGCCAGGCATCAGACTTAGAAAAAATTCTCGCCAGCATGGGACTTTGAAAAAATTCTGGACAGCATGGGACTTTGAAAATTTTCAGCCAGGCATCAGACTTAGAAAAAATTCTGGCCAGCATGGGACTTTGAAAATTTTCAGCCAGGCGTCAGACTTAGAAAAAATTCTGGCCAGCATGGGACTTTGAAAATTTTCGGCCAGGAGTCAGACTTAGAAAAAATTCTGGCCTGCATGGGACTTTGAAAATTTTCGGCCAGGTGTCAGACTTAGAAAAAATTCTGGCCAGCATGGGACTTTGAAAACATTCTGGCCAGCATGGGACTTTGAAATATTTCAGGCAGGCGTCAGACTTAGAAAAAATTCTGGCCAGCATGGTACTTTGAAAATATTCTGGCCAGCATGGGACTTTGAAAAAATTCTGGACAGCATGGGACTTTGAAAAAATTCTGGACAGCATGGGACTTTGAAAATTTTCGGCCAGGCATCAGACTTAGAAAAAATTCTGGCCTGCATGGGACTTTGAAAAAATTCTGGACAGCATGGGACTTTGTAAATTTTCAGCCAGGCATCAGACTTAGAAAAAATTCTGGACAGCATGGGACTTTGAAAAAATTCTGGCCAGCATGGGACTTTGAAAAAATTCTTGCCAGCATGGGACTTAGAAAAAATTCTGGCCTGCATGGGACTTTGAAATATTTCAGGCAGGCGTCAGACTTAGAAAAAATTCTGGCCAGCATGGGACTTTGAAAATTTTCGGCCAGGAGTCAGACTTAGAAAAAATTCTGGCCTGCATGGGACTTTGAAAATTTTCGGCCAGGCGTCAGACTTAGAAAAAATTCTGGCCTGCATGGGACTTTGAAAAAATTCTGGCCAGCATGGGACTTTGAAATATTTCAGGCAGGCGTCAGACTTAGAAAAAATTCTGGCCAGCATGGGACTTTGAAAAAATTCTGGCCAGCATGGGACTTAGAAAAAATTCTGGCCAGCATGGGACTTTGAAAATTTTCAGCCAGGCGTCAGACTTAGAAAAAATTCTGGCCTGCATGGGACTTTGAAATATTTCAGGCAGGCGTCAGACTTAGAAAAAATTCTGGCCAGCATGGGACTTTGAAAATTTTCGGCCAGGCGTCAGACTTAGAAAAAATTCTGGGCAGCATGGGACTTTGAAAAAATTCTGGCCAGCATGGGACTTTGAAAAAATTCTTGCCAGCATGGGACTTAGAAAAAATTCTGGCCTGCATGGGACTTTTAAATATTTCAGGCAGGCGTCAGACTTAGAAAATATTCTGGCCAGCATGGGACTTTGAAAAAATTCTGGACAGCATGGGACTTTGAAAATTTTCGGCCAGGCGTCAGACTTAGAAAAAATTCTGGCCAGCATGGGACTTTGAAAAAATTCTTGCCAGCATGGGACTTAGAAAAAATTCTGGCCTGCATGGGACTTTTAAATATTTCAGGCAGGCGTCAGACTTAGAAAAAATTCTGGCCTGCATGGGACTTTGAAAAAATTCTGGCCAGCATGGGACTTTGAAAAAATTCTGGCCAGCATGGGACTTTGAAAATTTTCAGCCAGGCATCAGACTTAGAAAAAATTCTGGCCAGCATGGGACTTTGAAAATTTTCAGCCAGGCGTCAGACTTAGAAAAAATTCTGGCCTGCATGGGACTTTGAAAATTTTCGGCCAGGCGTCAGACTTAGAAAAAATTCTGGCCAGCATGGGACTTAGAAAAAATTCTGGCCAGCATGGGACTTTGAAAATATTCTGGCCAGCATGGGACTTTGAAAAAATTCTGGACAGCATGGGACTTTGAAAAAATTCTGGACAGCATGGGACTTTGAAAAAATTCTGGACAGCATGGGACTTTGTAAATTTTCAGCCAGGCATCAGACTTAGAAAAAATTCTGGACAGCATGGGACTTAGAAAAAATTCTGGACAGCATGGGACTTTGAAAATCTTCGGCCAGGCGTCAGACTTAGAAAAAATTCTGGCCAGCATGGGACTTTGAAAAAATTCTGGCCAGCATGGGACTTTGAAAAAATTCTTGCCAGCATGGGACTTAGAAAAAATTCTGGCCTGCATGGGACTTTTAAATATTTCAGGCAGGCGTCAGACTTAGAAAAAATTCTGGCCTGCATGGGACTTTGAAAAAATTCTGGACAGCATGGGACTTTGAAATATTTCAGGCAGGCGTCAGACTTAGAAAAAATTCTGGCCAGCATGGGACTTTGAAAAAATTCTGGACAGCATGGGACTTTGAAAATTTTCGGCCAGGCGTCAGACTTAGAAAAAATTCTGGCCAGCATGGGACTTTGAAAAAATTCTGGCCAGCATGGGACTTTGAAAAAATTCTTGCCAGCATGGGACTTAGAAAAAATTCTGGCCTGCATGGGACTTTGAAAATTTTCGGCCAGGCGTCAGACTTAGAAAAAATTCTGGCCAGCATGGGACTTTGAAAAAATTCTGGCCAGCATGGGACTTTGAAATATTTCAGGCAGGCATCAGACTTAGAAAATATTCTGGCCAGCATGGGACTTTGAAAAAATTCTGGCCAGCATGGGACTTTGAAATTTTTCAGCCAGGCATCAGACTTAGAAAAAATTCTGGCCAGCATGGGACTTTGAAAATTTTTAGCCAGGCGTCAGACTTAGAAAAAATTCTGGCCTGCATGGGACTTTGAAATATTTCAGGCAGGCGTCAGACTTAGAAAAAATTCTGGCCAGCATGGGACTTTGAAAATTTTCGGCCAGGAGTCAGACTTAGAAAAAATTCTGGCCTGCATGGGACTTTGAAAAAATTCTGGCCAGCATGGGACTTTGAAATATTTCAGGCAGGCGTCAGACTTAGAAAAAATTCTGGCCTGCATGGGACTTTGAAAATTTTCGGCCAGGAGTCAGACTTAGAAAAAATTCTGGCCTGCATGGGACTTTGAAAATTTTCGGCCAGGCGTCAGACTTAGAAAAAATTCTGGCCAGCATGGGACTTTGAAAAAATTCTGGACAGCATGGGACTTTGAAAATTTTCGGCCAGGAGTCAGACTTAGAAAAAATTCTGGACAGCATGGGACTTTGAAAATCTTCGGCCAGGCGTCAGACTTAGAAAAAATTCTGGCCAGCATGGGACTTTGAAAAAATTCTGGCCAGCATGGGACTTTGAAAAAATTCTTGCCAGCATGGGACTTAGAAAAAATTCTGGCCTGCATGGGACTTTTAAATATTTCAGGCAGGCGTCAGACTTAGAAAAAATTCTGGCCTGCATGGGACTTTGAAAAAATTCTGGCCAGCATGGGACTTTGAAATATTTCAGGCAGGCGTCAGACTTAGAAAAAATTCTGGCCAGCATGGGACTTTGAAAAAATTCTGGCCAGCATGGGACTTTGAAAATATTCTGGCCAGCATGGGACTTTGAAAAAATTCTGGACAGCATGGGACTTTGAAAAAATTCTGGACAGCATGGGACTTTGAAAAAATTCTGGACAGCATGGGACTTTGAAAATTTTCGGCCAGGAGTCAGACTTAGAAAAAATTCTGGCCTGCATGGGACTTTGAAAATTTTCGGCCAGGCGTCAGACTTAGAAAAAATTCTGGCCTGCATGGGACTTTGAAAAAATTCTGGCCAGCATGGGACTTTGAAATATTTCAGGCAGGCGTCAGACTTAGAAAAAATTCTGGCCAGCATGGGACTTTGAAAAAATTCTGGACAGCATGGGACTTTGAAAATTTTCGGCCAGGCGTCAGACTTAGAAAAAATTCTGGCCTGCATGGGACTTTGAAAAAATTCTGGACAGCATGGGACTTTGTAAATTTTCAGCCAGGCATCAGACTTAGAAAAAATTCTGGACAGCATGGGACTTAGAAAAAATTCTGGCCAGCATGGGACTTTTAAATATTTCAGGCAGGCATCAGACTTAGAAAATATTCTGGACAGCATGGGACTTTGAAAAAATTCTGGACAGCATGGGACTTTGAAAAAATTCTGGACAGCATGGGACTTTGTAAATTTTCAGCCAGGCATCAGACTTAGAAAAAATTCTGGACAGCATGGGACTTAGAAAAAATTCTGGACAGCATGGGACTTTGAAAATCTTCGGCCAGGCGTCAGACTTAGAAAAAATTCTGGCCAGCATGGGACTTTGAAAAAATTCTGGCCAGCATGGGACTTTGAAAAAATTCTTGCCAGCATGGGACTTAGAAAAAATTCTGGCCTGCATGGGACTTTTAAATATTTCAGGCAGGCGTCAGACTTAGAAAAAATTCTGGCCTGCATGGGACTTTGAAAAAATTCTGGAAAGCATGGGACTTTGAAATATTTCAGGCAGGCGTCAGACTTAGAAAAAATTCTGGCCAGCATGGGACTTTGAAAAAATTCTGGACAGCATGGGACTTTGAAAATTTTCGGCCAGGCGTCAGACTTAGAAAAAATTCTGGCCAGCATGGGACTTTGAAAAAATTCTGGCCAGCATGGGACTTTGAAAAAATTCTTGCCAGCATGGGACTTAGAAAAAATTCTGGCCTGCATGGGACTTTGAAAATTTTCGGCCAGGCGTCAGACTTAGAAAAAATTCTGGCCAGCATGGGACTTTGAAAAAATTCTGGCCAGCATGGGACTTTGAAATATTTCAGGCAGGCATCAGACTTAGAAAATATTCTGGCCAGCATGGGACTTTGAAAAAATTCTGGCCAGCATGGGACTTTGAAATTTTTCAGCCAGGCATCAGACTTAGAAAAAATTCTGGCCAGCATGGGACTTTGAAAATTTTCAGCCAGGCGTCAGACTTAGAAAAAATTCTGGCCTGCATGGGACTTTGAAATATTTCAGGCAGGCGTCAGACTTAGAAAAAATTCTGGCCAGCATGGGACTTTGAAAATTTTCGGCCAGGAGTCAGACTTAGAAAAAATTCTGGCCTGCATGGGACTTTGAAAAAATTCTGGCCAGCATGGGACTTTGAAATATTTCAGGCAGGCGTCAGACTTAGAAAAAATTCTGGCCTGCATGGGACTTTGAAAATTTTCGGCCAGGAGTCAGACTTAGAAAAAATTCTGGCCTGCATGGGACTTTGAAAATTTTCGGCCAGGCGTCAGACTTAGAAAAAATTCTGGCCAGCATGGGACTTTGAAAAAATTCTGGACAGCATGGGACTTTGAAAATTTTCGGCCAGGAGTCAGACTTAGAAAAAATTCTGGCCTGCATGGGACTTTGAAAATCTTCGGCCAGGCGTCAGACTTAGAAAAAATTCTGGCCAGCATGGGACTTTGAAAAAATTCTGGCCAGCATGGGACTTTGAAAAAATTCTTGCCAGCATGGGACTTTGAAAAAATTCTGGACAGCATGGGACTTTGAAAATTTTCGGCCAGGAGTCAGACTTAGAAAAAATTCTGGCCTGCATGGGACTTTGAAAATTTTCGGCCAGGCGTCAGACTTAGAAAAAATTCTGGCCTGCATGGGACTTTGAAAAAATTCTGGCCAGCATGGGACTTTGAAATATTTCAGGCAGGCGTCAGACTTAGAAAAAATTCTGGCCAGCATGGGACTTTGAAAAAATTCTGGACAGCATGGGACTTTGAAAATTTTCGGCCAGGCGTCAGACTTAGAAAAAATTCTGGCCTGCATGGGACTTTGAAAAAATTCTGGACAGCATGGGACTTTGTAAATTTTCAGCCAGGCATCAGACTTAGAAAAAATTCTGGACAGCATGGGACTTAGAAAAAATTCTGGCCAGCATGGGACTTTTAAATATTTCAGGCAGGCATCAGACTTAGAAAATATTCTGGCCAGCATGGGACTTTGAAAAAATTCTGGCCAGCATGGGACTTTGAAAATCTTCAGCCAGGCGCCAGACTTAGAAAATATTCTGGCCAGCATGGGACTTTGAAAATTTTTGGCCAAGCGTCAGACTTAGAAAAAATTCTGGCCAGCATGGGACTTTGAAAATCTTCAGCCAGGCGCCAGACTTAGAAAAAATTCTGGCCAGCATGGGACTTTGAAAAAATTCTGGCCTGCATGGGACTTTGAAAATTTTCGGCCAGGAGTCAGACTTAGAAAAAATTCTGGCCTGCATGGGACTTTGAAAATTTTCGGCCAGGCGTCAGACTTAGAAAAAATTCTGGCCAGCATGGGACTTTGAAAAAATTCTGGACAGCATGGGACTTTGAAAATTTTCGGCCAGGAGTCAGACTTAGAAAAAATTCTGGACAGCATGGGACTTTGAAAATCTTCGGCCAGGCGTCAGACTTAGAAAAAATTCTGGCCAGCATGGGACTTTGAAAAAATTCTGGCCAGCATGGGACTTTGAAAAAATTCTTGCCAGCATGGGACTTAGAAAAAATTCTGGCCTGCATGGGACTTTTAAATATTTCAGGCAGGCGTCAGACTTAGAAAAAATTCTGGCCTGCATGGGACTTTGAAAAAATTCTGGCCAGCATGGGACTTTGAAAAAATTCTGGCCAGCATGGGACTTTGAAAATTTTCAGCCAGGCATCAGACTTAGAAAAAATTCTGGCCAGCATGGGACTTTGAAAATTTTCAGCCAGGCGTCAGACTTAGAAAAAATTCTGGCCAGCATGGGACTTTGAAATATTTCAGGCAGGCGTCAGACTTAGAAAAAATTCTGGCCAGCATGGGACTTTGAAAAAATTCTGGACAGCATGGGACTTTGAAAATTTTTGGCCAAGCGTCAGACTTAGAAAAAATTCTGGCCAGCATGGGACTTTGAAAAAATTCTGGCCAGCATGGGACTTTGAAAATTTTCAGCCAGGCATCAGACTTAGAAAAAATTCTGGCCAGCATGGGACTTTGAAAATTTTCAGCCAGGCGTCACACTTAGAAAAAATTCTGGCCAGCATGGGACTTTGAAATATTTCAGGCAGGCGTCAGACTTAGAAAAAATTCTGGCCTGCATGGGACTTTGAAAATTTTCGGCCAGGCGTCAGACTTAGAAAAAATTCTGGCCAGCATGGGACTTAGAAAAAATTCTGGCCAGCATGGGACTTTGAAAATATTCTGGCCAGCATGGGACTTTGAAAAAATTCTGGACAGCATGGGACTTTGAAAAAATTCTGGACAGCATGGGACTTTGAAAAAATTCTGGACAGCATGGGACTTTGTAAATTTTCAGCCAGGCATCAGACTTAGAAAAAATTCTGGACAGCATGGGACTTAGAAAAAATTCTGGCCTGCATGGGACTTTTAAATATTTCAGGCAGGCGTCAGACTTAGAAAAAATTCTGGCCTGCATGGGACTTTGAAAAAATTCTGGACAGCATGGGACTTTGAAATATTTCAGGCAGGCGTCAGACTTAGAAAAAATTCTGGCCAGCATGGGACTTTGAAAAAATTCTGGACAGCATGGGACTTTGAAAATTTTCGGCCAGGCGTCAGACTTAGAAAAAATTCTGGCCAGCATGGGACTTTGAAAAAATTCTGGCCAGCATGGGACTTTGAAAAAATTCTTGCCAGCATGGGACTTAGAAAAAATTCTGGCCTGCATGGGACTTTGAAAATTTTCGGCCAGGCGTCAGACTTAGAAAAAATTCTGGCCAGCATGGGACTTTGAAAAAATTCTGGCCAGCATGGGACTTTGAAATATTTCAGGCAGGCATCAGACTTAGAAAATATTCTGGCCAGCATGGGACTTTGAAAAAATTCTGGCCAGCATGGGACTTTGAAATTTTTCAGCCAGGCATCAGACTTAGAAAAAATTCTGGCCAGCATGGGACTTTGAAAATTTTTAGCCAGGCGTCAGACTTAGAAAAAATTCTGGCCTGCATGGGACTTTGAAATATTTCAGGCAGGCGTCAGACTTAGAAAAAATTCTGGCCAGCATGGGACTTTGAAAATTTTCGGCCAGGAGTCAGACTTAGAAAAAATTCTGGCCTGCATGGGACTTTGAAAAAATTCTGGCCAGCATGGGACTTTGAAATATTTCAGGCAGGCGTCAGACTTAGAAAAAATTCTGGCCTGCATGGGACTTTGAAAATTTTCGGCCAGGAGTCAGACTTAGAAAAAATTCTGGCCTGCATGGGACTTTGAAAATTTTCGGCCAGGCGTCAGACTTAGAAAAAATTCTGGCCAGCATGGGACTTTGAAAAAATTCTGGACAGCATGGGACTTTGAAAATTTTCGGCCAGGAGTCAGACTTAGAAAAAATTCTGGACAGCATGGGACTTTGAAAATCTTCGGCCAGGCGTCAGACTTAGAAAAAATTCTGGCCAGCATGGGACTTTGAAAAAATTCTGGCCAGCATGGGACTTTGAAAAAATTCTTGCCAGCATGGGACTTAGAAAAAATTCTGGCCTGCATGGGACTTTTAAATATTTCAGGCAGGCGTCAGACTTAGAAAAAATTCTGGCCTGCATGGGACTTTGAAAAAATTCTGGCCAGCATGGGACTTTGAAATATTTCAGGCAGGCGTCAGACTTAGAAAAAATTCTGGCCAGCATGGGACTTTGAAAAAATTCTGGCCAGCATGGGACTTTGAAAATATTCTGGCCAGCATGGGACTTTGAAAAAATTCTGGACAGCATGGGACTTTGAAAAAATTCTGGACAGCATGGGACTTTGAAAAAATTCTGGACAGCATGGGACTTTGAAAATTTTCGGCCAGGAGTCAGACTTAGAAAAAATTCTGGCCTGCATGGGACTTTGAAAATTTTCGGCCAGGCGTCAGACTTAGAAAAAATTCTGGCCTGCATGGGACTTTGAAAAAATTCTGGCCAGCATGGGACTTTGAAATATTTCAGGCAGGCGTCAGACTTAGAAAAAATTCTGGCCAGCATGGGACTTTGAAAAAATTCTGGACAGCATGGGACTTTGAAAATTTTCGGCCAGGCGTCAGACTTAGAAAAAATTCTGGCCTGCATGGGACTTTGAAAAAATTCTGGACAGCATGGGACTTTGTAAATTTTCAGCCAGGCATCAGACTTAGAAAAAATTCTGGACAGCATGGGACTTAGAAAAAATTCTGGCCAGCATGGGACTTTTAAATATTTCAGGCAGGCATCAGACTTAGAAAATATTCTGGACAGCATGGGACTTTGAAAAAATTCTGGACAGCATGGGACTTTGAAAAAATTCTGGACAGCATGGGACTTTGTAAATTTTCAGCCAGGCATCAGACTTAGAAAAAATTCTGGACAGCATGGGACTTAGAAAAAATTCTGGACAGCATGGGACTTTGAAAATCTTCGGCCAGGCGTCAGACTTAGAAAAAATTCTGGCCAGCATGGGACTTTGAAAAAATTCTGGCCAGCATGGGACTTTGAAAAAATTCTTGCCAGCATGGGACTTAGAAAAAATTCTGGCCTGCATGGGACTTTGAAATATTTCAGGCAGGCGTCAGACTTAGAAAAAATTCTGGCCAGCATGGGACTTTGAAAATTTTCGGCCAGGAGTCAGACTTAGAAAAAATTCTGGCCTGCATGGGACTTTGAAAAAATTCTGGCCAGCATGGGACTTTGAAATATTTCAGGCAGGCGTCAGACTTAGAAAAAATTCTGGCCTGCATGGGACTTTGAAAATTTTCGGCCAGGAGTCAGACTTAGAAAAAATTCTGGCCTGCATGGGACTTTGAAAATTTTCGGCCAGGCGTCAGACTTAGAAAAAATTCTGGCCAGCATGGGACTTTGAAAAAATTCTGGACAGCATGGGACTTTGAAAATTTTCGGCCAGGAGTCAGACTTAGAAAAAATTCTGGCCTGCATGGGACTTTGAAAATCTTCGGCCAGGCGTCAGACTTAGAAAAAATTCTGGCCAGCATGGGACTTTGAAAAAATTCTGGCCAGCATGGGACTTTGAAAAAATTCTTGCCAGCATGGGACTTAGAAAAAATTCTGGCCTGCATGGGACTTTTAAATATTTCAGGCAGGCGTCAGACTTAGAAAAAATTCTGGCCTGCATGGGACTTTGAAAAAATTCTGGCCAGCATGGGACTTTGAAATATTTCAGGCAGGCGTCAGACTTAGAAAAAATTCTGGCCAGCATGGGACTTTGAAAAAATTCTGGCCAGCATGGGACTTTGAAAATATTCTGGCCAGCATGGGACTTTGAAAAAATTCTGGACAGCATGGGACTTTGAAAAAATTCTGGACAGCATGGGACTTTGAAAAAATTCTGGACAGCATGGGACTTTGAAAATTTTCGGCCAGGAGTCAGACTTAGAAAAAATTCTGGCCTGCATGGGACTTTGAAAATTTTCGGCCAGGCGTCAGACTTAGAAAAAATTCTGGCCTGCATGGGACTTTGAAAAAATTCTGGCCAGCATGGGACTTTGAAATATTTCAGGCAGGCGTCAGACTTAGAAAAAATTCTGGCCAGCATGGGACTTTGAAAAAATTCTGGACAGCATGGGACTTTGAAAATTTTCGGCCAGGCGTCAGACTTAGAAAAAATTCTGGCCTGCATGGGACTTTGAAAAAATTCTGGACAGCATGGGACTTTGTAAATTTTCAGCCAGGCATCAGACTTAGAAAAAATTCTGGACAGCATGGGACTTAGAAAAAATTCTGGCCAGCATGGGACTTTTAAATATTTCAGGCAGGCATCAGACTTAGAAAATATTCTGGCCAGCATGGGACTTTGAAAAAATTCTGGCCAGCATGGGACTTTGAAAATCTTCAGCCAGGCGCCAGACTTAGAAAATATTCTGGCCAGCATGGGACTTTGAAAATTTTTGGCCAAGCGTCAGACTTAGAAAAAATTCTGGCCAGCATGGGACTTTGAAAATCTTCAGCCAGGCGCCAGACTTAGAAAAAATTCTGGCCAGCATGGGACTTTGAAAAAATTCTGGCCTGCATGGGACTTTGAAAATTTTCGGCCAGGAGTCAGACTTAGAAAAAATTCTGGCCTGCATGGGACTTTGAAAATTTTCGGCCAGGCGTCAGACTTAGAAAAAATTCTGGCCAGCATGGGACTTTGAAAAAATTCTGGACAGCATGGGACTTTGAAAATTTTCGGCCAGGAGTCAGACTTAGAAAAAATTCTGGACAGCATGGGACTTTGAAAATCTTCGGCCAGGCGTCAGACTTAGAAAAAATTCTGGCCAGCATGGGACTTTGAAAAAATTCTGGCCAGCATGGGACTTTGAAAAAATTCTTGCCAGCATGGGACTTAGAAAAAATTCTGGCCTGCATGGGACTTTTAAATATTTCAGGCAGGCGTCAGACTTAGAAAAAATTCTGGCCTGCATGGGACTTTGAAAAAATTCTGGCCAGCATGGGACTTTGAAAAAATTCTGGCCAGCATGGGACTTTGAAAATTTTCAGCCAGGCATCAGACTTAGAAAAAATTCTGGCCAGCATGGGACTTTGAAAATTTTCAGCCAGGCGTCAGACTTAGAAAAAATTCTGGCCAGCATGGGACTTTGAAATATTTCAGGCAGGCGTCAGACTTAGAAAAAATTCTGGCCAGCATGGGACTTTGAAAAAATTCTGGACAGCATGGGACTTTGAAAATTTTTGGCCAAGCGTCAGACTTAGAAAAAATTCTGGCCAGCATGGGACTTTGAAAAAATTCTGGCCAGCATGGGACTTTGAAAATTTTCAGCCAGGCATCAGACTTAGAAAAAATTCTGGCCAGCATGGGACTTTGAAAATTTTCAGCCAGGCGTCAGACTTAGAAAAAATTCTGGCCAGCATGGGACTTTGAAATATTTCAGGCAGGCGTCAGACTTAGAAAAAATTCTGGCCAGCATGGGACTTTGAAAAAATTCTGGACAGCATGGGACTTTGAAAATTTTCGGCCAGGCGTCAGACTTAGAAAAAATTCTGGCCAGCATGGGACTTTGAAAAAATTCTGGCCAGCATGGGACTTTGAAAAAATTCTTGCCAGCATGGGACTTAGAAAAAATTCTGGCCTGCATGGGACTTTTAAATATTTCAGGCAGGCGTCAGACTTAGAAAAAATTCTGGCCTGCATGGGACTTTGAAAAAATTCTGGCCAGCATGGGACTTTGAAAAAATTCTGGCCAGGCATCAGACTTAGAAAAAATTCTGGCCTGCATGGGACTTTGAAAAAATTCTGGACAGCATGGGACTTTGAAAATTTTCGGCCAGGCGTCAGACTCAGAAAAAATTCTGGCCAGCATGGGACTTTGGAAAAATTCTGGACAGCATGGGACTTTGAAAATTTTCGGCCAGGAGTCAGACTTAGAAAAAATTCTGGCCTGCATGGGACTTTGAAAATTTTCGGCCAGGCGTCAGACTTAGAAAAAATTCTGGCCTGCATGGGACTTTGAAAAAATTCTGGCCAGCATGGGACTTTGAAATATTTCAGGCAGGCGTCAGACTTAGAAAAAATTCTGGCCTGCATGGGACTTTGAAATATTTCAGGCAGGCGTCAGACTTAGAAAAAATTCTGGCCAGCATGGGACTTTGAAAATTTTCGGCCAGGAGTCAGACTTAGAAAAAATTCTGGCCTGCATGGGACTTTGAAAATTTTCGGCCAGGTGTCAGACTTAGAAAAAATTCTGGACAGCATGGGACTTTGAAAATTTTTGGCCAAGCGTCAGACTTAGAAAAAATTCTGGCCAGCATGGGACTTTGAAATATTTCAGGCAGGCGTCAGACTTAGAAAAAATTCTGGCCAGCATGGGACTTTGAAAAAATTCTGGACAGCATGGGACTTTGAAAATTTTCGGCCAGGCGTCAGACTTAGAAAAAATTCTGGCCAGCATGGGACTTTGAAAAAATTCTGGCCAGCATGGGACTTTGAAAAAATTCTTGCCAGCATGGGACTTAGAAAAAATTCTGGCCTGCATGGGACTTTTAAATATTTCAGGCAGGCGTCAGACTTAGAAAAAATTCTGGCCTGCATGGGACTTTGAAAAAATTCTGGCCAGCATGGGACTTTGAAAAAATTCTGGCCAGGCATCAGACTTAGAAAAAATTCTGGCCTGCATGGGACTTTGAAAAAATTCTGGACAGCATGGGACTTTGAAAATTTTCGGCCAGGCGTCAGACTCAGAAAAAATTCTGGCCAGCATGGGACTTTGGAAAAATTCTGGACAGCATGGGACTTTGAAAATTTTCGGCCAGGAGTCAGACTTAGAAAAAATTCTGGCCTGCATGGGACTTTGAAAATTTTCGGCCAGGCGTCAGACTTAGAAAAAATTCTGGCCTGCATGGGACTTTGAAAAAATTCTGGCCAGCATGGGACTTTGAAATATTTCAGGCAGGCGTCAGACTTAGAAAAAATTCTGGCCTGCATGGGACTTTGAAATATTTCAGGCAGGCGTCAGACTTAGAAAAAATTCTGGCCAGCATGGGACTTTGAAAATTTTCGGCCAGGAGTCAGACTTAGAAAAAATTCTGGCCTGCATGGGACTTTGAAAATTTTCGGCCAGGTGTCAGACTTAGAAAAAATTCTGGACAGCATGGGACTTTGAAAATTTTTGGCCAAGCGTCAGACTTAGAAAAAATTCTGGCCAGCATGGGACTTTGAAAATCTTCAGCCAGGCGCCAGACTTAGAAAAAATTCTGGCCAGCATGGGACTTTGAAAATTTTCGGCCAGGAGTCAGACTTAGAAAAAATTCTGGCCTGCATGGGACTTTGAAAATTTTCGGCCAGGCGTCAGACTTAGAAAAAATTCTGGCCAGCATGGGACTTTGAAAAAATTCTGGACAGCATGGGACTTTGAAAATTTTCGGCCAGGCGTCAGACTTAGAAAAAATTCTGGCCTGCATGGGACTTTGAAAAAATTCTGGACAGCATGGGACTTTGTAAATTTTCAGCCAGGCATCAGACTTAGAAAAAATTCTGGACAGCATGGGACTTAGAAAAAATTCTGGCCAGCATGGGACTTTTAAATATTTCAGGCAGGCATCAGACTTAGAAAATATTCTGGCCAGCATGGGACTTTGAAAAAATTCTGGCCAGCATGGGACTTTGAAATTTTTCAGCCAGGCATCAGACTTAGAAAAAATTCTGGCCAGCATGGGACTTTGAAAATTTTCAGCCAGGCGTCAGACTTAGAAAAAATTCTGGCCTGCATGGGACTTTGAAATATTTCAGGCAGGCGTCAGACTTAGAAAAAATTCTGGCCAGCATGGGACTTTGAAAATTTTCGGCCAGGAGTCAGACTTAGAAAAAATTCTGGCCTGCATGGGACTTTGAAAATTTTCGGCCAGGTGTCAGACTTAGAAAAAATTCTGGACAGCATGGGACTTTGAAAATTTTTGGCCAAGCGTCAGACTTAGAAAAAATTCTGGCCAGCATGGGACTTTGAAAAAATTCTGGCCAGCATGGGACTTTGAAAAAATTCTGGCCAGCATGGGACTTAGAAAAAATTCTGGCCTGCATGGGACTTTTAAATATTTCAGGCAGGCATCAGACTTAGAAAAAATTCTGGCCAGCATGGGACTTTGAAAAAATTCTGGCCAGCATGGGACTTTGAAAATTTTCAGCCAGGCATCAGACTTTGAAAAAATTCTGGCCAGCATGGGACTTTGAAAAAATTCTGGCCAGCATGGGACTTTGTAAATTTTCAGCCAGGCATCAGACTTAGAAAAAATTCTGGCCAGCATGGGACTTTGAAAATATTCTGGCCAGCATGGGACTTTGAAAAAATTCTGGACAGCATGGGACTTTGAAAAAATTCTGGACAGCATGGGACTTTGAAAATTTTCGGCCAGGCATCAGACTTAGAAAAAATTCTGGCCTGCATGGGACTTTGAAAAAATTCTGGACAGCATGGGACTTTGTAAATTTTCAGCCAGGCATCAGACTTAGAAAAAATTCTGGACAGCATGGGACTTAGAAAAAATTCTGGACAGCATGGGACTTTGAAAATCTTCAGCCAGGAGTCAGACTTAGAAAAAATTCTGGCCTGCATGGGACTTTGAAAATTTTCGGCCAGGCGTCAGACTTAGAAAAAATTCTGGCCTGCATGGGACTTTGAAAAAATTCTGGCCAGCATGGGACTTTGAAATATTTCAGGCAGGCGTCAGACTTAGAAAAAATTCTGGCCAGCATGGGACTTTTAAATATTTCAGGCAGGCATCAGACTTAGAAAATATTCTGGCCAGCATGGGACTTTGAAAAAATTCTGGACAGCATGGGACTTTGAAAATTTTCGGCCAGGCGTCAGACTTAGAAAAGATTCTGGCCTGCATGGGACTTTGAAAAAATTCTGGACAGCATGGGACTTTGTAAATTTTCAGCCAGGCATCAGACTTAGAAAAAATTCTGGCCAGCATGGGACTTTTAAATATTTCAGGCAGGCATCAGACTTAGAAAATATTCTGGCCAGCATGGGACTTTGAAAATTTTTGGCCAAGCGTCAGACTTAGAAAAAATTCTGGCCAGCATGGGACTTTGAAAATCTTCAGCCAGGCGCCAGACTTAGAAAAAATTCTGGCCAGCATGGGACTTTGAAAATTTTCGGCCAGGAGTCAGACTTAGAAAAAATTCTGGCCTGCATGGGACTTTGAAAATTTTCGGCCAGGCGTCAGACTTAGAAAAAATTCTGGCCAGCATGGGACTTTGAAAAAATTCTGGCCAGCATGGGACTTTGAAATATTTCAGGCAGGCGTCAGACTTATAAAATATTCTGGCCAGCATGGGACGTTGAAAAAATTCTGGCCAGCATGGGACTTTTAAAATTTTCGGCCAGGTGTCAGACTTAGAAAAAATTCTGGACAGCATGGGACTTTGAAATATTTCAGGCAGGCGTCAGACTTAGAAAAAATTTTGGCCAGCATGGGACTTTGAAAATATTCTGGCCAGCATGGGACTTTGAAAAAATTCTGGCCAGCATGGGACTTTGAAATATTTCAGGCAGGCGTCAGACTTATAAAATATTCTGGCCAGCATGGGACTTTGAAAAAATTCTGGACAGCATGGGACTTTGAAAATTTTCGGCCAGGCGTCAGACTTAGAAAAAATTCTGGCCAGCATGGGACTTTGAAAAAATTCTGGCCAGCATGGGACTTTGAAAAAATTCTTGCCAGCATGGGACTTAGAAAAAATTCTGGCCTGCATGGGACTTTTAAATATTTCAGGCAGGCGTCAGACTTAGAAAATATTCTGGCCAGCATGGGACTTTGAAAAAATTCTGGACAGCTTGGGACTTTGAAAATTTTCGGCCAGGCGTCAGCCTTAGAAAAAATTCTGGCCAGCATGGGACTTTGAAAAAATTCTGGACAGCATGGGACTTTGAAAAAATTCTGGACAGCATGGGACTTTGTAAATTTTCAGCCAGGCGTCAGACTTAGAAAAAATTCTGGCCAGCATGGGACTTTGAAAAAATTCTGGACAGCATGGGACTTTGAAAATTTTTGGCCAAGCGTCAGACTTAGAAAAAATTCTGGCCAGCATGGGACTTTGAAATATTTCAGGCAGGCATCAGACTTAGAAAAAATTCTGGCCAGCATGGGACTTTGAAAATCTTCAGCCAGGCGCCAGACTTAGAAAATATTCTGGCCAGCATGGGACTTTGAAAAAATTCTGGACAGCATGGGACTTTGAAAATTTTCAGCCAGGCATCAGACTTAGAAAAAATTCTGGCCAGCATGGGACTTTGAAAATTTTCGGCCAGGCGTCAGACTTAGAAAAAATTCTGGCCAGCATGGGACTTTGAAAAAATTCTGGACAGCATGGGACTTTGAAATATTTCAGGCAGGCGTCAGACTTAGAAAAAATTCTGGCCAGCATGGGACTTTGAAAATATTCTGGCCAGCATGGGACTTTGGACAGCATGGGACTTTGAAAATTTTCGGCCAGGCGTCAGACTTAGAAAAAATTCTGGCCTGCATGGGACTTTGAAAATTTTCGGCCAGGCGTCAGACTTAGAAAAAATTCTGGCCAGCATGGGACTTTGAAAAAATTCTGGCCAGCATGGGACTTTGAAATATTTCAGGCAGGCGTCAGACTTATAAAATATTCTGGCCAGCATGGGACTTTGAAAAAATTCTGGACAGCATGGGACTTTGAAAATTTTCGGCCAGGCGTCAGACTTAGAAAAAATTCTGGCCAGCATGGGACTTTGAAAAAATTCTTGCCAGCATGGGACTTAGAAAAAATTCTGGCCTGCATGGGACTTTGTAAATTTTCAGCCAGGCGTCAGACTTAGAAAAAATTCTGGCCAGCATGGGACTTTGAAAAAATTCTGGACAGCATGGGACTTTGAAAATTTTTGGCCAAGCGTCAGACTTAGAAAAAATTCTGGCCAGCATGGGACTTTGAAATATTTCAGGCAGGCGTCAGACTTAGAAAAAATTCTGGCCAGCATGGGACTTTGAAAAAATTCTGGCCAGCATGGGACTTTGAAAAAATTCTGGACAGCATGGGACTTTGAAAATTTTCGGCCAGGCATCAGACTTAGAAAAAATTCTGGCCAGCATGGGACTTTGAAAAAATTCTGGCCAGCATGGGACTTAGAAAAAATTCTGGCCAGCATGGGACTTTGAAAAAATTCTGGCCAGCATGGGACGTTGAAAAAATTCTGGCCAGCATGGGACTTTGAAAATTTTCGGCCAGGCATCAGACTTAGAAAAAATTCTGGCCTGCATGGGACTTTGAAAAAATTCTGGACAGCATGGGACTTTGTAAATTTTCAGCCAGGCATCAGACTTAGAAAAAATTCTGGCCAGCATGGGACTTTGAAAATTTTTGGCCAAGCGTCAGACTTAGAAAAAATTCTGGCCAGCATGGGACTTTGAAAAAATTCTGGCCAGCATGGGACTTTGAAAAAATTCTTGCCAGCATGGGACTTAGAAAATATTCTGGCCAGCATGGGACTTTGAAAAAATTCTGGACAGCATGGGACTTTGAAAATTTTCGTCCAGGCGTCAGACTGAGAAAAAATTCTGGCCAGCATGGGACTTTGAAAAAATTCTGGACAGCATGGGACTTTGAAATATTTCAGGCAGGCGTCAGACTTAGAAAAAATTTTGGCCAGCATGGGACTTTGAAAATATTCTGGCCAGCATGGGACTTTGAAAAAATTCTGGACAGCATGGGACTTTGAAAATTTTCGGCAAGGCGTCAGACTTGGAAAAAATTCTGGCCTGCATGGGACTTTGAAAATTTTCGGCCAGGTGTCAGACTTAGAAAAAATTCTGGCCAGCATGGGACTTTGAAAATTTTCAGCCAGGCATCAGACTTAGAAGAAATTCTGGCCAGCATGGGACTTTGAAAAAATTCTGGCCAGCATGGGACTTTGAAAATTTTCGGCCAGGCGTCAGACTTAGAAAAAATTCTGGCCTGCATGGGACTTTGAAATATTTCAGGCAGGCGTCAGACTTAGAAAAAATTCTGGCCAGCATGGGACTTTGAAAATTTTCGGCCAGGCGTCAGACTTAGAAAAAATTCTGGCCTGCATGGGACTTTGAAAATTTTCGGCCAGGAGTCAGACTTAGAAAAAATTCTGGACAGCATGGGACTTTGAAAATTTTCAGCCAGGCGTCAGACTTAGAAAAAATTCTGGCCTGCATGGGACTTTGAAATATTTCAGGCAGGCGTCAGACTTAGAAAAAATTCTGGCCAGCATGGGACTTTGAAAATTTTCGGCCAGGAGTCAGACTTAGAAAAAATTCTGGCCTGCATGGGACTTTGAAAATTTTCGGCCAGGTGTCAGACTTAGAAAAAATTCTGGACAGCATGGGACTTTGAAAATTTTTGGCCAAGCGTCAGACTTAGAAAAAATTCTGGCCAGCATGGGACTTTGAAAAAATTCTGGCCAGCATGGGACTTTGAAAAAATTCTGGCCAGCATGGGACTTTGAAAATTTTCAGCCAGGCATCAGACTTAGAAAAAATTCTGGCCAGCATGGGACTTTGAAAATTTTCAGCCAGGCGTCAGACTTAGAAAAAATTCTGGCCTGCATGGGACTTTGAAATATTTCAGGCAGGCGTCAGACTTAGAAAAAATTCTGGCCAGCATGGGACTTTGAAAATTTTCGGCCAGGAGTCAGACTTAGAAAAAATTCTGGCCTGCATGGGACTTTGAAAATTTTCGGCCAGGAGTCAGACTTAGAAAAAATTCTGGCCAGCATGGGACTTTGAAAAAATTCTGGCCAGCATGGGACTTAGAAAAAATTCTGGCCTGCATGGGACTTTTAAATATTTCAGGCAGGCATCAGACTTAGAAAAAATTCTGGCCAGCATGGGACTTTGAAAAAATTCTGGCCAGCATGGGACTTTGAAAATTTTCAGCCAGGCATCAGACTTTGAAAAAATTCTGGCCAGCATGGGACTTTGAAAAAATTCTGGCCAGCATGGGACTTTGAAAATTTTCAGCCAGGCATCAGACTTAGAAAAAATTCTGGCCAGCATGGGACTTAGAAAAAATTCTGGCCAGCATGGGACTTTGAAAATTTTCAGCCAGGCATCAGACTTAGAAAAAATTCTGGCCAGCATGGGACTTGAAAAAATTCTGGACAGCATGGGACTTTGAAAATTTTTGGCCAAGCGTCAGACTTAGAAAAAATTCTGGCCAGCATGGGACTTTGAAAAAATTCTGGCCAGCATGGGACTTTGAAAAAATTCTGGCAAGCATGGGACTTAGAAAAAATTCTGGCCTGCATGGGACTTTGAAAATTTTCGGCCAGGAGTCAGACTTAGAAAAAATTCTGGCCTGCATGGGACTTTGAAAATTTTCGGCCAGGTGTCAGACTTAGAAAAAATTCTGGCCAGCATGGGACTTTGAAAAAATTCTGGCCAGCATGGGACTTTGAAAAAATTCTGGCCAGCATGGGACTTAGAAAAAATTCTGGCCTGCATGGGACTTTTAAATATTTCAGGCAGGCATCAGACTTAGAAAAAATTCTGGCCAGCATGGGACTTTGAAAAAATTCTGGCCAGCATGGGACTTTGAAAATTTTCAGCCAGGCATCAGACTTAGAAAAAATTCTGGCCAGCATGGGACTTAGAAAAAATTCTGGCCAGCATGGGACTTTGAAAATTTTCAGCCAGGCATCAGACTTAGAAAAAATTCTGGCCAGCATGGGACTTGAAAAAATTCTGGACAGCATGGGACTTTGAAAATTTTTGGCCAAGCGTCAGACTTAGAAAAAATTCTGGCCAGCATGGGACTTTGAAAAAATTCTTGCCAGCATGGGACTTAGAAAATATTCTGGCCAGCATGGGACTTTGAAAAAATTCTGGACAGCATGGGACTTTGAAAAAATTCTGGACAGCATGGGACTTTGAAAATTTTCGTCCAGGCGTCAGACTGAGAAAAAATTCTGGCCAGCATGGGACTTTGAAAAAATTCTGGACAGCATGGGACTTTGAAATATTTCAGGCAGGCGTCAGACTTAGAAAAAATTTTGGCCAGCATGGGACTTTGAAAATATTCTGGCCAGCATGGGACTTTGAAAAAATTCTGGACAGCATGGGACTTTGAAAATTTTCGGCAAGGCGTCAGACTTGGAAAAAATTCTGGCCTGCATGGGACTTTGAAAATTTTCGGCCAGGTGTCAGACTTAGAAAAAATTCTGGCCAGCATGGGACTTTGAAAATTTTCAGCCAGGCATCAGACTTAGAAGAAATTCTGGCCAGCATGGGACTTTGAAAAAATTCTGGCCAGCATGGGACTTTGAAAATTTTCGGCCAGGCGTCAGACTTAGAAAAAATTCTGGCCTGCATGGGACTTTGAAATATTTCAGGCAGGCGTCAGACTTAGAAAAAATTCTGGCCAGCATGGGACTTTGAAAATTTTCGGCCAGGCGTCAGACTTAGAAAAAATTCTGGCCTGCATGGGACTTTGAAAATTTTCGGCCAGGAGTCAGACTTAGAAAAAATTCTGGACAGCATGGGACTTTGAAATATTTCAGGCAGGCGTCAGACTTAGAAAAAATTCTGGCCAGCATGGGACTTTGAAAATTTTCAGCCAGGCGTCAGACTTAGAAAAAATTCTGGCCTGCATGGGACTTTGAAATATTTCAGGCAGGCGTCAGACTTAGAAAAAATTCTGGCCAGCATGGGACTTTGAAAATTTTCGGCCAGGAGTCAGACTTAGAAAAAATTCTGGCCTGCATGGGACTTTGAAAATTTTCGGCCAGGTGTCAGACTTAGAAAAAATTCTGGACAGCATGGGACTTTGAAAATTTTTGGCCAAGCGTCAGACTTAGAAAAAATTCTGGCCAGCATGGGACTTTGAAAAAATTCTGGCCAGCATGGGACTTTGAAAAAATTCTGGCCAGCATGGGACTTTGAAAATTTTCAGCCAGGCATCAGACTTAGAAAAAATTCTGGCCAGCATGGGACTTTGAAAATTTTCAGCCAGGCGTCAGACTTAGAAAAAATTCTGGCCTGCATGGGACTTTGAAATATTTCAGGCAGGCGTCAGACTTAGAAAAAATTCTGGCCAGCATGGGACTTTGAAAATTTTCGGCCAGGAGTCAGACTTAGAAAAAATTCTGGCCTGCATGGGACTTTGAAAATTTTCGGCCAGGAGTCAGACTTAGAAAAAATTCTGGCCAGCATGGGACTTTGAAAAAATTCTGGCCAGCATGGGACTTAGAAAAAATTCTGGCCTGCATGGGACTTTTAAATATTTCAGGCAGGCATCAGACTTAGAAAAAATTCTGGCCAGCATGGGACTTTGAAAAAATTCTGGCCAGCATGGGACTTTGAAAATTTTCAGCCAGGCATCAGACTTTGAAAAAATTCTGGCCAGCATGGGACTTTGAAAAAATTCTGGCCAGCATGGGACTTTGAAAATTTTCAGCCAGGCATCAGACTTAGAAAAAATTCTGGCCAGCATGGGACTTAGAAAAAATTCTGGCCAGCATGGGACTTTGAAAATTTTCAGCCAGGCATCAGACTTAGAAAAAATTCTGGCCAGCATGGGACTTGAAAAAATTCTGGACAGCATGGGACTTTGAAAATTTTTGGCCAAGCGTCAGACTTAGAAAAAATTCTGGCCAGCATGGGACTTTGAAAAAATTCTGGCCAGCATGGGACTTTGAAAAAATTCTGGCAAGCATGGGACTTAGAAAATTTTTGGCCAAGCGTCAGACTTAGAAAAAATTCTGGCCAGCATGGGACTTTGAAAAAATTCTGGCCAGCATGGGACTTAGAAAAAATTCTGGCCTGCATGGGACTTTGAAAATTTTCGGCCAGGTGTCAGACTTAGAAAAAAATCTGGCCAGCATGGGACTTTGAAAAAATTCTGGCCAGCATGGGACTTTGAAAAAATTCTGGCCAGCATGGGACTTAGAAAAAATTCTGGCCTGCATGGGACTTTTAAATATTTCAGGCAGGCATCAGACTTAGAAAAAATTCTGGCCAGCATGGGACTTTGAAAAAATTCTGGCCAGCATGGGACTTTGAAAATTTTCAGCCAGGCATCAGACTTTGAAAAAATTCTGGCCAGCATGGGACTTTGAAAAAATTCTGGCCAGCATGGGACTTTGAAAATTTTCAGCCAGGCATCAGACTTAGAAAAAATTCTGGCCAGCATGGGACTTAGAAAAAATTCTGGCCAGCATGGGACTTTGAAAAAATTCTGGCCAGCATGGGACTTTGAAAAAATTCTTGCCAGCATGGGACTTAGAAAATATTCTGGCCAGCATGGGACTTTGAAAAAATTCTGGCCAGCATGGGACTTAGAAAAAATTCTGGCCTGCATGGGACTTTTAAATATTTCAGGCAGGCATCAGACTTAGAAAAAATTCTGGCCAGCATGGGACTTTGAAAATTTTCAGCCAGGCATCAGACTTAGAAAAAATTCTGGCCTGCATGGGACTTTGAAATATTTCAGGCAGGCGTCAGACTTAGAAAAAATTCTGGCCAGCATGGGACTTTGAAAATTTTCGGCCAGGAGTCAGACTTAGAAAAAATTCTGGCCTGCATGGGACTTTGAAAATTTTCGGCCAGGTGTCAGACTTAGAAAAAATTCTGGACAGCATGGGACTTTGAAAATTTTTGGCCAAGCGTCAGACTTAGAAAAAATTCTGGCCAGCATGGGACTTTGAAAAAATTCTGGCCAGCATGGGACTTTGAAAAAATTCTGGCCAGCATTGGACTTAGAAAAAATTCTGGCCTGCATGGGACTTTGAAAAAATTCTGGACAGCATGGGACTTTGAAAATTTTCGGCCAGGCATCAGACTTAGAAAAAATTCTGGCCAGCATGGGACTTTGAAAATTTTCAGCCAGGCATCAGACTTAGAAAAAATTCTGGCCATCATGGGACTTTGAAAAAATTCTGGCCAGCATGGGACTTTGAAAAAATTCTGGGCAGCATGGGACTTTGAAAATTTTCGGCCAGGCGTCAGACTTAGAAAAAATTCTGGCCTGCATGGGACTTTGAAATTTTTCGGCCAGGCGTCAGACTTAGAAAAAATTCTGGCCAGCATGGGACTTTGAAAAAATTCTGGCCAGCATGGGACTTTGAAAATTTTCGGCCAGGCGTCAGACTTAGAAAAAATTTTGGCCTGCATGGGACTTTGAAATATTTCAGGCAGGCGTCAGACTTAGAAAAAATTCTGGCCAGCATGGGACTTTGAAAAAATTCTGGCCAGCATGGGACTTTGAAAATTTTCGGCCAGGCGTCAGACTTAGAAAAAATTTTGGCCTGCATGGGACTTTGAAATATTTCAGGCAGGCGTCAGACTTAGAAAAAATTCTGGCCAGCATGGGACTTTGAAAATTTTCGGCCAGGTGTCAGACTTAGAAAAAATTCTGGACAGCATGGGACTTTGAAATATTTCAGGCAGGCGTCAGACTTAGAAAATATTCTGGCCAGCATGGGACTTTGAAAATTTTCGGCCAGGCGTCAGACTTTGAAAAAATTCTGGCTAGCATGGGACTTTGAAAATTTTCCGCCAGGCATCAGACTTAGAAAATAATTCTGGCCAGCATGGGACTTTGAAAATTTTCAGCCAGGCATCAGACTTAAAAAAATTCTGGCCAGCATGGGACTTTGAAATATTTCAGGTAGGCGTCAGACTTTGAAAATTTTCGACCAGGCGTCAGACTTCTGGCCAGCATGGGACTTAGAAAAAATTCTGGCCAGCATGGGACTTGGAAATATTTCAGGTAGGCGTCGGACTTAGAAAAAATTCTGGCCAGCATGGGACTTTGAAAATTTTCAGGTAGGCGTCAGACTTTGAAAATTTTTGGCCAGGCGTCAGACTTAGAAAAAATTCTGGCCAGCATGGGACTTTGAAATATTTCAGGTAGGCGTCAGACTTTGAAAATTTCCGGCCAGGCGTCAGACTTAGAAAAAATTCTGGCCAGCATGGGACTTTTAAAATTTTCGGCCAGGTGTCAGACTTAGAAAAAATTCTGGACAGCATGGGACTTTGAAATATTTCAGGCAGGCGTCAGACTTAGAAAATATTCTGGCCAGCATGGGACTTTGAAAATTTTCGGCCAGGCGTCAGACTTTGAAAAAATTCTGGCTAGCATGGGACTTTGAAAATTTTCCGCCAGGCATCAGACTTAGAAAATAATTCTGGCCAGCATGGGACTTTGAAAATTTTCAGCCAGGCATCAGACTTAAAAAAATTCTGGCCAGCATGGGACTTTGAAATATTTCAGGTAGGCGTCAGACTTTGAAAATTTTCGACCAGGCGTCAGACTTCTGGCCAGCATGGGACTTAGAAAAAATTCTGGCCAGCATGGGACTTTGAAAATTTTCAGGTAGGCGTCAGACTTTGAAAATTTTCGGCCAGGCGTCAGACTTAGAAAAAATTCTGGCCAGCATGGGACTTTGAAAATTTTCAGCCAGGCGTCGGACTTTGAAAAAATTCTGGCCAGCATGGGACTTTGAAAATTTTCGGACAGGCGTTGGACTTTGAAAATTTTCGGGCCTGGTGACCCAGGCTATTGAAATGAATGGTGTGGGACTTTGAAATATTTCGGGCAGGCGTCAGACTTTGAAAAAATCTGACAACCAGGCCAGAGAGCAGGCCGTCTGCCCAAGGAGGCCGCCCCAACCCTCCTCTTTGTCGGACATAAGTGTGGTGAGCCTCCCTTGTTCGGCCCTGGAGGTGCCTCGTCTGAAATTGCTCCTTTCTGAAATCGTGACAACTCCATTTTGCGGTTTGGGTGGAAAGGTCCCCAGATAGGGAACCGGGTGCCCTATCTGCAGCGCCCCCCGATGGTGGCCGGCGGTACTGCAACCCTTTTAACCCAGGCTATTGAAAAGATTGGTGTGGGACTTTGAAAATTGTCAGACAGGGGTGGGACTTTGAAAATTTTCGGAGAGGCGCCAGACTTTGAAAACGTTTGTGCCTGCGTCAGACTGAAAATTTTCAGACAAGTGTGGGACTTTGAAAATTTTCAGCCAGGCGTCAGACTTAGAAAAAATTCTGGCCAGCATGGGACTTTGAAAATTTTCGGCCAGGCATCAGACTTAGAAAAAATTCTGGCCAGCATGGGACTTTGAAATATTTCAGCTAAGCGTCGGACTTTGAAAAAATTCTGGCCAGCATGGGACTTTGAAATATTTCAGGTAGGTGTTAGACTTTGAAAATTTTCGGCCAGGCGTCAGACTTTGAAAAAATTCTGGCCAGCATGGGACTTAGAAAAAATTCTGGATAGCATGGGACTTTGAACATTTTCAGCCAGGGGTCGGACTTAGAAAAAATTCTGGCCAGCATGGGACTTTGAAATATTTCAGGTAGGCGTCAGACTTAGAAAAAATTCTGGCCAGCAAGGGACTTTGAAAATTTTCGGCCAGGCGTCAGACTTAGAAAAAATTCTGTCCAGCATGGGACTTTGAAAATTTTCGGCCAGGCGTCAGACTTTGAAAAATTTCTGGCCAGCATGGGACTTTGAAATATTTCAGGCAGGTGTTAGACTTTGAAAATTTTCGACCAGGCGTCAGACTTCTGGCCAGCATGGGACTTTGAAAATGTTCAGCCAGGCATCAGACTTTGAAAAAATTCTGGCCAGCATGGGAATTTGAAAATTTTCGGCCAGGCGTCAGACTTTGAAAAAATTCTGGCCAGCATGGGACTTTGAAATATTTCAAGCAGGCGTGAGACTTTGAAAATTTTCGGCCAGGCGTCAGACTTTGAAAAATTTCTGGCCAGCATGGGACTTAGAAAAAATTCTGGCCAGCATGGGACTTTGAAATATTTCAGGCAGGTGTTAGACTTTGAAAATTTTCGGCCAGGCGTCAGACTTTGAAAAAATTCTGGCCAGCATGGGACTTAGAAAAAATTCTGTCCAGCATGGGACTTTGAAAATTTTCGGCCAGGCGTCAGACTTTGAAAAAATTCTGGCCAGCATGGGACTTAGAAAAAATTCTGGCTAGCATGGGACTTTGAAAATTTTCGGCCAGGCGTCAGACTTTGAAAAAAATTCTGGCCAGCATGGGACTTTGAAAATTTTCGGCTAGGCGTCAGACTTTGAAAAATTTCTGGCCAGCATGGGACTTTGAAAAAATTCTGGCCAGCATGGAACTTTGAAAATTTTCAGCCAGGCATCCGACTTAGAAAAAATTCTGGCCAGCATGGGACTTTGAAAAAATTCTGGATAGCATGGGACTTTGAACATTTTCAGCCAGGGGTCGGACTTAGAAAAAATTCTGGCCAGCATGGGACTTTGAAATATTTCAGGTAGGCGTCAGACTTTGAAAATTTTTGGCCAGGCGTCAGACTTAGAAAAAATTCTGGCCAGCATGGGACTTTGAAAATTTTCAGCCAGGCATCAGACTTAAAAAAATTCTGGCCAGCATGGGACTTTGAAATATTTCAGGTAGGCGTCAGACTTTGAAAATTTCCGGCCAGGCGTCAGACTTAGAAAAAATTCTGGCCAGCATGGGACTTTTAAAATTTTCGGCCAGGTGTCAGACTTAGAAAAAATTCTGGACAGCATGGGACTTTGAAATATTTCAGGCAGGCGTCAGACTTAGAAAATATTCTGGCCAGCATGGGACTTTGAAAATTTTCGGCCAGGCGTCAGACTTTGAAAAAATTCTGGCTAGCATGGGACTTTGAAAATTTTCCGCCAGGCATCAGACTTAGAAAATAATTCTGGCCAGCATGGGACTTTGAAAATTTTCAGCCAGGCATCCGACTTAGAAAAAATTCTGGCCAGCATGGGACTTTGAAAAAATTCTGGATAGCATGGGACTTTGAACATTTTCAGCCAGGGGTCGGACTTAGAAAAAATTCTGGCCAGCATGGGACTTTGAAAATTTTCAGCCAGGCATCCGACTTAGAAAAAATTCTGGCCAGCATGGGACTTTGAAAAAATTCTGGATAGCATGGGACTTTGAACATTTTCAGCCAGGGGTCGGACTTAGAAAAAATTCTGGCCAGCATGGGACTTTGAAAATTTTCAGGTAGGCGTCAGACTTTGAAAATTTTTGGCCAGGCGTCAGACTTAGAAAAAATTCTGGCCAGCATGGGACTTTGAAAATTTTCAGCCAGGCATCAGACTTAAAAAAATTCTGGCCAGCATGGGACTTTGAAATATTTCAGGTAGGCGTCAGACTTTGAAAATTTCCGGCCAGGCGTCAGACTTAGAAAAAATTCTGGCCAGCATGGGACTTTTAAAATTTTCGGCCAGGTGTCAGACTTAGAAAAAATTCTGGACAGCATGGGACTTTGAAATATTTCAGGCAGGCGTCAGACTTAGAAAATATTCTGGCCAGCATGGGACTTTGAAAATTTTCGGCCAGGCGTCAGACTTTGAAAAAATTCTGGCTAGCATGGGACTTTGAAAATTTTCCGCCAGGCATCAGACTTAGAAAATAATTCTGGCCAGCATGGGACTTTGAAAATTTTCAGCCAGGCATCAGACTTAAAAAAATTCTGGCCAGCATGGGACTTTGAAATATTTCAGGTAGGCGTCAGACTTTGAAAATTTTCGACCAGGCGTCAGACTTCTGGCCAGCATGGGACTTAGAAAAAATTCTGGCCAGCATGGGACTTGGAAATATTTCAGGTAGGCGTCGGACTTAGAAAAAATTCTGGCCAGCATGGGACTTTGAAAATTTTCAGGTAGGCGTCAGACTTTGAAAATTTTCGGCCAGGCGTCAGACTTAGAAAAAATTCTGGCCAGCATGGGACTTTGAAAATTTTCAGCCAGGCGTCGGACTTTGAAAAAATTCTGGCCAGCATGGGACTTTGAAAATTTTCGGACAGGCGTTGGACTTTGAAAATTTTCGGGCCTGGTGACCCAGGCTATTGAAATGAATGGTGTGGGACTTTGAAATATTTCGGGCAGGCGTCAGACTTTGAAAAAATCTGACAACCAGGCCAGAGAGCAGGCCGTCTGCCCAAGGAGGCCGCCCCAACCCTCCTCTTTGTCGGACATAAGTGTGGTGAGCCTCCCTTGTTCGGCCCTGGAGGTGCCTCGTCTGAAATTGCTCCTTTCTGAAATCGTGACAACTCCATTTTGCGGTTTGGGTGGAAAGGTCCCCAGATAGGGAACCGGGTGCCCTATCTGCAGCGCCCCCCGATGGTGGCCGGCGGTACTGCAACCCTTTTAACCCAGGCTATTGAAAAGATTGGTGTGGGACTTTGAAAATTGTCAGACAGGGGTGGGACTTTGAAAATTTTCGGAGAGGCGCCAGACTTTGAAAACGTTTGTGCCTGCGTCAGACTGAAAATTTTCAGACAAGTGTGGGACTTTGAAAATTTTCAGCCAGGCGTCAGACTTAGAAAAAATTCTGGCCAGCATGGGACTTTGAAAATTTTCGGCCAGGCATCAGACTTAGAAAAAATTCTGGCCAGCATGGGACTTTGAAATATTTCAGCTAAGCGTCGGACTTTGAAAAAATTCTGGCCAGCATGGGACTTTGAAATATTTCAGGTAGGTGTTAGACTTTGAAAATTTTCGGCCAGGCGTCAGACTTTGAAAAAATTCTGGCCAGCATGGGACTTAGAAAAAATTCTGGATAGCATGGGACTTTGAACATTTTCAGCCAGGGGTCGGACTTAGAAAAAATTCTGGCCAGCATGGGACTTTGAAATATTTCAGGTAGGCGTCAGACTTAGAAAAAATTCTGGCCAGCAAGGGACTTTGAAAATTTTCGGCCAGGCGTCAGACTTAGAAAAAATTCTGTCCAGCATGGGACTTTGAAAATTTTCGGCCAGGCGTCAGACTTTGAAAAATTTCTGGCCAGCATGGGACTTTGAAATATTTCAGGCAGGTGTTAGACTTTGAAAATTTTCGACCAGGCGTCAGACTTCTGGCCAGCATGGGACTTTGAAAATTTTCAGCCAGGCATCAGACTTTGAAAAAATTCTGGCCAGCATGGGAATTTGAAAATTTTCGGCCAGGCGTCAGACTTTGAAAAAATTCTGGCCAGCATGGGACTTTGAAATATTTCAAGCAGGCGTGAGACTTTGAAAATTTTCGGCCAGGCGTCAGACTTTGAAAAATTTCTGGCCAGCATGGGACTTAGAAAAAATTCTGGCCAGCATGGGACTTTGAAATATTTCAGGCAGGTGTTAGACTTTGAAAATTTTCGGCCAGGCGTCAGACTTTGAAAAAATTCTGGCCAGCATGGGACTTAGAAAAAATTCTGTCCAGCATGGGACTTTGAAAATTTTCGGCCAGGCGTCAGACTTTGAAAAAATTCTGGCCAGCATGGGACTTAGAAAAAATTCTGGCTAGCATGGGACTTTGAAAATTTTCGGCCAGGCGTCAGACTTTGAAAAAAATTCTGGCCAGCATGGGACTTTGAAAATTTTCGGCTAGGCGTCAGACTTTGAAAAATTTCTGGCCAGCATGGGACTTTGAAAAAATTCTGGCCAGCATGGAACTTTGAAAATTTTCAGCCAGGCATCCGACTTAGAAAAAATTCTGGCCAGCATGGGACTTTGAAAAAATTCTGGATAGCATGGGACTTTGAACATTTTCAGCCAGGGGTCGGACTTAGAAAAAATTCTGGCCAGCATGGGACTTTGAAATATTTCAGGTAGGCGTCAGACTTTGAAAATTTTTGGCCAGGCGTCAGACTTAGAAAAAATTCTGGCCAGCATGGGACTTTGAAAATTTTCAGCCAGGCATCAGACTTAAAAAAATTCTGGCCAGCATGGGACTTTGAAATATTTCAGGTAGGCGTCAGACTTTGAAAATTTCCGGCCAGGCGTCAGACTTAGAAAAAATTCTGGCCAGCATGGGACTTTTAAAATTTTCGGCCAGGTGTCAGACTTAGAAAAAATTCTGGACAGCATGGGACTTTGAAATATTTCAGGCAGGCGTCAGACTTAGAAAATATTCTGGCCAGCATGGGACTTTGAAAATTTTCGGCCAGGCGTCAGACTTTGAAAAAATTCTGGCTAGCATGGGACTTTGAAAATTTTCCGCCAGGCATCAGACTTAGAAAATAATTCTGGCCAGCATGGGACTTTGAAAATTTTCAGCCAGGCATCCGACTTAGAAAAAATTCTGGCCAGCATGGGACTTTGAAAAAATTCTGGATAGCATGGGACTTTGAACATTTTCAGCCAGGGGTCGGACTTAGAAAAAATTCTGGCCAGCATGGGACTTTGAAAATTTTCAGCCAGGCATCCGACTTAGAAAAAATTCTGGCCAGCATGGGACTTTGAAAAAATTCTGGATAGCATGGGACTTTGAACATTTTCAGCCAGGGGTCGGACTTAGAAAAAATTCTGGCCAGCATGGGACTTTGAAAATTTTCAGGTAGGCGTCAGACTTTGAAAATTTTTGGCCAGGCGTCAGACTTAGAAAAAATTCTGGCCAGCATGGGACTTTGAAAATTTTCAGCCAGGCATCAGACTTAAAAAAATTCTGGCCAGCATGGGACTTTGAAATATTTCAGGTAGGCGTCAGACTTTGAAAATTTCCGGCCAGGCGTCAGACTTAGAAAAAATTCTGGCCAGCATGGGACTTTTAAAATTTTCGGCCAGGTGTCAGACTTAGAAAAAATTCTGGACAGCATGGGACTTTGAAATATTTCAGGCAGGCGTCAGACTTAGAAAATATTCTGGCCAGCATGGGACTTTGAAAATTTTCGGCCAGGCGTCAGACTTTGAAAAAATTCTGGCTAGCATGGGACTTTGAAAATTTTCCGCCAGGCATCAGACTTAGAAAATAATTCTGGCCAGCATGGGACTTTGAAAATTTTCAGCCAGGCATCAGACTTAAAAAAATTCTGGCCAGCATGGGACTTTGAAATATTTCAGGTAGGCGTCAGACTTTGAAAATTTTCGACCAGGCGTCAGACTTCTGGCCAGCATGGGACTTAGAAAAAATTCTGGCCAGCATGGGACTTGGAAATATTTCAGGTAGGCGTCGGACTTAGAAAAAATTCTGGCCAGCATGGGACTTTGAAAATTTTCAGGTAGGCGTCAGACTTTGAAAATTTTCGGCCAGGCGTCAGACTTAGAAAAAATTCTGGCCAGCATGGGACTTTGAAAATTTTCAGCCAGGCGTCGGACTTTGAAAAAATTCTGGCCAGCATGGGACTTTGAAAATTTTCGGACAGGCGTTGGACTTTGAAAATTTTCGGGCCTGGTGACCCAGGCTATTGAAATGAATGGTGTGGGACTTTGAAATATTTCGGGCAGGCGTCAGACTTTGAAAAAATCTGACAACCAGGCCAGAGAGCAGGCCGTCTGCCCAAGGAGGCCGCCCCAACCCTCCTCTTTGTCGGACATAAGTGTGGTGAGCCTCCCTTGTTCGGCCCTGGAGGTGCCTCGTCTGAAATTGCTCCTTTCTGAAATCGTGACAACTCCATTTTGCGGTTTGGGTGGAAAGGTCCCCAGATAGGGAACCGGGTGCCCTATCTGCAGCGCCCCCCGATGGTGGCCGGCGGTACTGCAACCCTTTTAACCCAGGCTATTGAAAAGATTGGTGTGGGACTTTGAAAATTGTCAGACAGGGGTGGGACTTTGAAAATTTTCGGAGAGGCGCCAGACTTTGAAAACGTTTGTGCCTGCGTCAGACTGAAAATTTTCAGACAAGTGTGGGACTTTGAAAATTTTCAGCCAGGCGTCAGACTTAGAAAAAATTCTGGCCAGCATGGGACTTTGAAAATTTTCGGCCAGGCATCAGACTTAGAAAAAATTCTGGCCAGCATGGGACTTTGAAATATTTCAGCTAAGCGTCGGACTTTGAAAAAATTCTGGCCAGCATGGGACTTTGAAATATTTCAGGTAGGTGTTAGACTTTGAAAATTTTCGGCCAGGCGTCAGACTTTGAAAAAATTCTGGCCAGCATGGGACTTAGAAAAAATTCTGGATAGCATGGGACTTTGAACATTTTCAGCCAGGCGTCAGACTTAGAAAAAATTCTGGCCAGCAAGGGACTTTGAAAATTTTCGGCCAGGCGTCAGACTTAGAAAAAATTCTGTCCAGCATGGGACTTTGAAAATTTTCGGCCAGGCGTCAGACTTTGAAAAATTTCTGGCCAGCATGGGACTTTGAAATATTTCAGGCAGGTGTTAGACTTTGAAAATTTTCGACCAGGCGTCAGACTTCTGGCCAGCATGGGACTTTGAAAATTTTCAGCCAGGCATCAGACTTTGAAAAAATTCTGGCCAGCATGGGAATTTGAAAATTTTCGGCCAGGCGTCAGACTTTGAAAAAATTCTGGCCAGCATGGGACTTTGAAATATTTCAAGCAGGCGTGAGACTTTGAAAATTTTCGGCCAGGCGTCAGACTTTGAAAAATTTCTGGCCAGCATGGGACTTAGAAAAAATTCTGGCCAGCATGGGACTTTGAAATATTTCAGGCAGGTGTTAGACTTTGAAAATTTTCGGCCAGGCGTCAGACTTTGAAAAAATTCTGGCCAGCATGGGACTTAGAAAAAATTCTGTCCAGCATGGGACTTTGAAAATTTTCGGCCAGGCGTCAGACTTTGAAAAAATTCTGGCCAGCATGGGACTTAGAAAAAATTCTGGCTAGCATGGGACTTTGAAAATTTTCGGCCAGGCGTCAGACTTTGAAAAAAATTCTGGCCAGCATGGGACTTTGAAAATTTTCGGCTAGGCGTCAGACTTTGAAAAATTTCTGGCCAGCATGGGACTTTGAAAAAATTCTGGCCAGCATGGAACTTTGAAAATTTTCAGCCAGGCATCCGACTTAGAAAAAATTCTGGCCAGCATGGGACTTTGAAAAAATTCTGGATAGCATGGGACTTTGAACATTTTCAGCCAGGGGTCGGACTTAGAAAAAATTCTGGCCAGCATGGGACTTTGAAATATTTCAGGTAGGCGTCAGACTTAGAAAAAATTCTGGCCAGCAAGGGACTTTGAAAATTTTCGGCCAGGCGTCAGACTTTGAAAAATTTCTGGCCAGCATGGGACTTTGAAATATTTCAGGCAGGTGTTAGACTTTGAAAATTTTTGACCAGGCGTCAGACTTCTGGCCAGCATGGGACTTTGAAAATTTTCAGCCAGGCATCAGACTTTGAAAAAATTCTGGCCAGCATGGGAATTTGAAAATTTTCGGCCAGGCGTCAGACTTTGAAAAAATTCTGGCCAGCATGGGACTTTGAAATATTTCAAGCAGGCGTGAGACTTTGAAAATTTTCGGCCAGGCGTCAGACTTTGAAAAATTTCTGGCCAGCATGGGACTTAGAAAAAATTCTGGCCAGCATGGGACTTTGAAATATTTCAGGCAGGTGTTAGACTTTGAAAATTTTCGGCCAGGCGTCAGACTTTGAAAAAATTCTGGCCAGCATGGGACTTAGAAAAAATTCTGTCCAGCATGGGACTTTGAAAATTTTCGGCCAGGCGTCAGACTTTGAAAAAATTCTGGCCAGCATGGGACTTAGAAAAAATTCTGGCTAGCATGGGACTTTGAAAATTTTCGGCCAGGCGTCAGACTTTGAAAAAAATTCTGGCCAGCATGGGACTTTGAAAATTTTCGGCTAGGCGTCAGACTTTGAAAAATTTCTGGCCAGCATGGGACTTTGAAAAAATTCTGGCCAGCATGGAACTTTGAAAATTTTCAGCCAGGCATCCGACTTAGAAAAAATTCTGGCCAGCATGGGACTTTGAAAAAATTCTGGATAGCATGGGACTTTGAACATTTTCAGCCAGGGGTCGGACTTAGAAAAAATTCTGGCCAGCATGGGACTTTGAAATATTTCAGGTAGGCGTCAGACTTAGAAAAAATTCTGGCCAGCAAGGGACTTTGAAAATTTTCGGCCAGGCGTCAGACTTAGAAAAAATTCTGGCCAGCATGGGACTTTGAAAATTTTCGGCCAGGCGTCAGACTTTGAAAAATTTCTGGCCAGCATGGGACTTTGAAATATTTCAGGTAGGCGTCAGACTGAAAATTTTCGGCCAGGCATCAGACTTTGAAAAAATTCTGGCTAGCATGGGACTTTGAAAATTTTCAGCCAGGGGTCGGACTTAGAAAAAATTCTGGCCAGCATGGGACTTTGAAAATTTTCGGCCAGGCATCAGACTTAGAAAAAATTCTGGCCAGCATGGGACTTTGAAATATTTCAGGCAGGTGTTAGACTTTGAAAATTTTCGGCCAGGCGTCAGACTTCTGGCCAGCATGGGACTTTGAAAATTTTCAGCCAGGCATCAGACTTTGAAAAAATTCTGGCCAGCATGGGACTTTGAAAATTTTCGGCCAGGCGTCAGACTTTGAAAAAATTCTGGCCAGCATGGGACTTTGAAATATTTCAAGCAGGCGTGAGACTTTGAAAATTTTCGGCCAGGCGTCGGACTTAGAAAAAATTCTGGCCAGCATGGGACTTTGAAAAAATTCTGGCTAGCATGGGACTTTGAAAATTTTCAGCCAGGCATCAGACTTAGAAAAAATTCTGGCCAGCATGGGACTTTGAAATATTTCAGGTAGGCGTCAGACTTAGAAAAAATTCTGGCCAGCATGGGACTTTGAAAATTTTCGGCCAGGCGTCAGACTTTGAAAAAATTCTGGCTAGCATGGGACTTTGAAAATTTTCAGCCAGGCGTCAGACTTAGAAAAAATTCTGGCCAGCATGGGACTTTGAAATATTTCAGGTAGGCAGACTGAAAATTTTCGGCCAGGCATCAGACTTTGAAAAAATTCTGGCCAGCATGGGACTTTGAAAATTTTCGGCCAGGCGTCGGACTTAGAAAAAATTCTGTCCAGCATGGGACTTTGAAAATTTTCGGCCAGGCGTCAGACTTTGAAAAAAATTCTGGCCAGCATGGGACTTTGAAAATTTTCGGCTAGGCGTCAGACTTTGAAAAATTTCTGGCCAGCATGGGACTTTGAAAAAATTCTGGCCAGCATGGAACTTTGAAAATTTTCGGCCAGGCGTCAGACTTTGAAAAAATTCTGGCTAGCATGGGACTTTGAAAATTTTCGGCCAGGCATCAGACTTAGAAAATAATTCTGGCCAGCATGGGACTTTGAAAATTTTCAGCCAGGCATCAGACTTAGAAAAAATTCTGGCCAGCATGGGACTTTGAAATATTTCAGGTAGGCGTCAGACTTTGAAAAAATTCTGGCCAGCATGGGACTTTGAAATATTTCAGGTAGGCGTCAGACTGAAAATTTTCGGCCAGGCGTCAGACTTTGAAAAATTTCTGGCCAGCATGGGACTTTGAAAAAATTCTGGCTAGCATGGGACTTTGAAAATTTTCGGCCAGGCATCAGACTTAGAAAATAATTCTGGCCAGCATGGGACTTTGAAAATTTTCAGCCAGGCATCAGACTTAGAAAAAATTCTGGCCAGCATGGGACTTTGAAATATTTCAGGTAGGCGTCAGACTTTGAAAAAATTCTGGCCAGCATGGGACTTTGAAATATTTCAGGTAGGGGTCAGACTGAAAATTTTCGGCCAGGCGTCAGACTTTGAAAAAATTCTGGCCAGCATGGGACTTTGAAAATTTTCAGCCAGGGGTCGGACTTAGAAAAAAATTCTAGCCAGCATGGGACTTTGAAAATTTTCGGCCAGGCATCAGACTTAGAAAAAATTCTGGCCAGCATGGGACTTTGAAATATTTCAGGTAGGAGTTAGACTTTGAAAATTTTCGGCCAGGCGTCAGACTTAGAAAAAATTCTGGCCAGCATGGGACTTTGAAAAAATTCTGGCTAGCATGGGACTTTGAAAATTTTCAGCCAGGCATCAGACTTAGAAAAAATTCTGGCCAGCATGGGACTTTGAAATATTTCAGGTAGGCGTCAGACTTAGAAAAAATTCTGGCCAGCATGGGACTTTGAAAATTTTCGGCCAGGCGTCAGACTTTGAAAAAATTCTGGCTAGCATGGGACTTTGAAAAAATTCTGGATATCATGGGACTTTGAAATATTTCAGGTAGGCGTCAGACTTAGAAAAAATTCTGGCCAGCAAGGGACTTTGAAAATTTTCGGCCAGGCGTCAGACTTTGAAAAAATTCTGGCCAGCATGGGACTTAGAAAAAATTCTGGATAGCATGGGACTTTGAACATTTTCAGCCAGGGGTCGGACTTAGAAAAAATTCTGGCCAGCATGGGACTTTGAAATATTTCAGGTAGGCGTCAGACTTAGAAAAAATTCTGGCCAGCAAGGGACTTTGAAAATTTTCGGCCAGGCGTCAGACTTAGAAAAAATTCTGGCCAGCATGGGACTTTGAAAATTTTCGGCCAGGCGTCAGACTTTGAAAAATTTCTGGCCAGCATGGGACTTTGAAAAAATTCTGGCCAGCATGGAACTTTGAAAATTTTCGGCCAGGCGTCAGACTTTGAAAATAATTCTGGCCAGCATGGGACTTTGAAAATTTTCAGCCAGGGGTCGGACTTAGAAAAAATTCTGGCCAGCATGGGACTTTGAAAATTTTCGGCCAGGCATCAGACTTAGAAAAAATTCTGGCCAGCATGGGACTTTGAAATATTTCAGGCAGGTGTTAGACTTTGAAAATTTTCGGCCAGGCGTCAGACTTCTGGCCAGCATGGGACTTTGAAAATTTTCAGCCAGGCATCAGACTTTGAAAAAATTCTGGCCAGCATGGGACTTTGAAAATTTTCGGCCAGGCGTCAGACTTTGAAAAAATTCTGGCCAGCATGGGACTTTGAAATATTTCAAGCAGGCGTGAGACTTTGAAAATTTTCGGCCAGGCGTCGGACTTAGAAAAAATTCTGGCCGGCATGGGACTTTGAAAAAATTCTGGCTAGCATGGGACTTTGAAAATTTTCAGCCAGGCATCAGACTTAGAAAAAATTCTGGCCAGCATGGGACTTTGAAATATTTCAGGTAGGCGTCAGACTTAGAAAAAATTCTGGCCAGCATGGGACTTTGAAAATTTTCGGCCAGGCTTCAGACTTTGAAAAAATTCTGGCTAGCATGGGACTTTGAAAATTTTCAGCCAGGCGTCAGACTTAGAAAAAATTCTGGCCAGCATGGGACTTTGAAATATTTCAGGTAGGCAGACTGAAAATTTTCAGCCAGGCATCAGACTTTGAAAAAATTCTGGCCAGCATGGGACTTTGAAAATTTTCGGCCAGGCGTCGGACTTAGAAAAAATTCTGTCCAGCATGGGACTTTGAAAATTTTCGGCCAGGCGTCAGACTTTGAAAAAAATTCTGGCCAGCATGGGACTTTGAAAATTTTCGGCTAGGCGTCAGACTTTGAAAAATTTCTGGCCAGCATGGGACTTTGAAATATTTCAGGTAGGCGTCAGACTTTGAAAATTTTCGGCCAGGCGTCAGACTTCTGGCCAGCATGGGACTTAGAAAAAATTCTGGCTAGCATGGGACTTTGAAATATTTCAGGTAGGCGTCAGACTTAGAAAAAATTCTGGCCAGCATGGGACTTTGAAATATTTCAGGTAGGCGTCAGACTTAGAAAAAATTCTGGCCAGGCATCAGACTTTGAAAAAATTCTGGCCAGCATGGGACTTTGAAAATTTTCGGCCAAGCGTCAGACTTAGAAAAAATTCTGGCCAGCATGGGACTTAGAAATATTTCAGGCAGGTGTTAGACTTTGAAAATTTTCGGCCAGGGGTCGGACTTAGAAAAAATTCTGGCTAGCATGGGACTTTGAAAATTTTCAGCCAGGGGTCAGACTTAGAAAAAATTCTGGCCAGCATGGGACTTAGAAAAAATTCTGGCCAGCATGGGACTTTGAAATATTTCAGGCAGGTGTTAGACTTTGAAAATTTTCGGCCAGGCGTCAGACTTCTGGCCAGCATGGGACTTTGAACATTTTCAGCCAGGCATCAGACTTTGAAAAAATTCTGGCCAGCATGGGACTTTGAAAATTTTCGGCCAGGCGTCAGACTTAGAAAAAATTCTGGCCAGCATGGGACTTAGAAAAAATTCTGGCCAGCATGGGACTTTGAAATATTTCAGGCAGGTGTTAGACTTTGAAAATTTTCGGCCAGGCGTCAGACTTCTGGCCAGCATGGGACTTTGAAAATTTTCAGCCAGGCATCAGACTTTGAAAAAATTCTGGCCAGCATGGGACTTTGAAAATTTTCGGCCAGGCGTCAGACTTAGAAAAAATTCTGGCCAGCATGGGACTTTGAAAATTTTCAGGTAGGCGTCAGACTTTGAAAATCTTCGGCCAGGCGTCAGACTTAGAAAAAATTCTGGCCAGCATGGGACTTTGAAAATTTTCAGCCAGGCATCAGACTTAAAAAAATTCTGGCCAGCATGGGACTTTGAAATATTTCAGGTAGGCGTCAGACTTTGAAAATTTTCGGCCAGGCGTCAGACTTAGAAAAAATTCTGGCCAGCATGGGACTTTGAAAATTTTCAGCCAGGCGTCGGACTTTGAAAAATTTCGGGCCTGGTGACCCAGGCTATTGAAATGAATGGTGTGGGACTTTGAAATATTTCGGGCAGGCGTCAGACTTTGAAAAAATCTGACAACCAGGCCAGAGAGCAGGCCGTCTGCCCAAGGAGGCCGCCCCAACCCTCCTCTTTGTCGGACATAAGTGTGGTGAGCCTCCCTTGTTCGGCCCTGGAGGTGCCTCGTCTGAAATTGCTCCTTTCTGAAATCGTGACAACTCCATTTTGCGGTTTGGGTGGAAAGGTCCCCAGATAGGGAACCGGGTGCCCTATCTGCAGCGCCCCCCGATGGTGGCCGGCGGTACTGCAACCCTTTTAACCCAGGCTATTGAAAAGATTGGTGTGGGACTTTGAAAATTGTCAGACAGGGGTGGGACTTTGAAAATTTTCGGAGAGGCGCCAGACTTTGAAAACGTTTGTGCCTGTGTCAGACTTTGAAAATTTTCAGACAAGTGTGGGACTTTGAAAATTTTCAGCTAGGCATCGGACTTAGAAAAAATTCTGGCCAGCATGAGACTGAAAATTTTCGGCCAGGAGTCAGACTTTGAAATATTTCAGGCAGGTGTTAGACTTTGAAAATTTTCGGCCAGGCGTCAGACTTCTGGCCAGCATGGGACTTTGAAAATTTTCAGCCAGGCATCAGACTTTGAAAAAATTCTGGCCAGCATGGGACTTTGAAAATTTTCGGCCAGGCGTCAGACTTAGAAAAAATTCTGGCCAGCATGGGACTTTGAAATATTTCAGGTAGGCGTCAGACTTAGAAAAAATTCTGGCCAGCAAGGGACTTTGAAAATTTTCGGCCAGGCGTCAGACTTAGAAAAAATTCTGGCCAGCATGGGACTTTGAAAATTTTCGGCCAGGCGTCAGACTTTGAAAAAATTCTGGCCAGCATGGGACTTTGAAATATTTCAAGCAGGCGTGAGACTTTGAAAATTTTCGGCCAGGCGTCAGACTTTGAAAAATTTCTGGCCAGCATGGGACTTTGAAAAAATTCTGGCCAGCATGGAACTTTGAACATTTTCGGCCAGGCGTCAGACTTTGAAAAAATTCTGGCCAGCATGGGACTTTGAAATATTTCAAGCAGGCGTGAGACTTTGAAAATTTTCGGCCAGGCGTCAGACTTTGAAAAATTTCTGGCCAGCATGGGACTTTGAAAAAATTCTGGCCAGCATGGAACTTTGAACATTTTCGGCCAGGCGTCAGACTTTGAAAAAATTCTGGCTAGCATGGGACTTTGAAAATTTTCGGCCAGGCATCAGACTTAGAAAATAATTCTGGCCAGCATGGGACTTTGAAAACTTTCAGCCAGGCATCAGACTTAGAAAAAATTCTGGCCAGCATGGGACTTTGAAATATTTCAGGTAGGCGTCAGACTTTGAAAATTTTCGGCCAGGCGTCAGACTTAGAAAAAATTCTGGCCAGCATGGGACTTTGAAAATTTTCAGCTAGGCGTCGGACTTAGAAAAAATTCTGGCCAGCATGGGACTTTGAAAATTTTCGGCCAGGCATCAGACTTAGAAAATAATTCTGGCCAGCATGGGACTTTGAAAATTTTCAGCCAGGCATCAGACTTAGAAAAAATTCTGGCCAGCATGGGACTTTGAAATATTTCAGGTAGGCGTCAGACTTTAAATATTTTCGGCCAGGCGTCAGACTTTGAAAAAATTCTGGCTAGCATGGGACTTTGAAAATTTTCGGCCAGGCATCAGACTTGGAAAAAATTCTGGCCAGCATGGGACTTTGAAATATTTCAGCTAGGCGTCGGACTTAGAAAAAATTCTGGCCAGCATGGAACTTTGAAAATTTTCGGCCAGGCGTCAGACTTTGAAAAAATTCTGGCTAGCATGGGACTTTGAAAATTTTCGGCCAGGCATCAGACTTAGAAAATAATTCTGGCCAGCATGGGACTTTGAAAAAATTCTGGCTAGCATGGGACTTTGAAAATTTTCAGCTAGGCGTCGGACTTAGAAAAAATTCTGGCCAGCATGAGACTTTGAAAATTTTCGGCCAGGCGTCAGACTTTGAAATATTTCAGGCAGGTGTTAGACTTTGAAAATTTTCGGCCAGGCGTCAGACTTCTGGCCAGCATGGGACTTTGAAAATTTTCGGCCAGGCATCAGACTTAGAAAAAATTCTGGCCAGCATGGGACTTTGAAAAAATTCTGGCTAGCATGGGACTTTGAAAATTTTCAGCTAGGCGTCGGACTTAGAAAAAATTCTGGCCAGCATGAGACTGAAAATTTTCGGCCAGGCGTCAGACTTTGAAAAAATTCTGGCTAGCATGGGACTTTGAAAATTTTCGGCCAGGCATCAGACTTAGAAAAAATTCTGGCCAGCATGGGACTTTGAAATATTTCAGGTAGGCGTCGGACTTAGAAAAAATTCTGGCCAGCATGGGACTTGGAAATATTTCAGGTAGGCGTCGGACTTAGAAAAAATTCTGGTCAGCATGGAACTTTGAAAATTTTCGGCCAGGCGTCAGACTTTGAAAAAATTCTGGCTAGCATGGGACTTTGAAAATTTTCCGCCAGGCATCAGACTTAGAAAATAATTCTGGCCAGCATGGGACTTTGAAAATTTTCAGCCAGGCATCAGACTTAAAAAAATTCTGGCCAGCATGGGACTTTGAAATATTTCAGGTAGGCGCCAGACTTTGAAAACGTTTGTGCCTGTGTCAGACTTTGAAAATTTTCAGACAAGTGTGGGACTTTGAAAATTTTCAGCCAGGCGTCAGACTTAGAAAAAATTCTGGCCAGCATGGGACTTTGAAAATTTTCGGCCAGGCATCAGACTTAAAAAAATTCTGGCCAGCATGGGACTTTGAAATATTTCAGGTAGGCGTCAGACTTTGAAAATTTTCGGCCAGGCATCAGACTTAGAAAAAATTCTGGCCAGCATGGGACTTTGAAATATTTCAGCTAGGCGTCGGACTTAGAAAAAATTCTGGCCAGCATGGAACTTTGAAAATTTTCGGCCAGGCGTCAGACTTTGAAAAAATTCTGGCTAGCATGGGACTTTGAAAATTTTCGGCCAGGCATCAGACTTAGAAAATAATTCTGGCCAGCATGGGACTTTGAAAATTTTCAGCCAGGCATCAGACTTTGAAAAAATTCTGGCTAGCATGGGACTTTGAAATATTTCAGGTAGGTGTCAGACTTTGAAAATTTTCGGGCAGGCGTTGGACTTTGAAAATTTCCGGGAAGGTGTGGGACTTTGAAAATTTTCGGACAGGCGTTGGACTTTGAAAATTTTCGGGCCTGGTGACCCAGGCTATTGAAATGAATGGTGTGGGACTTTGAAATATTTCGGGCAGGCGTCAGACTTTGAAAAAATCTGACAACCAGGCCAGAGAGCAGGCCGTCTGCCCAAGGAGGCCGCCCCAACCCTCCTCTTTGTCGGACATAAGTCTGGTGAGCCTCCCTTGTTCGGCCCTGGAGATGCCTCGTCTGAAATTGCTCCCTTCTGAAATCGTGACAACTCCATTTTGCGGTTTGGGTGGAAAGGTCCCCAGATAGGGAACCGGGTGCCCTATCTGCAGCGCCCCCCGATGGTGGCCGGCGGTACTGCAACCCTTTTAACCCAGGCTATTGAAAAGATTGGTGTGGGACTTTGAAAATTGTCAGACAGGGGTGGGACTTTGAAAATTTTCGGAGAGGCGCCAGACTTTGAAAACGTTTGTGCCTGTGTCAGACTTTGAAAATTTTCAGACAAGTGTGGGACTTTGAAAATTTTCAGCTAGGCGTCGGACTTAGAAAAAATTCTGGCCAGCATGGGACTTAGAAAAAATTCTGTCCAGCATGGGACTTTGAAAATTTTCGGCCAGGCGTCAGACTTTGAAAAAATTCTGGCCAGCATGGGACTTAGAAAAAATTCTGTCCAGCATGGGACTTTGAAAATTTTCGGCCAGGCGTCAGACTTTGAAAAAATTCTGGCCAGCATGGGACTTAGAAAAAATTCTGGCTAGCATGGGACTTTGAAAATTTTCGGCCAGGCGTCAGACTTTGAAAAAAATTCTGGCCAGCATGGGACTTTGAAAATTTTCGGCTAGGCGTCAGACTTTGAAAAATTTCTGGCCAGCATGGGACTTTGAAAAAATTCTGGCCAGCATGGAACTTTGAAAATTTTCAGCCAGGCATCCGACTTAGAAAAAATTCTGGCCAGCATGGGACTTTGAAAAAATTCTGGATAGCATGGGACTTTGAACATTTTCAGCCAGGGGTCGGACTTAGAAAAAATTCTGGCCAGCATGGGACTTTGAAATATTTCAGGTAGGCGTCAGACTTAGAAAAAATTCTGGCCAGCAAGGGACTTTGAAAATTTTCGGCCAGGCGTCAGACTTAGAAAAAATTCTGGCCAGCATGGGACTTTGAAAATTTTCGGCCAGGCGTCAGACTTTGAAAAATTTCTGGCCAGCATGGGACTTTGAAATATTTCAGGTAGGCGTCAGACTGAAAATTTTCGGCCAGGCATCAGACTTTGAAAAAATTCTGGCTAGCATGGGACTTTGAAAATTTTCAGCCAGGGGTCGGACTTAGAAAAAATTCTGGCCAGCATGGGACTTTGAAAATTTTCGGCCAGGCATCAGACTTAGAAAAAATTCTGGCCAGCATGGGACTTTGAAATATTTCAGGCAGGTGTTAGACTTTGAAAATTTTCGGCCAGGCGTCAGACTTCTGGCCAGCATGGGACTTTGAAAATTTTCAGCCAGGCATCAGACTTTGAAAAAATTCTGGCCAGCATGGGACTTTGAAAATTTTCGGCCAGGCGTCAGACTTTGAAAAAATTCTGGCCAGCATGGGACTTTGAAATATTTCAAGCAGGCGTGAGACTTTGAAAATTTTCGGCCAGGCGTCGGACTTAGAAAAAATTCTGGCCAGCATGGGACTTTGAAAAAATTCTGGCTAGCATGGGACTTTGAAAATTTTCAGCCAGGCATCAGACTTAGAAAAAATTCTGGCCAGCATGGGACTTTGAAATATTTCAAGCAGGCGTGAGACTTTGAAAATTTTCGGCCAGGCGTCAGACTTTGAAAAAATTCTGGCTAGCATGGGACTTTGAAAATTTTCAGCCAGGCGTCAGACTTAGAAAAAATTCTGGCCAGCATGGGACTTTGAAATATTTCAGGTAGGCAGACTGAAAATTTTCGGCCAGGCATCAGACTTTGAAAAAATTCTGGCCAGCATGGGACTTTGAAAATTTTCGGCCAGGCGTCGGACTTAGAAAAAATTCTGTCCAGCATGGGACTTTGAAAATTTTCGGCCAGGCGTCAGACTTTGAAAAAAATTCTGGCCAGCATGGGACTTTGAAAATTTTCGGCTAGGCGTCAGACTTTGAAAAATTTCTGGCCAGCATGGGACTTTGAAAAAATTCTGGCCAGCATGGAACTTTGAAAATTTTCGGCCAGGCGTCAGACTTTGAAAAAATTCTGGCTAGCATGGGACTTTGAAAATTTTCGGCCAGGCATCAGACTTAGAAAATAATTCTGGCCAGCATGGGACTTTGAAAATTTTCAGCCAGGCATCAGACTTAGAAAAAATTCTGGCCAGCATGGGACTTTGAAATATTTCAGGTAGGCGTCAGACTTTGAAAAAATTCTGGCCAGCATGGGACTTTGAAATATTTCAGGTAGGCGTCAGACTGAAAATTTTCGGCCAGGCGTCAGACTTTGAAAAATTTCTGGCCAGCATGGGACTTTGAAAAAATTCTGGCTAGCATGGGACTTTGAAAATTTTCGGCCAGGCATCAGACTTAGAAAATAATTCTGGCCAGCATGGGACTTTGAAAATTTTCAGCCAGGCATCAGACTTAGAAAAAATTCTGGCCAGCATGGGACTTTGAAATATTTCAGGTAGGCGTCAGACTTTGAAAAAATTCTGGCCAGCATGGGACTTTGAAATATTTCAGGTAGGGGTCAGACTGAAAATTTTCGGCCAGGCGTCAGACTTTGAAAAAATTCTGGCCAGCATGGGACTTTGAAAATTTTCAGCCAGGGGTCGGACTTAGAAAAAAATTCTAGCCAGCATGGGACTTTGAAAATTTTCGGCCAGGCATCAGACTTAGAAAAAATTCTGGCCAGCATGGGACTTTGAAATATTTCAGGTAGGAGTTAGACTTTGAAAATTTTCGGCCAGGCGTCAGACTTTGAAAAAATTCTGGCCAGCATGGGACTTTGAAAATTTTCGGCCAGGCGTCAGACTTAGAAAAAATTCTGGCCAGCATGGGACTTTGAAAATTTTCGGCCAGGCGTCAGACTTTGAAAAAATTCTGGCCAGCATGGGACTTTGAAATATTTCAAGCAGGCGTGAGACTTTGAAAATTTTCGGCCAGGCGTCGGACTTAGAAAAAATTCTGGCCAGCATGGGACTTTGAAAAAATTCTGGCTAGCATGGGACTTTGAAAATTTTCAGCCAGGCATCAGACTTAGAAAAAATTCTGGCCAGCATGGGACTTTGAAATATTTCAGGTAGGCGTCAGACTTAGAAAAAATTCTGGCCAGCATGGGACTTTGAAAATTTTCGGCCAGGCGTCAGACTTTGAAAAAATTCTGGCTAGCATGGGACTTTGAAAAAATTCTGGATATCATGGGACTTTGAAATATTTCAGGTAGGCGTCAGACTTAGAAAAAATTCTGGCCAGCAAGGGACTTTGAAAATTTTCGGCCAGGCGTCAGACTTTGAAAAAATTCTGGCCAGCATGGGACTTAGAAAAAATTCTGGATAGCATGGGACTTTGAACATTTTCAGCCAGGGGTCGGACTTAGAAAAAATTCTGGCCAGCATGGGACTTTGAAATATTTCAGGTAGGCGTCAGACTTAGAAAAAATTCTGGCCAGCAAGGGACTTTGAAAATTTTCGGCCAGGCGTCAGACTTAGAAAAAATTCTGGCCAGCATGGGACTTTGAAAATTTTCGGCCAGGCGTCAGACTTTGAAAAATTTCTGGCCAGCATGGGACTTTGAAAAAATTCTGGCCAGCATGGAACTTTGAAAATTTTCGGCCAGGCGTCAGACTTTGAAAATAATTCTGGCCAGCATGGGACTTTGAAAATTTTCAGCCAGGGGTCGGACTTAGAAAAAATTCTGGCCAGCATGGGACTTTGAAAATTTTCGGCCAGGCATCAGACTTAGAAAAAATTCTGGCCAGCATGGGACTTTGAAATATTTCAGGCAGGTGTTAGACTTTGAAAATTTTCGGCCAGGCGTCAGACTTCTGGCCAGCATGGGACTTTGAAAATTTTCAGCCAGGCATCAGACTTTGAAAAAATTCTGGCCAGCATGGGACTTTGAAAATTTTCGGCCAGGCGTCAGACTTTGAAAAAATTCTGGCCAGCATGGGACTTTGAAATATTTCAAGCAGGCGTGAGACTTTGAAAATTTTCGGCCAGGCGTCGGACTTAGAAAAAATTCTGGCCAGCATGGGACTTTGAAAAAATTCTGGCTAGCATGGGACTTTGAAAATTTTCAGCCAGGCATCAGACTTAGAAAAAATTCTGGCCAGCATGGGACTTTGAAATATTTCAGGTAGGCGTCAGACTTAGAAAAAATTCTGGCCAGCATGGGACTTTGAAAATTTTCGGCCAGGCTTCAGACTTTGAAAAAATTCTGGCTAGCATGGGACTTTGAAAATTTTCAGCCAGGCGTCAGACTTAGAAAAAATTCTGGCCAGCATGGGACTTTGAAATATTTCAGGTAGGCAGACTGAAAATTTTCAGCCAGGCATCAGACTTTGAAAAAATTCTGGCCAGCATGGGACTTTGAAAATTTTCGGCCAGGCGTCGGACTTAGAAAAAATTCTGTCCAGCATGGGACTTTGAAAATTTTCGGCCAGGCGTCAGACTTTGAAAAAAATTCTGGCCAGCATGGGACTTTGAAAATTTTCGGCTAGGCGTCAGACTTTGAAAAATTTCTGGCCAGCATGGGACTTTGAAATATTTCAGGTAGGCGTCAGACTTTGAAAATTTTCGGCCAGGCGTCAGACTTCTGGCCAGCATGGGACTTTGAAAATTTTCGGCTAGGCGTCAGACTTTGAAAAATTTCTGGCCAGCATGGGACTTTGAAATATTTCAGGTAGGCGTCAGACTTTGAAAATTTTCAGCCAGGCGTCAGACTTAGAAAAAATTCTGGCCAGCATGGGACTTTGAAATATTTCAGGTAGGCGTCAGACTTAGAAAAAATTCTGGCCAGCATGGGACTTTGAAATATTTCAGGTAGGCGTCAGACTTAGAAAAAATTCTGGCCAGGCATCAGACTTTGAAAAAATTCTGGCCAGCATGGGACTTTGAAAATTTTCGGCCAAGCGTCAGACTTAGAAAAAATTCTGGCCAGCATGGGACTTAGAAATATTTCAGGCAGGTGTTAGACTTTGAAAATTTTCGGCCAGGGGTCGGACTTAGAAAAAATTCTGGCTAGCATGGGACTTTGAAAATTTTCAGCCAGGGGTCAGACTTAGAAAAAATTCTGGCCAGCATGGGACTTAGAAAAAATTCTGGCCAGCATGGGACTTTGAAATATTTCAGGCAGGTGTTAGACTTTGAAAATTTTCGGCCAGGCGTCAGACTTCTGGCCAGCATGGGACTTTGAACATTTTCAGCCAGGCATCAGACTTTGAAAAAATTCTGGCCAGCATGGGACTTTGAAAATTTTCGGCCAGGCGTCAGACTTAGAAAAAATTCTGGCCAGCATGGGACTTAGAAAAAATTCTGGCCAGCATGGGACTTTGAAATATTTCAGGCAGGTGTTAGACTTTGAAAATTTTCGGCCAGGCGTCAGACTTCTGGCCAGCATGGGACTTTGAAAATTTTCAGCCAGGCATCAGACTTTGAAAAAATTCTGGCCAGCATGGGACTTTGAAAATTTTCGGCCAGGCGTCAGACTTAGAAAAAATTCTGGCCAGCATGGGACTTTGAAAATTTTCAGGTAGGCGTCAGACTTTGAAAATCTTCGGCCAGGCGTCAGACTTAGAAAAAATTCTGGCCAGCATGGGACTTTGAAAATTTTCAGCCAGGCATCAGACTTAAAAAAATTCTGGCCAGCATGGGACTTTGAAATATTTCAGGTAGGCGTCAGACTTTGAAAATTTTCGGCCAGGCGTCAGACTTAGAAAAAATTCTGGCCAGCATGGGACTTTGAAAATTTTCAGCCAGGCGTCGGACTTTGAAAAATTTCGGGCCTGGTGACCCAGGCTATTGAAATGAATGGTGTGGGACTTTGAAATATTTCGGGCAGGCGTCAGACTTTGAAAAAATCTGACAACCAGGCCAGAGAGCAGGCCGTCTGCCCAAGGAGGCCGCCCCAACCCTCCTCTTTGTCGGACATAAGTGTGGTGAGCCTCCCTTGTTCGGCCCTGGAGGTGCCTCGTCTGAAATTGCTCCTTTCTGAAATCGTGACAACTCCATTTTGCGGTTTGGGTGGAAAGGTCCCCAGATAGGGAACCGGGTGCCCTATCTGCAGCGCCCCCCGATGGTGGCCGGCGGTACTGCAACCCTTTTAACCCAGGCTATTGAAAAGATTGGTGTGGGACTTTGAAAATTGTCAGACAGGGGTGGGACTTTGAAAATTTTCGGAGAGGCGCCAGACTTTGAAAACGTTTGTGCCTGTGTCAGACTTTGAAAATTTTCAGACAAGTGTGGGACTTTGAAAATTTTCAGCTAGGCATCGGACTTAGAAAAAATTCTGGCCAGCATGAGACTGAAAATTTTCGGCCAGGAGTCAGACTTTGAAATATTTCAGGCAGGTGTTAGACTTTGAAAATTTTCGGCCAGGCGTCAGACTTCTGGCCAGCATGGGACTTTGAAAATTTTCAGCCAGGCATCAGACTTTGAAAAAATTCTGGCCAGCATGGGACTTTGAAAATTTTCGGCCAGGCGTCAGACTTAGAAAAAATTCTGGCCAGCATGGGACTTTGAAATATTTCAGGTAGGCGTCAGACTTAGAAAAAATTCTGGCCAGCAAGGGACTTTGAAAATTTTCGGCCAGGCGTCAGACTTAGAAAAAATTCTGGCCAGCATGGGACTTTGAAAATTTTCGGCCAGGCGTCAGACTTTGAAAAAATTCTGGCCAGCATGGGACTTTGAAATATTTCAAGCAGGCGTGAGACTTTGAAAATTTTCGGCCAGGCGTCAGACTTTGAAAAATTTCTGGCCAGCATGGGACTTTGAAAAAATTCTGGCCAGCATGGAACTTTGAACATTTTCGGCCAGGCGTCAGACTTTGAAAAAATTCTGGCCAGCATGGGACTTTGAAATATTTCAAGCAGGCGTGAGACTTTGAAAATTTTCGGCCAGGCGTCAGACTTTGAAAAATTTCTGGCCAGCATGGGACTTTGAAAAAATTCTGGCCAGCATGGAACTTTGAACATTTTCGGCCAGGCGTCAGACTTTGAAAAAATTCTGGCTAGCATGGGACTTTGAAAATTTTCGGCCAGGCATCAGACTTAGAAAATAATTCTGGCCAGCATGGGACTTTGAAAACTTTCAGCCAGGCATCAGACTTAGAAAAAATTCTGGCCAGCATGGGACTTTGAAATATTTCAGGTAGGCGTCAGACTTTGAAAATTTTCGGCCAGGCGTCAGACTTAGAAAAAATTCTGGCCAGCATGGGACTTTGAAAATTTTCAGCTAGGCGTCGGACTTAGAAAAAATTCTGGCCAGCATGGGACTTTGAAAATTTTCGGCCAGGCATCAGACTTAGAAAATAATTCTGGCCAGCATGGGACTTTGAAAATTTTCAGCCAGGCATCAGACTTAGAAAAAATTCTGGCCAGCATGGGACTTTGAAATATTTCAGGTAGGCGTCAGACTTTAAATATTTTCGGCCAGGCGTCAGACTTTGAAAAAATTCTGGCTAGCATGGGACTTTGAAAATTTTCGGCCAGGCATCAGACTTGGAAAAAATTCTGGCCAGCATGGGACTTTGAAATATTTCAGCTAGGCGTCGGACTTAGAAAAAATTCTGGCCAGCATGGAACTTTGAAAATTTTCGGCCAGGCGTCAGACTTTGAAAAAATTCTGGCTAGCATGGGACTTTGAAAATTTTCGGCCAGGCATCAGACTTAGAAAATAATTCTGGCCAGCATGGGACTTTGAAAAAATTCTGGCTAGCATGGGACTTTGAAAATTTTCAGCTAGGCGTCGGACTTAGAAAAAATTCTGGCCAGCATGAGACTTTGAAAATTTTCGGCCAGGCGTCAGACTTTGAAATATTTCAGGCAGGTGTTAGACTTTGAAAATTTTCGGCCAGGCGTCAGACTTCTGGCCAGCATGGGACTTTGAAAATTTTCGGCCAGGCATCAGACTTAGAAAAAATTCTGGCCAGCATGGGACTTTGAAAAAATTCTGGCTAGCATGGGACTTTGAAAATTTTCAGCTAGGCGTCGGACTTAGAAAAAATTCTGGCCAGCATGAGACTGAAAATTTTCGGCCAGGCGTCAGACTTTGAAAAAATTCTGGCTAGCATGGGACTTTGAAAATTTTCGGCCAGGCATCAGACTTAGAAAAAATTCTGGCCAGCATGGGACTTTGAAATATTTCAGGTAGGCGTCGGACTTAGAAAAAATTCTGGCCAGCATGGGACTTGGAAATATTTCAGGTAGGCGTCGGACTTAGAAAAAATTCTGGTCAGCATGGAACTTTGAAAATTTTCGGCCAGGCGTCAGACTTTGAAAAAATTCTGGCTAGCATGGGACTTTGAAAATTTTCCGCCAGGCATCAGACTTAGAAAATAATTCTGGCCAGCATGGGACTTTGAAAATTTTCAGCCAGGCATCAGACTTAAAAAAATTCTGGCCAGCATGGGACTTTGAAATATTTCAGGTAGGCGCCAGACTTTGAAAACGTTTGTGCCTGTGTCAGACTTTGAAAATTTTCAGACAAGTGTGGGACTTTGAAAATTTTCAGCCAGGCGTCAGACTTAGAAAAAATTCTGGCCAGCATGGGACTTTGAAAATTTTCGGCCAGGCATCAGACTTAAAAAAATTCTGGCCAGCATGGGACTTTGAAATATTTCAGGTAGGCGTCAGACTTTGAAAATTTTCGGCCAGGCATCAGACTTAGAAAAAATTCTGGCCAGCATGGGACTTTGAAATATTTCAGCTAGGCGTCGGACTTAGAAAAAATTCTGGCCAGCATGGAACTTTGAAAATTTTCGGCCAGGCGTCAGACTTTGAAAAAATTCTGGCTAGCATGGGACTTTGAAAATTTTCGGCCAGGCATCAGACTTAGAAAATAATTCTGGCCAGCATGGGACTTTGAAAATTTTCAGCCAGGCATCAGACTTTGAAAAAATTCTGGCTAGCATGGGACTTTGAAATATTTCAGGTAGGTGTCAGACTTTGAAAATTTTCGGGCAGGCGTTGGACTTTGAAAATTTCCGGGAAGGTGTGGGACTTTGAAAATTTTCGGACAGGCGTTGGACTTTGAAAATTTTCGGGCCTGGTGACCCAGGCTATTGAAATGAATGGTGTGGGACTTTGAAATATTTCGGGCAGGCGTCAGACTTTGAAAAAATCTGACAACCAGGCCAGAGAGCAGGCCGTCTGCCCAAGGAGGCCGCCCCAACCCTCCTCTTTGTCGGACATAAGTCTGGTGAGCCTCCCTTGTTCGGCCCTGGAGGTGCCTCGTCTGAAATTGCTCCCTTCTGAAATCGTGACAACTCCATTTTGCGGTTTGGGTGGAAAGGTCCCCAGATAGGGAACCGGGTGCCCTATCTGCAGCGCCCCCCGATGGTGGCCGGCGGTACTGCAACCCTTTTAACCCAGGCTATTGAAAAGATTGGTGTGGGACTTTGAAAATTGTCAGACAGGGGTGGGACTTTGAAAATTTTCGGAGAGGCGCCAGACTTTGAAAACGTTTGTGCCTGTATCAGACTTTGAAAATTTTCAGACAAGTGTGGGACTTTGAAAATTTTCAGCTAGGCGTCGGACTTAGAAAAAATTCTGGCCAGCATGAGACTGAAAATTTTCGGCCAGGCGTCAGACTTTGAAAAAATTCTGGCTAGCATGGGACTTTGAAAATTTTCGGCCAGGCATCAGACTTAGAAAAAATTCTGGCCAGCATGGGACTTTGAAATATTTCAGGTAGGCGTCAGACTTAGAAAAAATTCTGGCCAGCATGGGACTTTGAAAATTTTCGGCCAGGCATCAGACTTAGGAAAAATTCTGGCCAGCATGGGACTTTGAAAAAATTCTGGCTAGCATGGGACTGAAAATTTTCAGCTAGGCGTCGGACTTAGAAAAAATTCTGGCCAGCATGAGACTTTGAAAATTTTCAGCCAGGCATCAGACTTAAAAAAATTCTGGCCAGCATGGGACTTTGAAATATTTCAGGTAGGCGTCAGACTTTGAAAATTTTCGGCCAGGCGTCAGACTTAGAAAAAATTCTGGCCAGCATGGGACTTTGAAAATTTTCAGCCAGGCGTCGGACTTTGAAAAATTTCGGGCCTGGTGACCCAGGCTATTGAAATGAATGGTGTGGGACTTTGAAATATTTCGGGCAGGCGTCAGACTTTGAAAAAATCTGACAACCAGGCCAGAGAGCAGGCCGTCTGCCCAAGGAGGCCGCCCCAACCCTCCTCTTTGTCGGACATAAGTGTGGTGAGCCTCCCTTGTTCGGCCCTGGAGGTGCCTCGTCTGAAATTGCTCCTTTCTGAAATCGTGACAACTCCATTTTGCGGTTTGGGTGGAAAGGTCCCCAGATAGGGAACCGGGTGCCCTATCTGCAGCGCCCCCCGATGGTGGCCGGCGGTACTGCAACCCTTTTAACCCAGGCTATTGAAAAGATTGGTGTGGGACTTTGAAAATTGTCAGACAGGGGTGGGACTTTGAAAATTTTCGGAGAGGCGCCAGACTTTGAAAACGTTTGTGCCTGTGTCAGACTTTGAAAATTTTCAGACAAGTGTGGGACTTTGAAAATTTTCAGCCAGGCGTCAGACTTAGAAAAAATTCTGGCCAGCATGGGACTTTGAAAATTTTCGGCCAGGCATCAGACTTAGAAAAAATTCTGGCCAGCATGGGACTTTGAAAAAATTCTGGCTAGCATGGGACTTTGAAAATTTTCAGCTAGGCGTCGGACTTAGAAAAAATTCTGGCCAGCATGAGACTTTGAAAATTTTCGGCCAGGCGTCAGACTTTGAAATATTTCAGGCAGGTGTTAGACTTTGAAAATTTTCGGCCAGGCGTCAGACTTCTGGCCAGCATGGGACTTTGAAAATTTTCAGCCAGGCATCAGACTTTGAAAAAATTCTGGCCAGCATGGGACTTTGAAATATTTCAGGTAGGCGTCAGACTTAGAAAAAATTCTGGCCAGCAAGGGACTTTGAAAATTTTCGGCCAGGCGTCAGACTTAGAAAAAATTCTGGCCAGCATGGGACTTTGAAAATTTTCGGCCAGGCGTCAGACTTTGAAAAAATTCTGGCCAGCATGGGACTTTGAAATATTTCAAGCAGGCGTGAGACTTTGAAAATTTTCGGCCAGGCGTCAGACTTTGAAAAATTTCTGGCCAGCATGGGACTTTGAAAAAATTCTGGCCAGCATGGAACTTTGAACATTTTCGGCCAGGCGTCAGACTTTGAAAAAATTCTGGCCAGCATGGGACTTTGAAATATTTCAAGCAGGCGTGAGACTTTGAAAATTTTCGGCCAGGCGTCAGACTTTGAAAAATTTCTGGCCAGCATGGGACTTTGAAAAAATTCTGGCCAGCATGGAACTTTGAACATTTTCGGCCAGGCGTCAGACTTTGAAAAAATTCTGGCTAGCATGGGACTTTGAAAATTTTCGGCCAGGCATCAGACTTAGAAAATAATTCTGGCCAGCATGGGACTTTGAAAACTTTCAGCCAGGCATCAGACTTAGAAAAAATTCTGGCCAGCATGGGACTTTGAAATATTTCAGGTAGGCGTGAGACTGAAAATTTTCGGCCAGGCGTCAGACTTAGAAAAAATTCTGGCCAGCATGGGACTTTGAAAATTTTCAGCTAGGCGTCGGACTTAGAAAAAATTCTGGCCAGCATGGGACTTTGAAAATTTTCGGCCAGGCATCAGACTTAGAAAATAATTCTGGCCAGCATGGGACTTTGAAAATTTTCAGCCAGGCATCAGACTTAGAAAAAATTCTGGCCAGCATGGGACTTTGAAATATTTCAGGTAGGCGTCAGACTTTAAATATTTTCGGCCAGGCGTCAGACTTTGAAAAAATTCTGGCTAGCATGGGACTTTGAAAATTTTCGGCCAGGCATCAGACTTAGAAAAAATTCTGGCCAGCATGGGACTTTGAAATATTTCAGCTAGGCGTCGGGGACTTAGAAAAAATTCTGGCCAGCATGGAACTTTGAAAATTTTCGGCCAGGCGTCAGACTTTGAAAAAATTCTGGCTAGCATGGGACTTTGAAAATTTTCGGCCAGGCATCAGACTTAGAAAATAATTCTGGCCAGCATGGGACTTTGAAAATTTTCAGCCAGGCGTCGGACTTTGAAAAATTTCGGGCCTGGTGACCCAGGCTATTGAAATGAATGGTGTGGGACTTTGAAATATTTCGGGCAGGCGTCAGACTTTGAAAAAATCTGACAACCAGGCCAGAGAGCAGGCCGTCTGCCCAAGGAGGCCGCCCCAACCCTCCTCTTTGTCGGACATAAGTCTGGTGAGCCTCCCTTGTTCGGCCCTGGAGGTGCCTCGTCTGAAATTGCTCCCTTCTGAAATCGTGACAACTCCATTTTGCGGTTTGGGTGGAAAGGTCCCCAGATAGGGAACCGGGTGCCCTATCTGCAGCGCCCCCCGATGGTGGCCGGCGGTACTGCAACCCTTTTAACCCAGGCTATTGAAAAGATTGGTGTGGGACTTTGAAAATTGTCAGACAGGGGTGGGACTTTGAAAATTTTCGGAGAGGCGCCAGACTTTGAAAACGTTTGTGCCTGTGTCAGACTTTGAAAATTTTCAGACAAGTGTGGGACTTTGAAAATTTTCAGCCAGGCGTCAGACTTAGAAAAAATTCTGGCCAGCATGGGACTTTGAAATATTTCAGGTAGGCGTCGGACTTAGAAAAAATTCTGGCCAGCATGGGACTTGGAAATATTTCAGGTAGGCGTCGGACTTAGAAAAAATTCTGGTCAGCATGGAACTTTGAAAATTTTCGGCCAGGCGTCAGACTTTGAAAAAATTCTGGCTAGCATGGGACTTTGAAAATTTTCGGCCAGGCATCAGACTTAGAAAAAATTCTGGCCAGCATGGGACTTTGAAATATTTCAGGTAGGCGTCGGACTTAGAAAAAATTCTGGCCAGCATGGGACTTGGAAATATTTCAGGTAGGCGTCGGACTTAGAAAAAATTCTGGTCAGCATGGAACTTTGAAAATTTTCGGCCAGGCGTCAGACTTTGAAAAAATTCTGGCTAGCATGGGACTTTGAAAATTTTCCGCCAGGCATCAGACTTAGAAAATAATTCTGGCCAGCATGGGACTTTGAAATATTTCAGGTAGGCGCCAGACTTTGAAAACGTTTGTGCCTGTGTCAGACTTTGAAAATTTTCAGACAAGTGTGGGACTTTGAAAATTTTCAGCCAGGCGTCAGACTTAGAAAAAATTCTGGCCAGCATGGGACTTTGAAAATTTTCGGCCAGGCATCAGACTTAGAAAAAATTCTGGCCAGCATGGGACTTTGAAAAAATTCTGGCTAGCATGGGACTTTGAAAATTTTCAGCTAGGCGTCGGACTTAGAAAAAATTCTGGCCAGCATGAGACTTTGAAAATTTTCAGCCAGGCATCAGACTTAAAAAAATTCTGGCCAGCATGGGACTTTGAAATATTTCAGGTAGGCGTCAGACTTTGAAAATTTTCGGCCAGGCGTCAGACTTAGAAAAAATTCTGGCCAGCATGGGACTTTGAAAATTTTCAGCCAGGCGTCGGACTTTGAAAAATTTCGGGCCTGGTGACCCAGGCTATTGAAATGAATGGTGTGGGACTTTGAAATATTTCGGGCAGGCGTCAGACTTTGAAAAAATCTGACAACCAGGCCAGAGAGCAGGCCGTCTGCCCAAGGAGGCCGCCCCAACCCTCCTCTTTGTCGGACATAAGTGTGGTGAGCCTCCCTTGTTCGGCCCTGGAGGTGCCTCGTCTGAAATTGCTCCTTTCTGAAATCGTGACAACTCCATTTTGCGGTTTGGGTGGAAAGGTCCCCAGATAGGGAACCGGGTGCCCTATCTGCAGCGCCCCCCGATGGTGGCCGGCGGTACTGCAACCCTTTTAACCCAGGCTATTGAAAAGATTGGTGTGGGACTTTGAAAATTGTCAGACAGGGGTGGGACTTTGAAAATTTTCGGAGAGGCGCCAGACTTTGAAAACGTTTGTGCCTGTGTCAGACTTTGAAAATTTTCAGACAAGTGTGGGACTTTGAAAATTTTCAGCCAGGCGTCAGACTTAGAAAAAATTCTGGCCAGCATGGGACTTTGAAAATTTTCGGCCAGGCATCAGACTTAGAAAAAATTCTGGCCAGCATGGGACTTTGAAAAAATTCTGGCTAGCATGGGACTTTGAAAATTTTCAGCTAGGCGTCGGACTTAGAAAAAATTCTGGCCAGCATGAGACTTTGAAAATTTTCGGCCAGGCGTCAGACTTTGAAATATTTCAGGCAGGTGTTAGACTTTGAAAATTTTCGGCCAGGCGTCAGACTTCTGGCCAGCATGGGACTTTGAAAATTTTCAGCCAGGCATCAGACTTTGAAAAAATTCTGGCCAGCATGGGACTTTGAAAATTTTCGGCCAGGCGTCAGACTTAGAAAAAATTCTGGCCAGCATGGGACTTTGAAATATTTCAGGTAGGCGTCAGACTTAGAAAAAATTCTGGCCAGCAAGGGACTTTGAAAATTTTCGGCCAGGCGTCAGACTTAGAAAAAATTCTGGCCAGCATGGGACTTTGAAAATTTTCGGCCAGGCGTCAGACTTTGAAAAAATTCTGGCCAGCATGGGACTTTGAAATATTTCAAGCAGGCGTGAGACTTTGAAAATTTTCGGCCAGGCGTCAGACTTTGAAAAATTTCTGGCCAGCATGGGACTTTGAAAAAATTCTGGCCAGCATGGAACTTTGAACATTTTCGGCCAGGCGTCAGACTTTGAAAAAATTCTGGCCAGCATGGGACTTTGAAATATTTCAAGCAGGCGTGAGACTTTGAAAATTTTCGGCCAGGCGTCAGACTTTGAAAAATTTCTGGCCAGCATGGGACTTTGAAAAAATTCTGGCCAGCATGGAACTTTGAACATTTTCGGCCAGGCGTCAGACTTTGAAAAAATTCTGGCTAGCATGGGACTTTGAAAATTTTCGGCCAGGCATCAGACTTAGAAAAAATTCTGGCCAGCATGGGACTTTGAAATATTTCAGGTAGGCGTCGGACTTAGAAAAAATTCTGGCCAGCATGGGACTTGGAAATATTTCAGGTAGGCGTCGGACTTAGAAAAAATTCTGGTCAGCATGGAACTTTGAAAATTTTCGGCCAGGCGTCAGACTTTGAAAAAATTCTGGCTAGCATGGGACTTTGAAAATTTTCCGCCAGGCATCAGACTTAGAAAATAATTCTGGCCAGCATGGGACTTTGAAAATTTTCAGCCAGGCATCAGACTTAAAAAAATTCTGGCCAGCATGGGACTTTGAAATATTTCAGGTAGGCGTCAGACTTTGAAAATTTTCGACCAGGCGTCAGACTTCTGGCCAGCATGGGACTTAGAAAAAATTCTGGCCAGCATGGGACTTTGAAAATTTTCAGGTAGGCGTCAGACTTTGAAAATTTTCGGCCAGGCGTCAGACTTAGAAAAAATTCTGGCCAGCATGGGACTTTGAAAATTTTCAGCCAGGCATCAGACTTAAAAAAATTCTGGCCAGCATGGGACTTTGAAATATTTCAGGTAGGCGTCAGACTTTGAAAATTTTCGGCCAGGCGTCAGACTTAGAAAAAATTCTGGCCAGCATGGGACTTTGAAAAAATTCTGGCCAGCATGGGACTTTGAAAAAATTCTGGCCAGCATGGGACTTTGAAAAAATTCTGGCCAGCATGGGACTTTGAAAATTTTCAGCCAGGCATCAGACTTAAAAAAATTCTGGCCAGCATGGGACTTTGAAATATTTCAGGTAGGCGTCAGACTTTGAAAATTTTCGGCCAGGCGTCAGACTTAGAAAAAATTCTGGCCAGCATGGGACTTTGAAAAAATTCTGGCCAGCATGGGACTTTGAAAAAATTCTGGCCAGCATGGGACTTTGAAAAAATTCTGGCCAGCATGGGACTTTGAAAATTTTCAGCCAGGCATCAGACTTAAAAAAATTCTGGCCAGCATGGGACTTTGAAATATTTCAGGTAGGCGTCAGACTTTGAAAATTTTCGGCCAGGCGTCAGACTTAGAAAAAATTCTGGCCAGCATGGGACTTTGAAAAAATTCTGGCCAGCATGGGACTTTGAAAAAATTCTGGCCAGCATGGGACTTTGAAAAAATTCTGGCCAGCATGGGACTTTGAAAATTTTGGGCCAAGCGTCAGACTTAGAAAAAATTCTGGCCAGCATGGGACTTTGAAAGAATTCTGGCCAGCATGGGACTTAGAAAAAATTCTGGCCAGCATGGGACTTTGAAAATTTTCGGCCAGGCGTCAGACTTAGAAAAAATTCTGGACAGCATGGGACTTTGAAAAAATTCTGGCCTGCATGGGACTTTGAAATATTTCAGGCAGGCGTCAGACTTAGAAAAAATTCTGGCCAGCATGGGACTTTGAAAATTTTCGGCCAGGAGTCAGACTTAGAAAAAATTCTGGCCTGCATGGGACTTTGAAAATTTTGGGCCAAGCGTCAGACTTAGAAAAAATTCTGGCCAGCATTAGACTTTGAAAAAATTCTGGCCAGCATGGGACTTTGAAAAAATTCTGGCCAGCATGGGACTTTGAAAAAATTCTGGCCAGCATGGGACTTTGAAAAAATTCTGGCCAGCATGGGACTTTGAAAATTTTCAGCCAGGCATCAGACTTAAAAAAATTCTGGCCAGCATGGGACTTTGAAATATTTCAGGTAGGCGTCAGACTTTGAAAATTTTCGGCCAGGCGTCAGACTTAGAAAAAATTCTGGCCAGCATGGGACTTTGAAAAAATTCTGGCCAGCATGGGACTTTGAAAAAATTCTGGCCAGCATGGGACTTTGAAAAAATTCTGGCCAGCATGGGACTTTGAAAATTTTGGGCCAAGCGTCAGACTTAGAAAAAATTCTGGCCAGCATGGGACTTTGAAAGAATTCTGGCCAGCATGGGACTTAGAAAAAATTCTGGCCAGCATGGGACTTTGAAAATTTTCGGCCAGGCGTCAGACTTAGAAAAAATTCTGGACAGCATGGGACTTTGAAAAAATTCTGGCCTGCATGGGACTTTGAAATATTTCAGGCAGGCGTCAGACTTAGAAAAAATTCTGGCCAGCATGGGACTTTGAAAATTTTCGGCCAGGAGTCAGACTTAGAAAAAATTCTGGCCTGCATGGGACTTTGAAAATTTTGGGCCAAGCGTCAGACTTAGAAAAAATTCTGGCCAGCATTAGACTTTGAAAAAATTCTGGCCAGCATGGGACTTTGAAAAAATTCTGGCCAGCATGGGACTTTGAAAAAATTCTGGCCAGCATGGGACTTTGAAAATTTTTGGCCAGCATGGGACTTTGAAAATTTTCGGCCAGGCGTCAGACTTAGAAAAAATTCTGGCTAGCTTGGGACTTTGAAAACTTTCAGGCAGGCATCAGACTTTGAAAAAATTCTGGCCAGCATGGTACTTTGAAAAAATTCTGTCCAGCAAGGGACTTTGAAAATTTTCGGCCAGGCGTCAGACTTAGAAAAAATTCTGGCTAGCTTGGGACTTTGAAAATTTTCAGCCAGGCGTCGGACTTTGAAAAATTTCGGGCCTGGTGACCCAGGCTATTGAAATGAATGGTGTGGGACTTTGAAATATTTCGGGCAGGCGTCAGACTTTGAAAAAATCTGACAACCAGGCCAGAGAGCAGGCCGTCTGCCCAAGGAGGCCGCCCCAACCCTCCTCTTTGTCGGACATAAGTCTGGTGAGCCTCCCTTGTTCGGCCCTGGAGGTGCCTCGTCTGAAATTGCTCCCTTCTGAAATCGTGACAACTCCATTTTGCGGTTTGGGTGGAAAGGTCCCCAGATAGGGAACCGGGTGCCCTATCTGCAGCGCCCCCCGATGGTGGCCGGCGGTACTGCAACCCTTTTAACCCAGGCTATTGAAAAGATTGGTGTGGGACTTTGAAAATTTTCAGACAAGTGTGGGACTTTGAAAATTTTTAGCCAGGCGTCAGACTTAGAAAAAATTCTGGCCAGCATGAGACTTTGAAAATTTTTGGCCAGGCATCAGACTTAGAAAAAATTCTGGCCAGCATGGGACTTTGAACAAATTCTGGCCAGCATGGAACTTTGAAAATTTTCGGCCAGGCGTCAGACTTTGAAAAAATTCTGGCTAGCATGGGACTTTGAAAATTTTCGGCCAGGCATCAGACTTAGAAAATAATTCTGGCCAGCATGGGACTTGGAAATATTTCAGGTAGGCGTCGGACTTAGAAAAAATTCTGGTCAGCATGGAACTTTGAAAATTTTCGGCCAGGAGTCAGACTTAGAAAAAATTCTGGCCTGCATGGGACTTTGAAAATTTTCGGCCAGGCGTCAGACTTAGAAAAAATTCTGGCCTGCATGGGACTTTGAAAAAATTCTGGCCAGCATGGGACTTTGAAAAAATTCTGGCCTGCATGGGACTTTGAAAATATTCTGGCCAGGCGTCAGACTTAGAAAAAATTCTGGCCTGCATGGGACTTTGAAAAAATTCTGGCCAGCATGGGACTTTGAAATATTTCAGGCAGGCGTCAGACTTAGAAAAAATTCTGGCCAGCATGGGACTTTGAAAAAATTCTGGACAGCATGGGACTTTGAAAATTTTCGGCCAGGCATCAGACTTAGAAAAAATTCTGGCCAGCATGGGACTTTGAAAAAATTCTGGCCAGCATGGGACTTTGAAAATTTTCGGCCAGGCATCAGACTTAGAAAAAATTCTGGCCTGCATGGGACTTTGAAAAAATTCTGGACAGCATGGGACTTTGTAAATTTTCAGCCAGGCATCAGACTTAGAAAAAATTCTGGCCAGCATGGGACTTAGAAAAAATTCTGGACAGCATGGGACTTTGAAAATTTTCGGCCAGGCATCAGACTTAGAAAAAATTCTGGCCAGCATGGGACTTTGAAAAAATTCTGGACAGCATGGGACTTAGAAAATATTCTGGCCAGCATGGGACTTTGAAAAAATTCTGGACAGCATGGGACTTTGAAAATTTTCGGCCAGGCATCAGACTTAGAAAAAATTCTGGCCTGCATGGGACTTTGAAAAAATTCTGGACAGCATGGGACTTTGTAAATTTTCAGCCAGGCATCAGACTGAGAAAAAATTCTGGCCAGCATGGGACTTTGAAAATTTTGGGCCAAGCGTCAGACTTAGAAAAAATTCTGGCCAGCATTAGACTTTGAAAAAATTCTGGCCAGCATGGGACTTTGAAAAAATTCTGGACAGCATGGGACTTTGAAAAAATTCTGGCCAGCATGGGACTTTGAAAATTTTTGGCCAGCATGGGACTTTGAAAATTTTCGGCCAGGCGTCAGACTTAGAAAAAATTCTGGCTAGCTTGGGACTTTGAAAACTTTCAGGCAGGCATCAGACTTTGAAAAAATTCTGGCCAGCATGGTACTTTGAAAAAATTCTGTCCAGCATGGGACTTTGAAAATTTTCGGCCAGGCGTCAGATTTTGAAAAAATTCTGGCCAGCATGGGACTTAGAAAAAATTCTGGATAGCATGGGACTTTGAACATTTTCAGCCAGGGGTCGGACTTAGAAAAAATTCTGGCCAGCATGGGACTTTGAAATATTTCAGCTAGGCGTCGGACTTAGAAAAAATTCTGGCCAGCATGGGACTTAGAAAAAATTCTGGATAGCATGGGACTTTGAACATTTTCAGCCAGGGGTCGGACTTAGAAAAAATTCTGGCCAGCAAGGGACTTTGAAAATTTTCGGCCAGGCGTCAGACTTTGAAAAATTTCTGGCCAGCATGGGACTTTGAACAAATTCTGGCCAGCATGGAACTTTGAAAATTTTCGGCCAGGCGTCAGACTTTGAAAAAATTCTGGCTAGCATGGGACTTTGAAAATTTTCAGCCAGGCATCAGACTTAGAAAAAATTCTGGCCAGCATGGGACTTTGAAATATTTCAGGTAGGCGTCAGACTTTGAAAAAATTCTGCCCAGCATGGGACTTTGAAATATTTCAGGTAGGCGTCAGACTGAAAATTTTCGGCCAGGCATCAGACTTTGAAAAAATTCTGTCCAGCATGGGACTTTGAAAATTTTCGGCCAGGCGTCAGACTTTGAAAAAAATTCTGGCCAGCATGGGACTTTGAAAACTTTCGGCTAGGCGTCAGACTTTGAAAAATTTCTGGCCAGCATGGGACTTTGAAAAAATTCTGGCCAGCATGGAACTTTGAAAATTTTCGGCCAGGCGTCAGACTTTGAAAAAATTCTGGCTAGCATGGGACTTTGAAAATTTTCGGCCAGGCATCAGACTTAGAAAATAATTCTGGCCAGCATGGGACTTTGAAAATTTTCAGCCAGGCATCAGACTTAGAAAAAATTCTGGCCAGCATGGGACTTTGAAATATTTCAGGTAGGCGTCAGACTTTGAAAAAATTCTGCCCAGCATGGGACTTTGAAATATTTCAGGTAGGCGTCAGACTGAAAATTTTCGGCCAGGCATCAGACTTTGAAAAAATTCTGGCCAGCATGGGACTTAGAAAAAATTCTGGCTAGCATGGGACTTTGAAAATTTTCAGCCAGGGGTCAGACTTAGAAAAACTTCTGGCCAGCATGGGACTTAGAAAAAATTCTGGCCAGCATGGGACTTTGAAATATTTCAGGTAGGCGTCAGACTTTGAAAAAATTCTGCCCAGCATGGGACTTTGAAATATTTCAGGTAGGCGTCAGACTGAAAATTTTCGGCCAGGCATCAGACTTTGAAAAAATTCTGTCCAGCATGGGACTTTGAAAATTTTCGGCCAGGCGTCAGACTTTGAAAAAAATTCTGGCCAGCATGGGACTTTGAAAACTTTCGGCTAGGCGTCAGACTTTGAAAAATTTCTGGCCAGCATGGGACTTTGAAAAAATTCTGGCCAGCATGGAACTTTGAAAATTTTCGGCCAGGCGTCAGACTGAAAAAATTCTGGATAGCATGGGACTTTGAAAATTTTCGGCCAGGCATCAGACTTAGAAAATAATTCTGGCCAGCATGGGACTTTGAAAATTTTCAGCCAGGCATCAGACTTAGAAAAAATTCTGGCCAGCATGGGACTTTGAAAATTTTCGGCCAGGCGTCAGATTTTGAAAAAATTCTGGCCAGCATGGGACTTATAAAAAATTCTGGATAGCATGGGACTTTGAACATTTTCAGCCAGGGGTCGGACTTAGAAAAAATTCTGGCCAGCATGGGACTTTGAAATATTTCAGCTAGGCGTCGGACTTAGAAAAAATTCTGGCCAGCATGGGACTTAGAAAAAATTCTGGATAGCATGGGACTTTGAACATTTTCAGCCAGGGGTCGGACTTAGAAAACATTCTGCCCAGCATGGGACTTTGAAATATTTCAGGTAGGCGTCAGACTGAAAATTTTCGGCCAGGCATCAGACTTTGAAAAAATTCTGTCCAGCATGGGACTTTGAAAATTTTCGGCCAGGCATCAGACTTAGAAAATATTTCTGGCTAGCATGGGACTTTGAAAATTTTCAGCCAGGCATCAGACTTAGAAAAAATTCTGGCCAGCATGGGACTTTGAAATATTTCAGGTAGGCGTCAGACTTTGAAAAAATTCTGCCCAGCATGGGACTTTGAAATATTTCAGGTAGGCGTCAGACTGAAAATTTTCGGCCAGGCATCAGACTTTGAAAAAATTCTGGCCAGCATGGGACTTAGAAAAAATTCTGGCTAGCATGGGACTTTGAAAATTTTCGGCCAGGGGTCGGACTTAGAAAAAATTCTGGCCAACATGGGACTTTGAAATATTTCAGGTAGGCGTCAGACTTAGAAAAAATTCTGGCCAGCATGGGACTTTGAAAATTTTCGGCCAGGCGTCAGACTTTGAAAAAATTCTGGCCAGCATGGGACTTAGAAAAAATTCTGGATAGCATGGGACTTTGAACATTTTCAGCCAGGGGTCGGACTTAGAAAAAATTCTGGCCAGCATGGGACTTTGAAATATTTCAGGCAGGTGTTAGACTGAATTTGCCAGAAGTCTGACGCCTGGCCAGCATGGGACTTTGAAAATTTTCAGCCAGGCATCAGACTTAGAAAAAATTCTGGCCAGCATGGGACTTTGAAAATTTTCGGCCAGGCGTCAGACTTTGAAAAAATTCTGGCCAGCATGGGACTTAGAAAAAATTCTGGATAGCATGGGACTTTGAACATTCTCAGCCAGGGGTCGGACTTAGAAAAATTCTGGCCAGCATGGGACTTTGAAATATTTCAGGTAGGCGTCAGACTTAGAAAAAATTCTGGCCAGCAAGGGACTTTGAAAATTTTCGGCCAGGCGTCAGACTTTGAAAAATTTCTGGCCAGCATGGGACTTTGAACAAATTCTGGCCAGCATGGAACTTTGAAAATTTTCGGCCAGGCGTCAGACTGAAAAAATTCTGGATAGCATGGGACTTTGAAAATTTTCGGCCAGGCATCAGACTTAGAAAAAATTCTGGCCAGCATGGGACTTTGAAAATTTTCGGCCAGGCGTCAGACTTTGAAAAAATTCTGGCCAGCATGGGACTTAGAAAAAATTCTGGATAGCATGGGACTTTGAACATTTTCAGCCAGGGGTCGGACTTAGAAAAAATTCTGGCCAGCATGGGACTTTGAAATATTTCAGGTAGGCGTCAGACTTAGAAAAAATTCTGGCCAGCAAGGGACTTTGAAAATTTTCGGCCAGGCGTCAGACTTTGAAAAATTTCTGGCCAGCATGGGACTTTGAACAAATTCTGGCCAGCATGGAACTTTGAAAATTTTCGGCCAGGCGTCAGACTGAAAAAATTCTGGATAGCATGGGACTTTGAAAATTTTCGGCCAGGCATCAGACTTAGAAAATAATTCTGGCCAGCATGGGACTTTGAAAATTTTCAGCCAGGCATCAGACTTAGAAAAAATTCTGGCCAGCATGGGACTTTGAAAATTTTCGGCCAGGCGTCAGACTTTGAAAAAATTCTGGCCAGCATGGGACTTTGAAAAAATTCTGGATAGCATGGGACTTTGAACATTTTCAGCCAGGGGTCGGACTTAGAAAAAATTCTGGCCAGCATGGGACTTTGAAATATTTCAGGTAGGCGTCCGACTTAGAAAAAATTCTGTCCAGCATGGGACTTTGAAAATTTTCGGCCAGGCGTCAGACTTAGAAAAAATTCTGGCCAGCATGGGACTTTGAAAATATTCTGGCCAGCATGGGACTTTGAAAAAATTCTGGACAGCATGGGACTTTGAAAATTTTCGGCCAGGCGTCAGACTTAGAAAAAATTCTGGCCAGCAAGGGACTTTGAAAATTTTCGGCCAGGCGTCAGACTTCTGGCCAGCATGGGACTTTGAAAAAATTCTGGCTAGCATGGGACTTTGAAAATTTTCAGCCAGGCATCAGACTTTGAAAAAATTCTGGCCAGCATGGGACTTTGAAAATTTTCGGCCAGGCGTCAGACTTAGAAACAATTCTGGCCAGCATGGGACTTTGAAAATTTTCGGCCAGGCGTCAGACTTAGAAAAAATTCTGGCCAGCATGGGACTTTGAAAATTTTCAGCCAGGCGTCGGACTTAGAAAAAATTCTGGCCAGCATGGGACTTTGAAATATTTCAGGTAGGCATCAGACTTAGAAAAAATTCTGGCCAGCAAGGGACTTTGAACAAATTCTGGCCAGCATGGAACTTTGAAAATTTTCGGCTAGGCGTCAGACTGAAAAAATTCTGGCTAGCATGGGACTTTGAAAATTTTCGGCCAGGCATCAGACTTAGAAAATAATTCTGGCCAGCATGGGACTTTGAAAATTTTCGGCCAGGCGTCAGACTTAGAAAAAATTCTGGCCAGCATGGGACTTTGAAATATTTCAGGTAGGTGTCAGACTTTGAAAATTTTCGGGCAGGCGTTGGACTGAAAATTTCCGGGAAGGTGTGGGACTTTGAAAATTTTCGGGCAGGCGTTGGACTTTGAAAATTTCCGGGAAGGTGTGGGACTTTGAAAATTTTCAGACAGGCGTTGGACTTTGAAAAAATTCTGGCCAGCATGGGACTTTGAAAAAATTCTGGCTAGCATGGGACTTTGAAAATTTTCAGCCAGGCATCAGACTTAGAAAAAATTCTGGCCAGCATGGGACTTTGAATATTTTCGGCCAGGCGTCAGACTTAGAAAGAATTCTGGCTAGCATGGGACTTTGAAAATTTTCAGCCAGGCGTCGGACTTAGAAAAAATTCTGGCCAGCATGGGACTTCGAACATTTTCGGCCAAGCGTCAGACTTAGAAAAAATTTTGGCCAGCATGGGACTTTGAAAATTTTCAGCCAGGCGTCGGACTTAGAAAAAATTCTGGCCAGCATGGGACTTTGAAATATTTCAGATAGGCGTCAGACTTTGAAAATTTTCGGCCAGGCGTCAGACTTCTGGCCAGCATGGGACTTAGAAAAAATTCTGGCCTGCATGGGACTTTGAAAGTTTTCGGCCAGGCGTCAGACTTAGAAAACATTCTGGCCAGCATGGGACTTTGAAAAAATTCTGGACAGCATGGGACTTTGAAATATTTCAGGCAGGCATCAGACTTAGAAAAAATTCTGTCCAGCATGGGACTTTGAAAATTTTCGGCCAGGCGTCAGACTTAGAAAAAATTCTGGCCAGCATGGGACTTTGAAAAAATTCTGGACAGCATGGGACTTTGAAAATTTTCGGCCAGGCGTCAGACTTAGAAAAAATTCTGGCCAGCAAGGGACTTTGAAAATTTTCGGCCAGGCGTCAGACTTCTGGCCAGCATGGGACTTTGAAAAAATTCTGGCTAGCATGGGACTTTGAAAATTTTCAGCCAGGCATCAGACTTTGAAAAAATTCTGGCCAGCATGGGACTTTGAAAATTTTCGGCCAGGCGTCAGACTTAGAAAAAATTCTGGCCAGCATGGGACTTTGAAAATTTTCGGCCAGGCGTCGGACTTAGAAAAAATTCTGGCCAGCATGGGACTTTGAAATATTTCAGGTAGGCATCAGACTTAGAAAAAATTCTGGCCAGCAAGGGACTTTGAACAAATTCTGGCCAGCATGGAACTTTGAAAATTTTCGGCTAGGCGTCAGACTGAAAAAATTCTGGCTAGCATGGGACTTTGAAAATTTTCGGCCAGGCATCAGACTTAGAAAATAATTCTGGCCAGCATGGGACTTTGAAAATTTTCGGCCAGGCGTCAGACTTAGAAAAAATTCTGGCCAGCATGGGACTTTGAAATATTTCAGGTAGGTGTCAGACTTTGAAAATTTTCGGGCAGGCGTTGGACTGAAAATTTCCGGGAAGGTGTGGGACTTTGAAAATTTTCGGGCAGGCGTTGGACTTTGAAAATTTCCGGGAAGGTGTGGGACTTTGAAAATTTTCAGACAGGCGTTGGACTTTGAAAAAATTCTGGCCAGCATGGGACTTTGAAAAAATTCTGGCTAGCATGGGACTTTGAAAATTTTCAGCCAGGCATCAGACTTAGAAAAAATTCTGGCCAGCATGGGACTTTGAATATTTTCGGCCAGGCGTCAGACTTAGAAAGAATTCTGGCTAGCATGGGACTTTGAAAATTTTCAGCCAGGCGTCGGACTTAGAAAAAATTCTGGCCAGCATGGGACTTTGAAATATTTCAGGTAGGCGTCAGACTTTGAAAATTTTCGGCCAGGCGTCAGACTTAGAAAAAATTTTGGCCAGCATGGGACTTTGAACATTTTCGGCCAAGCGTCAGACTTAGAAAAAATTTTGGCCAGCATGGGACTTTGAAAATTTTCAGCCAGGCGTCGGACTTAGAAAAAATTCTGGCCAGCATGGGACTTTGAAATATTTCAGATAGGCGTCAGACTTTGAAAATTTTCGGCCAGGCGTCAGACTTCTGGCCAGCATGGGACTTAGAAAAAATTCTGGCCTGCATGGGACTTTGAAAGTTTTCGGCCAGGCGTCAGACTTAGAAAACATTCTGGCCAGCATGGGACTTTGAAAAAATTCTGGACAGCATGGGACTTTGAAATATTTCAGGCAGGCATCAGACTTAGAAAAAATTCTGGCCAGCATGGGACTTTGAAAATATTCTGGCCAGCATGGGACTTTGAAAAAATTCTGGACAGCATGGGACTTTGAAAATTTTCGGCTAGGCGTCAGACTTTGAAAAATTTCTGGCCAGCATGGGACTTTGAAAAAATTCTGGCCAGCATGGGACTTTGAAATATTTCAGGCAGGCGTGAGACTTAGAAAAAATTCTGGCCAGCATGGGACTTTGAAATATTTCAGGTAGGCGTCAGACTTAGAAAAAATTCTGGCCAGCAAGGGACTTTGAAAATTTTCGGCCAGGCGTCAGACTTAGAAAAAATTCTGTCCAGCATGGGACTTTGAAAATTTTCGGCCAGGCGTCAGACTTTGAAAAAATTCTGGCCAGCATGGGACTTTGAAATATTTCAAGCAGGCGTGAGACTTTGAAAATTTTCGGCCAGGCGTCAGACTTTGAAAAAAATTCTGGCCAGCATGGGACTTTGAAAATTTTCGGCTAGGCGTCAGACTTTGAAAAATTTCTGGCCAGCATGGGACTTTGAAAAAATTCTGGCCAGCATGGAACTTTGAAAATTTTCGGCCAGGCGTCAGACTTTGAAAAAATTCTGGCTAGCATGGGACTGAAAATTTTCGTCCAGGCATCAGACTTAGAAAATAATTCTGGCCAGCATGGGACTTTAAAATATTTCAGGTAGGCGTCAGACTGAAAATTTTCGGCCAGGCATCAGACTTTGAAAAAATTCTGGCCAGCATGGGACTTTGAAAAAATTCTGGCTAGCATGGGACTGAAAATTTTCAGCCAGGCATCAGACTTAGAAAAAATTCTGGCCAGCATGGGACTTTGAAAATTTTCGGCCAAGCGTCAGACTTAGAAAAAATTCTGGCCAGCATGGGACTTTGAAAAAATTCTGGCTAGCATGGGACTGAAAATTTTCGGCCAGGCATCAGACTTAGAAAATAATTCTGGCCAGCATGGGACTTTGAAAATTTTCAGCCAGGCATCAGACATAGAAAAAATTCTGGCCAGCATGGGACTTTGAAATATTTCAGGTAGGCGTCAGACTGAAAATTTTCGGCCAGGCATCAGACTTTGAAAAAATTCTGGCCAGCTTGGGACTTTGAAAATCTTCGGCCAAGCGTCAGACTTAGAAAAAATTCTGGCCAGCATGGGACTTAGAAAAAATTCTGGCTAGCATGGGACTTTGAAAATTTTCAGCCAGGGGTCGGACTTAGAAAAAATTCTGGCCAGCATGGGACTTTGAAAATTTTCGGCCAGGCATCAGACTTTGAAAAAATTCTGGCCAGCATGGGACTTTGAAAATATTCTGGCCAGCATGGGACTTTGAAAAAATTCTGGACAGCATGGGACTTTGAAAATTTTCAGCCAGGCATCAGACTTAGAAAAAATTCTGGCCAGCATGGGACTTTGAAAAAATTCTGGACAGCATGGGACTTTGAAAATTTTCGGCCAGGCGTCAGACTTAGAAAAAATTCTGTCCAGCATGGGACTTTGAAAATTTTCAGCCAGGCGTCAGACTTAGAAAAAAATCTGGCCAGCATGGGACTTTGAAATATTTCAGATAGGCGTCAGACTTTGAAAATTTTCGGCCAGGCGTCAGACTTAGAAAAAATTCTGGCCAGCATGGGACTTTGAAATATTTCAGGTAGGCGTCAGACTTAGAAAAAATTCTGGACAGCATGGGACTTTGAAATTTTCGGCCAGGCGTCAGACTTTGAAAAAATTCTGGCCAGCATGGGACTTTGAAAATTTTCAGCCAGGGGTCGGACTTAGAAAAAATTCTGGCCAGCATGGGACTTTGAAAATATTCTGGCCAGCATGGGACTTTGAAATTTTCGGCCAGGCGTCAGACTTTGAAAAAATTCTGGCCAGCATGGGACTTTGAAATATTTCAGGCAGGCGTGAGACTTTGAAAAAATTCTGGCCAGCATGGGACTTTGAAAATTTTCAGCCAGGGGTCGGACTTAGAAAAAATTCTGGCCAGCATGGGACTTTGAAATATTTCAGGTAGGCGTCAGACTTGGAAAAAATTCTGGCCAGCATGGGACTTTGAAAATATTCTGGACAGCATGGGACTTTGAAAATTTTCGGCCTGGCGTCAGACTTAGAAAAAATTCTGGCCTGCATGGGACTTTGAAAGTTTTCGGCCAGGCGTCAGACTTAGAAAACATTCTGGCCAGCATGGGACTTTGAAAATATTCTGGCCAGCATGGGACTTTGAAAAAATTCTGGACAGCATGGGACTTTGAAAATTTTCGGCCAGGCGTCAGACTTAGAAAAAATTCTGGCCTGCATGGGACTTTGAAAATTTTCGGCCAGGCGTCAGACTTAGAAAACATTCTGGCCAGCATGGGACTTTGAAAAAATTCTGGACAGCATGGGACTTTGAAATATTTCAGGCAGGCGTGAGACTTTGAAAAAATTCTGGCCAGCATGGGACTTTGAAAATTTTCAGCCAGGGGTCGGACTTAGAAAAAATTCTGGCCAGCATGGGACTTTGAAATATTTCAGGTAGGCGTCAGACTTGGAAAAAATTCTGGCCAGCATGGGACTTTGAAAATATTCTGGACAGCATGGGACTTTGAAAATTTTCGGCCAGGCGTCAGACTTAGAAAAAATTCTGGCCTGCATGGGACTTTGAAAGTTTTCGGCCAGGCGTCAGACTTAGAAAACATTGTGGCCAGCATGGGACTTTGAAAAAATTCTGGACAGCATGGGACTTTGAAATATTTCAGGCAGGCATCAGACTTAGAAAAAATTCTGGCCAGCATGGGACTTTGAAAATATTCTGGCCAGCATGGGACTTTGAAAAAATTCTGGACAGCATGGGACTTTGAAAATTTTCGGCCAGGCGTCAGACTTAGAAAAAATTCTGGCCTGCATGGGACTTTGAAAATTTTCGGCCAGGCGTCAGACTTAGAAAACATTCTGGCCAGCATGGGACTTTGAAAAAATTCTGGACAGCATGGGACTTTGAAATATTTCAGGCAGGCATCAGACTTAGAAAAAATTCTGGCCAGCATGGGACTTTGAAAAAATTCTGGACAGCATGGGACTTTGAAAATTTTCGGCCAGGCATCAGACTTAGAAAAAATTCTGGCCAGCATGGGACTTTGAAAATATTCTGGCCAGCATGGGACTTTGAAAATTTTCAGCCAGGCGTCAGACTTTGAAAAAATTCTGGACAGCATGGGACTTTTCAGCCAGGCATCAGACTTTGAAAAAATTCTGGCCAGCATGGGACTTTGAAAAAATTCTGGCCAGCATGGGACTTTGAAAATTTTCAGCCAGGCATCAGATTTAGAAAAAATTCTGGCCAGCATGGGACTTTGAAAATTTTCAGCCAGGCATCAGACTTTGAAAAAAGTCTGGCCAGCATGGGACTTTGAAAAAATTCTGGACAGCATGGGACTTTGAAAATTTTCGGCCAGGTGTCAGACTTAGAAAAAATTCTGGACAGCATGGGACTTTGAAAATTTTTGGCCAAGCGTCAGACTTAGAAAAAATTCTGGCCAGCATGGGACTTTGAAAAAATTCTGGACAGCATGGGACTTTTAAATATTTCAGGCAGGCGTCAGACTTAGAAAATATTCTGGCCAGCATGGGACTTTGAAAAAATTCTGGCCAGCATGGGACATTGAAAATTTTCGGCCAGGCGTCAGACTTAGAAAAAATTCTGGCCAGCATGGGACTTTGAAAATTTTCGGCCAGGCGTCGGACTTAGAAAAAATTCTGGCCAGCATGGGACTTTGAAATATTTCAGGTAGGCATCAGACTTAGAAAAAATTCTGGCCAGCAAGGGACTTTGAACAAATTCTGGCCAGCATGGAACTTTGAAAATTTTCGGCTAGGCGTCAGACTGAAAAAATTCTGGCTAGCATGGGACTTTGAAAATTTTCGGCCAGGCATCAGACTTAGAAAATAATTCTGGCCAGCATGGGACTTTGAAAATTTTCGGCCAGGCGTCAGACTTAGAAAAAATTCTGGCCAGCATGGGACTTTGAAATATTTCAGGTAGGTGTCAGACTTTGAAAATTTTCGGGCAGGCGTTGGACTGAAAATTTCCGGGAAGGTGTGGGACTTTGAAAATTTTCGGGCAGGCGTTGGACTTTGAAAATTTCCGGGAAGGTGTGGGACTTTGAAAATTTTCAGACAGGCGTTGGACTTTGAAAAAATTCTGGCCAGCATGGGACTTTGAAAAAATTCTGGCTAGCATGGGACTTTGAAAATTTTCAGCCAGGCATCAGACTTAGAAAAAATTCTGGCCAGCATGGGACTTTGAATATTTTCGGCCAGGCGTCAGACTTAGAAAGAATTCTGGCTAGCATGGGACTTTGAAAATTTTCAGCCAGGCGTCGGACTTAGAAAAAATTCTGGCCAGCATGGGACTTTGAAATATTTCAGGTAGGCGTCAGACTTTGAAAATTTTCGGCCAGGCGTCAGACTTAGAAAAAATTTTGGCCAGCATGGGACTTTGAACATTTTCGGCCAAGCGTCAGACTTAGAAAAAATTTTGGCCAGCATGGGACTTTGAAAATTTTCAGCCAGGCGTCGGACTTAGAAAAAATTCTGGCCAGCATGGGACTTTGAAATATTTCAGATAGGCGTCAGACTTTGAAAATTTTCGGCCAGGCGTCAGACTTCTGGCCAGCATGGGACTTAGAAAAAATTCTGGCCTGCATGGGACTTTGAAAGTTTTCGGCCAGGCGTCAGACTTAGAAAACATTCTGGCCAGCATGGGACTTTGAAAAAATTCTGGACAGCATGGGACTTTGAAATATTTCAGGCAGGCATCAGACTTAGAAAAAATTCTGGCCAGCATGGGACTTTGAAAATATTCTGGCCAGCATGGGACTTTGAAAAAATTCTGGACAGCATGGGACTTTGAAAATTTTCGGCTAGGCGTCAGACTTTGAAAAATTTCTGGCCAGCATGGGACTTTGAAAAAATTCTGGCCAGCATGGGACTTTGAAATATTTCAGGCAGGCGTGAGACTTAGAAAAAATTCTGGCCAGCATGGGACTTTGAAATATTTCAGGTAGGCGTCAGACTTAGAAAAAATTCTGGCCAGCAAGGGACTTTGAAAATTTTCGGCCAGGCGTCAGACTTAGAAAAAATTCTGTCCAGCATGGGACTTTGAAAATTTTCGGCCAGGCGTCAGACTTTGAAAAAATTCTGGCCAGCATGGGACTTTGAAATATTTCAAGCAGGCGTGAGACTTTGAAAATTTTCGGCCAGGCGTCAGACTTTGAAAAAAATTCTGGCCAGCATGGGACTTTGAAAATTTTCGGCTAGGCGTCAGACTTTGAAAAATTTCTGGCCAGCATGGGACTTTGAAAAAATTCTGGCCAGCATGGAACTTTGAAAATTTTCGGCCAGGCGTCAGACTTTGAAAAAATTCTGGCTAGCATGGGACTGAAAATTTTCGTCCAGGCATCAGACTTAGAAAATAATTCTGGCCAGCATGGGACTTTAAAATATTTCAGGTAGGCGTCAGACTGAAAATTTTCGGCCAGGCATCAGACTTTGAAAAAATTCTGGCCAGCATGGGACTTTGAAAAAATTCTGGCTAGCATGGGACTGAAAATTTTCAGCCAGGCATCAGACTTAGAAAAAATTCTGGCCAGCATGGGACTTTGAAAATTTTCGGCCAAGCGTCAGACTTAGAAAAAATTCTGGCCAGCATGGGACTTTGAAAAAATTCTGGCTAGCATGGGACTGAAAATTTTCGGCCAGGCATCAGACTTAGAAAATAATTCTGGCCAGCATGGGACTTTGAAAATTTTCAGCCAGGCATCAGACATAGAAAAAATTCTGGCCAGCATGGGACTTTGAAATATTTCAGGTAGGCGTCAGACTGAAAATTTTCGGCCAGGCATCAGACTTTGAAAAAATTCTGGCCAGCTTGGGACTTTGAAAATCTTCGGCCAAGCGTCAGACTTAGAAAAAATTCTGGCCAGCATGGGACTTAGAAAAAATTCTGGCTAGCATGGGACTTTGAAAATTTTCAGCCAGGGGTCGGACTTAGAAAAAATTCTGGCCAGCATGGGACTTTGAAAATTTTCGGCCAGGCATCAGACTTAGAAAAAATTCTGGCCAGCATGGGACTTTGAAAATTTTCGGCCAGGCGTCAGACTTTGAAAAAATTCTGGCCAGCATGGGACTTTGAAAAAATTCTGGCCAGCATGGGACTTTGAAAATATTCTGGCCAGCATGGGACTTTGAAAAAATTCTGGACAGCATGGGACTTTGAAAATTTTCAGCCAGGCATCAGACTTAGAAAAAATTCTGGCCAGCATGGGACTTTGAAAAAATTCTGGACAGCATGGGACTTTGAAAATTTTCGGCCAGGCGTCAGACTTAGAAAAAATTCTGTCCAGCATGGGACTTTGAAAATTTTCAGCCAGGCGTCAGACTTAGAAAAAAATCTGGCCAGCATGGGACTTTGAAATATTTCAGATAGGCGTCAGACTTTGAAAATTTTCGGCCAGGCGTCAGACTTAGAAAAAATTCTGGCCAGCATGGGACTTTGAAATATTTCAGGTAGGCGTCAGACTTAGAAAAAATTCTGGACAGCATGGGACTTTGAAATTTTCGGCCAGGCGTCAGACTTTGAAAAAATTCTGGCCAGCATGGGACTTTGAAATATTTCAGGCAGGCGTGAGACTTTGAAAAATTTCTGGCCAGCATGGGACTTTGAAAAAATTCTGGCCAGCATGGGACTTTGAAAATTTTCAGCCAGGGGTCGGACTTAGAAAAAATTCTGGCCAGCATGGGACTTTGAAAATATTCTGGCCAGCATGGGACTTTGAAATTTTCGGCCAGGCGTCAGACTTTGAAAAAATTCTGGCCAGCATGGGACTTTGAAATATTTCAGGCAGGCGTGAGACTTTGAAAAAATTCTGGCCAGCATGGGACTTTGAAAATTTTCAGCCAGGGGTCGGACTTAGAAAAAATTCTGGCCAGCATGGGACTTTGAAATATTTCAGGTAGGCGTCAGACTTGGAAAAAATTCTGGCCAGCATGGGACTTTGAAAATATTCTGGACAGCATGGGACTTTGAAAATTTTCGGCCAGGCGTCAGACTTAGAAAAAATTCTGGCCTGCATGGGACTTTGAAAGTTTTCGGCCAGGCGTCAGACTTAGAAAACATTCTGGCCAGCATGGGACTTTGAAAATATTCTGGCCAGCATGGGACTTTGAAAAAATTCTGGACAGCATGGGACTTTGAAAATTTTCGGCCAGGCGTCAGACTTAGAAAAAATTCTGGCCTGCATGGGACTTTGAAAATTTTCGGCCAGGCGTCAGACTTAGAAAACATTCTGGCCAGCATGGGACTTTGAAAAAATTCTGGACAGCATGGGACTTTGAAATATTTCAGGCAGGCGTGAGACTTTGAAAAAATTCTGGCCAGCATGGGACTTTGAAAATTTTCAGCCAGGGGTCGGACTTAGAAAAAATTCTGGCCAGCATGGGACTTTGAAATATTTCAGGTAGGCGTCAGACTTGGAAAAAATTCTGGCCAGCATGGGACTTTGAAAATATTCTGGACAGCATGGGACTTTGAAAATTTTCGGCCAGGCGTCAGACTTAGAAAAAATTCTGGCCTGCATGGGACTTTGAAAGTTTTCGGCCAGGCGTCAGACTTAGAAAACATTGTGGCCAGCATGGGACTTTGAAAAAATTCTGGACAGCATGGGACTTTGAAATATTTCAGGCAGGCATCAGACTTAGAAAAAATTCTGGCCAGCATGGGACTTTGAAAATATTCTGGCCAGCATGGGACTTTGAAAAAATTCTGGACAGCATGGGACTTTGAAAATTTTCAGCCAGGCATCAGATTTAGAAAAAATTCTGGCCAGCATGGGACTTTGAAAATTTTCAGCCAGGCATCAGACTTTGAAAAAAGTCTGGCCAGCATGGGACTTTGAAAAAATTCTGGACAGCATGGGACTTTGAAAATTTTCGGCCAGGTGTCAGACTTAGAAAAAATTCTGGACAGCATGGGACTTTGAAAATTTTTGGCCAAGCGTCAGACTTAGAAAAAATTCTGGCCAGCATGGGACTTTGAAAAAATTCTGGACAGCATGGGACTTTTAAATATTTCAGGCAGGCGTCAGACTTAGAAAATATTCTGGCCAGCATGGGACTTTGAAAAAATTCTGGACAGCATGGGACATTGAAAATTTTCGGCCAGGCGTCAGACTTAGAAAAAATTCTGGCCAGCATGGGACTTTGAAAATTTTCAGCCAGGCGTCAGACTTAGAAAAAATTCTGGCCAGCATGGGACTTAGAAAAAATTCTGGCCAGCATGGGACTTTGAAAATTTTCAGCCAGGCATCAGACTTAGAAAAAATTCTGGCCAGCATGGGACTTTGAAAAAATTCTGGACAGCATGGGACTTTGAAAATTTTCGGCCAGGTGTCAGACTTAGAAAAAATTCTGGACAGCATGGGACTTTGAAAATTTTTGGCCAAGCGTCAGACTTAGAAAAAATTCTGGCCAGCATGGGACTTTGAAAAAATTCTGGACAGCATGGGACTTTTAAATATTTCAGGCAGGCGTCAGACTTAGAAAATATTCTGGCCAGCATGGGACTTTGAAAAAATTCTGGACAGCATGGGACTTTGAAAATTTTCGGCCAGGCGTCAGACTTAGAAAAAATTCTGGCCAGCATGGGACTTTGAAAATTTTCAGCCAGGCGTCAGACTTAGAAAAAATTCTGGCCAGCATGGGACTTTGAAAATTTTCGGCCAGGAGTCAGACTTAGAAAAAATTCTGGCCAGCGTGGGACTTTGAAAATTTTCGGCCAGGCGTCAGACTTAGAAAAAATTCTGGCCTGCATGGGACTTTGAAAAAATTCTGGACAGCATGGGACTTTGAAAATTTTCGGCCAGGCATCAGACTTAGAAAAAATTCTGGCCAGCATGGGACTTTGAAAATTTTCAGCCAGGCATCAGACTTAGAAAAAATTCTGGCCAGCATGGGACTTTGAAAATATTCTGGCCAGCATGGGACTTTGAAAAAATTCTAGACAGCATGGGACTTTTCAGCCAGGCATCAGACTTTGAAAAAATTCTGGCCAGCATGGGACTTTGAAAAAATTCTGGCCAGCATGGGACTTTGAAAATTTTCAGCCAGGCATCAGACTTAGAAAAAATTCTGGCCAGCATGGGACTTTGAAAATTTTCAGCCAGGCATCAGACTTTGAAAAAAGTCTGGCCAGCATGGGACTTTGAAAAAATTCTGGACAGCATGGGACTTTGAAAATTTTCGGCCAGGTGTCAGACTTAGAAAAAATTCTGGACAGCATGGGACTTTGAAAATTTTTGGCCAAGCGTCAGACTTAGAAAAAATTCTGGCCAGCATGGGACTTTGAAAAAATTCTGGACAGCATGGGACTTTTAAATATTTCAGGCAGGCGTCAGACTTAGAAAATATTCTGGCCAGCATGGGACTTTGAAAAAATTCTGGACAGCATGGGACATTGAAAATTTTCGGCCAGGCGTCAGACTTAGAAAAAATTCTGGCCAGCATGGGACTTTGAAAATTTTCAGCCAGGCGTCAGACTTAGAAAAAATTCTGGCCAGCATGGGACTTAGAAAAAATTCTGGCCAGCATGGGACTTTGAAAATTTTCAGCCAGGCATCAGACTTAGAAAAAATTCTGGCCAGCATGGGACTTTGAAAAAATTCTGGACAGCATGGGACTTTGAAAATTTTCGGCCAGGTGTCAGACTTAGAAAAAATTCTGGACAGCATGGGACTTTGAAAATTTTTGGCCAAGCGTCAGACTTAGAAAAAATTCTGGCCAGCATGGGACTTTGAAAAAATTCTGGACAGCATGGGACTTTTAAATATTTCAGGCAGGCGTCAGACTTAGAAAATATTCTGGCCAGCATGGGACTTTGAAAAAATTCTGGACAGCATGGGACTTTGAAAATTTTCGGCCAAGCGTCAGACTTAGAAAAAATTCTGGCCAGCATGGGACTTTGAAAATTTTCAGCCAGGCGTCAGACTTAGAAAAAATTCTGGCCAGCATGGGACTTTGAAAATTTTCGGCCAGGAGTCAGACTTAGAAAAAATTCTGGCCAGCGTGGGACTTTGAAAATTTTCGGCCAGGCGTCAGACTTAGAAAAAATTCTGGCCTGCATGGGACTTTGAAAAAATTCTGGACAGCATGGGACTTTGAAAATTTTCGGCCAGGCATCAGACTTAGAAAAAATTCTGGCCAGCATGGGACTTTGAAAATTTTCAGCCAGGCATCAGACTTAGAAAAAATTCTGGCCAGCATGGGACTTTGAAAATATTCTGGCCAGCATGGGACTTTGAAAAAATTCTGGACAGCATGGGACTTTTCAGCCAGGCATCAGACTTTGAAAAAATTCTGGCCAGCATGGGACTTTGAAAAAATTCTGGCCAGCATGGGACTTTGAAAATTTTCAGCCAGGCATCAGACTTAGAAAAAATTCTGGCCAGCATGGGACTTAGAAAAAATTCTGGCCAGCATGGGACTTTGAAAATTTTCAGCCAGGCATCAGACTTAGAAAAAATTCTGGCCAGCATGGGACTTTGAAAAAATTCTGGACAGCATGGGACTTTGAAAATTTTCGGCCAGGTGTCAGACTTAGAAAAAATTCTGGACAGCATGGGACTTTGAAAATTTTTGGCCAAGCGTCAGACTTAGAAAAAATTCTGGCCAGCATGGGACTTAGAAAAAATTCTGGCCTGCATGGGACTTTTAAATATTTCAGGCAGGCGTCAGACTTAGAAAATATTCTGGCCAGCATGGGACTTTGAAAAAATTCTGGACAGCATGGGACTTTGAAAATTTTCGGCCAGGCGTCAGACTTAGAAAAAATTCTGGCCTGCATGGGACTTTGAAAATTTTCGGCCAGGCGTCAGACTTAGAAAAAATTCTGGCCAGCATGGGACTTTGAAAAAATCCTGGCCAGCATGGGACTTTGAAAATTTTCGGCCAGGCGTCAGACTTAGAAAAAATTCTGGCCTGCATGGGACTTTGAAAATTTTTGGCCAAGCGTCAGACTTAGAAAAAATTCTGGCCTGCATGGGACTTTGAAAAAATTCTGGCCAGCATGGGACTTAGAAAAAATTCTGGCCTGCATGGGACTTTTAAATATTTCAGGCAGGCGTCAGACTTAGAAAATATTCTGGCCAGCATGGGACTTTGAAAAAATTCTGGACAGCATGGGACTTTGAAAATTTTCGGCCAGGCGTCAGACTTAGAAAAAATTCTGGCCAGCATGGGACTTTGAAAATTTTCAGCCAGGCGTCAGACTTAGAAAAAATTCTGGCCAGCATGGGACTTTGAAAATATTCTGGCCAGCATGGGACTTTGAAAAAATTCTGGACAGCATGGGACTTTTCAGCCAGGCATCAGACTTTGAAAAAATTCTGGCCAGCATGGGACTTTGAAAAAATTCTGGCCAGCATGGGACTTTGAAAATTTTCAGCCAGGCATCAGACTTAGAAAAAATTCTGGCCAGCATGGGACTTTGAAAATTTTTGGCCAAGCGTCAGACTTAGAAAAAATTCTGGCCAGCATGGGACTTTGAAAAAATTCTGGCCAGCATGGGACTTAGAAAAAATTCTGGCCTGCATGGGACTTTTAAATATTTCAGGCAGGCGTCAGACTTAGAAAATATTCTGGCCAGCATGGGACTTTGAAAAAATTCTGGACAGCATGGGACTTTGAAAATTTTCGGCCAGGCGTCAGACTTAGAAAAAATTCTGGCCAGCATGGGACTTTGAAAATGTTCAGCCAGGCGTCAGACTTAGAAAAAATTCTGGCCAGCATGGGACTTTGAAAATATTCTGGCCAGCATGGGACTTTGAAAAAATTCTGGACAGCATGGGACTTTTCAGCCAGGCATCAGACTTTGAAAAAATTCTGGCCAGCATGGGACTTAGAAAAAATTCTGGCCAGCATGGGACTTTGAAAATTTTCAGCCAGGCGTCAGACTTAGAAAAAATTCTGGCCTGCATGGGACTTTGAAAATTTTCGGCCAGGCGTCAGACTTAGAAAAAATTCTGGCCTGCATGGGACTTTGAAAAAATCCTGGCCAGCATGGGACTTTGAAAATTTTCGGCCAGGCGTCAGACTTAGAAAAAATTCTGGCCTGCATGGGACTTTGAAAATTTTTGGCCAAGCGTCAGACTTAGAAAAAATTCTGGCCAGCATGGGACTTTGAAAATTTTCGGCCAGGAGTCAGACTTAGAAAAAATTCTGGCCAGCATGGGACTTTGAAAATTTTCGGCCAGGCGTCAGACTTAGAAAAAATTCTGGCCTGCATGGGACTTTGAAAAAATTCTGGCCAGCATGGGACTTTGAAAATTTTCAGCCAGGCGTCAGACTTAGAAAAAATTCTGGCCAGCATGGGACTTTGAAAATTTTCAGCCAGGCATCAGACTTAGAAAAAATTCTGGCCAGCATGGGACTTTGAAAAAATTCTGGACAGCATGGGACTTTGAAATTTTTCGGCCAGGTGTCAGACTTAGAAAACATTCTGGACAGCATGGGACTTTGAAAATTTTTGGCCAAGCGTCAGACTTAGAAAAAATTCTGGCCAGCATGGGACTTTGAAAAAATTCTGGCCAGCATGGGACTTTGAAAAAATTCTTGCCAGCATGGGACTTTGAAAATTTTCGGCCAGGCGTCAGACTTAGAAAAAATTCTGGCCTGCATGGGACTTTGAAAATTTTCGGCCAGGCGTCAGACTTAGAAAAAATTCTGGCCAGCATGGGACTTTGAAAAAATTCTGGACAGCATGGGACTTTGAAATATTTCAGGCAGGCTTCAGACTTAGAAAAAATTCTGGCCAGCATGGGACTTTGAAAATATTCTGGGCAGCATGGGACTTTGAAAATTTTCAGCCAGGCATCAGACTGAAAAAATTCTGGACAGCATGGGACTTTGAAAATTTTTGGCCAAGCGTCAGACTTAGAAAAAATTCTGGCCAGCATGGGACTTTGAAAAGATTCTGGCCAGCATGGGACTTTGAAAAAATTCTTGCCAGCATGGGACTTTTAAATATTTCCGGCAGGCGTCAGACTTAGAAAATATTCTGGCCAGCATGGGACTTTGAAAAAATTCTGGACAGCATGGGACTTTGAAAATTTTCGGCCAGGCGTCAGACTTAGAAAAAATTCTGGCCTGCATGGGACTTTGAAATATTTCAGGCAGGCGTCAGACTTAGAAAAAATTCTGGCCAGCATGGGACTTTGAAAATTTTCAGCCAGGCGTCAGACTGAGAAAAAATTCTGGCCAGCATGGGACTTTGAAAATTTTCGGCCAGGAGTCAGACTTAGAAAAAATTCTGGCCTGCATGGGACTTTGAAAATTTTCGGCCAGGCGTCAGACTTAGAAAAAATTCTGGCCAGCATGGGACTTTGAAAATTTTCGGCCAGGAGTCAGACTTAGAAAAAATTCTGGCCTGCATGGGACTTTGAAATATTTCAGGCAGGCGTCAGACTTAGAAAAAATTCTGGCCAGCATGGGACTTTGAAAATTTTCAGCCAGGCGTCAGACTTAGAAACAATTCTGGCCTGCATGGGACTTTGAAATATTTCAGGCAGGCGTCAGACTTAGAAAAAATTCTGGCCAGCATGGGACTTTGAAAATTTTCAGCCAGGCATCAGACTTAGAAAAAATTCTGGCCAGCATGGGACTTTGAAAATTTTCAGCCAGGCATCAGACTTAGAAAAAATTCTGGCCAGCATGGGACTTTGAAAATTTTCGGCCAGGAGTCAGACTTAGAAAAAATTCTGGCCTGCATGGGACTTTGAAATATTTCAGGCAGGCGTCAGACTTAGAAAAAATTCTGGCCAGCATGGGACTTTGTAAATTTTCAGCCAGGCATCAGACTTAGAAAAAATTCTGGCCAGCATGGGACTTTGAACATTTTCGGCCAGGCGTCAGACTTAGAAAAAATTCTGGCCAGCATGGGACTTTGAAAAAATTCTGGACAGCATGGGACTTTGAAATATTTCAGTCAGGCGTCAGACTTAGAAAAAATTCTGGCCAGCATGGGACTTTGAAAAAATTCTGGCCAGCATGGGACTTTGAAAATTTTCGGCCAGGCGTCAGACTTAGAAAAAATTCTGGCCAGCATGGGACTTTGAAAAAATTCTGGACAGCATGGGACTTTGAAAATTTTCGGCCAGGTGTCAGACTTAGAAAAAATTCTGGACAGCATGGGACTTTGAAAATTCTTGGCCAAGCGTCAGACTTAGAAAAAATTCTGGCCAGCATGGGACTTTGAAAAAATTCTGGCCAGCATGGGACTTTGAAAAAATTCTTGCCAGCATGGGACTTAGAAAAAATTCTGGCCTGCATGGGACTTTTAAATATTTCCGGCAGGCGTCAGACTTAGAAAATATTCTGGCCAGCATGGGACTTTGAAAAAATTCTGGACAGCATGGGACTTTGAAAATTTTCGGCCAGGCGTCAGACTTAGAAAAAATTCTGGCCTGCATGGGACTTTGAAAATTTTCGGCCAGGCGTCAGACTTAGAAAAAATTCTGGCCAGCATGGGACTTTGAAAAAATTCTGGACAGCATGGGACTTTGAAATATTTCAGGCAGGCGTCAGACTTAGAAAAAATTCTGGCCAGCATGGGACTTTGAAAATATTCTGGCCAGCATGGGACTTTGAAAAAATTCTGGACAGCATGGGACTTTGAAAATTTTCGGCCAGGCATCAGACTTAGAAAAAATTCTGGCCAGCATGGGACTTTGAAAAAATTCTGTCCAGCATGGGACATTGAAAATTTTCGGCCAGGCGTCAGACTTAGAAAAAATTCTGGCCTGCATCGGACTTTGAAATATTTCAGGCAGGCGTCAGACTTAGAAAAAATTCTGGCCAGCATGGGACTTTGAAAATTTTCAGCCAGGCGTCAGACTTAGAAAAAATTCTGGCCAGCATGGGACTTTGAAAATTTTCGGCCAGGAGTCAGACTTAGAAAAAATTCTGGCCTGCATGGGACTTTGAAAATTTTCGGCCAGGCGTCAGACTTAGAAAAAATTCTGGCCTGCATGGGACTTTGAAATATTTCAGGCAGGCGTCAGACTTAGAAAAAATTCTGGCCAGCATGGGACTTTGAAAATTTTCAGCCAGGCATCAGACTTAGAAAAAATTCTGGCCAGCATGGGACTTTGAAAATTTTCAGCCAGGCATCAGACTTAGAAAAAATTCTGGCCTGCATGGGACTTTGAAATATTTCAGGCAGGCGTCAGACTTAGAAAAAATTCTGGCCAGCATGGGACTTTGTAAATTTTCAGCCAGGCATCAGACTTAGAAAAAATTCTGGCCAGCATGGGACTTTGAAAATTTTCAGCCAGGCGTCAGACTTAGAAAAAATTCTGGCCTGCATGGGACTTTGAAAATTTTCGGCCAGGCGTCAGACTTAGAAAAAATTCTGGCCAGCATGGGACTTTGAAAAAAATTCTGGAAAGCATGGGACTTTGAAATATTTCAGGCAGGCGTCAGACTTAGAAAAAATTCTGGCCAGCATGGGACTTTGAAAATATTCTGGCCAGCATGGGACTTTGAAAAAATTCTGGACAGCATGGGACTTTGAAAATTTTCGGCCAGGCGTCAGACTTAGAAAAAATTCTGGCCTGCATTGGACTTTGAAAATTTTCGGCCAGGCGTCAGACTTAGAAAAAATTCTGGCCAGCATGGGACTTTGAAAAAATTCTGGACAGCATGGGACTTTGAAATATTTCAGGCAGGCGTCAGACTTAGAAAAAATTCTGGCCAGCATGGGACTTTGAAAATTTTCGGCCAGGCGTCAGACTTAGAAAAAATTCTGGCCTGCATGGGACTTTGAAAAAATTCTGGACAGCATGGGACTTTGAAAATTTTCGGCCAGGCATCAGACTTAGAAAAAATTCTGGCCAGCATGGGACTTTGAAAAAATTCTGGACAGCATGGGAATTTGAAAATTTTCGGCCAAGCGTCAGACTTAGAAAAAATTCTGGCCAGCATGGGACTTTGAAAAAATTCTGGCCAGCATGGGACTTTGAAAAAATTCTTGCCAGCATGGGACTTAGAAAAAATTCTGGCCTGCATGGGACTTTTAAATATTTCCGGCAGGCGTCAGACTTAGAAAATATTCTGGCCAGCATGGGACTTTGAAAAAATTCTGGACAGCATGGGACTTAGAAAAAATTCTGGCCTGCATGGGACTTTTAAATATTTCCGGCAGGCGTCAGACTTAGAAAATATTCTGGCCAGCATGGGACTTTGAAAAAATTCTGGACAGCATGGGACTTTTAAAATTTTCGGCCAGGCGTCAGACTTAGAAAAAATTCTGGCATGCATGGGACTTTGAAAATTTTCGGCCAGGCGTCAGACTTAGAAAAAATTCTGGCCAGCATGGGACTTTGAAAAAATTCTGGCCAGCATGGGACTTTGAAAATTTTCGGCCAGGCGTCAGACTTAGAAAAAATTCTGGCCTGCATGGGACTTTGAAATATTTCAGGCAGGCGTCAGACTTAGAAAAAATTCTGGCCAGCATGGGACTTTGAAAATTTTCAGCCAGGCGTCAGACTTAGAAAAAATTCTGGCCAGCATGGGACTTTGAAAATTTTCGGCCAGGAGTCAGACTTAGAAAAAATTCTGGCCTGCATGGGACTTTGAAAATTTTCGGCCAGGCGTCAGACTTAGAAAAAATTCTGGCCAGCATGGGACTTTGAAAATTTTCGGCCAGGAGTCAGACTTAGAAAAAATTCTGGCCAGCATGGGACTTTGAAAATTTTCAGCCAGGCGTCAGACTTAGAAACAATTCTGGCCTGCATGGGACTTTGAAATATTTCAGGCAGGCGTCAGACTTAGAAAAAATTCTGGCCAGCATGGGACTTTGAAAATTTTCAGCCAGGCATCAGACTTAGAAAAAATTCTGGCCAGCATGGGACTTTGAAAATTTTCAGCCAGGCATCAGACTTAGAAAAAATTCTGGCCAGCATGGGACTTTGAAAATTTTCGGCCAGGAGTCAGACTTAGAAAAAATTCTGGCCAGCATGGGACTTTGTAAATTTTCAGCCAGGCATCAGACTTAGAAAAAATTCTGGCCAGCATGGGACTTTGAACATTTTCGGCCAGGCGTCAGACTTAGAAAAAATTCTGGCCAGCATGGGACTTTGAAAAAATTCTGGACAGCATGGGACTTTGAAATATTTCAGTCAGGCGTCAGACTTAGAAAAAATTCTGGCCAGCATGGGACTTTGAAAAAATTCTGGCCAGCATGGGACTTTGAAAATTTTCGGCCAGGCGTCAGACTTAGAAAAAATTCTGGCCAGCATGGGACTTTGAAAAAATTCTGGACAGCATGGGACTTTGAAAATTTTCGGCCAGGTGTCAGACTTAGAAAAAATTCTGGACAGCATGGGACTTTGAAAATTCTTGGCCAAGCGTCAGACTTAGAAAAAATTCTGGCCAGCATGGGACTTTGAAAAAATTCTGGCCAGCATGGGACTTTGAAAAAATTCTTGCCAGCATGGGACTTAGAAAAAATTCTGGCCTGCATGGGACTTTTAAATATTTCCGGCAGGCGTCAGACTTAGAAAATATTCTGGCCAGCATGGGACTTTGAAAAAATTCTGGACAGCATGGGACTTTGAAAATTTTCGGCCAGGCGTCAGACTTAGAAAAAATTCTGGCCTGCATGGGACTTTGAAAATTTTCGGCCAGGCGTCAGACTTAGAAAAAATTCTGGCCAGCATGGGACTTTGAAAAAATTCTGGACAGCATGGGACTTTGAAATATTTCAGGCAGGCGTCAGACTTAGAAAAAATTCTGGCCAGCATGGGACTTTGAAAATATTCTGGCCAGCATGGGACTTTGAAAAAATTCTGGACAGCATGGGACTTTGAAAATTTTCGGCCAGGCATCAGACTTAGAAAAAATTCTGGCCTGCATGGGACTTTGAAAATTTTCGGCCAGGCGTCAGACTTAGAAAAAATTCTGGCCAGCATGGGACTTTGAAAAAATTCTGTCCAGCATGGGACATTGAAAATTTTCGGCCAGGCGTCAGACTTAGAAAAAATTCTGGCCTGCATCGGACTTTGAAATATTTCAGGCAGGCGTCAGACTTAGAAAAAATTCTGGCCAGCATGGGACTTTGAAAATTTTCAGCCAGGCGTCAGACTTAGAAAAAATTCTGGCCAGCATGGGACTTTGAACATTTTCGGCCAGGAGTCAGACTTAGAAAAAATTCTGGCCTGCATGGGACTTTGAAAATTTTCGGCCAGGCGTCAGACTTAGAAAAAATTCTGGCCTGCATGGGACTTTGAAATATTTCAGGCAGGCGTCAGACTTAGAAAAAATTCTGGCCAGCATGGGACTTTGAAAATTTTCAGCCAGGCATCAGACTTAGAAAAAATTCTGGCCAGCATGGGACTTTGAAAATTTTCAGCCAGGCATCAGACTTAGAAAAAATTCTGGCCTGCATGGGACTTTGAAATATTTCAGGCAGGCGTCAGACTTAGAAAAAATTCTGGCCAGCATGGGACTTTGTAAATTTTCAGCCAGGCATCAGACTTAGAAAAAATTCTGGCCAGCATGGGACTTTGAAAATTTTCAGCCAGGCGTCAGACTTAGAAAAAATTCTGGCCTGCATGGGACTTTGAAAATTTTCGGCCAGGCGTCAGACTTAGAAAAAATTCTGGCCAGCATGGGACTTTGAAAAAAATTCTGGAAAGCATGGGACTTTGAAATATTTCAGGCAGGCGTCAGACTTAGAAAAAATTCTGGCCAGCATGGGACTTTGAAAATATTCTGGCCAGCATGGGACTTTGAAAAAATTCTGGACAGCATGGGACTTTGAAAATTTTCGGCCAGGCGTCAGACTTAGAAAAAATTCTGGCCTGCATTGGACTTTGAAAATTTTCGGCCAGGCGTCAGACTTAGAAAAAATTCTGGCCAGCATGGGACTTTGAAAAAATTCTGGACAGCATGGGACTTTGAAAATTTTCGGCCAGGCGTCAGACTTAGAAAAAATTCTGGCCTGCATGGGACTTTGAAAATTTTCGGCCAGGCGTCAGACTTAGAAAAAATTCTGGCCAGCATGGGACTTTGAAAAAATTCTGGACAGCATGGGACTTTGAAATATTTCAGGCAGGCGTCAGACTTAGAAAAAATTCTGGCCAGCATGGGACTTTGAAAATTTTCGGCCAGGCGTCAGACTTAGAAAAAATTCTGGCCTGCATGGGACTTTGAAAAAATTCTGGACAGCATGGGACTTTGAAAATTTTCGGCCAGGCATCAGACTTAGAAAAAATTCTGGCCAGCATGGGACTTTGAAAAAATTCTGGACAGCATGGGAATTTGAAAATTTTCGGCCAAGCGTCAGACTTAGAAAAAATTCTGGCCAGCATGGGACTTTGAAAAAATTCTGGCCAGCATGGGACTTTGAAAAAATTCTTGCCAGCATGGGACTTAGAAAAAATTCTGGCCTGCATGGGACTTTTAAATATTTCCGGCAGGCGTCAGACTTAGAAAATATTCTGGCCAGCATGGGACTTTGAAAAAATTCTGGACAGCATGGGACTTAGAAAAAATTCTGGCCTGCATGGGACTTTGAAAAAATTCTGGACAGCATGGGACTTTTAAAATTTTCGGCCAGGCGTCAGACTTAGAAAAAATTCTGGCCAGCATGGGACTTTGAAAAAATTCTGGACAGCATGGGACTTTGAAATATTTCAGGCAGGCGTCAGACTTAGAAAAAATTCTGGCCAGCATGGGACTTTGAAAAAATTCTGGACAGCATGGGACTTTGAAAATTTTCGGCTAGGCGTCAGACTTAGAAAAAATTCTGGCCTGCATGGGACTTTGAAAATTTTCGGCCAGGCGTCAGACTTAGAAAAAATTCTGGCCAGCATGGGACTTTGAAAAAATTCTGGCCAGCATGGGACTTTGAAAATTTTCGGCCAGGCGTCAGACTTAGAAAAAATTCTGGCCTGCATGGGACTTTGAAATATTTCAGGCAGGCGTCAGACTTAGAAAAAATTCTGGCCAGCATGGGACTTTGAAAATTTTCAGCCAGGCATCAGACTTAGAAAAAATTCTGGCCAGCATGGGACTTTGAAAATTTTCAGCTAGGAGTCAGACTTAGAAAAAATTCTGGCCTGCATGGGACTTTGAAAATTTTCGGCCAGGCGTCAGACTTAGAAAAAATTCCTGCCAGCATGGGACTTTGAAAAAATTCTGGACAGCATGGGACTTTGAAATATTTCAGGCAGGCGTCAGACTTAGAAAAAATTCTGGCCAGCATGGGACTTTGAAAATTTTTGGCCAAGCGTCAGACTTAGAAAAAATTCTGGCCAGCATGGGACTTTGAAAAAATTCTGGACAGCATGGGACTTTGAAAATATTCTGGCCAGCATGGGACTTTGAAAAAATTCTGGACAGCATGGGACTTTGAAAATTTTCGGCCAGGCGTCAGACTTAGAAAAAATTCTGGCCAGCATGGGACTTTGAAAAAATTCTTGCCAGCATGGGACTTTGAAAATTTTCGGCCAGGCATCAGACTTAGAAAAGATTCTGGCCAGCATGGGACTTTGAAAATTTTCAGCTAGGAGTCAGACTTAGAAAAAATTCTGGCCTGCATGGGACTTTGAAAATTTTCGGCCAGGCGTCAGACTTAGAAAAAATTCTGGCCAGCATGGGACTTTGAAAAAATTCTGGACAGCATGGGACTTTGAAATATTTCAGGCAGGCGTCAGACTTAGAAAAAATTCTGGCCAGCATGGGACTTTGAAAAAAATCTGGCCAGCATGGGACTTTGAAATATTTCAGGCAGGCGTCAGACTTAGAAAAAATTCTGGCCAGCATGGGACTTTGAAAATTTTCAGCCAGGCATCAGACTTAGAAAAAATTCTGGCCAGCATGGGACTTTGAAAATTTTCAGCTAGGAGTCAGACTTAGAAAAAATTCTGGCCTGCATGGGACTTTGAAAATTTTCGGCCAGGCGTCAGACTTTGAAAAAATTCTGGACAGCATGGGACTTTGAAATATTTCAGGCAGGCGTCAGACTTAGAAAAAATTCTGGCCAGCATGGGACTTTGAAAATTTTTGGCCAAGCGTCAGACTTAGAAAAAATTCTGGCCAGCATGGGACTTTGAAAAAATTCTGGCCAGCATGGGACTTTGAAAATATTCTGGCCAGCATGGGACTTAGAAAAAATTCTGGCCAGCATGGGACTTTGAAAATATTCTGGCCAGCATGGGACTTTGAAAAAATTCTGGACAGCATGGGACTTTGAAAATTTTCGGCCAGGCGTCAGACTTAGAAAAAATTCTGGCCAGCATGGGACTTTGAAAGAATTCTTGCCAGCATGGGACTTAGAAAAAATTCTGGCCTGCATGGGACTTTTAAATATTTCCGGCAGGCGTCAGACTTAGAAAATATTCTGGCCAGCATGGGACTTTGAAAAAATTCTGGACAGCATGGGACTTTGAAAATTTTCGGCCAGGCGTCAGACTTAGAAAAAATTCTGGCCTGCATGGGACTTTGAAAATTTTCGGCCAGGCGTCAGACTTAGAAAAAATTCTGGTCAGCATGGGACTTTGAAAAAAATTCTGGAAAGCATGGGACTTTGAAATATTTCAGGCAGGCGTCAGACTTAGAAAAAATTCTGGCCAGCATGGGACTTTGAAAATATTCTGGCCAGCATGGGACTTTTAAATATTTCCGGCAGGCGTCAGACTTAGAAAATATTCTGGCCAGCATGGGACTTTGAAAAAATTCTGGACAGCATGGGACTTTGAAAAAAATCTGGACAGCATGGGACTTTGAAAATTTTCGGCCAGGCATCAGACTTAGAAAAAATTCTGGCCAGCATGGGACTTTGAAAAAATTCTGGACAGCATGGGAATTTGAAAATTTTCGGCCAAGCGTCAGACTTAGAAAAAATTCTGGCCAGCATGGGACTTTGAAAAAATTCTGGCCAGCATGGGACTTTGAAAAAATTCTTGCCAGCATGGGACTTAGAAAGAATTCTGGCCTGCATGGGACTTTTAAATATTTCCGGCAGGCGTCAGACTTAGAAAATATTCTGGCCAGCATGGGACTTTGAAAAAATTCTGGACAGCATGGGACTTAGAAAAAATTCTGGCCTGCATGGGACTTTTAAATATTTCCGGCAGGCGTCAGACTTAGAAAATATTCTGGCCAGCATGGGACTTTGAAAAAATTCTGGACAGCATGGGACTTTTAAAATTTTCGGCCAGGCGTCAGACTTAGAAAAAATTCTGGCATGCATGGGACTTTGAAAATTTTCGGCCAGGCGTCAGACTTAGAAAAAATTCTGGCCACCATGGGACTTTGAAAAAATTCTGGACAGCATGGGACTTTGAAATATTTCAGGCAGGCGTCAGACTTAGAAAAAATTCTGGCCAGCATGGGACTTTGAAAATATTTCCGGCAGGCGTCAGACTTAGAAAATATTCTGGCCAGCATGGGACTTTGAAAAAATTCTGGACAGCATGGGACTTTTAAAATTTTCGGCCAGGCGTCAGACTTAGAAAAAATTCTGGCATGCATGGGACTTTGAAAATTTTCGGCAGGCGTCAGACTTAGAAAATATTCTGGCCAGCATGGGACTTTGAAAAAATTCTGGACAGCATGGGACTTTGAAAAAAATCTGGACAGCATGGGACTTTGAAAATTTTCGGCCAGGCATCAGACTTAGAAAAAATTCTGGCCAGCATGGGACTTTGAAAAAATTCTGGACAGCATGGGAATTTGAAAATTTTCGGCCAAGCGTCAGACTTAGAAAAAATTCTGGCCAGCATGGGACTTTGAAAAAATTCTGGCCAGCATGGGACTTTGAAAAAATTCTTGCCAGCATGGGACTTAGAAAGAATTCTGGCCTGCATGGGACTTTTAAATATTTCCGGCAGGCGTCAGACTTAGAAAATATTCTGGCCAGCATGGGACTTTGAAAAAATTCTGGACAGCATGGGACTTAGAAAAAATTCTGGCCTGCATGGGACTTTTAAATATTTCCGGCAGGCGTCAGACTTAGAAAATATTCTGGCCAGCATGGGACTTTGAAAAAATTCTGGACAGCATGGGACTTTTAAAATTTTCGGCCAGGCGTCAGACTTAGAAAAAATTCTGGCATGCATGGGACTTTGAAAATTTTCGGCCAGGCGTCAGACTTAGAAAAAATTCTGGCCACCATGGGACTTTGAAAAAATTCTGGACAGCATGGGACTTTGAAATATTTCAGGCAGGCGTCAGACTTAGAAAAAATTCTGGCCAGCATGGGACTTTGAAAATATTTCCGGCAGGCGTCAGACTTAGAAAATATTCTGGCCAGCATGGGACTTTGAAAAAATTCTGGACAGCATGGGACTTTTAAAATTTTCGGCCAGGCGTCAGACTTAGAAAAAATTCTGGCATGCATGGGACTTTGAAAATTTTCGGCCAGGCGTCAGACTTAGAAAAAATTCTGGCCAGCATGGGACTTTGAAAAAATTCTGGACAGCATGGGACTTTGAAATATTTCAGGCAGGCGTCAGACTTAGAAAAAATTCTGGCCTGCATGGGACTTTTAAATATTTCCGGCAGGCGTCAGACTTAGAAAAAATTCTGGCCAGCATGGGACTTTGAAAAAAATTCTGGAAAGCATGGGACTTTGAAATATTTCAGGCAGGCGTCAGACTTAGAAAAAATTCTGGCCAGCATGTGACTTTGAAAATATTCTGGCCAGCATGGGACTTTTAAATATTTCCGGCAGGCGTCAGACTTAGAAAATATTCTGGCCAGCATGGGACTTTGAAAAAATTCTGGACAGAATGGGACTTAGAAAAAATTCTGGCCTGCATGGGACTTTTAAATATTTCCGGCAGGCGTCAGACTTAGAAAATATTCTGGCCAGCATGGGATTTTGAAAAAATTCTGGACAGCATGGGACTTAGAAAAAATTCTGGCCTGCATGTGACTTTGAAAATATTCTGGCCAGCATGGGACTTTTAAATATTTCCGGCAGGCGTCAGACTTAGAAAAAATTCTGGCCAGCATGTGACTTTGAAAATATTCTGGCCAGCATGGGACTTTTAAATATTTCCGGCAGGCGTCAGACTTAGAAAATATTCTGGCCAGCATGGGACTTTGAAAAAATTCTGGACAGCATGGGACTTAGAAAAAATTCTGGCCTGCATGGGACTTTTAAATATTTCCGGCAGGCGTCAGACTTAGAAAATATTCTGGCCAGCATGGGACTTTGAAAAAATTCTGGACAGCATGGGACTTTTAAAATTTTCGGCCAGGCGTCAGACTTAGAAAAAATTCTGGCCTGCATGGGACTTAGAAAATTTTCGGCCAGGCGTCAGACTTAGAAAAAATTCTGGCCAGCATGGGACTTTGAAAAAATTCTGGACAGCATGGGACTTTGAAATATTTCAGGCAGGCGTCAGACTTTGAAAAAATTCTGGACAGCATGGGACTTTGAAAAAATTCTGGACAGCATGGGACTTTGAAAATTTTCGGCCAGGCGTCAGACTTAGAAAAAATTCTGGCCTGCATGGGACTTTGAAAATTTTCGGCCAGGCGTCAGACTTAGAAAAAATTCTGGCCAGCATGGGACTTTGAAAATTTTCGGCCAGGCGTCAGACTTAGAAAAAATTCTGGCCTGCATGGGACTTTGAAATATTTCAGGCAGGCGTCAGACTTAGAAAAAATTCTGGCCAGCATGGGACTTTGAAAATTTTCGGCCAGGAGTCAGACTTAGAAAAAATTCTGGCCTGCATGGGACTTTGAAAATTTTCGGCCAGGTGTCAGACTTAGAAAAAATTCTGGCCTGCATGGGACTTTGAAATATTTCAGGCAGGCGTCAGACTTAGAAAAAATTCTGGCCAGCATGGGACTTTGAAAATTTTCAGCCAGGCATCAGACTTAGAAAAAATTCTGGCCAGCATGGGACTTTGAAAATTTTCGGCCAGGCGTCAGACTTAGAAAAAATTCTGGCCAGCATGGGACTTTGAAAAAATTCTGGACAGCATGGGACTTTGAAATATTTCAGGAAGGCGTCAGACTTTGAAAAAATTCTGGCCAGCATGGGACTTTGAAAAAATTCTGGCCAGCATGGGACTTTGAAAATTTTCAGCCAGGCGTCAGACTTAGAAAAAATTCTGGCCTGCATGGGACTTTGAAAATTTTCGGCCAGGCGTCAGACTTAGAAAAAATTCTGGCCAGCATGGGACTTTGAAAAAAATTCTGGAAAGCATGGGACTTTGAAAATATTCTGGCCAGCATGGGACTTAGAAAAAATTCTGGCCAGCATGGGACTTTGAAAATATTCTGGCCAGCATGGGACTTTGAAAAAATTCTGGACAGCATGGGACTTTGAAAATTTTCGGCCAGGCGTCAGACTTAGAAAAAATTCTGGCCAGCATGGGACTTTGAAAAAATTCTTGCCAGCATGGGACTTAGAAAAAATTCTGGCCTGCATGGGACTTTTAAATATTTCCGGCAGGCGTCAGACTTAGAAAATATTCTGGCCAGCATGGGACTTTGAAAAAATTCTGGACAGCATGGGACTTAGAAAAAATTCTGGCCTGCATGGGACTTTTAAATATTTCCGGCAGGCGTCAGACTTAGAAAATATTCTGGCCAGCATGGGACTTTGAAAAAATTCTGGACAGCATGGGACTTAGAAAAAATTCTGGCCAGCATGGGACTTTGAAAATTTTCAGCCAGGCATCAGACTTAGAAAAAATTCTGGCCAGCATGGGACTTTGAAAATTTTCGGCCAGGCGTCAGACTTAGAAAAAATTCTGGCCAGCATGGGACTTTGAAAAAATTCTGGACAGCATGGGACTTTGAAATATTTCAGGCAGGCGTCAGACTTTGAAAAAATTCTGGCCAGCATGGGACTTTGAAAAAATTCTGGCCAGCATGGGACTTTGAAAATTTTCAGCCAGGCGTCAGACTTAGAAAAAATTCTGGCCTGCATGGGACTTTGAAAATTTTCGGCCAGGCGTCAGACTTAGAAAAAATTCTGGCCAGCATGGGACTTTGAAAAAAATTCTGGCCAGCATGGGACTTTGAAAATATTCTGGCCAGCATGGGACTTTGAAAAAATTCTGGACAGCATGGGACTTTGAAAATTTTCGGCCAGGCGTCAGACTTAGAAAAAATTCTGGCCTGCATGGGACTTTGAAAATTTTCGGCCAGGCGTCAGACTTAGAAAAAATTCTGGCCAGCATGGGACTTTGAAAAAATTCTGGACAGCATGGGACTTTGAAAATTTTCGGCCAGGCGTCAGACTTAGAAAAAATTCTGGCCTGCATGGGACTTTGAAAATTTTCGGCCAGGCGTCAGACTTAGAAAAAATTCTGGCCAGCATGGGACTTTGAAAAAATTCTGGACAGCATGGGACTTTGAAATATTTCAGGCAGGCGTCAGACTTAGAAAAAATTCTGGCCAGCATGGGACTTTGAAAATATTCTGGCCAGCATGGGACTTAGAAAAAATTCTGGCCAGCATGGGACTTTGAAAATATTCTGGCCAGCATGGGACTTTGAAAAAATTCTGGACAGCATGGGACTTTGAAAATTTTCGGCCAGGCGTCAGACTTAGAAAAAATTCTGGCCAGCATGGGACTTTGAAAATTTTCGGCCAGGCGTCAGACTTAGAAAAAATTCTGGCCTGCATGGGACTTTGAAATATTTCAGGCAGGCGTCAGACTTAGAAAAAATTCTGGCCAGCATGGGACTTTGAAAATTTTCAGCCAGGCGTCAGACTTAGAAAAAATTCTGGCCAGCATGGGACTTTGAAAATTTTCGGCCAGGAGTCAGACTTATAAAAAATTCTGGACAGCATGGGACTTTGAAAATTTTCGGCCAGGCATCAGACTTAGAAAAAATTCTGGCCAGCATGGGACTTTGAAAATTTTCAGCCAGGCATCAGACTTAGAAAAAATTCTGGCCAGCATGGGACTTTGAAAAAATTCTTGCCAGCATGCGACTTAGAAAAAATTCTGGCCTGCATGGGACTTTTAAATATTTCCGGCAGGCGTCAGACTTAGAAAATTTTCTGGCCAGCATGGGACTTTGAAAAAATTCTGGACAGCATGGGACTTTTAAAATTTTCGGCCAGGCGTCAGACTTAGAAAAAATTCTGGCCTGCATGGGACTTAGAAAATTTTCGGCCAGGCGTCAGACTTAGAAAAAATTCTGGCCAGCATGGGACTTAGAAAATTTTCGGCCAGGCGTCAGACTTAGAAAAAATTCTGGCCAGCATGGGACTTTGAAAAAATTCTGGACAGCATGGGACTTTGAAAATTTTCGGCCAGGCGTCAGACTTTGAAAAAATTCTGGACAGCATGGGACTTTGAAAATTTTCGGCCAGGCGTCAGACTTAGAAAAAATTCTGGCCTGCATGGGACTTTGAAAATCTTCGGCCAGGCGTCAGACTTAGAAAAAATTCTGGCCAGCATGGGACTTTGAAAAAATTCTGGACAGCATGGGACTTTGAAATATTTCAGGCAGGCGTCAGACTTAGAAAAAATTCTGGCCAGCATGGGACTTTGAAAATATTCTGGCCAGCATGGGACTTAGAAAAAATTCTGGCCAGCATGGGACTTTGAAAATATTCTGGCCAGCATGGGACTTTGAAAAAATTCTGGCACGCATGGGACTTTGAAAAAATTCTTGCCAGCATGGGACTTAGAAAAAATTCTGGCCTGCATGGGACTTTGAAAATTTTCGGCCAGGCGTCAGACTTAGAAAAAATTCTGGCCAGCATGGGACTTTGAAAAAATTCTGGACAGCATGGGACTTTGAAATATTTCAGGCAGGCGTCAGACTTAGAAAATATTCTGGCCAGCATGGGACTTTGAAAAAATTCTGGACAGCATGGGACTTAGAAAAAATTCTGGCCTGCATGGGACTTTTAAATATTTCCGGCAGGCGTCAGACTTAGAAAATATTCTGGCCAGCATGGGACTTTGAAAAAATTCTGGACAGCATGGGACTTAGAAAAAATTCTGGCCTGCATGGGACTTTTAAATATTTCCGGCAGGCGTCAGACTTAGAAAATATTCTGGCCAGCATGGGACTTTGAAAAAATTCTGGACAGCATGGGACTTTTAAAATTTTCGGCCAGGCGTCAGACTTAGAAAAAATTCTGGCCTGCATGGGACTTTGAAAATTTTCAGCTAGGAGTCAGACTTAGAAAAAATTCTGGCCAGCATGGGACTTTGAAAAAATTCTGGACAGCATGGGACTTTGAAATATTTCAGGCAGGCGTCAGACTTAGAAAAAATTCTGGCCAGCATGGGACTTTGAAAAAAATCTGGCCAGCATGGGACTTTGAAAATTTTTGGCCAAGCGTCAGACTTAGAAAAAATTCTGGCCAGCATGGGACTTTGAAAAAATTCTGGCCAGCATGGGACTTTGAAAATATTCTGGCCAGCATGGGACTTAGAAAAAATTCTGGCCAGCATGGGACTTTGAAAATATTCTGGCCAGCATGGGACTTTGAAAAAATTCTGGACAGCATGGGACTTTGAAAATTTTCGGCCAGGCGTCAGACTTAGAAAAAATTCTGGCCAGCATGGGACTTTGAAAAAATTCTTGCCAGCATGGGACTTAGAAAAAATTCTGGCCTGCATGGGACTTTTAAATATTTCCGGCAGGCGTCAGACTTAGAAAATATTCTGGCCAGCATGGGACTTTGAAAAAATTCTGGACAGCATGGGACTTTGAAAATTTTCGGCCAGGCGTCAGACTTAGAAAAAATTCTGGCCTGCATGGGACTTTGAAAATTTTCGGCCAGGCGTCAGACTTAGAAAAAATTCTGGCCAGCATGGGACTTTGAAAAAAATTCTGGAAAGCATGGGACTTTGAAATATTTCAGGCAGGCGTCAGACTTAGAAAAAATTCTGGCCAGCATGTGACTTTGAAAATATTCTGGCCAGCATGGGACTTTTAAATATTTCCGGCAGGCGTCAGACTTAGAAAATATTCTGGCCTGCATGGGACTTTTAAATATTTCCGGCAGGCGTCAGACTTAGAAAAAATTCTGGCCAGCATGGGACTTTGAAAAAAATTCTGGAAAGCATGGGACTTTGAAATATTTCAGGCAGGCGTCAGACTTAGAAAAAATTCTGGCCAGCATGTGACTTTGAAAATATTCTGGCCAGCATGGGACTTTTAAATATTTCCGGCAGGCGTCAGACTTAGAAAATATTCTGGCCAGCATGGGACTTTGAAAAAATTCTGGACAGCATGGGACTTAGAAAAAATTCTGGCCTGCATGGGACTTTTAAATATTTCCGGCAGGCGTCAGACTTAGAAAAAATTCTGGCCAGCATGTGACTTTGAAAATATTCTGGCCAGCATGGGACTTTTAAATATTTCCGGCAGGCGTCAGACTTAGAAAATATTCTGGCCAGCATGGGACTTTGAAAAAATTCTGGACAGCATGGGACTTAGAAAAAATTCTGGCCTGCATGGGACTTTCAAATATTTCCGGCAGGCGTCAGACTTAGAAAATATTCTGGCCAGCATGGGACTTTGAAAAAATTCTGGACAGCATGGGACTTTTAAAATTTTCGGCCAGGCGTCAGACTTAGAAAAAATTCTGGCCTGCATGGGACTTAGAAAATTTTCGGCCAGGCGTCAGACTTAGAAAAAATTCTGGCCAGCATGGGACTTTGAAAAAATTCTGGACAGCATGGGACTTTGAAATATTTCAGGCAGGCGTCAGACTTTGAAAAAATTCTGGACAGCATGGGACTTTGAAAAAATTCTGGACAGCATGGGACTTTGAAAATTTTCGGCCAGGCGTCAGACTTAGAAAAAATTCTGGCCTGCATGGGACTTTGAAAATTTTCGGCCAGGCGTCAGACTTAGAAAAAATTCTGGCCAGCATGGGACTTTGAAAATTTTCGGCCAGGCGTCAGACTTAGAAAAAATTCTGGCCTGCATGGGACTTTGAAATATTTCAGGCAGGCGTCAGACTTAGAAAAAATTCTGGCCAGCATGGGACTTTGAAAATTTTCGGCCAGGAGTCAGACTTAGAAAAAATTCTGGCCTGCATGGGACTTTGAAAATTTTCGGCCAGGTGTCAGACTTAGAAAAAATTCTGGCCTGCATGGGACTTTGAAATATTTCAGGCAGGCGTCAGACTTAGAAAAAATTCTGGCCAGCATGGGACTTTGAAAATTTTCAGCCAGGCATCAGACTTAGAAAAAATTCTGGCCAGCATGGGACTTTGAAAATTTTCGGCCAGGCGTCAGACTTAGAAAAAATTCTGGCCAGCATGGGACTTTGAAAAAATTCTGGACAGCATGGGACTTTGAAATATTTCAGGAAGGCGTCAGACTTTGAAAAAATTCTGGCCAGCATGGGACTTTGAAAAAATTCTGGCCAGCATGGGACTTTGAAAATTTTCGGCCAGGTGTCAGACTTAGAAAAAATTCTGGCCAGCATGGGACTTTGAAAATTTTCAGCCAGGCGTCAGACTTAGAAAAAATTCTGGCCTGCATGGGACTTTGAAAATTTTCGGCCAGGCGTCAGACTTAGAAAAAATTCTGGCCAGCATGGGACTTTGAAAAAAATTCTGGAAAGCATGGGACTTTGAAATATTTCAGGCAGGCGTCAGACTTAGAAAAAATTCTGGCCAGCATGGGACTTTGAAAAAATTCTGGACAGCATGGGACTTTGAAAATTTTCGGCCAGGTGTCAGACTTAGAAAAAATTCTGGACAGCATGGGACTTTGAAAATTTTTGGCCAAGCGTCAGACTTAGAAAAAATTCTGGCCAGCATGGGACTTTGAAAAAATTCTGGCCAGCATGGGACTTTGAAAAAATTCTTGCCAGCATGGGACTTAGAAAAAATTCTGGCCTGCATGGGACTTTTAAATATTTCCGGCAGGCGTCAGACTTAGAAAATATTCTGGCCAGCATGGGACTTTGAAAAAATTCTGGACAGCATGGGACTTAGAAAAAATTCTGGCCTGCATGGGACTTTTAAATATTTCCGGCAGGCGTCAGACTTAGAAAATATTCTGGCCAGCATGGGACTTTGAAAAAATTCTGGACAGCATGGGACTTTTAAAATTTTCGGCCAGGCGTCAGACTTAGAAAAAATTCTGGCCTGCATGGGACTTAGAAAATTTTCGGCCAGGCGTCAGACTTAGAAAAAATTCTGGCCAGCATGGGACTTTGAAATATTTCAGGCAGGCATCAGACTTAGAAAAAATTCTGGCCAGCATGGGACTTTGAAAAAATTCTGGACAGCATGGGACTTTGAAAAAATTCTGGACAGCATGGGACTTTGAAAATTTTCGGCCAGGCGTCAGACTTAGAAAAAATTCTGGCCTGCATGGGACTTTGAAAATTTTCGGCCAGGCGTCAGACTTAGAAAAAATTCTGGCCTGCATGGGACTTTGAAAAAATTCTGGCCAGCATGGGACTTTGAAAAAAATTCTGGAAAGCATGGGACTTTGAAATATTTCAGGCAGGCGTCAGACTTAGAAAAAATTCTGGCCAGCATGTGACTTTGAAAATATTCTGGCCAGCATGGGACTTTTAAATATTTCCGGCAGGCGTCAGACTTAGAAAAAATTCTGGCCAGCATGGGACTTTGAAAAAATTCTGGACAGCATGGGACTTTGAAATATTTCAGGCAGGCGTCAGACTTAGAAAAAATTCTGGCCTGCATGGGACTTAGAAAAAAATTCTGGACAGCATGGGACTTTGAAATATTTCAGGCAGGCGTCAGACTTAGAAAAAATTCTGGCCAGCATGGGACTTTGAAATATTTCAGGCAGGCGTCAGACTTAGAAAAAATTCTGGCCAGCATGGGACTTTGAAAATTTTCGGCCAGGAGTCAGACTTAGAAAAAATTCTGGCCTGCATGGGACTTTGAAAATTTTCGGCCAGGTGTCATACTTAGAAAAAATTCTGGCCTGCATGGGACTTTGAAATATTTCAGGCAGGCGTCAGACTTAGAAAAAATTCTGGCCAGCATGGGACTTTGAAAATTTTCAGCCAGGCATCAGACTTAGAAAAAATTCTGGCCAGCATGGGACTTTGAAAATTTTCGGCCAGGCGTCAGACTTAGAAAAAATTCTGGCCAGCATGGGACTTTGAAAAAATTCTGGACAGCATGGGACTTTGAAATATTTCAGGCAGGCGTCAGACTTTGAAAAAATTCTGGCCAGCATGGGACTTTGAAAATTTTCAGCCAGGCGTCAGACTTTGAAAAAATTCTGGCCTGCATGGGACTTTGAAAATTTTCGGCCAGGCGTCAGACTTAGAAAAAATTCTGGCCAGCATGGGACTTTGAAAAAAATTCTGGAAAGCATGGGACTTTGAAATATTTCAGGCAGGCGTCAGACTTAGAAAAAATTCTGGCCAGCATGGGACTTTGAAAATTTTCGGCCAGTCATCAGACTTAGAAAAAATTCTGGCCAGCATGGGACTTTGAAAATTTTCAGCCAGGCATCAGACTTAGAAAAAATTCTGGCCTGCATGGGACTTTGAAAAAATTCTGGACAGCATGGGACTTTGTAAATTTTCAGCCAGGCATCAGACTTAGAAAAAATTCTTGCCAGCATGGGACTTAGAAAAAATTCTGGCCTGCATGGGACTTTGAAAAAATTCTGGACAGCATGGGACTTTGAAAATTTTCAGCCAGGCATCAGACTTAGAAAAAATTCTGGCCAGCATGGGACTTAGAAAAAATTCTGGCCAGCATGGGACTTTGAAAATTTTCAGCCAGGCATCAGACTTTGAAAAAATTCTGGCCAGCATGGGACTTAGAAAAAATTCTGGCCAGCATGGGACTTTGAAAAAATTCTGGCCAGCATGGGACTTTGAAAAAATCTTGCCAGCATGGGACTTAGAAAATATTCTGCCAGGCATCAGACTTAGAAAAAATTCTGGCCAGCATGGGACTTAGAAAAAATTCTGGCCAGCATGGGACTTTGAAAATTTTCAGCCAGGCATCAGACTTTGAAAAAATTCTGGCCAGCATGGGACTTAGAAAAAATTCTGGCCAGCATGGGACTTTGAAAAAATTCTGGACAGCATGGGACTTTGAAAATTTTTGGCCAAGCGTCAGACTTAGAAAAAATTCTGGCCAGCATGGGACTTTGAAAAAATTCTGGACAGCATGGGACTTTGAAAATTTTCGGCCAGGCATCAGACTTAGAAAAAATTCTGGCCAGCATGGGACTTTGAAAATTTTCAGCCAGGCATCAGACTTAGAAAAAATTCTGGCCAGCATGGGACTTTGAAAAAATTCTGGCCAGCATGGGACTTTGAAAATTTTCAGCCAGGCATCAGACTTTGAAAAAATTCTGGCCAGCATGGGACTTAGAAAAAATTCTGGCCAGCATGGGACTTTGAAAATTTTCAGCCAGGCATCAGACTTAGAAATAATTCTGGCCAGCATGGGACTTTGAAAAAATTCTGGACAGCATGGGACTTTGAAATATTTCAGGCAGGCGTCAGACTTAGAAAAAATTCTGGCCAGCATGGGACTTTGAAAATATTCTGGCCAGCATGGGACTTTGAAAATTTTCGGCCAGGCGTCAGACTTAGAAAAAATTCTGGCCAGCATGGGACTTTGAAAAAATTCTGGACAGCATGGGACTTTGAAAATTTTCGGCCAGGCGTCAGACTTAGAAAAAATTCTGGCCAGCATGGGACTTTGAAAAAATTCTGGCCAGCATGGGACTTAGAAAAAATTCTGGCCAGCATGGGACTTTGAAAATTTTCAGCCAGGCATCAGACTTAGAAAAAATTCTGGCCAGCATGGGACTTTGAAAAAATTCTGGACAGCATGGGACTTTGAAATATTTCAGGCAGGCGTCAGACTTAGAAAAAATTCTGGCCAGCATGGGACTTTGAAAATATTCTGGCCAGCATGGGACTTTGAAAAAATTCTGGACAGCATGGGACTTTGAAAATTTTCGGCCAGGCGTCAGACTTAGAAAAAATTCTGGCCAGCATGGGACTTTGAAAAAATTCTGGCCAGCATGGGACTTTGAAAAAATTCTTGCCAGCATGGGACTTAGAAAAAATTCTGGCCAGCATGGGACTTTGAAAATTTTCAGCCAGGCATCAGACTTAGAAAAAATTCTGGCCAGCATGGGACTTTGAAAAAATTCTGGCCAGCATGGGACTTTGAAAATTTTCGGCCAGGCATCAGACTTAGAAAAAATTCTGGCCAGCATGGGACTTTGAAAAAATTCTGGCCAGCATGGGACTTTGAAAAAATCTTGCCAGCATGGGACTTAGAAAATATTCTGGCCAGCATGGGACTTTGAAAAAATTCTGGACAGCATGGGACTTTGAAAATTTTCGGCCAGGCGTCAGACTTAGAAAAAATTCTGGCCAGCATGGGACTTTGAAAAAATTCTGGCCAGCATGGGACTTTGAAAATTTTCAGCCAGGCATCAGACTTTGAAAAAATTCTGGCCAGCATGGGACAGAAAAAATTCTGGCCAGCATGGGACTTTGAAAAAATTCTGGACAGCATGGGACTTTGAAATATTTCAGGCAGGCGTCAGACTTAGAAAAAATTCTGGCCAGCATGGGACTTTGAAAATATTCTGGCCAGCATGGGACTTTGAAAAAATTCTGGACAGCATGGGACTTTGAAAATTTTCGGCCAGGCGTCAGACTTAGAAAAAATTCTGGCCAGCATGGGACTTTGAAAAAATTCTGGCCAGCATGGGACTTTGAAAATTTTCGGCCAGTCATCAGACTTAGAAAAAATTCTGGCCAGCATGGGACTTTGAAAATTTTCAGCCAGGCATCAGACTTAGAAAAAATTCTGGCCTGCATGGGACTTTGAAAAAATTCTGGACAGCATGGGACTTTGTAAATTTTCAGCCAGGCATCAGACTTAGAAAAAATTCTTGCCAGCATGGGACTTAGAAAAAATTCTGGCCTGCATGGGACTTTGAAAAAATTCTGGACAGCATGGGACTTTGAAAATTTTCAGCCAGGCATCAGACTTTGAAAAAATTCTGGCCAGCATGGGACTTAGAAAAAATTCTGGCCAGCATGGGACTTTGAAAAAATTCTGGCCAGCATGGGACTTTGAAAAAATCTTGCCAGCATGGGACTTAGAAAATATTCTGCCAGGCATCAGACTTAGAAAAAATTCTGGCCAGCATGGGACTTAGAAAAAATTCTGGCCAGCATGGGACTTTGAAAATTTTCAGCCAGGCATCAGACTTTGAAAAAATTCTGGCCAGCATGGGACTTAGAAAAAATTCTGGCCAGCATGGGACTTTGAAAAAATTCTGGACAGCATGGGACTTTGAAAATTTTTGGCCAAGCGTCAGACTTAGAAAAAATTCTGGCCAGCATGGGACTTTGAAAAAATTCTGGACAGCATGGGACTTTGAAAATTTTCGGCCAGGCATCAGACTTAGAAAAAATTCTGGCCAGCATGGGACTTTGAAAATTTTCAGCCAGGCATCAGACTTAGAAAAAATTCTGGCCAGCATGGGACTTTGAAAAAATTCTGGCCAGCATGGGACTTTGAAAATTTTCAGCCAGGCATCAGACTTTGAAAAAATTCTGGCCAGCATGGGACTTAGAAAAAATTCTGGCCAGCATGGGACTTTGAAAATTTTCAGCCAGGCATCAGACTTAGAAATAATTCTGGCCAGCATGGGACTTTGAAAAAATTCTGGACAGCATGGGACTTTGAAATATTTCAGGCAGGCGTCAGACTTAGAAAAAATTCTGGCCAGCATGGGACTTTGAAAATATTCTGGCCAGCATGGGACTTTGAAAAAATTCTGGACACCATGGGACTTTGAAAATTTTCGGCCAGGCGTCAGACTTAGAAAAAATTCTGGCCAGCATGGGACTTTGAAAAAATTCTGGACAGCATGGGACTTTGAAATATTTCAGGCAGGCGTCAGACTTAGAAAAAATTCTGGCCAGCATGGGACTTTGAAAAAATTCTGGACAGCATGGGACTTTGAAAATTTTCGGCCAGGCGTCAGACTTAGAAAAAATTCTGGCCAGCATGGGACTTTGAAAAAATTCTGGACAGCATGGGACTTTGAAAATTTTCGGCCAGGCGTCAGACTTAGAAAAAATTCTGGCCAGCATGGGACTTTGAAAAAATTCTGGCCAGCATGGGACTTTGAAAATTTTCAGCCAGGCATCAGACTTAGAAAAAATTCTGGCCAGCATGGGACTTTGAAAAAATTCTGGCCAGCATGGGACTTAGAAAAAATTCTGGCCAGCATGGGACTTTGAAAATTTTCAGCCAGGCATCAGACTTAGAAAAAATTCTGGCCAGCATGGGACTTAGAAAAAATTCTGGCCTGCATGGGACTTTGAAAATTTTCGGCCAGGCGTCAGACTTAGAAAAAATTCTGGCCAGCATGGGACTTTGAAAAAATTCTGGCCAGCATGGGACTTAGAAAAAATTCTGGCCAGCATGGGACTTTGAAAAAATTCTGGCCAGCATCAGACTTAGAAAAAATTCTGGCCAGCATGGGACTTAGAAAAAATTCTGGCCTGCATGGGACTTTGAAAATTTTCGGCCAGGCATCAGACTTAGAAAAAATTCTGGCCAGCATGGGACTTTGAAAATTTTCAGCCAGGCATCAGACTTAGAAAAAATTCTGGCCAGCATGGGACTTTGAAAAAATCTTGCCAGCATGGGACTTAGAAAATATTCTGGCCAGCATGGGACTTTGAAAAAATTCTGGACAGCATGGGACTTTGAAAATTTTCGGCCAGGCGTCAGACTTAGAAAAAATTCTGGCCTGCATGGGACTTTGAAATATTTCAGGCAGGCATCAGACTTAGAAAAAATTCTGGCCAGCATGGGACTTTGAAAAAATTCTGGCCAGCATGGGACTTTGAAAATTTTCAGCCAGGCATCAGACTTTGAAAAAATTCTGGCCAGCATGGGACTTAGAAAAAATTCTGGCCAGCATGGGACTTTGAAAAAATTCTGGACAGCATGGGACTTTGAAATATTTCAGGCAGGCGTCAGACTTAGAAAAAATTCTGGCCAGCATGGGACTTTGAAAATATTCTGGCCAGCATGGGACTTTGAAAAAATTCTGGACAGCATGGGACTTTGAAAATTTTCGGCCAGGCGTCAGACTTAGAAAAAATTCTGGCCAGCATGGGACTTTGAAAAAATTCTGGCCAGCATGGGACTTTGAAAAAATTCTGGACAGCATGGGACTTTGAAAATTTTCGGCCAGGCGTCAGACTTAGAAAAAATTCTGGCCAGCATGGGACTTTGAAAAAATTCTGGCCAGCATGGGACTTAGAAAAAATTCTGGCCAGCATGGGACTTTGAAAATTTTCAGCCAGGCATCAGACTTAGAAAAAATTCTGGCCAGCATGGGACTTTGAAAAAATTCTGGACAGCATGGGACTTTGAAAATTTTCGGCCAGGCGTCAGACTTAGAAAAAATTCTGGCCAGCATGGGACTTTGAAAAAATTCTGGCCAGCATGGGACTTAGAAAAAATTCTGGCCAGCATGGGACTTTGAAAATTTTCAGCCAGGCATCAGACTTAGAAAAAATTCTGGCCAGCATGGGACTTTGAAAAAATTCTGGACAGCATGGGACTTTGAAATATTTCAGGCAGGCGTCAGACTTAGAAAAAATTCTGGCCAGCATGGGACTTTGAAAATATTCTGGCCAGCATGGGACTTTGAAAAAATTCTGGACAGCATGGGACTTTGAAAATTTTCGGCCAGGCGTCAGACTTAGAAAAAATTCTGGCCAGCATGGGACTTTGAAAAAATTCTGGCCAGCATGGGACTTAGAAAAAATTCTGGCCAGCATGGGACTTTGAAAATTTTCAGCCAGGCATCAGACTTAGAAAAAATTCTGGCCAGCATGGGACTTTGAAAAAATTCTGGACAGCATGGGACTTTGAAATATTTCAGGCAGGCGTCAGACTTAGAAAAAATTCTGGCCAGCATGGGACTTTGAAAATATTCTGGCCAGCATGGGACTTTGAAAAAATTCTGGACAGCATGGGACTTTGAAAATTTTCGGCCAGGCGTCAGACTTAGAAAAAATTCTGGCCAGCATGGGACTTTGAAAAAATTCTGGCCAGCATGGGACTTAGAAAAAATTCTGGCCAGCATGGGACTTTGAAAATTTTCAGCCAGGCATCAGACTTAGAAAAAATTCTGGCCAGCATGGGACTTTGAAAAAATTCTGGACAGCATGGGACTTTGAAATATTTCAGGCAGGCGTCAGACTTAGAAAAAATTCTGGCCAGCATGGGACTTTGAAAAAATTCTGGCCAGCATGGGACTTAGAAAAAATTCTGGCCAGCATGGGACTTTGAAAATTTTCAGCCAGGCATCAGACTTAGAAAAAATTCTGGCCAGCATGGGACTTTGAAAAAATTCTGGACAGCATGGGACTTTGAAATATTTCAGGCAGGCGTCAGACTTAGAAAAAATTCTGGCCAGCATGGGACTTTGAAAATATTCTGGACAGCATGGGACTTTGAAAAAATTCTGGACAGCATGGGACTTTGAAAATTTTCGGCCAGGCGTCAGACTTAGAAAAAATTCTGGCCAGCATGGGACTTTGAAAAAATTCTGGCCAGCATGGGACTTTGAAAAAATTCTGGACAGCATGGGACTTTGAAAATTTTCGGCCAGCATGGGACTTAGAAAAAATTCTGGCCAGCATGGGACTTTGAAAATTTTCAGCCAGGCATCAGACTTAGAATAAATTCTGGCCAGCATGGGACTTTGAAAAAATTCTGGACAGCATGGGACTTTGAAATATTTCAGGCAGGCGTCAGACTTAGAAAAAATTCTGGCCAGCATGGGACTTTGAAAATATTCTGGCCAGCATGGGACTTTGAAAAAATTCTGGACAGCATGGGACTTTGAAAATCTTCGGCCAGGCGTCAGACTTAGAAAAAATTCTGGCCAGCATGGGACTTTGAAAATTTTCAGCCAGGCATCAGACTTAGAAAAAATTCTGGCCAGCATGGGACTTTGAAAAAATTCTGGACAGCATGGGACTTTGAAATATTTCAGGCAGGCGTCAGACTTAGAAAAAATTCTGGCCAGCATGGGACTTTGAAAATATTCTGGCCAGCATGGGACTTTGAAAAAATTCTGGACAGCATGGGACTTTGAAAATTTTCGGCCAGGCGTCAGACTTAGAAAAAATTCTGGCCAGCATGGGACTTTGAAAAAATTCTGGCCAGCATGGGACTTTGAAAAAATTCTGGACAGCATGGGACTTTGAAAATTTTCGGCCAGGCGTCAGACTTAGAAAAAATTCTGGCCAGCATGGGACTTTGAAAAAATTCTGGACAGCATGGGACTTTGAAAAAATTCTGGACAGCATGGGACTTTGAAAATTTTCGGCCAGGCGTCAGACTTAGAAAAAATTCTGGCCAGCATGGGACTTTGAAAAAATTCTGGCCAGCATGGGACTTAGAAAAAATTCTGGCCAGCATGGGACTTTGAAAATTTTCAGCCAGGCATCAGACTTAGAAAAAATTCTGGCCAGCATGGGACTTTGAAAAAATTCTGGACAGCATGGGACTTTGAAATATTTCAGGCAGGCGTCAGACTTAGAAAAAATTCTGGCCAGCATGGGACTTTGAAAATATTCTGGCCAGCATGGGACTTTGAAAAAATTCTGGACAGCATGGGACTTTGAAAATTTTCGGCCAGGCGTCAGACTTAGAAAAAATTCTGGCCAGCATGGGACTTTGAAAAAATTCTGGCCAGCATGGGACTTAGAAAAAATTCTGGCCAGCATGGGACTTTGAAAATTTTCAGCCAGGCATCAGACTTAGAAAAAATTCTGGCCAGCATGGGACTTTGAAAATTTTCGGCCAGGCGTCAGACTTAGAAAAAATTCTGGCCAGCATGGGACTTTGAAAAAATTCTGGCCAGCATGGGACTTTGAAAAAATTCTTGCCAGCATGGGACTTAGAAAAAATTCTGGCCTGCATGGGACTTTGAAAAAATTCTGGACAGCATGGGACTTTGTAAATTTTCAGCCAGGCATCAGACTTAGAAAAAATTCTGGCCAGCATGGGACTTTGAAAAAATTCTGGACAGCATGGGACTTTGAAAATTTTCAGCCAGGCATCAGACTTAGAAAAAATTCTGGCCAGCATGGGACTTAGAAAAAATTCTGGCCAGCATGGGACTTTGAAAATTTTCGGCCAGGCATCAGACTTAGAAAAAATTCTGGCCAGCATGGGACTTTGAAAATTTTCAGCCAGGCATCAGACTTAGAAAAAATTCTGGCCAGCATGGGACTTAGAAAAAATTCTGGCCAGCATGGGACTTTGAAAATTTTCGGCCAGGCGTCAGACTTAGAAAAAATTCTGGCCTGCATGGGACTTTTAAATATTTCAGGCAGGCGTCAGACTTAGAAAATATTCTGGCCAGCATGGGACTTAGAAAAAATTCTGGCCAGCATGGGACTTTGAAAATTTTCGGCCAGGCATCAGACTTAGAAAAAATTCTGGCCAGCATGGGACTTTGAAAAAATTCTGGCCAGCATGGGACTTAGAAAAAATTCTGGCCTGCATGGGACTTCTAAAATTTTCAGGCAGGCGTCAGACTTAGAAAAAATTCTGGCCAGCATGGGACTTTGAAATATTCAGCCAGGCGCCAGACTTAGAAAAAATTCTGGCCTGCATGGGACTTTGAAAATTTTCGGCCAGGCGTCAGACTTAGAAAAAATTCTGGCCAGCATGGGACTTTGAAAAAATTCTGGCCAGCATGGGACTTTGAAAAAATTCTGGCCAGCATGGGACTGTAAATTTTCAGCCAGGCATCAGACTTAGAAAAAATTCTGGCCAGCATGGGACTTAGAAAAAATTCTGGCCTGCATGGGACTTTGAAAATTTTCGGCCAGGCATCAGACTTAGAAAAAATTCTGGCCAGCATGGGACTTTGAAAATTTTCAGCCAGGCATCAGACTTAGAAAAAATTCTGGCCAGCATGGGACTTTGAAAAAATTCTGGCCAGCATGGGACTTTGAAATATTTCAGGCAGGCGTCAGACTTAGAAAAAATTCTGGCCAGCATGGGACTTTGACAAAATTCTGGACAGCATGGGACTTTGAAAATTTTCGGCCAGGCATCAGACTTAGAAAAAATTCTGGCCAGCATGGGACTTTGAAAATTTTCAGCCAGGCATCAGACTTAGAAAAAATTCTGGCCTGCATGGGACTTAGAAAAAATTCTGGACAGCATGGGACTTTGAAATATTTCAGGCAGGCGTCAGACTTAGAAAAAATTCTGGCCAGCATGGGACTTCTAAAATTTTCAGCCAGGCGCCAGACTTAGAAAAAAATTCTGGCCAGCATGGGACTTTGAAAATTTTCGGCCAGGAGTCAGACTTAGAAAAAATTCTGGCCAGCATGGGACTTTGAAAAAATTCTGGCCAGCATGGGACTTTGAAAAAATTCTGGACAGCATGGGACTTTGAAAATTTTCGGCCAGGCGTCAGACTTAGAAAAAATTCTGGCCAGCATGGGACTTTGAAAAGATTCTGGCCAGCATGGGACTTTGAAAAAATTCTTGCCAGCATGGGACTTAGAAAAAATTCTGGCCTGCATGGGACTTAGAAAAAAATTCTGGACAGCATGGGACTTTGAAATATTTCAGGCAGGCGTCAGACTTAGAAAAAATTCTGGCCAGCATGGGACTTTGAAAATATTCTGGCCAGCATGGGACTTTGAAAAAATTCTGGACAGCATGGGACTTTGAAAATTTTCGGCCAGGCGTCAGACTTAGAAAAAATTCTGGCCAGCATGGGACTTTGAAAAAATTCTGGCCAGCATGGGACTTAGAAAAAATTCTGGCCAGCATGGGACTTTGAAAATTTTCAGCCAGGCATCAGACTTAGAAAAAATTCTGGCCAGCATGGGACTTTGAAAAAATTCTGGACAGCATGGGACTTTGAAATATTTCAGGCAGGCGTCAGACTTAGAAAAAATTCTGGCCAGCATGGGACTTTGAAAATATTCTGGCCAGCATGGGACTTTGAAAAAATTCTGGACAGCATGGGACTTTGAAAATTTTCGGCCAGGCGTCAGACTTAGAAAAAATTCTGGCCAGCATGGGACTTTGAAAAAATTCTGGCCAGCATGGGACTTAGAAAAAATTCTGGCCAGCATGGGACTTTGAAAATTTTCAGCCAGGCATCAGACTTAGAAAAAATTCTGGCCAGCATGGGACTTTGAAAAAATTCTGGACAGCATGGGACTTTGAAATATTTCAGGCAGGCGTCAGACTTAGAAAAAATTCTGGCCAGCATGGGACTTTGAAAAAATTCTGGCCAGCATGGGACTTAGAAAAAATTCTGGCCAGCATGGGACTTTGAAAATTTTCAGCCAGGCATCAGACTTAGAAAAAATTCTGGCCAGCATGGGACTTTGAAAAAATTCTGGACAGCATGGGACTTTGAAATATTTCAGGCAGGCGTCAGACTTAGAAAAAATTCTGGCCAGCATGGGACTTTGAAAATATTCTGGACAGCATGGGACTTTGAAAAAATTCTGGACAGCATGGGACTTTGAAAATTTTCGGCCAGGCGTCAGACTTAGAAAAAATTCTGGCCAGCATGGGACTTTGAAAAAATTCTGGCCAGCATGGGACTTTGAAAAAATTCTGGACAGCATGGGACTTTGAAAATTTTCGGCCAGCATGGGACTTAGAAAAAATTCTGGCCAGCATGGGACTTTGAAAATTTTCAGCCAGGCATCAGACTTAGAATAAATTCTGGCCAGCATGGGACTTTGAAAAAATTCTGGACAGCATGGGACTTTGAAATATTTCAGGCAGGCGTCAGACTTAGAAAAAATTCTGGCCAGCATGGGACTTTGAAAATATTCTGGCCAGCATGGGACTTTGAAAAAATTCTGGACAGCATGGGACTTTGAAAATCTTCGGCCAGGCGTCAGACTTAGAAAAAATTCTGGCCAGCATGGGACTTTGAAAATTTTCAGCCAGGCATCAGACTTAGAAAAAATTCTGGCCAGCATGGGACTTTGAAAAAATTCTGGACAGCATGGGACTTTGAAATATTTCAGGCAGGCGTCAGACTTAGAAAAAATTCTGGCCAGCATGGGACTTTGAAAATATTCTGGCCAGCATGGGACTTTGAAAAAATTCTGGACAGCATGGGACTTTGAAAATTTTCGGCCAGGCGTCAGACTTAGAAAAAATTCTGGCCAGCATGGGACTTTGAAAAAATTCTGGCCAGCATGGGACTTTGAAAAAATTCTGGACAGCATGGGACTTTGAAAATTTTCGGCCAGGCGTCAGACTTAGAAAAAATTCTGGCCAGCATGGGACTTTGAAAAAATTCTGGACAGCATGGGACTTTGAAAAAATTCTGGACAGCATGGGACTTTGAAAATTTTCGGCCAGGCGTCAGACTTAGAAAAAATTCTGGCCAGCATGGGACTTTGAAAAAATTCTGGCCAGCATGGGACTTAGAAAAAATTCTGGCCAGCATGGGACTTTGAAAATTTTCAGCCAGGCATCAGACTTAGAAAAAATTCTGGCCAGCATGGGACTTTGAAAAAATTCTGGACAGCATGGGACTTTGAAATATTTCAGGCAGGCGTCAGACTTAGAAAAAATTCTGGCCAGCATGGGACTTTGAAAATATTCTGGCCAGCATGGGACTTTGAAAAAATTCTGGACAGCATGGGACTTTGAAAATTTTCGGCCAGGCGTCAGACTTAGAAAAAATTCTGGCCAGCATGGGACTTTGAAAAAATTCTGGCCAGCATGGGACTTAGAAAAAATTCTGGCCAGCATGGGACTTTGAAAATTTTCAGCCAGGCATCAGACTTAGAAAAAATTCTGGCCAGCATGGGACTTTGAAAATATTCTGGCCAGCATGGGACTTTGAAAAAATTCTGGACAGCATGGGACTTTGAAAATTTTCGGCCAGGCGTCAGACTTAGAAAAAATTCTGGCCAGCATGGGACTTTGAAAAAATTCTGGCCAGCATGGGACTTTGAAAAAATTCTTGCCAGCATGGGACTTAGAAAAAATTCTGGCCTGCATGGGACTTTGAAAAAATTCTGGACAGCATGGGACTTTGTAAATTTTCAGCCAGGCATCAGACTTAGAAAAAATTCTGGCCAGCATGGGACTTTGAAAAAATTCTGGACAGCATGGGACTTTGAAAATTTTCAGCCAGGCATCAGACTTAGAAAAAATTCTGGCCAGCATGGGACTTAGAAAAAATTCTGGCCAGCATGGGACTTTGAAAATTTTCGGCCAGGCATCAGACTTAGAAAAAATTCTGGCCAGCATGGGACTTTGAAAATTTTCAGCCAGGCATCAGACTTAGAAAAAATTCTGGCCAGCATGGGACTTAGAAAAAATTCTGGCCAGCATGGGACTTTGAAAATTTTCGGCCAGGCGTCAGACTTAGAAAAAATTCTGGCCTGCATGGGACTTTTAAATATTTCAGGCAGGCGTCAGACTTAGAAAATATTCTGGCCAGCATGGGACTTAGAAAAAATTCTGGCCAGCATGGGACTTTGAAAATTTTCGGCCAGGCATCAGACTTAGAAAAAATTCTGGCCAGCATGGGACTTTGAAAAAATTCTGGCCAGCATGGGACTTAGAAAAAATTCTGGCCTGCATGGGACTTCTAAAATTTTCAGGCAGGCGTCAGACTTAGAAAAAATTCTGGCCAGCATGGGACTTTGAAATATTCAGCCAGGCGCCAGACTTAGAAAAAATTCTGGCCTGCATGGGACTTTGAAAATTTTCGGCCAGGCGTCAGACTTAGAAAAAATTCTGGCCAGCATGGGACTTTGAAAAAATTCTGGCCAGCATGGGACTTTGAAAAAATTCTGGCCAGCATGGGACTGTAAATTTTCAGCCAGGCATCAGACTTAGAAAAAATTCTGGCCAGCATGGGACTTAGAAAAAATTCTGGCCTGCATGGGACTTTGAAAATTTTCGGCCAGGCATCAGACTTAGAAAAAATTCTGGCCAGCATGGGACTTTGAAAATTTTCAGCCAGGCATCAGACTTAGAAAAAATTCTGGCCAGCATGGGACTTTGAAAAAATTCTGGCCAGCATGGGACTTTGAAATATTTCAGGCAGGCGTCAGACTTAGAAAAAATTCTGGCCAGCATGGGACTTTGACAAAATTCTGGACAGCATGGGACTTTGAAAATTTTCGGCCAGGCATCAGACTTAGAAAAAATTCTGGCCAGCATGGGACTTTGAAAATTTTCAGCCAGGCATCAGACTTAGAAAAAATTCTGGCCTGCATGGGACTTAGAAAAAATTCTGGACAGCATGGGACTTTGAAATATTTCAGGCAGGCGTCAGACTTAGAAAAAATTCTGGCCAGCATGGGACTTCTAAAATTTTCAGCCAGGCGCCAGACTTAGAAAAAAATTCTGGCCAGCATGGGACTTTGAAAATTTTCGGCCAGGAGTCAGACTTAGAAAAAATTCTGGCCAGCATGGGACTTTGAAAAAATTCTGGCCAGCATGGGACTTTGAAAAAATTCTGGACAGCATGGGACTTTGAAAATTTTCGGCCAGGCGTCAGACTTAGAAAAAATTCTGGCCAGCATGGGACTTTGAAAAGATTCTGGCCAGCATGGGACTTTGAAAAAATTCTTGCCAGCATGGGACTTAGAAAAAATTCTGGCCTGCATGGGACTTAGAAAAAAATTCTGGACAGCATGGGACTTTGAAAATTTTTGGCCAAGCGTCAGACTTAGAAAAAATTCTGGCCAGCATGGGACTTTGAAAAAATTCTGGCCAGCATGGGACTTAGAAAAAATTCTGGACAGCATGGGACTTTGAAAATTTTCGGCCAGGCATCAGACTTAGAAAAAATTCTGGCCAGCATGGGACTTTGAAAATTTTCAGCCAGGCATCAGACTTAGAAAAAATTCTGGCCAGCATGGGACTTTGAAAAAATTCTGGACAGCATGGGACTTTGAAAATCTTCAGCCAGGCGCCAGACTTAGAAAAAATTCTGGCCAGCATGGGACTTTGAAAACTTTCGGCCAGGAGTCAGACTTAGAAAAAATTCTGGCCAGCATGGGACTTTGAAAAAATTCTGGCCTGCATGGGACTTTGAAATATTTCAGGCAGGCGTCAGACTTAGAAAAAATTCTGGCCAGCATGGGACTTTGAAAATTTTCGGCCAGGAGTCAGACTTAGAAAAAATTCTGGCCTGCATGGGACTTTGAAAATTTTCGGCCAGGCGTCAGACTTAGAAAAGATTCTGGCCAGCATGGGACTTTGAAAAAATTCTGGACAGCATGGGACTTTGTAAATTTTCAGCCAGGCGTCAGACTTAGAAAAAATTCTGGCCAGCATGGGACTTTGAAAATTTTTGGCCAAGCGTCAGACTTAGAAAAAATTCTGGCCAGCATGGGACTTTGAAAAAATTCTGGCCAGCATGGGACTTTGAAAAAATTCTGGCCAGCATGGGACTTAGAAAAAATTCTGGCCTGCATGGGACTTTGAAATATTTCAGGCAGGCGTCAGACTTAGAAAAAATTCTGGCCTGCATGGGACTTTGAAAATTTTCGGCCAGGCATCAGACTTAGAAAAAATTCTGGCCAGCATGGGACTTTGAAAAAATTCTGGACAGCATGGGACTTTGAAATATTTCAGGCAGGCGTCAGACTTAGAAAAAATTCTGGCCTGCATGGGACTTAGAAAAAAATTCTGGCCAGCATGGGACTTTGAAAAAATTCTGGACAGCATGGGACTTTGAAAATTTTCGGCCAGGAGTCAGACTTAGAAAAAATTCTGGCCTGCATGGGACTTTGAAAAAATTCTGGACAGCATGGGACTTTGAAAAATTTCGGCCAGGTGTCAGACTTAGAAAAAATTCTGGCCAGCATGGGACTTTGAAAAAATTCTGGACAGCATGGGACTTTGAAAATGTTTGGCCAAGCGTCAGACTTAGAAAAAATTCTGGCCAGCATGGGACTTTGAAAAAATTCTGGCCAGCATGGGACTTTGAAAAAATTCTGGCCAGCATGGGACTTAGAAAAAATTCTGGCCTGCATGGGACTTAGAAAAAATTCTGGACAGCATGGGACTTTGAAAATTTTCGGCCAGGCATCAGACTTAGAAAAAATTCTGGCCAGCATGGGACTTTGAAAAAATTCTGGACAGCATGGGACTTTGAAAATCTTCAGCCAGGCGCCAGACTTAGAAAAAATTCTGGCCAGCATGGGACTTTGAAAACTTTCGGCCAGGAGTCAGACTTAGAAAAAATTCTGGCCAGCATGGGACTTTGAAAAAATTCTGGCCTGCATGGGACTTTTAAATATTTCAGGCAGGCGTCAGACTTAGAAAATATTCTGGCCAGCATGGGACTTTGAAAAAATTCTGGACAGCATGGGACTTTGAAAATTTTCGGCCAGGCATCAGACTTAGAAAAAATTCTGGCCAGCATGGGACTTTGAAAAAATTCTGGACAGCATGGGACTTTGAAATATTTCAGGCAGGCGTCAGACTTAGAAAAAATTCTGGCCTGCATGGGACTTAGAAAAAAATTCTGGACAGCATGGGACTTTGAAAATCTTCAGCCAGGCGCCAGACTTAGAAAAAATTCTGGCCTGCATGGGACTTTGAAAATTTTCGGCCAGGCGTCAGACTTAGAAAAAATTCTGGCCAGCATGGGACTTTGAAAAAATTCTGGCCAGCATGGGACTTTGAAAATTTTCAGCCAGGCATCAGACTTAGAAAAAATTCTGGCCAGCATGGGACTTTGAAAAAATTCTGGCCAGCATGGGACTTTGAAAAAATTCTGGACAGCATGGGACTTTGAAAATTTTCGGCCAGGTGTCAGACTTAGAAAAAATTCTGGCCAGCATGGGACTTTGAAAAAATTCTGGACAGCATGGGACTTTGAAAATGTTTGGCCAAGCGTCAGACTTAGAAAAAATTCTGGCCAGCATGGGACTTTGAAAAAATTCTGGCCAGCATGGGACTTTGAAAAAATTCTGGCCAGCATGGGACTTAGAAAAAATTCTGGCCTGCATGGGACTTTTAAATATTTCAGGCAGGCGTCAGACTTAGAAAAAATTCTGGCCAGCATGGGACTTTGAAAAAATTCTGGCCAGCATGGGACTGTAAATTTTCAGCCAGGCATCAGACTTAGAAAAAATTCTGGCCAGCATGGGACTTTGAAAAAATTCTGGCCAGCATGGGACTTTGAAAATTTTCAGCCAGGCATCAGACTTAGAAAAAATTCTGGCCTGCATGGGACTTTGAAATATTTCAGGCAGGCGTCAGACTTAGAAAAAATTCTGGCCAGCATGGGACTTTGAAAATTTTCGGCCAGGAGTCAGACTTAGAAAAAATTCTGGCCTGCATGGGACTTTGAAAATTTTCGGCCAGGCGTCAGACTTAGAAAAAATTCTGGCCTGCATGGGACTTTGAAATATTTCAGGCAGGCGTCAGACTTAGAAAAAATTCTGGCCAGCATGGGACTGTAAATTTTCAGCCAGGCATCAGACTTTGAAAAAATTCTGGCCAGCATGGGACTTTGAAAAAATTCTGGACAGCATGGGACTTTGAAAATTTTCGGCCAGGCATCAGACTTTGACAAAATTCTGGCCAGCATGGGACTTTGAAAATTTTCAGCCAGGCATCAGACTTAGAAAAAATTCTGGCCAGCATGGGACTTTGAAAAAATTCTGGCCAGCATGGGACTTTGAAAAAATTCTGGCCAGCATGGGACTGTAAATTTTCAGCCAGGCATCAGACTTAGAAAAAATTCTGGCCAGCATGGGACTTTGAAAAAATTCTGGACAGCATGGGACTTTGAAAATTTTCGGCCAGGTGTCAGACTTAGAAAAAATTCTGGACAGCATGGGACTTAGAAAATTTTCGGCCAGGCGTCAGACTTAGAAAAGATTCTGGCCAGCATGGGACTTTGAAAAAATTCTGGACAGCATGGGACTTTGTAAATTTTCAGCCAGGCGTCAGACTTAGAAAAAATTCTGGCCAGCATGGGACTTTGAAAATTTTTGGCCAAGCGTCAGACTTAGAAAAAATTCTGGCCAGCATGGGACTTTGAAAAAATTCTGGCCAGCATGGGACTTTGAAAAAATTCTGGCCAGCATGGGACTTAGAAAAAATTCTGGCCTGCATGGGACTTTGAAATATTTCAGGCAGGCGTCAGACTTAGAAAAAATTCTGGCCAGCATGGGACTTCTAAAATTTTCAGCCAGGCGCCAGACTTAGAAAAAATTCTGGCCAGCATGGGACTTTGAAAATTTTCGGCCAGGAGTCAGACTTAGAAAAAATTCTGGCCTGCATGGGACTTTGAAAATTTTCGGCCAGGCATCAGACTTAGAAAAAATTCTGGCCAGCATGGGACTTTGAAAAAATTCTGGACAGCATGGGACTTTGAAATATTTCAGGCAGGCGTCAGACTTAGAAAAAATTCTGGCCTGCATGGGACTTAGAAAAAAATTCTGGCCAGCATGGGACTTTGAAAAAATTCTGGACAGCATGGGACTTTGAAAATTTTCGGCCAGGAGTCAGACTTAGAAAAAATTCTGGCCTGCATGGGACTTTGAAAAAATTCTGGACAGCATGGGACTTTGAAAAATTTCGGCCAGGTGTCAGACTTAGAAAAAATTCTGGCCAGCATGGGACTTTGAAAAAATTCTGGCCAGCATGGGACTTTGAAAAAATTCTGGCCAGCATGGGACTTAGAAAAAATTCTGGCCTGCATGGGACTTAGAAAAAATTCTGGACAGCATGGGACTTTGAAAATTTTCGGCCAGGCATCAGACTTAGAAAAAATTCTGGCCAGCATGGGACTTTGAAAAAATTCTGGACAGCATGGGACTTTGAAAATCTTCAGCCAGGCGCCAGACTTAGAAAAAATTCTGGCCAGCATGGGACTTTGAAAACTTTCGGCCAGGAGTCAGACTTAGAAAAAATTCTGGCCAGCATGGGACTTTGAAAAAATTCTGGCCTGCATGGGACTTTTAAATATTTCAGGCAGGCGTCAGACTTAGAAAATATTCTGGCCAGCATGGGACTTTGAAAAAATTCTGGACAGCATGGGACTTTGAAAATTTTCGGCCAGGCATCAGACTTAGAAAAAATTCTGGCCAGCATGGGACTTTGAAAAAATTCTGGACAGCATGGGACTTTGAAATATTTCAGGCAGGCGTCAGACTTAGAAAAAATTCTGGCCTGCATGGGACTTAGAAAAAAATTCTGGACAGCATGGGACTTTGAAAATCTTCAGCCAGGCGCCAGACTTAGAAAAAATTCTGGCCTGCATGGGACTTTGAAAATTTTCGGCCAGGCGTCAGACTTAGAAAAAATTCTGGCCAGCATGGGACTTTGAAAAAATTCTGGCCAGCATGGGACTTTGAAAATTTTCAGCCAGGCATCAGACTTAGAAAAAATTCTGGCCAGCATGGGACTTTGAAAAAATTCTGGCCAGCATGGGACTTTGAAAAAATTCTGGACAGCATGGGACTTTGAAAATTTTCGGCCAGGTGTCAGACTTAGAAAAAATTCTGGCCAGCATGGGACTTTGAAAAAATTCTGGACAGCATGGGACTTTGAAAATGTTTGGCCAAGCGTCAGACTTAGAAAAAATTCTGGCCAGCATGGGACTTTGAAAAAATTCTGGCCAGCATGGGACTTTGAAAAAATTCTGGCCAGCATGGGACTTAGAAAAAATTCTGGCCTGCATGGGACTTTTAAATATTTCAGGCAGGCGTCAGACTTAGAAAAAATTCTGGCCAGCATGGGACTTTGAAAAAATTCTGGCCAGCATGGGACTGTAAATTTTCAGCCAGGCATCAGACTTAGAAAAAATTCTGGCCAGCATGGGACTTTGAAAAAATTCTGGCCAGCATGGGACTTTGAAAATTTTCAGCCAGGCATCAGACTTAGAAAAAATTCTGGCCTGCATGGGACTTTGAAATATTTCAGGCAGGCGTCAGACTTAGAAAAAATTCTGGCCAGCATGGGACTTTGAAAATTTTCGGCCAGGAGTCAGACTTAGAAAAAATTCTGGCCTGCATGGGACTTTGAAAATTTTCAGCCAGGCATCAGACTTAGAAAAAATTCTGGCCAGCATGGGACTTTGAAAATTTTCAGCCAGGCATCAGACTTAGAAAAAATTCTGGCCAGCATGGGACTTTGAAAAAATTCTGGCCAGCATGGGACTTTGAAAAAATTCTGGCCAGCATGGGACTTTGAAAAAATTCTGGACAGCATGGGACTTTGAAAATTTTTGGCCAAGCGTCAGACTTAGAAAAAATTCTGGCCAGCATGGGACTTTGAAAAAATTCTGGCCAGCATGGGACTTAGAAAAAATTCTGGCCTGCATGGGACTTTTAAATATTTCAGGCAGGCGTCAGACTTAGAAAAAATTCTGGCCAGCATGGGACTTTGAAAATTTTCGGCCAGGAGTCAGACTTAGAAAAAATTCTGGCCTGCATGGGACTTTGAAAATTTTCGGCCAGGCGTCAGACTTAGAAAAAATTCTGGCCTGCATGGGACTTTGAAATATTTCAGGCAGGCGTCAGACTTAGAAAAAATTCTGGCCAGCATGGGACTGTAAATTTTCAGCCAGGCATCAGACTTTGAAAAAATTCTGGCCAGCATGGGACTTTGAAAAAATTCTGGACAGCATGGGACTTTGAAAATTTTCGGCCAGGCATCAGACTTTGACAAAATTCTGGCCAGCATGGGACTTTGAAAATTTTCAGCCAGGCATCAGACTTAGAAAAAATTCTGGCCAGCATGGGACTTTGAAAAAATTCTGGCCAGCATGGGACTTTGAAAAAATTCTGGCCAGCATGGGACTGTAAATTTTCAGCCAGGCATCAGACTTAGAAAAAATTCTGGCCAGCATGGGACTTTGAAAAAATTCTGGACAGCATGGGACTTTGAAAATTTTCGGCCAGGTGTCAGACTTAGAAAAAATTCTGGACAGCATGGGACTTAGAAAATTTTTGGCCAAGCGTCAGACTTAGAAAAAATTCTGGCCAGCATGGGACTTTGAAAAAATTCTGGCCAGCATGGGACTTTGAAAAAATTCTGGCCAGCATTGGACTTAGAAAAAATTCTGGCCTGCATGGGACTTTTAAATATTTCAGGCAGGCGTCAGACTTAGAAAATATTCTGGCCAGCATGGGACTTTGAAAAAATTCTGGACAGCATGGGACTTTGAAAATTTTCAGCCAGGCATCAGACTTAGAAAAAATTCTGGCCAGCATGGGACTTTGAAAAAATTCTGGACAGCATGGGACTTTGAAAATTTTTGGCCAAGCGTCAGACTTAGAAAAAATTCTGGCCAGCATGGGACTTTGAAATAATTCTGGCCAGCATGGGACTTAGAAAAAATTCTGGACAGCATGGGACTTTGAAAATTTTCGGCCAGGCATCAGACTTAGAAAAAATTCTGGCCAGCATGGGACTTTGAAAAAATTCTGGCCAGCATGGGACTGTAAATTTTCAGCCAGGCATCAGACTTTGAAAAAATTCTGGACAGCATGGGACTTTGAAAATTTTCGGCCAGGCATCAGACTTAGAAAAAATTCTGGCCAGCATGGGACTTTGAAAAAATTCTGGACAGCATGGGACTTTGAAAATTTTTGGCCAAGCGTCAGACTTAGAAAAAATTCTGGCCAGCATGGGACTTTGAAAAAATTCTGGCCAGCATGGGACTTTGAAAAAATTCTGGCCAGCATGGGACTTAGAAAAAATTCTGGCCTGCATGGGACTTTGAAAAAATTCTGGACAGCATGGGACTTTGAAAATTTTCGGCCAGGCGTCAGACTTAGAAAAAATTCTGGCCAGCATGGGACTTTGAAAATTTTCAGCCAGGCATCAGACTTAGAAAAAATTCTGGCCAGCATGGGACTTTGAAAAAATTCTGGCCAGCATGGGACTTTGAAAAAATTCTGGCCAGCATGGGACTTTGAAAATTTTCGGCCAGGAGTCAGACTTAGAAAAAATTCGGGCCAGCATGGGACTTTGAAAAAATTCTGGCCAGCATGGGACTTAGAAAAAATTCTGGCCTGCATGGGACTTTTAAATATTTCAGGCAGGCGTCAGACTTAGAAAATATTCTGGCCAGCATGGGACTTTGAAAAAATTCTGGCCAGCATGGGACTTTGAAAATTGTCGGCCAGGCGTCAGACTTAGAAAAAATTCTGGCCAGCATGGGACTTTGAACAAATTCTGGCCTGCATGGGACTTTGAAATATTTCAGGCAGGCGTCAGACTTAGAAAATATTCTGGCCAGCATGGGACTTTGAAAAAATTCTGGACAGCATGGGACTTTGAAAATTTTCAGCCAGGCATCAGACTTAGAAAAAATTCTGGCCAGCATGGGACTTTGAAAAAATTCTGGACAGCATGGGACTTTGAAAATTTTTGGCCAAGCGTCAGACTTAGAAAAAATTCTGGCCAGCATGGGACTTTGAAAAAATTCTGGCCAGCATGGGACTTAGAAAAAATTCTGGACAGCATGGGACTTTGAAAATTTTCGGCCAGGAGTCAGACTTAGAAAAAATTCTGGCCTGCATGGGACTTTGAAAATTTTCGGCCAGGCGTCAGACTTAGAAAAAATTCTGGCCTGCATGGGACTTTGAAAATTTTCGGCCAGGCGTCAGACTTAGAAAAAATTCTGGCCAGCATGGGACTTTGAAAATTTTCGGCCAGGCGTCGACTTAGAAAAAATTCTGGCCAGCATGGGACTTTGAAAATTTTCTGGACAGCATGGGACTTTGAAAAAATTCTGGCCAGCATGGGACTTAGAAAAAATTCTGGCCTGCATGGGACTTTTAAATATTTCAGGCAGGCGTCAGACTTAGAAAATATTCTGGCCAGCATGGGACTTTGAAAAAATTCTGGACAGCATGGGACTTTGAAAATTTTCGGTCAGGCGTCAGACTTAGAAAAAATTCTGGCCAGCATGGGACTTTGAAAATTTTCGGCCAGGCGTCAGACTTAGAAAAAATTCTGGCCAGCATGGGACTTAGAAATAATTCTGGCCTGCATGGGACTTTGAAATATTTCAGGCAGGCGTCGACTTAGAAAAAATTCTGGACAGCATGGGACTTTGAAAATTTTTGGCCAGGCGTCAGACTTAGAAAAAATTCGGGCCAGCATGGGACTTTGAAAAAATTCTGGCCAGCATGGGACTTAGAAAAAATTCTGGCCTGCATGGGACTTTTAAATATTTCAGGCAGGCGTCAGACTTAGAAAATATTCTGGCCAGCATGGGACTTTGAAAAAATTCTGGACAGCATGGGACTTTGAAAATTTTCGGCCAGGCGTCAGACTTAGAAAAGATTCTGGCCAGCATGGGACTTTGAAAATTTTCGGCCAGGCGTCAGACTTAGAAAATATTCTGGCCAGCATGGGACTTTGAAAAAATTCTGGACAGCATGGGACTTTGAAAATTTTCGGCCAGGCGTCAGACTTAGAAAAAATTCTGGCCTGCATGGGACTTTGAAAAAATTCTGGACAGCATGGGACTTTGTAAATTTTCAGCCAGGCATCAGACTTAGAAAAAAATCTGGCCAGCATGGGACTTTGAAAATTTTCGGCCAGGCGTCAGACTTAGAAAAAATTCTGGCCTGCATGGGACTTTGAAAATTTTCGGCCAGGCGTCAGACTTAGAAAAAATTCTGGCCAGCATGGGACTTTGAAAATATTCTGGCCAGCATGGGACTTTGAAAAAATTCTGGACAGCATGGGACTTTGAAAATTTTCGGCCAGGCGTCAGACTTAGAAAAAATTCTGGCCAGCATGGGACTTTGAAAAAATTCTGGACAGCATGGGACTTTGAAAATTTTCGGCCAGGTGTCAGACTTAGAAAAAATTCTGGACAGCATGGGACTTTGAAAATTTTTGGCCAAGCGTCAGACTTAGAAAAAATTCTGGCCAGCATGGGACTTTGAAAAAATTCTGGACAGCATGGGACTTTGAAATATTTCAGGCAGGCGTCGACTTAGAAAAAATTCTGGCCAGCATGGGACTTTGAAAATATTCTGGCCAGCATGGGACTTTGAAAAAATTCTGGACAGCATGGGACTTTGAAAATTTTCGGCCAGGCGTCAGACTTAGAAAAAATTCTGGACAGCATGGGACTTTGAAAATTTTCGGCCAGGCGTCAGACTTAGAAAAAATTCTGGCCTGCATGGGACTTTTAAATATTTCAGGCAGGCGTCAGACTTAGAAAAAATTCTGGACAGCATGGGACTTTGAAAATTTTCGGCCAGGCGTCAGACTTAGAAAAAATTCTGGACAGCATGGGACTTTGAAAATTTTCGGCCAGGCGTCAGACTTAGAAAAAATTCTGGCCAGCATGGGACTTTGAACAAATTCTGGCCTGCATGGGACTTTGAAATATTTCAGGCAGGCGTCAGACTTAGAAAAAATTCTGGCCAGCATGGGACTTTGAAAATTTTCGGCCAGGAGTCAGACTTAGAAAAAATTCTGGCCTGCATGGGACTTTGAAAAAATTCTGGCCTGCATGGGACTTTGAAATATTTCAGGCAGGCGTCAGACTTAGAAAAGATTCTGGCCAGCATGGGACTTTGAAAATTTTCGGCAAGGCGTCAGACTTAGAAAAAATTCTGGCCTGCATGGGACTTTGAAAATTTTCGGCCAGGCGTCAGACTTAGAAAAAATTCTGGCCAGCATGGGACTTTGAAAAAATTCTGGACAGCATGGGACTTTGAAATATTTCAGGCAGGCGTCAGACTTAGAAAAAATTCTGGCCAGCATGGGACTTTGAAAATTTTTGGCCAAGCGTCAGACTTAGAAAAAATTCTGGCCAGCATGGGACTTTGAAAAAATTCTGGCCAGCATGGGACTTTGAAAAAATTCTGGCCAGCATGGGACTTAGAAAAAATTCTGGCCTGCATGGGACTTTTAAATATTTCAGGCAGGCGTCAGACTTAGAAAAAATTCTGGCCAGCATGGGACTTAGAAAAAATTCTGGCCAGCATGGGACTTTGAAAATTTTCAGCCAGGCATCAGACTTAGAAAAAATTCTGGCCAGCATGGGACTTTGAAAATTTTCGGCCAGGAGTCAGACTTAGAAAAAATTCTGGCCTGCATGGGACTTTGAAAATTTTCGGCCAGGCATCAGACTTTGAAAAAATTCTGGCCAGCATGGGACTTTGAAAATTTTCAGCCAGGAGTCAGACTTAAAAAAAATTCTGGCCTGCATGGGACTTTGAAAATTTTTGGCCAAGCGTCAGACTTAGAAAAAATTCTGGACAGCATGGGACTTTGAAAATTTTCGGCCAGGCGTCAGACTTAGAAAAAATTCTGGCCAGCATGGGACTTTGAAAAAATTCTGGACAGCATGGGACTTTGAAAATTTTCGGCCAGGTGTCAGACTTAGAAAAAATTCTGGACAGCATGGGACTTTGAAAAAATTCTGGCCTGCATGGGTCTTTTAAATATTTCAGGCAGGCGTCAGACTTAGAAAATATTCTGGCCAGCATGGGACTTTGAAAAAATTCTGGACAGCATGGGACTTTGAAAATTTTCAGCCAGGCATCAGACTTAGAAAAAATTCTGGACAGCATGGGACTTTGAAAATTTTTGGCCAAGCGTCAGACTTAGAAAAAATTCTGGCCAGCATGGGACTTTGAAAAAATTCTGGCCAGCATGGGACTTAGAAAAAATTCTGGACAGCATGGGACTTTGAAAATTTCCGGCCAGGAGTCAGACTTAGAAAAAATTCTGGCCTGCATGGGACTTTGAAAATTTTCGGCCAGGCGTCAGACTTAGAAAAAATTCTGGCCTGCATGGGACTTTGAAAATTTTCGGCCAGGCGTCAGACTTAGAAAAGATTCTGGCCAGCATGGGACTTTGAAAATTTTCGGCCAGGCGTCGACTTAGAAAAAATTCTGGCCAGCATGGGACTTTTAAAATTTTCTGGACAGCATGGGACTTTGAAATATTTCAGGCAGGCGTCAGACTTAGAAAAAATTCTGGCCAGCATGGGACTTTGAAAATTTTTGGCCAAGCGTCAGACTTAGAAAAAATTCTGGCCAGCATCGGACTTTGAAAAAATTCTGGCCAGCATGGGACTTAGAAAAAATTCTGGCCTGCATGGGACTTTTAAATATTTCAGGCAGGCGTCAGACTTAGAAAATATTCTGGCCAGCATGGGACTTTGAAAAAATTCTGGACAGCATGGGACTTTGAAAATTTTCGGTCAGGCGTCAGACTTAGAAAAAATTCTGGCCAGCATGGGACTTTGAAAATTTTCGGTCAGGCGTCAGACTTAGGAAAAATTCTGGCCAGCATGGGACTTTGAAAATTTTCGGCCAGGCGTCAGACTTAGAAAAAATTCTGGCCAGCATGGGACTTTGAAAAAATTCTGGCCTGCATGGGACTTTGAAATATTTCAGGCAGGCGTCGACTTAGAAAAATTCTGGCCAGCATGGGACTTTGAAAATTGTCGGCCAGGCGTCAGACTTAGAAAAAATTCTGGCCAGCATGGGACTTTGAAAAAATTCTGGCCTGCATGGGACTTTGAAATATTTCAGGCAGGCGTCGACTTAGAAAAATTCGGGCCAGCATGGGACTTAGAAAAAATTCTGGACAGCATGGGACTTTGAAAATTTTTGGCCAGGCGTCAGACTTAGAAAAAATTCGGGCCAGCATGGGACTTTGAAAAAATTCTGGCCAGCATGGGACTTAGAAAAAATTCTGGCCTGCATGGGACTTTTAAATATTTCAGGCAGGCGTCAGACTTAGAAAATATTCTGGCCAGCATGGGACTTTGAAAAAATTCTGGACAGCATGGGACTTTGAAAATTTTCGGCAAGGCGTCAGACTTAGAAAAAATTCTGGCCTGCATGGGACTTTGAAAATTTTCGGCCAGGCGTCAGACTTAGAAAAAATTCTGGCCAGCATGGGACTTTGAAAAAATTCTGGACAGCATGGGACTTTGAAATATTTCAGGCAGGCGTCAGACTTAGAAAAAATTCTGGCCAGCATGGGACTTTGAAAATTTTTGGCCAAGCGTCAGACTTAGAAAAAATTCTGGCCAGCATGGGACTTTGAAAAAATTCTGGCCAGCATGGGACTTTGAAAAAATTCTGGCCAGCATGGGACTTAGAAAAAATTCTGGCCTGCATGGGACTTTTAAATATTTCAGGCAGGCGTCAGACTTAGAAAAAATTCTGGCCAGCATGGGACTTAGAAAAAATTCTGGCCAGCATGGGACTTTGAAAATTTTCAGCCAGGCATCAGACTTAGAAAAAATTCTGGCCAGCATGGGACTTTGAAAATTTTCGGCCAGGAGTCAGACTTAGAAAAAATTCTGGCCTGCATGGGACTTTGAAAATTTTCGGCCAGGCATCAGACTTTGAAAAAATTCTGGCCAGCATGGGACTTTGAAAATTTTCAGCCAGGAGTCAGACTTAAAAAAAATTCTGGCCTGCATGGGACTTTGAAAATTTTTGGCCAAGCGTCAGACTTAGAAAAAATTCTGGACAGCATGGGACTTTGAAAATTTTCGGCCAGGCGTCAGACTTAGAAAAAATTCTGGCCAGCATGGGACTTTGAAAAAATTCTGGACAGCATGGGACTTTGAAAATTTTCGGCCAGGTGTCAGACTTAGAAAAAATTCTGGACAGCATGGGACTTTGAAAAAATTCTGGCCTGCATGGGTCTTTTAAATATTTCAGGCAGGCGTCAGACTTAGAAAATATTCTGGCCAGCATGGGACTTTGAAAAAATTCTGGACAGCATGGGACTTTGAAAATTTTCAGCCAGGCATCAGACTTAGAAAAAATTCTGGACAGCATGGGACTTTGAAAATTTTTGGCCAAGCGTCAGACTTAGAAAAAATTCTGGCCAGCATGGGACTTTGAAAAAATTCTGGCCAGCATGGGACTTAGAAAAAATTCTGGACAGCATGGGACTTTGAAAATTTCCGGCCAGGAGTCAGACTTAGAAAAAATTCTGGCCTGCATGGGACTTTGAAAATTTTCGGCCAGGCGTCAGACTTAGAAAAAATTCTGGCCTGCATGGGACTTTGAAAATTTTCGGCCAGGCGTCAGACTTAGAAAAGATTCTGGCCAGCATGGGACTTTGAAAATTTTCGGCCAGGCGTCGACTTAGAAAAAATTCTGGCCAGCATGGGACTTTTAAAATTTTCTGGACAGCATGGGACTTTGAAATATTTCAGGCAGGCGTCAGACTTAGAAAAAATTCTGGCCAGCATGGGACTTTGAAAATTTTTGGCCAAGCGTCAGACTTAGAAAAAATTCTGGCCAGCATCGGACTTTGAAAAAATTCTGGCCAGCATGGGACTTAGAAAAAATTCTGGCCTGCATGGGACTTTTAAATATTTCAGGCAGGCGTCAGACTTAGAAAATATTCTGGCCAGCATGGGACTTTGAAAAAATTCTGGACAGCATGGGACTTTGAAAATTTTCGGTCAGGCGTCAGACTTAGAAAAAATTCTGGCCAGCATGGGACTTTGAAAATTTTCGGTCAGGCGTCAGACTTAGGAAAAATTCTGGCCAGCATGGGACTTTGAAAATTTTCGGCCAGGCGTCAGACTTAGAAAAAATTCTGGCCAGCATGGGACTTTGAAAAAATTCTGGCCTGCATGGGACTTTGAAATATTTCAGGCAGGCGTCGACTTAGAAAAATTCTGGCCAGCATGGGACTTTGAAAATTGTCGGCCAGGCGTCAGACTTAGAAAAAATTCTGGCCAGCATGGGACTTTGAAAAAATTCTGGCCTGCATGGGACTTTGAAATATTTCAGGCAGGCGTCGACTTAGAAAAATTCGGGCCAGCATGGGACTTAGAAAAAATTCTGGACAGCATGGGACTTTGAAAATTTTTGGCCAGGCGTCAGACTTAGAAAAAATTCGGGCCAGCATGGGACTTTGAAAAAATTCTGGCCAGCATGGGACTTAGAAAAAATTCTGGCCTGCATGGGACTTTTAAATATTTCAGGCAGGCGTCAGACTTAGAAAATATTCTGGCCAGCATGGGACTTTGAAAAAATTCTGGACAGCATGGGACTTTGAAAATTTTCGGCCAGGCGTCAGACTTAGAAAAGATTCTGGCCAGCATGGGACTTTGAAAATTTTCGGCCAGGCGTCAGACTTAGAAAATATTCTGGCCAGCATGGGACTTTGAAAAAATTCTGGACAGCATGGGACTTTGAAAATTTTCGGCCAGGAGTCAGACTTAGAAAAAATTCTGGCCTGCATGGGACTTTGAAAATTTTCGGCCAGGCGTCAGACTTAGAAAAAATTCTGGCCTGCATGGGACTTTGAAAATTTTCGGCCAGGCGTCAGACTTAGAAAAGATTCTGGCCAGCATGGGACTTTGAAAATTTTCGGCCAGGCGTCGACTTAGAAAAAATTCTGGCCAGCATGGGACTTTGAAAATTTTCTGGACAGCATGGGACTTTGAAATATTTCAGGCAGGCGTCAGACTTAGAAAAAATTCTGGCCAGCATGGGACTTTGAAAAAATTCTGGCCAGCATGGGACTTTGAAAAAATTCTGGCCAGCATGGGACTTAGAAAAAATTCTGGCCTGCATGGGACTTTTAAATATTTCAGGCAGGCGTCAGACTTAGAAAATATTCTGGCCAGCATGGGACTTTGAAAATTTTCGGCCAGGCGTCAGACTTAGAAAAGATTCTGGCCAGCATGGGACTTTGAAAAAATTCTGGACAGCATGGGACTTTGTAAATTTTCAGCCAGGCATCAGACTTAGAAAAAAATCTGGCCAGCATGGGACTTTGAAAATTTTCGGCCAGGCGTCAGACTTAGAAAAAATTCTGGCCTGCATGGGACTTTGAAAATTTTCGGCCAGGCGTCAGACTTAGAAAAAATTCTGGCCAGCATGGGACTTTGAAAAAATTCTGGACAGCATGGGACTTTGAAATATTTCAGGCAGGCGTCAGACTTAGAAAAAATTCTGGCCAGCATGGGACTTTGAAAATATTCTGGCCAGCATGGGACTTTGAAAAAATTCTGGACAGCATGGGACTTTGAAAATTTTCGGCCAGGCGTCAGACTTAGAAAAAATTCTGGCCAGCATGGGACTTTGAAAAAATTCTGGACAGCATGGGACTTTGAAAATTTTCGGCCAGGTGTCAGACTTAGAAAAAATTCTGGACAGCATGGGACTTTGAAAATTTTTGGCCAAGCGTCAGACTTAGAAAAAATTCTGGCCAGCATGGGACTTTGAAAAAATTCTGGACAGCATGGGACTTTGAAATATTTCAGGCAGGCGTCGACTTAGAAAAAATTCTGGCCAGCATGGGACTTTGAAAATTTTCGGCCAGGTGTCAGACTTAGAAAAAATTCTGGACAGCATGGGACTTTGAAAATTTTCGGCCAGGCGTCAGACTTAGAAAAAATTCTGGCCTGCATGGGACTTTTAAATATTTCAGGCAGGCGTCAGACTTAGAAAAAATTCTGGACAGCATGGGACTTTGAAAATTTTCGGCCAGGCGTCAGACTTAGAAAAAATTCTGGACAGCATGGGACTTTGAAAATTTTCGGCCAGGCGTCAGACTTAGAAAAAATTCTGGCCAGCATGGGACTTTGAACAAATTCTGGCCTGCATGGGACTTTGAAATATTTCAGGCAGGCGTCAGACTTAGAAAAAATTCTGGCCAGCATGGGACTTTGAAAATTTTCGGCCAGGAGTCAGACTTAGAAAAAATTCTGGCCTGCATGGGACTTTGAAAATTTTCGGCCAGGCGTCAGACTTAGAAAAAATTCTGGCCTGCATGGGACTTTGAAAATTTTCGGCCAGGCGTCAGACTTAGAAAAGATTCTGGCCAGCATGGGACTTTGAAAAAATTCTGGACAGCATGGGACTTTGAAAATTTTTGGCCAAGCGTCAGACTTAGAAAAAATTCTGGCCAGCATGGGACTTTGAAAAAATTCTGGCCAGCATGGGACTTTGAAAAAATTCTGGCCAGCATGGGACTTAGAAAAAATTCTGGCCTGCATGGGACTTTTAAATATTTCAGGCAGGCGTCAGACTTAGAAAAAATTCTGGCCAGCATGGGACTTAGAAAAAATTCTGGCATGCATGGGACTTTGAAAATTTTCGGCCAGGCATCAGACTTAGAAAAAATTCTGGCCTGCATGGGACTTTGAAAATTTTCGGCCAGGCGTCAGACTTAGAAAAATTCTGGCCTGCATGGGACTTTGAAATATTTCAGGCAGGCATCAGACTTTGAAAAAATTCTGGCCAGCATGGGACTTTGAAAAAATTCTGGACAGCATGGGACTTTGAAAATTTTCGGCCAGGTGTCAGACTTAGAAAAAATTCTGGACAGCATGGGACTTTGAAAATTTTTGGCCAAGCGTCAGACTTAGAAAAAATTCTGGCCAGCATGGGACTTTGAAAAAATTCTGGACAGCATGGGACTTTGAAATATTTCAGGCAGGCGTCGACTTAGAAAAAATTCTGGCCAGCATGGGACTTTGAAAAAATTCTGGACAGCATGGGACTTTGAAAATTTTCGGCCAGGCGTCAGACTTAGAAAAAATTCTGGCCTGCATGGGACTTTGAAAATTTTCGGCCAGGCGTCAGACTTAGAAAAAATTCTGGCCAGCATGGGACTTTGAAAAAATTCTGGCCTGCATGGGACTTTGAAATATTTCAGGCAGGCGTCAGACTTAGAAAAAATTCTGGCCAGCATGGGACTTTGAAAATTTTCGGCCAGGAGTCAGACTTAGAAAAAATTCTGGCCTGCATGGGACTTTGAAAATTTTCGGCCAGGCGTCAGACTTAGAAAAAATTCTGGCCTGCATGGGACTTTGAAAATTTTCGGCCAGGCGTCAGACTTAGAAAAGATTCTGGCCAGCATGGGACTTTGAAAAAATTCTGGACAGCATGGGACTTTGTAAATTTTCAGCCAGGCGTCAGACTTAGAAAAAATTCTGGCCAGCATGGGACTTTGAAAATTTTCGGCAAGGCGTCAGACTTAGAAAAAATTCTGGCCTGCATGGGACTTTGAAAATTTTCGGCCAGGCGTCAGACTTAGAAAAAATTCTGGCCAGCATGGGACTTTGAAAAAATTCTGGACAGCATGGGACTTTGAAATATTTCAGGCAGGCGTCAGACTTAGAAAAAATTCTGGCCAGCATGGGACTTTGAAAATTTTTGGCCAAGCGTCAGACTTAGAAAAAATTCTGGCCAGCATGGGACTTTGAAAAAATTCTGGCCAGCATGGGACTTTGAAAAAATTCTGGCCAGCATGGGACTTAGAAAAAATTCTGGCCTGCATGGGACTTTTAAATATTTCAGGCAGGCGTCAGACTTAGAAAAAATTCTGGCCAGCATGGGACTTAGAAAAAATTCTGGCATGCATGGGACTTTGAAAATTTTCGGCCAGGCATCAGACTTAGAAAAAATTCTGGCCAGCATGGGACTTTGAAAATTTTCAGCCAGGCATCAGACTTAGAAAAAATTCTGGCCAGCATGGGACTTTGAAAATTTTCGGCCAGGAGTCAGACTTAGAAAAAATTCTGGCCTGCATGGGACTTTGAAAATTTTCGGCCAGGCGTCAGACTTAGAAAAATTCTGGCCTGCATGGGACTTTGAAATATTTCAGGCAGGCATCAGACTTTGAAAAAATTCTGGCCAGCATGGGACTTTGAAAAAATTCTGGCCAGCATGGGACTTTGAAAATTTTCAGCCAGGCATCAGACTTAGAAAAAATTCTGGACAGCATGGGACTTAGAAAAAATTCTGGACAGCATGGGACTTTGAAAATTTTTGGCCAAGCGTCAGACTTAGAAAAAATTCTGGCCAGCATGGGACTTTGAAAAAATTCTGGCCAGCATGGGACTTTGAAAAAATTCTGGCCAGCATGGGACTTAGAAAAAATTCTGGCCTGCATGGGACTTTTAAATATTTCAGGCAGGCGTCAGACTTAGAAAATATTCTGGCCAGCATGGGACTTTGAAAAAATTCTGGACAGCATGGGACTTTGAAAATTTTCAGCCAGGCGTCAGACTTATAAAAAATTCTGGCCAGCATGGGACTTTGAAATATTTCAGGTAGGCGTCAGACTTTGAAAAAATTCTGGCCAGCATGGGACTTTGAAATATTTCAGGTAGGCGTCAGACTGAAAATTTTCGGCCAGGCATCAGACTTTGAAAAAATTCTGGCCAGCATGGGACTTTGAAAGTTTTCGGCCAAGCGTCAGACTTAGAAAAAATTCTGGCCAGCATGGGACTTAGAAAAAATTCTGGCTAGCATGGGACTTTGAAAATTTTCAGCCAGGGGTCGGACTTAGAAAAAATTCTGGCCAGCATGGGACTTTGAAAATTTTCGGCCAGGCATCAGACTTAGAAAAAATTCTGGCCAGCATGGGACTTTGAAATATTTCAGGTAGGCGTCAGACTTAGAAAAAATTCTGGCCAGCATGGGACTTTGAAAATTTTCGGCCAGGCGTCAGACTTTGAAAAAATTCTGGCCAGCATGGGACTTAGAAAGAATTCTGGATAGCATGGGACTTTGAAATATTTCAGGCAGGCGTCAGACTTAGAAAAAATTCTGGCCAGCATGGGACTTTGAAAATTTTCAGCCAGGCGTCGACTTTGAAAAAATTCTGGCCAGCATGGGACTTTGAAAAAATTCTGGCCAGCATGGGACTTTGAAAATTTTCAGCCAGGCATCAGACTTAGAAAAAATTCTGGCCAGCATGGGACTTTGAAAAAATTCTGGACAGCATGGGACTTTGAAAATTTTTGGCCAAGCGTCAGACTTAGAAAAAATTCTGGCCAGCATGGGACTTTGAAAAAATTCTGGCCAGCATGGGACTTAGAAAAAATTCTGGACAGCATGGGACTTTGAAAATTTTTGGCCAGGCGTCAGACTTAGAAAAAATTCGGGCCAGCATGGGACTTTGAAAAAATTCTGGCCAGCATGGGACTTAGAAAAAATTCTGGCCTGCATGGGACTTTTAAATATTTCAGGCAGGCGTCAGACTTAGAAAATATTCTGGGCAGCATGGGACTTTGAAAAAATTCTGGACAGCATGGGACTTTGAAAATTTTCGGCCAGGCGTCAGACTTAGAAAAAATTCTGGCCTGCATGGGACTTTGAAAATTTTCAGCCAGGCGTCAGACTTAGAAAAGATTCTGGCCAGCATGGGACTTTGAAAAAATTCTGGACAGCATGGGACTTTGTAAATTTTCAGCCAGGCATCAGACTTAGAAAAAATTCTGGCCAGCATGGGACTTTGAAAATTTTCGGCCAGGCGTCAGACTTAGAAAAAATTCTGGCCAGCATGGGACTTTGAAAAAATTCTGGCCAGCATGGGACTTTGAAAAAATTCTTGCCAGCATGGGACTTAGAAAAAATTCTGGCCTGCATGGGACTTTTAAATATTTCAGGCAGGCGTCAGACTTAGAAAATATTCTGGCCAGCATGGGACTTTGAAAAAATTCTGGACAGCATGGGACTTTGAAAATTTTCGGCCAGGCGTCAGACTTAGAAAAAAATCTGGCCTGCATGGGACTTTGAAAATTTTCGGCCAGGCGTCAGACTTAGAAAAAATTCTGGCCAGCATGGGACTTTGAAAAAATTCTGGACAGCATGGGACTTTGAAATATTTCAGGCAGGCGTCAGACTTAGAAAAAATTCTGGCCAGCATGGGACTTTGAAAAAATTCTGGCCAGCATGGGACTTTGAAAAAATTCTGGCCAGCATGGGACTTAGAAAAAATTCTGGCCTGCATGGGACTTTTAAATATTTCAGGCAGGCGTCAGACTTAGAAAAAATTCTGGCCAGCATGGGACTTTGAAAAAATTCTGGCCTGCATGGGACTTTGAAATATTTCAGGCAGGCGTCAGACTTAGAAAAAATTCTGGCCAGCATGGGACTTTGAAAAAATTCTGGCCAGCATGGGACTTTGAAAAAATTCTTGCCAGCATGGGACTTAGAAAAAATTCTGGCCTGCATGGGACTTTTAAATATTTCAGGCAGGCGTCAGACTTAGAAAATATTCTGGCCAGCATGGGACTTTGAAAATTTTCAGCCAGGGGTCGGACTTAGAAAAAATTCTGGCCAGCATGGGACTTTGAAATATTTCAGGTAGTCGTCAGACTTTGAAAATTTTCGGCCAGGCGTCAGACTTCTGGCCAGCATGGGACTTAGAAAAAATTCTGGCTAGCATGGGACTTTGAAATATTTCAGGTAGGCGTCAGACTTAGAAAAAATTCTGGCCAGCATGGGACTTTGAAATATTTCAGGTAGGCGTCAGACTTAGAAAAAATTCTGGCCAGGCATCAGACTTTGAAAAAATTCTGGCCAGCATGGGACTTTGAAAATTTTCGGCCAGGCGTCAGACTTAGAAAAAATTCTGGCCAGCATGGGACTTTGAAAATTTTCGGCCAGGCGTCAGACTTTGAAAAAATTCTGGCTAGCATGGGACTTTGAAAATTTTCCGCCAGGCATCAGACTTAGAAAATAATTCTGGCCAGCATGGGACTTTGAAAATTTTCAGCCAGGCATCAGACTTAAAAAAATTCTGGCCAGCATGGGACTTTGAAAATTTTCAGCCAGGGGTCGGACTTAGAAAAAATTCTGGCCAGCATGGGACTTTGAAATATTTCAGGCAGGTGTTAGACTTTGAAAATTTTCGGCCAGGCGTCAGACTTAGAAAAAATTCTGGCCAGCATGGGACTTTGAAAATTTTCAGCCAGGGGTCGGACTTAGAAAAAATTCTGGCCAGCATGGGACTTTGAAATATTTCAGGTAGGCGTCAGACTTTGAAAATTTTCGGCCAGGCGTCAGACTTCTGGCCAGCATGGGACTTAGAAAAAATTCTGGCTAGCATGGGACTTTGAAAATTTTCAGCCAGGGGTCAGACTTAGAAAAAATTCTGGCCAGCATGGGACTTTGAAAAAATTCTGGCTAGCATGGGACTTTGAAATATTTCAGGTAGGCGTCAGACTTAGAAAAAATTCTGGCCAGCATGGGACTTAGAAAATATTCTGGCCAGCATGGGACTTTGAAAATTTTCGGCCAGGCGTCAGACTTAGAAAAGATTCTGGCCAGCATGGGACTTTGAAAAAATTCTGGACAGCATGGGACTTTGTAAATTTTCAGCCAGGCATCAGACTTAGAAAAAAATCTGGCCAGCATGGGACTTTGAAAATTTTCGGCCAGGCGTCAGACTTAGAAAAAATTCTGGCCTGCATGGGACTTTGAAAATTTTCGGCCAGGCGTCAGACTTAGAAAAGATTCTGGCCAGCATGGGACTTTGAAAAAATTCTGGACAGCATGGGACTTTGTAAATTTTCAGCCAGGCGTCAGACTTAGAAAAAATTCTGGCCAGCATGGGACTTTGAAAATTTTCGGCAAGGCGTCAGACTTAGAAAAAATTCTGGCCTGCATGGGACTTTGAAAATTTTCGGCCAGGCGTCAGACTTAGAAAAAATTCTGGCCAGCATGGGACTTTGAAAAAATTCTGGACAGCATGGGACTTTGAAATATTTCAGGCAGGCGTCAGACTTAGAAAAAATTCTGGCCAGCATGGGACTTTGAAAATTTTTGGCCAAGCGTCAGACTTAGAAAAAATTCTGGCCAGCATGGGACTTTGAAAAAATTCTGGCCAGCATGGGACTTTGAAAAAATTCTGGCCAGCATGGGACTTAGAAAAAATTCTGGCCTGCATGGGACTTTTAAATATTTCAGGCAGGCGTCAGACTTAGAAAAAATTCTGGCCAGCATGGGACTTAGAAAAAATTCTGGCATGCATGGGACTTTGAAAATTTTCGGCCAGGCATCAGACTTAGAAAAAATTCTGGCCAGCATGGGACTTTGAAAATTTTCAGCCAGGCATCAGACTTAGAAAAAATTCTGGCCAGCATGGGACTTTGAAAATTTTCGGCCAGGAGTCAGACTTAGAAAAAATTCTGGCCAGCATGGGACTTTGAAAAAATTCTGGCTAGCATGGGACTTTGAAATATTTCAGGTAGGCGTCAGACTTAGAAAAAATTCTGGCCAGCATGGGACTTTGAAATATTTCAGGTAGGCGTCAGACTTAGAAAAAATTCTGGCCAGGCATCAGACTTCGAAAAAATTCTGGCCAGCATGGGACTTTGAAAATTTTCGGCCAGGCGTCAGACTTAGAAAAAATTCTGGCCAGCATGGGACTTTGAAAATTTTCGGCCAGGCGTCAGACTTTGAAAAAATTCTGGCTAGCATGGGACTTTGAAAATTTTCCGCCAGGCATCAGACTTAGAAAATAATTCTGGCCAGCATGGGACTTTGAAAATTTTCAGCCAGGCATCAGACTTAAAAAAATTCTGGCCAGCATGGGACTTTGAAAATTTTCAGCCAGGGGTCGGACTTAGAAAAAATTCTGGCCAGCATGGGACTTTGAAATATTTCAGGCAGGTGTTAGACTTTGAAAATTTTCGGCCAGGCGTCAGACTTCGAAAAAATTCTGGCCAGCATGGGACTTTGAAAATTTTCAGCCAGGGGTCGGACTTAGAAAAAATTCTGGCCAGCATGGGACTTTGAAATATTTCAGGTAGGCGTCAGACTTTGAAAATTTTCGGCCAGGCGTCAGACTTCTGGCCAGCATGGGACTTAGAAAAAATTCTGGCTAGCATGGGACTTTGAAAATTTTCAGCCAGGGGTCAGACTTAGAAAAAATTCTGGCCAGCATGGGACTTTGAAAAAATTCTGGCTAGCATGGGACTTTGAAATATTTCAGGTAGGCGTCAGACTTAGAAAAAATTCTGGCCAGGCATCAGACTTTGAAAAAATTCTGGCCAGCATGGGACTTTGAAAATTTTCAGCCAGGCATCAGACTTAGAAAAAATTCTGGCCAGCATGGGACTTAGAAAATATTCTGGCCAGCATGGGACTTTGAAAATTTTCGGCCAGGCGTCAGACTTAGAAAAGATTCTGGCCAGCATGGGACTTTGAAAAAATTCTGGACAGCATGGGACTTTGTAAATTTTCAGCCAGGCATCAGACTTAGAAAAAAATCTGGCCAGCATGGGACTTTGAAAATTTTCGGCCAGGCGTCAGACTTAGAAAAAATTCTGGCCTGCATGGGACTTTGAAAATTTTCGGCCAGGCGTCAGACTTAGAAAAGATTCTGGCCAGCATGGGACTTTGAAAAAATTCTGGACAGCATGGGACTTTGTAAATTTTCAGCCAGGCGTCAGACTTAGAAAAAATTCTGGCCAGCATGGGACTTTGAAAATTTTCGGCAAGGCGTCAGACTTAGAAAAAATTCTGGCCTGCATGGGACTTTGAAAATTTTCGGCCAGGCGTCACTTAGAAAAAATTCTGGCCAGCATGGGACTTTGAAAAAATTCTGGACAGCATGGGACTTTGAAATATTTCAGGCAGGCGTCAGACTTAGAAAAAATTCTGGCCAGCATGGGACTTTGAAAATTTTTGGCCAAGCGTCAGACTTAGAAAAAATTCTGGCCAGCATGGGACTTTGAAAAAATTCTGGCCAGCATGGGACTTTGAAAAAATTCTGGCCAGCATGGGACTTAGAAAAAATTCTGGCCTGCATGGGACTTTTAAATATTTCAGGCAGGCGTCAGACTTAGAAAAAATTCTGGCCAGCATGGGACTTAGAAAAAATTCTGGCATGCATGGGACTTTGAAAATTTTCGGCCAGGCATCAGACTTAGAAAAAATTCTGGCCAGCATGGGACTTTGAAAATTTTCAGCCAGGCATCAGACTTAGAAAAAATTCTGGCCAGCATGGGACTTTGAAAATTTTCGGCCAGGAGTCAGACTTAGAAAAAATTCTGGCCTGCATGGGACTTTGAAAATTTTCGGCCAGGCGTCAGACTTAGAAAAATTCTGGCCTGCATGGGACTTTGAAATATTTCAGGCAGGCATCAGACTTTGAAAAAATTCTGGCCAGCATGGGACTTTGAAAAAATTCTGGCCAGCATGGGACTTTGAAAATTTTCAGCCAGGCATCAGACTTAGAAAAAATTCTGGACAGCATGGGACTTAGAAAAAATTCTGGACAGCATGGGACTTTGAAAATTTTTGGCCAAGCGTCAGACTTAGAAAAAATTCTGGCCAGCATGGGACTTTGAAAAAATTCTGGCCAGCATGGGACTTTGAAAAAATTCTGGCCAGCATGGGACTTAGAAAAAATTCTGGCCTGCATGGGACTTTTAAATATTTCAGGCAGGCGTCAGACTTAGAAAATATTCTGGCCAGCATGGGACTTTGAAAAAATTCTGGACAGCATGGGACTTTGAAAATTTTCAGCCAGGCGTCAGACTTAGAAAAAATTCTGGCCAGCATGGGACTTTGAAATATTTCAGGTAGGCGTCAGACTTTGAAAAAATTCTGGCCAGCATGGGACTTTGAAATATTTCAGGTAGGCGTCAGACTGAAAATTTTCGGCCAGGCATCAGACTTTGAAAAAATTCTGGCCAGCATGGGACTTTGAAAGTTTTCGGCCAAGCGTCAGACTTAGAAAAAATTCTGGCCAGCATGGGACTTAGAAAAAATTCTGGCTAGCATGGGACTTTGAAAATTTTCAGCCAGGGGTCGGACTTAGAAAAAATTCTGGCCAGCATGGGACTTTGAAAATTTTCGGCCAGGCATCAGACTTAGAAAAAATTCTGGCCAGCATGGGACTTTGAAATATTTCAGGTAGGCGTCAGACTTAGAAAAAATTCTGGCCAGCATGGGACTTTGAAAATTTTCGGCCAGGCGTCAGACTTTGAAAAAATTCTGGCCAGCATGGGACTTAGAAAGAATTCTGGATAGCATGGGACTTTGAAATATTTCAGGCAGGCGTCAGACTTAGAAAAAATTCTGGCCAGCATGGGACTTTGAAAATTTTCAGCCAGGCGTCGACTTTGAAAAAATTCTGGCCAGCATGGGACTTTGAAAATTTTCGGCCAGGAGTCAGACTTAGAAAAAATTCTGGCCTGCATGGGACTTTGAAAATTTTCGGCCAGGCGTCAGACTTAGAAAAAATTCTGGCCTGCATGGGACTTTGAAATATTTCAGGCAGGCATCAGACTTTGAAAAAATTCTGGCCAGCATGGGACTTTGAAAAAATTCTGGACAGCATGGGACTTTGAAAATTTTCGGCCAGGCGTCAGACTTAGAAAAAATTCGGGCCAGCATGGGACTTTGAAAAAATTCTGGCCAGCATGGGACTTAGAAAAAATTCTGGCCTGCATGGGACTTTTAAATATTTCAGGCAGGCGTCAGACTTAGAAAATATTCTGGGCAGCATGGGACTTTGAAAAAATTCTGGACAGCATGGGACTTTGAAAATTTTCGGCCAGGCGTCAGACTTAGAAAAAATTCTGGCCTGCATGGGACTTTGAAAATTTTCAGCCAGGCGTCAGACTTAGAAAAGATTCTGGCCAGCATGGGACTTTGAAAAAATTCTGGACAGCATGGGACTTTGTAAATTTTCAGCCAGGCATCAGACTTAGAAAAAATTCTGGCCAGCATGGGACTTTGAAAATTTTCGGCCAGGCGTCAGACTTAGAAAAAATTCTGGCCAGCATGGGACTTTGAAAAAATTCTGGCCAGCATGGGACTTTGAAAAAATTCTTGCCAGCATGGGACTTAGAAAAAATTCTGGCCTGCATGGGACTTTTAAATATTTCAGGCAGGCGTCAGACTTAGAAAATATTCTGGCCAGCATGGGACTTTGAAAAAATTCTGGACAGCATGGGACTTTGAAAATTTTCGGCCAGGCGTCAGACTTAGAAAAAAATCTGGCCTGCATGGGACTTTGAAAATTTTCGGCCAGGCGTCAGACTTAGAAAAAATTCTGGCCAGCATGGGACTTTGAAAAAATTCTGGACAGCATGGGACTTTGAAATATTTCAGGCAGGCGTCAGACTTAGAAAAAATTCTGGCCAGCATGGGACTTAGAAAAAATTCTGGCTAGCATGGGACTTTGAAAATTTTCAGCCAGGGGTCGGACTTAGAAAAAAATTCTGGCCAGCATGGGACTTTGAAAATTTTCGGCCAGGCATCAGACTTAGAAAAAATTCTGGCCAGCATGGGACTTTGAAATATTTCAGGTAGGCGTCAGACTTAGAAAAAATTCTGGCCAGCAAGGGACTTTGAAAATTTTCGGCCAGGCGTCAGACTTAGAAAAAATTCTGGCCAGCATGGGACTTTGAAAATTTTCGGCCAGGCGTCAGACTTTGAAAAAATTCTGGCCAGCATGGGACTTTGAAATATTTCAAGCAGGCGTGAGACTTTGAAAATTTTCGGCCAGGCGTCAGACTTTGAAAAATTTCTGGCCAGCATGGGACTTTGAAAAAATTCTGGCCAGCATGGAACTTTGAAAATTTTCGGACAGGCGTCAGACTTTGAAAAAATTCTGGCTAGCATGGGACTTTGAAAATTTTCGGCCAGGCATCAGACTTAGAAAATAATTCTGGCCAGCATGGGACTTTGAAATATTTCAGGTAGGCGTCAGACTTAGAAAAAATTCTGGCCAGCATGGAACTTTGAAAATTTTCGGCCAGGCGTCAGACTTTGAAAAAATTCTGGCTAGCATGGGACTTTGAAAATTTTCGGCCAGGCATCAGACTTAGAAAATAATTCTGGCCAGCATGGGACTTTGAAAATTTTCAGCCAGGCATCAGACTTTGAAAAAATTCTGGCTAGCATGGGACTTTGAAATATTTCAGGTAGGTGTCAGACTTTGAAAATTTTCGGGCAGGCGTTGGACTTTGAAAATTTCCGGGAAGGTGTGGGACTTTGAAAATTTTCGGGCCTGGTGACCCAGGCTATTGAAATGAATGGTGTGGGACTTTGAAATATTTCGGGCAGGCGTCAGACTTTGAAAAAATCTGACAACCAGGCCAGAGAGCAGGCCGTCTGCCCAAGGAGGCCGCCCCAACCCTCCTCTTTGTCGGACATAAGTCTGGTGAGCCTCCCTTGTTCGGCCCTGGAGGTGCCTCGTCTGAAATTGCTCCCTTCTGAAATCGTGACAACTCCATTTTGCGGTTTGGGTGGAAAGGTCCCCAGATAGGGAACCGGGTGCCCTATCTGCAGCGCCCCACGATGGTGGCCGGCGGTAGTGCAACCCTTTTAACCCAGGCTATTGAAAAGATTGGTGTGGGACTTTGAAAATTGTCAGACAGGGGTGGGACTTTGAAAATTTTCGGAGAGGCGCCAGACTTTGAAAACGTTTGTGCCTGTGTCAGACTTTGAAAATTTTCAGACAAGTGTGGGACTTTGAAAATTTTCAGCCAGGCGTCAGACTTAGAAAAAATTCTGGCCAGCATGGGACTTTGAAAATTTTCGGCCAGGCATCAGACTTAGAAAAGATTCTGGCCAGCATGGGACTTTGAAAAAATTCTGGCTAGCATGAGACTTTGAAAATTTTCGGCCAGGCGTCAGACTTTGAAAAAAATTCTAGCCAGCATGGGACTTTGAAAATTTTCAGCTAGGCGTCGGACTTAGAAAAAATTCTGGCCAGCATGAGACTGAAAATTTTCGGCCAGGCGTCAGACTTTGAAAAAATTCTGGCTAGCATGGGACTTTGAAAATTTTCGGCCAGGCATCAGACTTAGAAAAAATTCTGGCCAGCATGGGACTTTGAAATATTTCAGGTAGGCGTCGGACTTAGAAAAAATTCTGGTCAGCATGGAACTTTGAAAATTTTCGGCCAGGCGTCAGACTTTGAAAAAATTCTGGCTAGCATGGGACTTTGAAAATTTTCCGCCAGGCATCAGACTTAGAAAATAATTCTGGCCAGCATGGGACTTTGAAAATTTTCAGCCAGGCATCAGACTTAAAAAAATTCTGGCCAGCATGGGATTTAGAAAAAATTCTGGCCAGCATGGGACTTGGAAATATTTCAGGTAGTCGTCAGACTTTGAAAATTTTCGGCCAAGCGTCAGACTTAGAAAAAATTCTGGCCAGCATGGGACTTTGAAAATTTTCGGCCAGGCGTCAGACTTTGAAAAAATTCTGGCCAGCATGGGACTTAGAAAAAATTCTGGATAGCATGGGACTTTGAAATATTTCAGGTAGGCGTCAGACTTAGAAAAAATTCTGGCCAGCAAGGGACTTTGAAAATTTTCAGCCAGGCGTCGGACTTAGAAAAAATTCTGTCCAGCATGGGACTTTGAAAATTTTCGGCCAGGCGTCAGACTTTGAAAAAAATTCTGGCCAGCATGGGACTTTGAAAATTTTCGGCTAGGCGTCAGACTTTGAAAAATTTCTGGCCAGCATGGGACTTTGAAAAAATTCTGGCCAGCATGGAACTTTGAAAATTTTCGGCCAGGCGTCAGACTTAGAAAATAATTCTGGCCAGCATGGGACTTTGAAAATTTTCAGCCAGGCATCAGACTTAGAAAAAATTCTGGCCAGCATGGGACTTTGAAATATTTCAGGAAGGCGTCAGACTTTGAAAAAATTCTGGCCAGCATGGGACTTTGAAATATTTCAGGTAGGCGTCAGACTGAAAATTTTCGGCCAGGCGTCAGACTTTGAAAAATTTCTGGCCAGCATGGGACTTTGAAAAAATTCTGGCTAGCATGGGACTTTGAAAATTTTCGGCCAGGCATCAGACTTAGAAAATAATTCTGGCCAGCATGGGACTTTGAAAATTTTCAGCCAGGCATCAGACTTAGAAAAAATTCTGGCCAGCATGGGACTTTGAAATATTTCAGGTAGGCGTTAGACTGAAAATTTTCGGCCAGGCGTCAGACTTAGAAAAAATTCTGGCCAGCATGGGACTTTGAAAATTTTCAGCCAGGGGTCGGACTTAGAAAAAATTCTGGCCAGCATGGGACTTTGAAATATTTCAGGTAGGCGTCAGACTTAGAAAAAATTCTGGCCAGCAAGGGACTTTGAAAATTTTCAGCCAGGCGTCGGACTTAGAAAAAATTCTGTCCAGCATGGGACTTTGAAAATTTTCGGCCAGGCGTCAGACTTTGAAAAAAATTCTGGCCAGCATGGGACTTTGAAAATTTTCGGCTAGGCGTCAGACTTTGAAAAATTTCTGGCCAGCATGGGACTTTGAAAAAATTCTGGCCAGCATGGAACTTTGAAAATTTTCGGCCAGGCGTCAGACTTAGAAAATAATTCTGGCCAGCATGGGACTTTGAAAATTTTCAGCCAGGCATCAGACTTAGAAAAAATTCTGGCCAGCATGGGACTTTGAAATATTTCAGGAAGGCGTCAGACTTTGAAAAAATTCTGGCCAGCATGGGACTTTGAAATATTTCAGGTAGGCGTCAGACTGAAAATTTTCGGCCAGGCGTCAGACTTTGAAAAATTTCTGGCCAGCATGGGACTTTGAAAAAATTCTGGCTAGCATGGGACTTTGAAAATTTTCGGCCAGGCATCAGACTTAGAAAATAATTCTGGCCAGCATGGGACTTTGAAAATTTTCAGCCAGGCATCAGACTTAGAAAAAATTCTGGCCAGCATGGGACTTTGAAATATTTCAGGTAGGCGTTAGACTGAAAATTTTCGGCCAGGCGTCAGACTTAGAAAAAATTCTGGCCAGCATGGGACTTTGAAAATTTTCAGCCAGGGGTCGGACTTAGAAAAAAATTCTAGCCAGCATGGGACTTTGAAAATTTTCGGCCAGGCATCAGACTTAGAAAAAATTCTGGCCAGCATGGGACTTTGAAATATTTCAGGTAGGCGTTAGACTTTGAAAATTTTCGGCCAGGCGTCAGACTTTGAAAAAATTCTGGCCAGCATGGGACTTTGAAAATTTTCGGCCAAGCGTCAGACTTAGAAAAAATTCTGGCCAGCATGGGACTTTGAAAATTTTCAGCCAGGCATCAGACTTAAAAAAATTCTGGCCAGCATGGGACTTTGAAAATTTTCGGCCAGGCATCAGACTTAGAAAAAATTCTGGCCAGCATGGGACTTTGAAATATTTCAGGTAGGCGTTAGACTTTGAAAATTTTCGGCCAGGCGTCAGACTTTGAAAAAATTCTGGCCAGCATGGGACTTTGAAAATTTTCAGCCAGGCATCAGACTTAGAAAAAATTCTGGCCAGCATGGGACTTTGAAAATTTTCGGCCAGGCGTCAGACTTTGAAAAAATTCTGGCCAGCATGGGACTTAGAAAAAATTCTGGATATCATGGGACTTTGAAATATTTCAGGTAGGCGTCAGACTGAAAATTTTCGGCCAGGCGTCAGACTTTGAAAAAATTCTGGCCAGCATGGGACTTTGAAAATTTTCGGCCAAGCGTCAGACTTAGAAAAAATTCTGGCCAGCATGGGACTTTGAAAATTTTCAGCCAGGGGTCGGACTTAGAAAAAAATTCTAGCCAGCATGGGACTTTGAAAATTTTCGGCCAGGCATCAGACTTAGAAAAAATTCTGGCCAGCATGGGACTTTGAAATATTTCAGGTAGGCGTTAGACTGAAAATTTTCGGCCAGGCGTCAGACTTTGAAAAAATTCTGGCCAGCATGGGACTTTGAAAATTTTCAGCCAGGCATCAGACTTTGAAAAAATTCTGGCCAGCATGGGACTTTGAAAATTTTCGGCCAGGCGTCAGACTTAGAAAAAATTCTGGCCAGCATGGGACTTTGAAAATTTTCGGCCAGGCGTCAGACTTTGAAAAAATTCTGGCCAGCATGGGACTTAGAAAAAATTCTGGATATCATGGGACTTTGAAATATTTCAGGTAGGCGTCAGACTTAGAAAAAATTCTGGCCAGCAAGGGACTTTGAAATTTTTCGGCCAGGCGTCAGACTTTGAAAAAATTCTGGCCAGCATGGGACTTAGAAAAAATTCTGGATAGCATGGGACTTTGAAATATTTCAGGTAGGCGTCAGACTTAGAAAAAATTCTGGCCAGCAAGGGACTTTGAAAATTTTCGGCCAGGCGTCAGACTTAGAAAAAATTCTGGCCAGCATGGGACTTTGAAAATTTTCGGCCAGGCGTCAGACTTTGAAAAATTTCTGGCCAGCATGGGACTTTGAAAAAATTCTGGCCAGCATGGAACTTTGAAAATTTTCGGCCAGGTGTCAGACTTTGAAAAAATTCTGGCTAGCATGGGACTTTGAAAATTTTCGGCCAGGCATCAGACTTAGAAAATAATTCTGGCCAGCATGGGACTTTGAAAATTTTCAGCCAGGCGTCGGACTTAGAAAAAAATTCTGGCCAGCATGGGACTTTGAAATATTTCAGGGAGGTGTCAGACTTTGAAAATTTTCGGCCAGGCGTCAGACTTCTGGCCAGCATGGGACTTTGAAAAAATTCTGGCCAGCATGGGACTTTGAAAATTTTCAGCTAGGCATCAGACTTTGAAAAAATTCTGGCCAGCATGGGACTTTGAAATATTTCAGGTAGGCGTCAGACTTTGAAAATTTTCGGCCAGGCGTCAGACTTCTGGCCAGCATGGGACTTAGAAAAAATTCTGGCTAGCATGGGACTTTGAAAATTTTCAGCCAGGGGTCAGACTTAGAAAAAATTCTGGCCAGCATGGGACTTTGAAAAAATTCTGGCTAGCATGGGACTTTGAAATATTTCAGGTAGGCGTCAGACTTAGAAAAAATTCTGGCCAGCATGGGACTTTGAAATATTTCAGGTAGGCGTCAGACTTAGAAAAAATTCTGGCCAGGCATCAGACTTTGAAAAAATTCTGGCCAGCATGGGACTTTGAAAATTTTCGGCCAAGCGTCAGACTTAGAAAAAATTCTGGCCAGCATGGGACTTAGAAAAAATTCTGGCTAGCATGGGACTTTGAACATTTTCAGCCAGGGGTCGGACTTAGAAAAAATCCTGGCCAGCATGGGACTTTGAAATATTTCAGGTAGGCGTCAGACTTTGAAAAATTTCTGGCCAGCATGGGACTTTGAAAAAATTCTGGCCAGCATGGAACTTTGAAAATTTTCGGCCAGGCGTCAGACTTTGAAAAAATTCTGGCTAGCATGGGACTTTGAAAATTTTCGGCCAGGCATCAGACTTAGAAAATAATTCTGGCCAGCATGGGACTTTGAAAATTTTCGGCCAAGCGTCAGACTTAGAAAAAATTCTGGCCAGCATGGGACTTTGAAAATGTTCGGCCAGGCATCAGACTTAGAAAAAATTCTGGCCAGCATGGGACTTTGAAAAAATTCTGGCTAGCATGGGACTTTGAAAATTTTCAGCTAGGCGTCGGACTTAGAAAAAATTCTGGCCAGCATGGGACTTTGAAAAAATTCTGGCCAGCATGGGACTTTGAAATATTTCAGGTAGGCGTCAGACTTTAAATATTTTCGGCCAGGCGTCAGACTTTGAAAAAATTCTGGCTAGCATGGGACTTTGAAAATTTTCGGCCAGGCATCAGACTTAGAAAAAATTCTGGCCAGCATGGGACTTTGAAATATTTCAGCTAGGCGTCGGACTTAGAAAAAATTCTGGCCAGCATGGAACTTTGAAAATTTTCGGCCAGGCGTCAGACTTTGAAAAAATTCTGGCTAGCATGGGACTTTGAAAATTTTCGGCCAGGCATCAGACTTAGAAAATAATTCTGGCCAGCATGGGACTTTGAAAATTTTCAGCCAGGCATCAGACTTTGAAAAAATTCTGGCTAGCATGGGACTTTGAAATATTTCAGGTAGGTGTCAGACTTTGAAAATTTTCGGGCAGGCGTTGGACTTTGAAAATTTCCGGGAAGGTGTGGGACTTTGAAAATTTTCGGACAGGCGTTGGACTTTGAAAATTTTCGGGCCTGGTGACCCAGGCTATTGAAATGAATGGTGTGGGACTTTGAAATATTTCGGGCAGGCGTCAGACTTTGAAAAAATCTGACAACCAGGCCAGAGAGCAGGCCGTCTGCCCAAGGAGGCCGCCCCAACCCTCCTCTTTGTCGGACATAAGTCTGGTGAGCCTCCCTTGTTCGGCCCTGGAGGTGCCTCGTCTGAAATTGCTCCCTTCTGAAATCGTGACAACTCCATTTTGCGGTTTGGGTGGAAAGGTCCCCAGATAGGGAACCGGGTGCCCTATCTGCAGCGCCCCCCGATGGTGGCCGGCGGTACTGCAACCCTTTTAACCCAGGCTATTGAAAAGATTGGTGTGGGACTTTGAAAATTGTCAGACAGGGGTGGGACTTTGAAAATTTTCGGAGAGGCGCCAGACTTTGAAAACGTTTGTGCCTGTGTCAGACTTTGAAAATTTTCAGACAAGTGTGGGACTTTGAAAATTTTCAGCCAGGCGTCAGACTTAGAAAAAATTCTGGCCAGCATGGGACTTTGAAAATTTTCGGCCAGGCATCAGACTTAGAAAAAATTCTGGCCAGCATGGGACTTTGAAAAAATTCTGGCTAGCATGTGACTTTGAAAATTTTCAGCTAGGCGTCGGACTTAGAAAAAATTCTGGCCAGCATGAGACTTTGAAAATTTTCGGCCAGGCGTCAGACTTTGAAAAAATTCTGGCTAGCATGGGACTTTGAAAATTTTCGGCCAGGCATCAGACTTAGAAAAAATCTGACAACCAGGCCAGAGAGCAGGCCGTCTGCCCAAGGAGGCCGCCCCAACCCTCCTCTTTGTCGGACATAAGTCTGGTGAGCCTCCCTTGTTCGGCCCTGGAGGTGCCTCGTCTGAAATTGCTCCCTTCTGAAATCGTGACAACTCCATTTTGCGGTTTGGGTGGAAAGGTCCCCAGATAGGGAACCGGGTGCCCTATCTGCAGCGCCCCCCGATGGTGGCCGGCGGTACTGCAACCCTTTTAACCCAGGCTATTGAAAAGATTGGTGTGGGACTTTGAAAATTGTCAGACAGGGGTGGGACTTTGAAAATTTTCGGAGAGGCGCCAGACTTTGAAAACGTTTGTGCCTGTGTCAGACTTTGAAAATTTTCAGCCAGGCGTCAGACTTAGAAAAAATTCTGGCCAGCATGGGACTTTGAAAATTTTCGGCCAGGCATCAGACTTAGAAAAAATTCTGGCCAGCATGGGACTTTGAAAAAATTCTGGCTAGCATGGGACTTTGAAATATTTCAGGTAGGCGTCAGACTGAAAATTTTCGGCCAGGCGTCAGACTTTGAAAAATTTCTGGCCAGCATGGGACTTTGAAAAAATTCTGGCTAGCATGGGACTTTGAAAATTTTCGGCCAGGCATCAGACTTAGAAAATAATTCTGGCCAGCATGGGACTTTGAAAATTTTCAGCCAGGCATCAGACTTAGAAAAAATTCTGGCCAGCATGGGACTTTGAAATATTTCAGGTAGGCGTCAGACTGAAAATTTTCGGCCAGGCGTCAGACTTAGAAAAAATTCTGGCCAGCATGGGACTTTGAAAATTTTCAGCCAGGGGTCGGACTTAGAAAAAAATTCTAGCCAGCATGGGACTTTGAAAATTTTCGGCCAGGCATCAGACTTAGAAAAAATTCTGGCCAGCATGGGACTTTGAAATATTTCAGGTAGGCGTTAGACTTTGAAAATTTTCGGCCAGGCGTCAGACTTTGAAAAAATTCTGGCCAGCATGGGACTTTGAAAATTTTCGGCCAAGCGTCAGACTTAGAAAAAATTCTGGCCAGCATGGGACTTTGAAAATTTTCAGCCAGGGGTAGGACTTAGAAAAAAATTCTAGCCAGCATGGGACTTTGAAAATTTTCGGCCAGGCATCAGACTTAGAAAAAATTCTGGCCAGCATGGGACTTTGAAATATTTCAGGTAGGCGTTAGACTTTGAAAATTTTCGGCCAGGCGTCAGACTTTGAAAAAATTCTGGCCAGCATGGGACTTTGAAAATTTTCAGCCAGGCATCAGACTTTGAAAAAATTCTGGCCAGCATGGGACTTTGAAAATTTTCGGCCAGGCGTCAGACTTAGAAAAAATTCTGGCCAGCATGGGACTTTGAAAATTTTCGGCCAGGCGTCAGACTTTGAAAAAATTCTGGCCAGCATGGGACTTTGAAAAAATTCTGGCTAGCATGGGACTTTGAAATATTTCAGGTAGGCGTCAGACTGAAAATTTTCGGCCAGGCGTCAGACTTTGAAAAATTTCTGGCCAGCATGGGACTTTGAAAAAATTCTGGCTAGCATGGGACTTTGAAAATTTTCGGCCAGGCATCAGACTTAGAAAATAATTCTGGCCAGCATGGGACTTTGAAAATTTTCAGCCAGGCATCAGACTTAGAAAAAATTCTGGCCAGCATGGGACTTTGAAATATTTCAGGTAGGCGTCAGACTGAAAATTTTCGGCCAGGCGTCAGACTTAGAAAAAATTCTGGCCAGCATGGGACTTTGAAAATTTTCAGCCAGGGGTCGGACTTAGAAAAAAATTCTAGCCAGCATGGGACTTTGAAAATTTTCGGCCAGGCATCAGACTTAGAAAAAATTCTGGCCAGCATGGGACTTTGAAATATTTCAGGTAGGCGTTAGACTTTGAAAATTTTCGGCCAGGCGTCAGACTTTGAAAAAATTCTGGCCAGCATGGGACTTTGAAAATTTTCGGCCAAGCGTCAGACTTAGAAAAAATTCTGGCCAGCATGGGACTTTGAAAATTTTCAGCCAGGGGTAGGACTTAGAAAAAAATTCTAGCCAGCATGGGACTTTGAAAATTTTCGGCCAGGCATCAGACTTAGAAAAAATTCTGGCCAGCATGGGACTTTGAAATATTTCAGGTAGGCGTTAGACTTTGAAAATTTTCGGCCAGGCGTCAGACTTTGAAAAAATTCTGGCCAGCATGGGACTTTGAAAATTTTCAGCCAGGCATCAGACTTTGAAAAAATTCTGGCCAGCATGGGACTTTGAAAATTTTCGGCCAGGCGTCAGACTTAGAAAAAATTCTGGCCAGCATGGGACTTTGAAAATTTTCGGCCAGGCGTCAGACTTTGAAAAAATTCTGGCCAGCATGGGACTTAGAAAAAATTCTGGATATCATGGGACTTTGAAATATTTCAGGTAGGCGTCAGACTGAAAATTTTCGGCCAGGCGTCAGACTTTGAAAAAATTCTGGCCAGCATGGGACTTTGAAAATTTTCGGCCAAGCGTCAGACTTAGAAAAAATTCTGGCCAGCATGGGACTTTGAAAATTTTCAGCCAGGGGTCGGACTTAGAAAAAAATTCTAGCCAGCATGGGACTTTGAAAATTTTCGGCCAGGCATCAGACTTAGAAAAAATTCTGGCCAGCATGGGACTTTGAAATATTTCAGGTAGGCGTTAGACTTTGAAAATTTTCGGCCAGGCGTCAGACTTTGAAAAAATTCTGGCCAGCATGGGACTTTGAAAATTTTCAGCCAGGCATCAGACTTTGAAAAAATTCTGGCCAGCATGGGACTTTGAAAATTTTCGGCCAGGCGTCAGACTTAGAAAAAATTCTGGCCAGCATGGGACTTTGAAAATTTTCGGCCAGGCGTCAGACTTTGAAAAAATTCTGGCCAGCATGGGACTTAGAAAAAATTCTGGATATCATGGGACTTTGAAATATTTCAGGTAGGCGTCAGACTTAGAAAAAATTCTGGCCAGCAAGGGACTTTGAAATTTTTCGGCCAGGCGTCAGACTTTGAAAAAATTCTGGCCAGCATGGGACTTAGAAAAAATTCTGGATAGCATGGGACTTTGAAATATTTCAGGTAGGCGTCAGACTTAGAAAAAATTCTGGCCAGCAAGGGACTTTGAAAATTTTCGGCCAGGCGTCAGACTTAGAAAAAATTCTGGCCAGCATGGGACTTTGAAAATTTTCGGCCAGGCGTCAGACTTTGAAAAATTTCTGGCCAGCATGGGACTTTGAAAAAATTCTGGCCAGCATGGAACTTTGAAAATTTTCGGCCAGGCGTCAGACTTTGAAAAAATTCTGGCTAGCATGGGACTTTGAAATATTTCAGGTAGGCGTTAGACTTTGAAAATTTTCGGCCAGGCGTCGGACTTAGAAAAAAATTCTAGCCAGCATGGGACTTTGAAAATTTTCGGCCAGGCATCAGACTTAGAAAAAATTCTGGCCAGCATGGGACTTTGAAATATTTCAGGTAGGCGTTAGACTTTGAAAATTTTCGGCCAGGCGTCAGACTTTGAAAAAATTCTGGCCAGCATGGGACTTTGAAAATTTTCAGCCAGGCATCAGACTTTGAAAAAATTCTGGCCAGCATGGGACTTTGAAAATTTTCGGCCAGGCGTCAGACTTAGAAAAAATTCTGGCCAGCATGGGACTTTGAAAATTTTCGGCCAGGCGTCAGACTTTGAAAAAATTCTGGCCAGCATGGGACTTAGAAAAAATTCTGGATATCATGGGACTTTGAAATATTTCAGGTAGGCGTCAGACTTAGAAAAAATTCTGGCCAGCAAGGGACTTTGAAATTTTTCGGCCAGGCGTCAGACTTTGAAAAAATTCTGGCCAGCATGGGACTTAGAAAAAATTCTGGATAGCATGGGACTTTGAAATATTTCAGGTAGGCGTCAGACTTAGAAAAAATTCTGGCCAGCAAGGGACTTTGAAAATTTTCGGCCAGGCGTCAGACTTAGAAAAAATTCTGGCCAGCATGGGACTTTGAAAATTTTCGGCCAGGCGTCAGACTTTGAAAAATTTCTGGCCAGCATGGGACTTTGAAAAAATTCTGGCCAGCATGGAACTTTGAAAATTTTCGGCCAGGCGTCAGACTTTGAAAAAATTCTGGCTAGCATGGGACTTTGAAAATTTTCGGCCAGGCATCAGACTTAGAAAATAATTCTGGCCAGCATGGGACTTTGAAAATTTTCGGCCAGGTGTCAGACTTAGAAAAAATTCTGGCCAGCATGGGACTTTGAAAATTTTCAGTCAGGCGTCGGACTTAGAAAAAAATTCTGGCCAGCATGGGACTTTGAAATATTTCAGGTAGGCGTCAGACTTAGAAAAAATTCTGGCCAGCAAGGGACTTTGAAAATTTTCAGCCAGGCGTCGGACTTAGAAAAAATTCTAGCCAGCATGGGACTTTGAAAATTTTCGGCCAGGCATCAGACTTAGAAAAAATTCTGGCCAGCATGGGACTTTGAAATATTTCAGGTAGGCGTTAGACTTTGAAAATTTTCGGCCAGGCGTCAGACTTTGAAAAAATTCTGGCCAGCATGTGACTTTGAAAATTTTCGGCCAAGCGTCAGACTTAGAAAAAATTCTGGCCAGCATGGGACTTTGAAAATTTTCAGCCAGGGGTAGGACTTAGAAAAAAATTCTAGCCAGCATGGGACTTTGAAAATTTTCGGCCAGGCATCAGACTTAGAAAAAATTCTGGCCAGCATGGGACTTTGAAATATTTCAGGTAGGCGTTAGACTTTGAAAATTTTCGGCCAGGCGTCAGACTTTGAAAAAATTCTGGCCAGCATGGGACTTTGAAAATTTTCAGCCAGGCATCAGACTTTGAAAAAATTCTGGCCAGCATGGGACTTTGAAAATTTTCGGCCAGGCGTCAGACTTAGAAAAAATTCTGGCCAGCATGGGACTTTGAAAATTTTCGGCCAGGCGTCAGACTTTGAAAAAATTCTGGCCAGCATGGGACTTTGAAAAAATTCTGGCTAGCATGGGACTTTGAAATATTTCAGGTAGGCGTCAGACTGAAAATTTTCGGCCAGGCGTCAGACTTTGAAAAATTTCTGGCCAGCATGGGACTTTGAAAAAATTCTGGCTAGCATGGGACTTTGAAAATTTTCGGCCAGGCATCAGACTTAGAAAATAATTCTGGCCAGCATGGGACTTTGAAAATTTTCAGCCAGGCATCAGACTTAGAAAAAATTCTGGCCAGCATGGGACTTTGAAATATTTCAGGTAGGCGTCAGACTGAAAATTTTCGGCCAGGCGTCAGACTTAGAAAAAATTCTGGCCAGCATGGGACTTTGAAAATTTTCAGCCAGGGGTCGGACTTAGAAAAAAATTCTAGCCAGCATGGGACTTTGAAAATTTTCGGCCAGGCATCAGACTTAGAAAAAATTCTGGCCAGCATGGGACTTTGAAATATTTCAGGTAGGCGTTAGACTTTGAAAATTTTCGGCCAGGCGTCAGACTTTGAAAAAATTCTGGCCAGCATGGGACTTTGAAAATTTTCGGCCAAGCGTCAGACTTAGAAAAAATTCTGGCCAGCATGGGACTTTGAAAATTTTCAGCCAGGGGTAGGACTTAGAAAAAAATTCTAGCCAGCATGGGACTTTGAAAATTTTCGGCCAGGCATCAGACTTAGAAAAAATTCTGGCCAGCATGGGACTTTGAAATATTTCAGGTAGGCGTTAGACTTTGAAAATTTTCGGCCAGGCGTCAGACTTTGAAAAAATTCTGGCCAGCATGGGACTTTGAAAATTTTCAGCCAGGCATCAGACTTTGAAAAAATTCTGGCCAGCATGGGACTTTGAAAATTTTCGGCCAGGCGTCAGACTTAGAAAAAATTCTGGCCAGCATGGGACTTTGAAAATTTTCGGCCAGGCGTCAGACTTTGAAAAAATTCTGGCCAGCATGGGACTTAGAAAAAATTCTGGATATCATGGGACTTTGAAATATTTCAGGTAGGCGTCAGACTGAAAATTTTCGGCCAGGCGTCAGACTTTGAAAAAATTCTGGCCAGCATGGGACTTTGAAAATTTTCGGCCAAGCGTCAGACTTAGAAAAAATTCTGGCCAGCATGGGACTTTGAAAATTTTCAGCCAGGGGTCGGACTTAGAAAAAAATTCTAGCCAGCATGGGACTTTGAAAATTTTCGGCCAGGCATCAGACTTAGAAAAAATTCTGGCCAGCATGGGACTTTGAAATATTTCAGGTAGGCGTTAGACTTTGAAAATTTTCGGCCAGGCGTCAGACTTTGAAAAAATTCTGGCCAGCATGGGACTTTGAAAATTTTCAGCCAGGCATCAGACTTTGAAAAAATTCTGGCCAGCATGGGACTTTGAAAATTTTCGGCCAGGCGTCAGACTTAGAAAAAATTCTGGCCAGCATGGGACTTTGAAAATTTTCGGCCAGGCGTCAGACTTTGAAAAAATTCTGGCCAGCATGGGACTTAGAAAAAATTCTGGATATCATGGGACTTTGAAATATTTCAGGTAGGCGTCAGACTTAGAAAAAATTCTGGCCAGCAAGGGACTTTGAAATTTTTCGGCCAGGCGTCAGACTTTGAAAAAATTCTGGCCAGCATGGGACTTAGAAAAAATTCTGGATAGCATGGGACTTTGAAATATTTCAGGTAGGCGTCAGACTTAGAAAAAATTCTGGCCAGCAAGGGACTTTGAAAATTTTCGGCCAGGCGTCAGACTTAGAAAAAATTCTGGCCAGCATGGGACTTTGAAAATTTTCGGCCAGGCGTCAGACTTTGAAAAATTTCTGGCCAGCATGGGACTTTGAAAAAATTCTGGCCAGCATGGAACTTTGAAAATTTTCGGCCAGGCGTCAGACTTTGAAAAAATTCTGGCTAGCATGGGACTTTGAAAATTTTCGGCCAGGCATCAGACTTAGAAAATAATTCTGGCCAGCATGGGACTTTGAAAATTTTCGGCCAGGTGTCAGACTTAGAAAAAATTCTGGCCAGCATGGGACTTTGAAAATTTTCAGCCAGGCGTCGGACTTAGAAAAAAATTCTGGCCAGCATGGGACTTTGAAATATTTCAGGGAGGTGTCAGACTTTGAAAATTTTCGGCCAGGCGTCAGACTTCTGGCCAGCATGGGACTTTGAAAAAATTCTGGCCAGCATGGGACTTTGAAAATTTTCAGCTAGGCATCAGACTTTGAAAAAATTCTGGCCAGCATGGGACTTTGAAATATTTCAGGTAGGCGTCAGACTTTGAAAATTTTCGGCCAGGCGTCAGACTTTGAAAAAATTCTGGCCAGCATGGGACTTAGAAAAAATTCTGGCTAGCATGGGACTTTGAAAATTTTCAGCCAGGGGTCAGACTTAGAAAAAATTCTGGCCAGCATGGGACTTTGAAAAAATTCTGGCTAGCATGGGACTTTGAAATATTTCAGGTAGGCGTCAGACTTAGAAAAAATTCTGGCCAGCATGGGACTTTGAAATATTTCAGGTAGGCGTCAGACTTAGAAAAAATTCTGGCCAGGCATCAGACTTTGAAAAAATTCTGGCCAGCATGGGACTTTGAAAATTTTCGGCCAAGCGTCAGACTTAGAAAAAATTCTGGCCAGCATGGGACTTAGAAAAAATTCTGGCTAGCATGGGACTTTGAACATTTTCAGCCAGGGGTCGGACTTAGAAAAAATTCTGGCCAGCATGGGACTTTGAAATATTTCAGGTAGGCGTCAGACTTAGAAAAAATTCTGGCCAGCAAGGGACTTTGAAAATTTTCAGCCAGGCGTCGGACTTAGAAAAAATTCTGTCCAGCATGGGACTTTGAAAATTTTCGGCCAGGCGTCAGACTTTGAAAAATTTCTGGCCAGCATGGGACTTTGAAAAAATTCTGGCCAGCATGGAACTTTGAAAATTTTCGGCCAGGCGTCAGACTTTGAAAAAATTCTGGCTAGCATGGGACTTTGAAAATTTTCGGCCAGGCATCAGACTTAGAAAATAATTCTGGCCAGCATGGGACTTTGAAAATTTTCGGCCAAGCGTCAGACTTAGAAAAAATTCTGGCCAGCATGGGACTTTGAAAATGTTCGGCCAGGCATCAGACTTAGAAAAAATTCTGGCCAGCATGGGACTTTGAAAAAATTCTGGCTAGCATGGGACTTTGAAAATTTTCAGCTAGGCGTCGGACTTAGAAAAAATTCTGGCCAGCATGGGACTTTGAAAAAATTCTGGCTAGCATGGGACTTTGAAAATTTTCAGCTAGGCGTCGGACTTAGAAAAAATTCTGGCCAGCATGGGACTTTGAAAATTTTCAGCCAGGCATCAGACTTTGAAAAAATTCTGGCTAGCATGGGACTTTGAAATATTTCAGGTAGGTGTCAGACTTTGAAAATTTTCGGGCAGGCGTTGGACTTTGAAAATTTCCGGGAAGGTGTGGGACTTTGAAAATTTTCGGACAGGCGTTGGACTTTGAAAATTTTCGGGCCTGGTGACCCAGGCTATTGAAATGAATGGTGTGGGACTTTGAAATATTTCGGGCAGGCGTCAGACTTTGAAAAAATCTGACAACCAGGCCAGAGAGCAGGCCGTCTGCCCAAGGAGGCCGCCCCAACCCTCCTCTTTGTCGGACATAAGTCTGGTGAGCCTCCCTTGTTCGGCCCTGGAGGTGCCTCGTCTGAAATTGCTCCCTTCTGAAATCGTAACAACTCCATTTTGCGGTTTGGGTGGAAAGGTCCCCAGATAGGGAACCGGGTGCCCTATCTGCAGCGCCCCCCGATGGTGGCCGGCGGTACTGCAACCCTTTTAACCCAGGCTATTGAAAAGATTGGTGTGGGACTGAAAATTGTCAGACAGGGGTGGGACTTTGAAAATTTTCGGAGAGGCGCCAGACTTTGAAAACGTTTGTGCCTGTGTCAGACTTTGAAAATTTTCAGACAAGTGTGGGACTTTGAAAATTTTCAGCCAGGCGTCAGACTTAGAAAAAATTCTGGCCAGCATGGGACTTTGAAAATTTTCGGCCAGGCATCAGACTTAGAAAAAATTCTGGCCAGCATGGGACTTTGAAATATTTCAGTTAGGCGTCAGACTTAGAAAAAATTCTGGCCAGCATGGGACTTTGAAAATTTTCGGCCAGGCATCAGACTTAGAAAATAATTCTGGCCAGCATGGGACTTTGAAAATTTTCAGCCAGGCATCAGACTTAGAAAAAATTCTGGCCAGCATGGGACTTTGAAATATTTCAGGTAGGCGTCAGACTTTAAATATTTTCGGCCAGGCGTCAGACTTTGAAAAAATTCTGGCTAGCATGGGACTTTGAAAATTTTCGGCCAGGCATCAGACTTAGAAAAAATTCTGGCCAGCATGGGACTTTGAAATATTTCAGCTAGGCGTCGGACTTAGAAAAAATTCTGGCCAGCATGGAACTTTGAAAATTTTCGGCCAGGCGTCAGACTTTGAAAAAATTCTGGCTAGCATGGGACTTTGAAAATTTTCGGCCAGGCATCAGACTTAGAAAATAATTCTGGCCAGCATGGGACTTTGAAAATTTTCAGCCAGGCATCAGACTTTGAAAAAATTCTGGCTAGCATGGGACTTTGAAATATTTCAGGTAGGTGTCAGACTTTGAAAATTTTCGGGCAGGCGTTGGACTTTGAAAATTTCCGGGAAGGTGTGGGACTTTGAAAATTTTCGGACAGGCGTTGGACTTTGAAAATTTTCGGGCCTGGTGACCCAGGCTATTGAAATGAATGGTGTGGGACTTTGAAATATTTCGGGCAGGCGTCAGACTTTGAAAAAATCTGACAACCAGGCCAGAGAGCAGGCCGTCTGCCCAAGGAGGCCGCCCCAACCCTCCTCTTTGTCGGACATAAGTCTGGTGAGCCTCCCTTGTTCGGCCCTGGAGGTGCCTCGTCTGAAATTGCTCCCTTCTGAAATCGTGACAACTCCATTTTGCGGTTTGGGTGGAAAGGTCCCCAGATAGGGAACCGGGTGCCCTATCTGCAGCGCCCCCCGATGGTGGCCGGCGGTACTGCAACCCTTTTAACCCAGGCTTTTGAAAAGATTGGTGTGGGACTTTGAAAATTGTCAGACAGGGGTGGGACTTTGAAAATTTTCGGAGAGGCGCCAGACTTTGAAAACGTTTGTGCCTGTGTCAGACTTTGAACATTTTCAGACAAGTGTGGGACTTTGAAAATTTTCAGCCAGGCGTCAGACTTAGAAAAAATTCTGGCCAGCATGGGACTTTGAAAATTTTCGGCCAGGCATCAGACTTAGAAAAAATTCTGGCCAGCATGGGACTTTGAAAAAATTCTGGCTAGCATGTGACTTTGAAAATTTTCAGCTAGGCGTCGGACTTAGAAAAAATTCTGGCCAGCATGAGACTTTGAAAATTTTCGGCCAGGCGTCAGACTTTGAAAAAATTCTGGCTAGCATGGGACTTTGAAAATTTTCGGCCAGGCATCAGACTTAGAAAAAATCTGACAACCAGGCCAGAGAGCAGGCCGTCTGCCCAAGGAGGCCGCCCCAACCCTCCTCTTTGTCGGACATAAGTCTGGTGAGCCTCCCTTGTTCGGCCCTGGAGGTGCCTCGTCTGAAATTGCGCCCTTCTGAAATCGTGACAACTCCATTTTGCGGTTTGGGTGGAAAGGTCCCCAGATAGGGAACCGGGTGCCCTATCTGCAGCGCCCCCCGATGGTGGCCGGCGGTACTGCAACCCTTTTAACCCAGGCTATTGAAAAGATTGGTGTGGGACTTTGAAAATTGTCAGACAGGGGTGGGACTTTGAAAATTTTCGGAGAGGCGCCAGACTTTGAAAACGTTTGTGCCTGTGTCAGACTTTGAAAATTTTCAGACAAGTGTGGGACTTTGAAAATTTTCAGCCAGGCGTCAGACTTCTGGCCAGCATGGGACTTTGAAAATTTTCAGCCAGGCATCAGACTTTGAAAAAATTCTGGCCAGCATGGGACTTTGAAAATTTTCGGCCAGGCGTCAGACTTAGAAAAAATTCTGGCCAGCATGGGACTTTGAAAATTTTCGGCCAGGCGTCAGACTTTGAAAAAATTCTGGCCAGCATGGGACTTAGAAAAAATTCTGGATATCATGGGACTTTGAAATATTTCAGGTAGGCGTCAGACTTAGAAAAAATTCTGGCCAGCAAGGGACTGAAAATTTTCGGCCAGGCGTCAGACTTAGAAAAAATTCTGGCCAGCATGGGACTTTGAAAATTTTCAGCCAGGGGTCGGACTTAGAAAAAATTCTGGCCAGCATGGGACTTTGAAATATTTCAGGTAGGCGTCAGACTTTGAAAATTTTCGGCCAGGCGTCGGACTTAGAAAAAATTCTGGCCAGCATGAGACTTTGAAAATTTTCGGCCAGGCGTCAGACTTTGAAAAAATTCTGGCTAGCATGGGACTTTGAAAATTTTCGGCCAGGCATCAGACTTAGAAAAAATCTGACAACCAGGCCAGAGAGCAGCCCGTCTGCCCACGGAGGCCGCCCCAACCCTCCTCTTTGTCGGACATAAGTCTGGTGAGCCTCCCTTGTTCGGCCCTGGAGGTGCCTCGTCTGAAATTGCTCCCTTCTGAAATCGTGACAACTCCATTTTGCGGTTTGGGTGGAAAGGTCCCCAGATAGGGAACCGGGTGCCCTATCTGCAGCGCCCCCCGATGGTGGCCGGCGGTACTGCAACCCTTTTAACCCAGGCTATTGAAAAGATTGGTGTGGGACTTTGAAAATTGTCAGACAGGGGTGGGACTTTGAAAATTTTCGGAGAGGCGCCAGACTTTGAAAACGTTTGTGCCTGTGTCAGACTGAAAATTTTCAGACAAGTGTGGGACTTTGAAAATTTTCAGCCAGGGGTCAGACTTAGAAAAAATTCTGGCCAGCATGGGACTTGGAAATATTTCAGGTAGGCGTCAGACTTAGAAAAAATCCTGGCCAGCATGGGACTTTGAAATATTTCAGGTAGGCGTCAGACTTAGAAAAAATTCTGGCCAGCATGGGACTTTGAAAATTTTCGGCCAAGCGTCAGACTTAGAAAAAATTCTGGCCAGCATGGGACTTAGAAAAAATTCTGGCTAGCATGGGACTTTGAAAATTTTCAGCCAGGGGTCGGACTTAGAAAAAAATTCTGGCCAGCATGGGACTTTGAAAATTTTCGGCCAGGCATCAGACTTAGAAAAAATTCTGGCCAGCATGGGACTTTGAAATATTTCAGGCAGGTGTTAGACTTTGAAAATTTTCGGCCAGGCGTCAGACTTCTGGCCAGCATGGGACTTTGAAAATTTTCAGCCAGGCATCAGACTTTGAAAAAATTCTGGCCAGCATGGGACTTTGAAAATTTTCGGCCAGGCGTCAGACTTAGAAAAAATTCTGGCCAGCATGGGACTTTGAAAATTTTCGGCCAGGCGTCAGACTTTGAAAAAATTCTGGCCAGCATGGGACTTAGAAAAAATTCTGGATAGCATGGGACTTTGAACATTTTCAGCCAGGGGTCGGACTTAGAAAAAATTCTGGCCAGCATGGGACTTTGAAATATTTCAGGTAGGCGTCAGACTTAGAAAAAATTCTGGCCAGCAAGGGACTTTGAAAATTTTCAGCCAGGCGTCGGACTTAGAAAAAATTCTGTCCAGCATGGGACTTTGAAAATTTTCGGCCAGGCGTCAGACTTTGAAAAAAATTCTGGCCAGCATGGGACTTTGAAAATTTTCGGCTAGGCGTCAGACTTTGAAAAATTTCTGGCCAGCATGGGACTTTGAAAAAATTCTGGCCAGCATGGAACTTTGAAAAATTTCGGCCAGGCGTCAGACTTTGAAAAAATTCTGGCCAGCATGGGACTTAGAAAAAATTCTGGATATCATGGGACTTTGAAATATTTCAGGTAGGCGTCAGACTTAGAAAAAATTCTGGCCAGCAGGGGACTTTGAAAATTTTCGGCCAGGCGTCAGACTTTGAAAAAATTCTGGCCAGCATGGGACTTAGAAAAAATTCTGGCTAGCATGGGACTTTGAAAATTTTCAGCCAGGGGTCGGACTTAGAAAAAAATTCTGGCCAGCATGGGACTTTGAAAATTTTCGGCCAGGCATCAGACTTAGAAAAAATTCTGGCCAGCATGGGACTTTGAAATATTTCAGGCAGGTGTTAGACTTTGAAAATTTTCGGCCAGGCATCAGACTTTGAAAAAATTCTGGCCAGCATGGGACTTTGAAAATTTTCAGCCAGGCATCAGACTTTGAAAAAATTCTGGCCAGCATGGGACTTTGAAAATTTTCGGCCAGGCGTCAGACTTAGAAAAAATTCTGGCCAGCATGGGACTTTGAAAATTTTCGGCCAGGCGTCAGACTTTGAAAAAATTCTGGCCAGCATGGGACTTAGAAAAAATTCTGGATAGCATGGGACTTTGAACATTTTCAGCCAGGGGTCGGACTTAGAAAAAATTCTGGCCAGCATGGGACTTTGAAATATTTCAGGTAGGCGTCAGACTTAGAAAAAATTCTGTCCAGCATGGGACTTTGAAAATTTTCGGCCAGGCGTCAGACTTTGAAAAAATTCTGGCTAGCATGGGACTTTGAAAATTTTCGGCCAGGCATCAGACTTAGAAAATAATTCCAGCCAGCATGGGACTTTGAAAATTTTCAGCCAGGCATCAGACTTAGAAAAAATTCTGGCCAGCATGGGACTTTGAAATATTTCAGGAAGGCGTCAGACTTTGAAAAAATTCTGGCCAGCATGGGACTTTGAAATATTTCAGGTAGGCGTCAGACTGAAAATTTTCGGCCAGGCGTCAGACTTTGAAAAATTTCTGGCCAGCATGGGACTTTGAAAAAATTCTGGCTAGCATGGGACTTTGAAAATTTTCGGCCAGGCATCAGACTTAGAAAATAATTCTGGCCAGCATGGGACTTTGAAAATTTTCGGCCAGGTGTCAGACTTAGAAAAAATTCTGGCCAGCATGGGACTTTGAAAATTTTCAGCCAGGCGTCGGACTTAGAAAAAATTCTGGCCAGCATGGGACTTTGAAAAAATTCTGGCCAGCATGGGACTTTGAAAATTTTCAGCTAGGCATCAGACTTTGAAAAAATTCTGGCCAGCATGGGACTTTGAAATATTTCAGGTAGGCGTCAGACTTTGAAAATTTTCGGCCAGGCGTCAGACTTCTGGCCAGCATGGGACTTAGAAAAAATTCTGGCTAGCATGGGACTTTGAAAATTTTCAGCCAGGGGTCAGACTTAGAAAAAATTCTGGCCAGCATGGGACTTTGAAAAAATTCTGGCTAGCATGGGACTTTGAAATATTTCAGGTAGGCGTCAGACTTAGAAAAAATTCTGGCCAGCATGGGACTTTGAAATATTTCAGGTAGGCGTCAGACTTAGAAAAAATTCTGGCCAGGCATCAGACTTTGAAAAAATTCTGGCCAGCATGGGACTTTGAAAAAATTCTGGCCAGCATGGAACTTTGAAAATTTTCGGCCAGGCGTCAGACTTTGAAAAAATTCTGGCTAGCATGGGACTTTGAAAATTTTCGGCCAGGCATCAGACTTAGAAAATAATTCTGGCCAGCATGGGACTTTGAAAATTTTCGGCCAGGTGTCAGACTTAGAAAAAATTCTGGCCAGCATGGGACTTTGAAAATTTTCAGCCAGGCGTCGGACTTAGAAAAAATTCTGGCCAGCATGGGACTTTGAAATATTTCAGGGAGGTGTCAGACTTTGAAAATTTTCGGCCAGGCGTCAGACTTCTGGCCAGCATGGGACTTTGAAAAAATTCTGGCCAGCATGGGACTTTGAAAATTTTCAGCTAGGCATCAGACTTTGAAAAAATTCTGGCCAGCATGGGACTTTGAAATATTTCAGGTAGGCGTCAGACTTTGAAAATTTTCGGCCAGGCGTCAGACTTCTGGCCAGCATGGGACTTAGAAAAAATTCTGGCTAGCATGGGACTTTGAAAATTTTCAGCCAGGGGTCAGACTTAGAAAAAATTCTGGCCAGCATGGGACTTTGAAAAAATTCTGGCTAGCATGGGACTTTGAAATATTTCAGGTAGGCGTCAGACTTAGAAAAAATTCTGGCCAGCATGGGACTTTGAAATATTTCAGGTAGGCGTCAGACTTAGAAAAAATTCTGGCCAGCATGGGACTTTGAAAATTTTCGGCCAAGCGTCAGACTTAGAAAAAATTCTGGCCAGCATGGGACTTAGAAAAAATTCTGGCTAGCATGGGACTTTGAACATTTTCAGCCAGGGGTCGGACTTAGAAAAAATTCTGGCCAGCATGGGACTTTGAAATATTTCAGGTAGGCGTCAGACTTAGAAAAAATTCTGGCCAGCAAGGGACTTTGAAAATTTTCAGCCAGGCGTCGGACTTAGAAAAAATTCTGTCCAGCATGGGACTTTGAAAATTTTCGGCCAGGCGTCAGACTTTGAAAAAAATTCTGGCCAGCATGGGACTTTGAAAATTTTCGGCTAGGCGTCAGACTTTGAAAAATTTCTGGCCAGCATGGGACTTTGAAAAAATTCTGGCCAGCATGGAACTTTGAAAATTTTCGGCCAGGCGTCAGACTTTGAAAAAATTCTGGCTAGCATGGGACTTTGAAAATTTTCGGCCAGGCATCAGACTTAGAAAATAATTCTGGCCAGCATGGGACTTTGAAAATTTTCAGCCAGGCATCAGACTTAGAAAAAATTCTGGCCAGCATGGGACTTTGAAATATTTCAGGTAGGCGTCAGACTTTGAAAAAATTCTGGCCAGCATGGGACTTTGAAATATTTCAGGTAGGCGTCAGACTGAAAATTTTCGGCTAGGCGTCAGACTTTGAAAAATTTCTGGCCAGCATGGGACTTTGAAAAAATTCTGGCTAGCATGGGACTTTGAAAATTTTCTGCCAGGCATCAGACTTAGAAAATAATTCTGGCCAGCATGGGACTTTGAAAATTTTCAGCCAGGCATCAGACTTAGAAAAAATTCTGGCCAGCATGGGACTTTGAAATATTTCAGGTAGGCGTCAGACTTTGAAAAAATTCTGGCCAGCATGGGACTTTGAAATATTTCAGGTAGGCGTCAGACTGAAAATTTTCGGCCAGGCGTCAGACTTTGAAAAAATTCTGGCCAGCATGGGACTTTGAAAATTTTCGGCCAAGCGTCAGACTTAGAAAAAATTCTGGCCAGCATGGGACTTAGAAAAAATTCTGGCTAGCATGGGACTTTGAAAATTTTCGGCCAGGCATCAGACTTAGAAAAAATTCTGGCCAGCATGGGACTTTGAAATATTTCAGGTAGGCGTTAGACTTTGAAAATTTTCGGCCAGGCGTCAGACTTTGAAAAAATTCTGGCCAGCATGGGACTTTGAAAATTTTCAGCCAGGCATCAGACTTTGAAAAAATTCTGGCCAGCAAGGGACTTTGAAAATTTTCGGCCAGGCGTCAGACTTTGAAAAAATTCTGGCCAGCATGGGACTTAGAAAAAATTCTGGATAGCATGGGACTTTGAAATATTTCAGGTAGGCGTCAGACTTAGAAAAAATTCTGGCCAGCAAGGGACTTTGAAAATTTTCGGCCAGGCGTCAGACTTAGAAAAAATTCTGGCCAGCATGGGACTTTGAAAATTTTCGGCCAGGCGTCAGACTTTGAAAAATTTCTGGCTAGCATGGGACTTTGAAAATTTTCGGCCAGGCATCAGACTTAGAAAATAATTCTGGCCAGCATGGGACTTTGAAAATTTTCGGCCAGGTGTCAGACTTAGAAAAAATTCTGGCCAGCATGGAACTTTGAAAATTTTCGGCCAGGCGTCAGACTTTGAAAAAATTCTGGTTAGCATGGGACTTTGAAAATTTTCGGCCAGGCATCAGACTCAGAAAATAATTCTGGCCAGCATGGGACTTTGAAAATTTTCGGCCAGGTGTCAGACTTAGAAAAAATTCTGGCCAGCATGGGACTTTGAAAATTTTCAGCTAGGCATCAGACTTTGAAAAAATTCTGGCCAGCATGGGACTTTGAAATATTTCAGGTAGGCGTCAGACTTTGAAAATTTTCGGCCAGGCGTCAGACTTCTGGCCAGCATGGGACTTAGAAAAAATTCTGGCTAGCATGGGACTTTGAAAATTTTCAGCCAGGGGTCAGACTTAGAAAAAATTCTGGCCAGCAAGGGACTTTGAAAATTTTCGGCCAGGCGTCAGACTTAGAAAATAATTCTGGCCAGCATGGGACTTAGAAAAAATTCTGGCCAGCATGGGACTTTGAAAAAATTCTGGACAGCATGGGAATTTGAAAATTTTCGGCCAGGTGTCAGACTTAGAAAAAATTCTGGCCAGCATGGGACTTTGAAAATTTTCGGCCAAGAGTCAGACTTAGAAAAAATTCTGGCCAGCATGGGACTTTGAAAAAATTCTGGCCAGCATGGGACTTTGAAAATTTTCAGCCAGGCATCAGACTTTGAAAAAATTCTGGCCAGCATGGGACTTTGAAAAAATTCTGGCCAGCATGGGACTTTGAAAAAATTCTGGACAGCATGGGACTTTGAAAATTTTCGGCCAGGCATCAGACTTAGAAAAAATTCTGGCCAGCATGGGACTTTGAAAATTTTCAGCCAGGCATCAGACTTAGAAAAAATTCTGGCCAGCATGGGACTTTGAAAAAATTCTGGCCAGCATGGGACTTTGAAAATTTTCAGCCAGGCGTCAGACTTAGAAAAAGTTCTGGCCAGCATGGGACTTTGAAAATTTTCGGCCAGGCGTCAGACTTAGAAAAAATTCTGGCCTGCATGGGACTTTGAAATATTTCAGGCAGGCATCAGACTTTGAAAAAATTCTGGCCAGCATGGGACTTTGAAAAAATTCTGGCCAGCATGGGACTTTGAAAATTTTCGGCCAGGAGTCAGACTTAGAAAAAATTCTGGCCTGCATGGGACTTTGAAATATTTCAGGCAGGCGTCAGACTTAGAAAAAATTCTGGCCAGCATGGGACTTTGAAAATTTTCGGCCAGGCGTCAGACTTAGAAAAAATTCTGGCCTGCATGGGACTTTGAAATATTTCAGGCAGGCATCAGACTTTGAAAAAATTCTGGCCAGCATGGGACTTTGAAAAAATTCTGGCCAGCATGGGACTTTGAAAATTTTCAGCCAGGCATCAGACTTTGAAAAAATTCTGGCCAGCATGGGACTTTGAAAAAATTCTGGCCAGCATGGGACTTTGAAAATTTTCAGCCAGGCGTCAGACTTAGAAAAAATTCTGGCCAGCATGGGACTTTGAAAAAATTCTGGACAGCATGGGACTTTGAAAAAATTCTGGCCAGCATGGGACTTTGAAAATTTTCGGCCAGGCGTCAGACTTAGAAAAAATTCTGGCCTGCATGGGACTTTGAAATATTTCAGGCAGGCATCAGACTTAGAAAAAATTCTGGCCAGCATGGGACTTTGAAAAAATTCTGGCCAGCATGGGTCTTTGAAAATTTTCAGCCAGGCATCAGACTTTGAAAAAATTCTGGCCAGCATGGGACTTTGAAAAAATTCTGGACAGCATGGGACTTTGAAAATTTTCAGCCAGGCATCAGACTTTGAAAAAATTCTGGCCAGCATGGGACTTTGAAAATTTTCAGCCAGGCATCAGACTTAGAAAGAATTCTGGCCTGCATGGGACTTTGAAATATTTCAGGCAGGCATCAGACTTAGAAAAAATTCTGGCCAGCATGGGACTTTGAAAAAATTCTGGCCAGCATGGGTCTTTGAAAATTTTCAGCCAGGCATCAGACTTTGAAAAAATTCTGGCCAGCATGGGACTTTGAAAAAATTCTGGCCAGCATGGGACTTTGAAAATTTTCAGCCAGGCATCAGACTTAGAAAAAATTCTGGCCAGCATGGGACTTTGAAAAAATTCTGGCCAGCATGGGACTTTGAAAATTTTCAGCCAGGCGTCAGACTTAGAAAAAATTCTGGCCAGCATGGGACTTTGAAAAAATTCTGGCCAGCATGGGACTTTGAAAAAATTCTGGCCAGCATGGGACTTTGAAAAAATTCTGGACAGCATGGGACTTTGAAAATTTTCGGCCAGGCATCAGACTTAGAAAAAATTCTGGCCAGCATGGGACTTTGAAAATTTTCAGCCAGGCATCAGACTTAGAAAAAATTCTGGCCAGCATGGGACTTTGAAAAAATTCTGGACAGCATGGGAATTTGAAAATTTTCAGCCAGGAGTCAGACTTAGAAAAAATTCTGGCCAGCATGGGACTTTGAAAAAATTCTGGCCAGCATAGGACTTTGAAAATTTTCAGCCAGGCGTCAGACTTAGAAAAAGTTCTGGCCAGCATGGGAATTTGAAAATTTTCGGCCAGGCGTCAGACTTAGAAAAAATTCTGGCCAGCATGGGACTTCGAAAAAATTCTGGCCTGCATGGGACTTTGAAATATTTCAGGCAGGCGTCAGACTTAGAAAAAATTCTGGCCTGCATGGGACTTTGAAAATTTTCGGCCAGGCGTCAGACTTAGAAAAAATTCTGGCCTGCATGGGACTTTGAAATATTTCAGGCAGGCATCAGACTTAGAAAAAATTCTGGCCAGCATGGGACTTTGAAAAAATTCTGGCCAGCATGGGTCTTTGAAAATTTTCAGCCAGGCATCAGACTTTGAAAAAATTCTGGCCAGCATGGGACTTTGAAAAAATTCTGGCCAGCATGGGACTTTGAAATATTTCAGGCAGGCGTCAGACTTAGAAAAAATTCTGGCCTGCATGGGACTTTGAAAATTTTCGGCCAGGCATCAGACTTAGAAAAAATTCTGGACAGCATGGGACTTTGAAAATTTTCGGCCAGGCATCAGACTTAGAAAAAATTCTGGCCAGCATGGGACTTTGAAAATTTTCAGCCAGGCATCAGACTTAGAAAAAATTCTGGCCAGCATGGGACTTAGAAAAAATTCTGGCCAGCATGGGACTTTGAAAATTTTCGGCCAGGCATCAGACTTAGAAAAAATTCTGTCCAGCATGGGACTTTGAAAATTTTCAGCCAGGCATCAGACTTAGAAAAAATTCTGGCCAGCATGGGACTTAGAAAAAATTCTGGCCTGCATGGGATTTTGAAATATTTCAGGCAGGCGTCAGACTTAGAAAAAATTCTGGCCAGCATGGGACTTTGAAAATTTTCGGCCAGGAGTCAGACTTAGAAAAAATTCTGGCCTGCATGGGACTTTGAAAATTTTCGGCCAGGCGTCAGACTTAGAAAAAATTCTGGCCTGCATGGGACTTTGAAATATTTCAGGCAGGCATCAGACTTAGAAAAAATTCTGGCCAGCATGGGACTTTGAAAAAATTCTGGCCAGCATGGGACTTTGAAAATTTTCGGCCAGGTGTCAGACTTAGAAAAAATTCTGGCCAGCATGGGACTTTGAAAAAATTCTGGACAGCATGGGACTTTGAAAATTTTCGGCCAGGCATCAGACTTAGAAAAAATTCTGGCCAGCATGGGACTTTGAAAATTTTCAGCCAGGCATCAGACTTAGAAAAAATTCTGGCCAGCATGGGACTTTGAAAAAATTCTGGACAGCATGGGACTTTGAAAATTTTTGGCCAAGCGTCAGACTTAGAAAAAATTCTGGCCAGCATGGGACTTTGAAAAAATTCTGGCCAGCATGGGACTTTGAAAATTTTCAGCCAGGCATCAGACTTAGAAAAAATTCTGGCCAGCATGGGACTTTGAAAATTTTCAGCCAGGCGTCAGACTTAGAAAAAATTCTGGCCAGCATGGGACTTTGAAATATTTCAGGCAGGCGTCAGACTTAGAAAAAATTCTGGCCTGCATGGGACTTTGAAAATTTTCGGCCAGGCGTCAGACTTAGAAAAAATTCTGGCCAGCATGGGACTTAGAAAAAATTCTGGCCAGCATGGGACTTTGAAAATATTCTGGCCAGCATGGGACTTTGAAAAAATTCTGGACAGCATGGGACTTTGAAAAAATTCTGGACAGCATGGGACTTTGAAAAAATTCTGGACAGCATGGGACTTTGTAAATTTTCAGCCAGGCATCAGACTTAGAAAAAATTCTGGACAGCATGGGACTTAGAAAAAATTCTGGCCTGCATGGGACTTTTAAATATTTCAGGCAGGCGTCAGACTTAGAAAAAATTCTGGCCTGCATGGGACTTTGAAAAAATTCTGGACAGCATGGGACTTTGAAATATTTCAGGCAGGCGTCAGACTTAGAAAAAATTCTGGCCAGCATGGGACTTTGAAAAAATTCTGGACAGCATGGGACTTTGAAAATTTTCGGCCAGGCGTCAGACTTAGAAAAAATTCTGGCCAGCATGGGACTTTGAAAAAATTCTGGCCAGCATGGGACTTTGAAAAAATTCTTGCCAGCATGGGACTTAGAAAAAATTCTGGCCTGCATGGGACTTTGAAAATTTTCGGCCAGGCGTCAGACTTAGAAAAAATTCTGGCCAGCATGGGACTTTGAAAAAATTCTGGCCAGCATGGGACTTTGAAATATTTCAGGCAGGCATCAGACTTAGAAAATATTCTGGCCAGCATGGGACTTTGAAAAAATTCTGGCCAGCATGGGACTTTGAAATTTTTCAGCCAGGCATCAGACTTAGAAAAAATTCTGGCCAGCATGGGACTTTGAAAATTTTTAGCCAGGCGTCAGACTTAGAAAAAATTCTGGCCTGCATGGGACTTTGAAATATTTCAGGCAGGCGTCAGACTTAGAAAAAATTCTGGCCAGCATGGGACTTTGAAAATTTTCGGCCAGGAGTCAGACTTAGAAAAAATTCTGGCCTGCATGGGACTTTGAAAAAATTCTGGCCAGCATGGGACTTTGAAATATTTCAGGCAGGCGTCAGACTTAGAAAAAATTCTGGCCTGCATGGGACTTTGAAAATTTTCGGCCAGGAGTCAGACTTAGAAAAAATTCTGGCCTGCATGGGACTTTGAAAATTTTCGGCCAGGCGTCAGACTTAGAAAAAATTCTGGCCAGCATGGGACTTTGAAAAAATTCTGGACAGCATGGGACTTTGAAAATTTTCGGCCAGGAGTCAGACTTAGAAAAAATTCTGGACAGCATGGGACTTTGAAAATCTTCGGCCAGGCGTCAGACTTAGAAAAAATTCTGGCCAGCATGGGACTTTGAAAAAATTCTGGCCAGCATGGGACTTTGAAAAAATTCTTGCCAGCATGGGACTTAGAAAAAATTCTGGCCTGCATGGGACTTTTAAATATTTCAGGCAGGCGTCAGACTTAGAAAAAATTCTGGCCTGCATGGGACTTTGAAAAAATTCTGGCCAGCATGGGACTTTGAAATATTTCAGGCAGGCGTCAGACTTAGAAAAAATTCTGGCCAGCATGGGACTTTGAAAAAATTCTGGCCAGCATGGGACTTTGAAAATATTCTGGCCAGCATGGGACTTTGAAAAAATTCTGGACAGCATGGGACTTTGAAAAAATTCTGGACAGCATGGGACTTTGAAAAAATTCTGGACAGCATGGGACTTTGAAAATTTTCGGCCAGGAGTCAGACTTAGAAAAAATTCTGGCCTGCATGGGACTTTGAAAATTTTCGGCCAGGCGTCAGACTTAGAAAAAATTCTGGCCTGCATGGGACTTTGAAAAAATTCTGGCCAGCATGGGACTTTGAAATATTTCAGGCAGGCGTCAGACTTAGAAAAAATTCTGGCCAGCATGGGACTTTGAAAAAATTCTGGACAGCATGGGACTTTGAAAATTTTCGGCCAGGCGTCAGACTTAGAAAAAATTCTGGCCTGCATGGGACTTTGAAAAAATTCTGGACAGCATGGGACTTTGTAAATTTTCAGCCAGGCATCAGACTTAGAAAAAATTCTGGACAGCATGGGACTTAGAAAAAATTCTGGCCAGCATGGGACTTTTAAATATTTCAGGCAGGCATCAGACTTAGAAAATATTCTGGACAGCATGGGACTTTGAAAAAATTCTGGACAGCATGGGACTTTGAAAAAATTCTGGACAGCATGGGACTTTGTAAATTTTCAGCCAGGCATCAGACTTAGAAAAAATTCTGGACAGCATGGGACTTAGAAAAAATTCTGGACAGCATGGGACTTTGAAAATCTTCGGCCAGGCGTCAGACTTAGAAAAAATTCTGGCCAGCATGGGACTTTGAAAAAATTCTGGCCAGCATGGGACTTTGAAAAAATTCTTGCCAGCATGGGACTTAGAAAAAATTCTGGCCTGCATGGGACTTTGAAATATTTCAGGCAGGCGTCAGACTTAGAAAAAATTCTGGCCAGCATGGGACTTTGAAAATTTTCGGCCAGGAGTCAGACTTAGAAAAAATTCTGGCCTGCATGGGACTTTGAAAAAATTCTGGCCAGCATGGGACTTTGAAATATTTCAGGCAGGCGTCAGACTTAGAAAAAATTCTGGCCTGCATGGGACTTTGAAAATTTTCGGCCAGGAGTCAGACTTAGAAAAAATTCTGGCCTGCATGGGACTTTGAAAATTTTCGGCCAGGCGTCAGACTTAGAAAAAATTCTGGCCAGCATGGGACTTTGAAAAAATTCTGGACAGCATGGGACTTTGAAAATTTTCGGCCAGGAGTCAGACTTAGAAAAAATTCTGGCCTGCATGGGACTTTGAAAATCTTCGGCCAGGCGTCAGACTTAGAAAAAATTCTGGCCAGCATGGGACTTTGAAAAAATTCTGGCCAGCATGGGACTTTGAAAAAATTCTTGCCAGCATGGGACTTAGAAAAAATTCTGGCCTGCATGGGACTTTTAAATATTTCAGGCAGGCGTCAGACTTAGAAAAAATTCTGGCCTGCATGGGACTTTGAAAAAATTCTGGCCAGCATGGGACTTTGAAATATTTCAGGCAGGCGTCAGACTTAGAAAAAATTCTGGCCAGCATGGGACTTTGAAAAAATTCTGGCCAGCATGGGACTTTGAAAATATTCTGGCCAGCATGGGACTTTGAAAAAATTCTGGACAGCATGGGACTTTGAAAAAATTCTGGACAGCATGGGACTTTGAAAAAATTCTGGACAGCATGGGACTTTGAAAATTTTCGGCCAGGAGTCAGACTTAGAAAAAATTCTGGCCTGCATGGGACTTTGAAAATTTTCGGCCAGGCGTCAGACTTAGAAAAAATTCTGGCCTGCATGGGACTTTGAAAAAATTCTGGCCAGCATGGGACTTTGAAATATTTCAGGCAGGCGTCAGACTTAGAAAAAATTCTGGCCAGCATGGGACTTTGAAAAAATTCTGGACAGCATGGGACTTTGAAAATTTTCGGCCAGGCGTCAGACTTAGAAAAAATTCTGGCCTGCATGGGACTTTGAAAAAATTCTGGACAGCATGGGACTTTGTAAATTTTCAGCCAGGCATCAGACTTAGAAAAAATTCTGGACAGCATGGGACTTAGAAAAAATTCTGGCCAGCATGGGACTTTTAAATATTTCAGGCAGGCATCAGACTTAGAAAATATTCTGGCCAGCATGGGACTTTGAAAAAATTCTGGCCAGCATGGGACTTTGAAAATCTTCAGCCAGGCGCCAGACTTAGAAAATATTCTGGCCAGCATGGGACTTTGAAAATTTTTGGCCAAGCGTCAGACTTAGAAAAAATTCTGGCCAGCATGGGACTTTGAAAATCTTCAGCCAGGCGCCAGACTTAGAAAAAATTCTGGCCAGCATGGGACTTTGAAAAAATTCTGGCCTGCATGGGACTTTGAAAATTTTCGGCCAGGAGTCAGACTTAGAAAAAATTCTGGCCTGCATGGGACTTTGAAAATTTTCGGCCAGGCGTCAGACTTAGAAAAAATTCTGGCCAGCATGGGACTTTGAAAAAATTCTGGACAGCATGGGACTTTGAAAATTTTCGGCCAGGAGTCAGACTTAGAAAAAATTCTGGACAGCATGGGACTTTGAAAATCTTCGGCCAGGCGTCAGACTTAGAAAAAATTCTGGCCAGCATGGGACTTTGAAAAAATTCTGGCCAGCATGGGACTTTGAAAAAATTCTTGCCAGCATGGGACTTAGAAAAAATTCTGGCCTGCATGGGACTTTTAAATATTTCAGGCAGGCGTCAGACTTAGAAAAAATTCTGGCCTGCATGGGACTTTGAAAAAATTCTGGCCAGCATGGGACTTTGAAAAAATTCTGGCCAGCATGGGACTTTGAAAATTTTCAGCCAGGCATCAGACTTAGAAAAAATTCTGGCCAGCATGGGACTTTGAAAATTTTCAGCCAGGCGTCAGACTTAGAAAAAATTCTGGCCAGCATGGGACTTTGAAATATTTCAGGCAGGCGTCAGACTTAGAAAAAATTCTGGCCAGCATGGGACTTTGAAAAAATTCTGGACAGCATGGGACTTTGAAAATTTTTGGCCAAGCGTCAGACTTAGAAAAAATTCTGGCCAGCATGGGACTTTGAAAAAATTCTGGCCAGCATGGGACTTTGAAAATTTTCAGCCAGGCATCAGACTTAGAAAAAATTCTGGCCAGCATGGGACTTTGAAAATTTTCAGCCAGGCGTCAGACTTAGAAAAAATTCTGGCCAGCATGGGACTTTGAAATATTTCAGGCAGGCGTCAGACTTAGAAAAAATTCTGGCCAGCATGGGACTTTGAAAAAATTCTGGACAGCATGGGACTTTGAAAATTTTCGGCCAGGCGTCAGACTTAGAAAAAATTCTGGCCAGCATGGGACTTTGAAAAAATTCTGGCCAGCATGGGACTTTGAAAAAATTCTTGCCAGCATGGGACTTAGAAAAAATTCTGGCCTGCATGGGACTTTTAAATATTTCAGGCAGGCGTCAGACTTAGAAAAAATTCTGGCCTGCATGGGACTTTGAAAAAATTCTGGCCAGCATGGGACTTTGAAAAAATTCTGGCCAGGCATCAGACTTAGAAAAAATTCTGGCCTGCATGGGACTTTGAAAAAATTCTGGACAGCATGGGACTTTGAAAATTTTCGGCCAGGCGTCAGACTCAGAAAAAATTCTGGCCAGCATGGGACTTTGGAAAAATTCTGGACAGCATGGGACTTTGAAAATTTTCGGCCAGGAGTCAGACTTAGAAAAAATTCTGGCCTGCATGGGACTTTGAAAATTTTCGGCCAGGCGTCAGACTTAGAAAAAATTCTGGCCTGCATGGGACTTTGAAAAAATTCTGGCCAGCATGGGACTTTGAAATATTTCAGGCAGGCGTCAGACTTAGAAAAAATTCTGGCCTGCATGGGACTTTGAAATATTTCAGGCAGGCGTCAGACTTAGAAAAAATTCTGGCCAGCATGGGACTTTGAAAATTTTCGGCCAGGAGTCAGACTTAGAAAAAATTCTGGCCTGCATGGGACTTTGAAAATTTTCGGCCAGGTGTCAGACTTAGAAAAAATTCTGGACAGCATGGGACTTTGAAAATTTTTGGCCAAGCGTCAGACTTAGAAAAAATTCTGGCCAGCATGGGACTTTGAAATATTTCAGGCAGGCGTCAGACTTAGAAAAAATTCTGGCCAGCATGGGACTTTGAAAAAATTCTGGACAGCATGGGACTTTGAAAATTTTCGGCCAGGCGTCAGACTTAGAAAAAATTCTGGCCAGCATGGGACTTTGAAAAAATTCTGGCCAGCATGGGACTTTGAAAAAATTCTTGCCAGCATGGGACTTAGAAAAAATTCTGGCCTGCATGGGACTTTTAAATATTTCAGGCAGGCGTCAGACTTAGAAAAAATTCTGGCCTGCATGGGACTTTGAAAAAATTCTGGCCAGCATGGGACTTTGAAAAAATTCTGGCCAGGCATCAGACTTAGAAAAAATTCTGGCCTGCATGGGACTTTGAAAAAATTCTGGCCAGCATGGGACTTTGAAAAAATTCTGGCCAGGCATCAGACTTAGAAAAAATTCTGGCCTGCATGGGACTTTGAAAAAATTCTGGACAGCATGGGACTTTGAAAATTTTCGGCCAGGCGTCAGACTCAGAAAAAATTCTGGCCAGCATGGGACTTTGGAAAAATTCTGGACAGCATGGGACTTTGAAAATTTTCGGCCAGGAGTCAGACTTAGAAAAAATTCTGGCCTGCATGGGACTTTGAAAATTTTCGGCCAGGCGTCAGACTTAGAAAAAATTCTGGCCTGCATGGGACTTTGAAAAAATTCTGGCCAGCATGGGACTTTGAAATATTTCAGGCAGGCGTCAGACTTAGAAAAAATTCTGGCCTGCATGGGACTTTGAAATATTTCAGGCAGGCGTCAGACTTAGAAAAAATTCTGGCCAGCATGGGACTTTGAAAATTTTCGGCCAGGAGTCAGACTTAGAAAAAATTCTGGCCTGCATGGGACTTTGAAAATTTTCGGCCAGGTGTCAGACTTAGAAAAAATTCTGGACAGCATGGGACTTTGAAAATTTTTGGCCAAGCGTCAGACTTAGAAAAAATTCTGGCCAGCATGGGACTTTGAAATATTTCAGGCAGGCGTCAGACTTAGAAAAAATTCTGGCCAGCATGGGACTTTGAAAAAATTCTGGACAGCATGGGACTTTGAAAATTTTCGGCCAGGCGTCAGACTTAGAAAAAATTCTGGCCAGCATGGGACTTTGAAAAAATTCTGGCCAGCATGGGACTTTGAAAAAATTCTTGCCAGCATGGGACTTAGAAAAAATTCTGGCCTGCATGGGACTTTTAAATATTTCAGGCAGGCGTCAGACTTAGAAAAAATTCTGGCCTGCATGGGACTTTGAAAAAATTCTGGCCAGCATGGGACTTTGAAAAAATTCTGGCCAGGCATCAGACTTAGAAAAAATTCTGGCCTGCATGGGACTTTGAAAAAATTCTGGCCAGCATGGGACTTTGGAAAAATTCTGGACAGCATGGGACTTTGAAAATTTTCGGCCAGGAGTCAGACTTAGAAAAAATTCTGGCCTGCATGGGACTTTGAAAATTTTCGGCCAGGCGTCAGACTTAGAAAAAATTCTGGCCTGCATGGGACTTTGAAAAAATTCTGGCCAGCATGGGACTTTGAAATATTTCAGGCAGGCGTCAGACTTAGAAAAAATTCTGGCCTGCATGGGACTTTGAAATATTTCAGGCAGGCGTCAGACTTAGAAAAAATTCTGGCCAGCATGGGACTTTGAAAATTTTCGGCCAGGAGTCAGACTTAGAAAAAATTCTGGCCTGCATGGGACTTTGAAAATTTTCGGCCAGGTGTCAGACTTAGAAAAAATTCTGGACAGCATGGGACTTTGAACATTTTTGGCCAAGCGTCAGACTTAGAAAAAATTCTGGCCAGCATGGGACTTTGAAAATCTTCAGCCAGGCGCCAGACTTAGAAAAAATTCTGGCCAGCATGGGACTTTGAAAATTTTCGGCCAGGAGTCAGACTTAGAAAAAATTCTGGCCTGCATGGGACTTTGAAAATTTTCGGCCAGGCGTCAGACTTAGAAAAAATTCTGGCCAGCATGGGACTTTGAAAAAATTCTGGACAGCATGGGACTTTGAAAATTTTCGGCCAGGCGTCAGACTTAGAAAAAATTCTGGCCTGCATGGGACTTTGAAAAAATTCTGGACAGCATGGGACTTTGTAAATTTTCAGCCAGGCATCAGACTTAGAAAAAATTCTGGACAGCATGGGACTTAGAAAAAATTCTGGCCAGCATGGGACTTTTAAATATTTCAGGCAGGCATCAGACTTAGAAAATATTCTGGCCAGCATGGGACTTTGAAAAAATTCTGGCCAGCATGGGACTTTGAAATTTTTCAGCCAGGCATCAGACTTAGAAAAAATTCTGGCCAGCATGGGACTTTGAAAATTTTCAGCCAGGCGTCAGACTTAGAAAAAATTCTGGCCTGCATGGGACTTTGAAATATTTCAGGCAGGCGTCAGACTTAGAAAAAATTCTGGCCAGCATGGGACTTTGAAAATTTTCGGCCAGGAGTCAGACTTAGAAAAAATTCTGGCCTGCATGGGACTTTGAAAATTTTCGGCCAGGTGTCAGACTTAGAAAAAATTCTGGACAGCATGGGACTTTGAAAATTTTTGGCCAAGCGTCAGACTTAGAAAAAATTCTGGCCAGCATGGGACTTTGAAAAAATTCTGGCCAGCATGGGACTTTGAAAAAATTCTGGCCAGCATGGGACTTAGAAAAAATTCTGGCCTGCATGGGACTTTTAAATATTTCAGGCAGGCATCAGACTTAGAAAAAATTCTGGCCAGCATGGGACTTTGAAAAAATTCTGGCCAGCATGGGACTTTGAAAATTTTCAGCCAGGCATCAGACTTTGAAAAAATTCTGGCCAGCATGGGACTTTGAAAAAATTCTGGCCAGCATGGGACTTTGTAAATTTTCAGCCAGGCATCAGACTTAGAAAAAATTCTGGCCAGCATGGGACTTTGAAAATATTCTGGCCAGCATGGGACTTTGAAAAAATTCTGGACAGCATGGGACTTTGAAAAAATTCTGGACAGCATGGGACTTTGAAAATTTTCGGCCAGGCATCAGACTTAGAAAAAATTCTGGCCTGCATGGGACTTTGAAAAAATTCTGGACAGCATGGGACTTTGTAAATTTTCAGCCAGGCATCAGACTTAGAAAAAATTCTGGACAGCATGGGACTTAGAAAAAATTCTGGACAGCATGGGACTTTGAAAATCTTCAGCCAGGAGTCAGACTTAGAAAAAATTCTGGCCTGCATGGGACTTTGAAAATTTTCGGCCAGGCGTCAGACTTAGAAAAAATTCTGGCCTGCATGGGACTTTGAAAAAATTCTGGCCAGCATGGGACTTTGAAATATTTCAGGCAGGCGTCAGACTTAGAAAAAATTCTGGCCAGCATGGGACTTTTAAATATTTCAGGCAGGCATCAGACTTAGAAAATATTCTGGCCAGCATGGGACTTTGAAAAAATTCTGGACAGCATGGGACTTTGAAAATTTTCGGCCAGGCGTCAGACTTAGAAAAGATTCTGGCCTGCATGGGACTTTGAAAAAATTCTGGACAGCATGGGACTTTGTAAATTTTCAGCCAGGCATCAGACTTAGAAAAAATTCTGGCCAGCATGGGACTTTTAAATATTTCAGGCAGGCATCAGACTTAGAAAATATTCTGGCCAGCATGGGACTTTGAAAATTTTTGGCCAAGCGTCAGACTTAGAAAAAATTCTGGCCAGCATGGGACTTTGAAAATCTTCAGCCAGGCGCCAGACTTAGAAAAAATTCTGGCCAGCATGGGACTTTGAAAATTTTCGGCCAGGAGTCAGACTTAGAAAAAATTCTGGCCTGCATGGGACTTTGAAAATTTTCGGCCAGGCGTCAGACTTAGAAAAAATTCTGGCCAGCATGGGACTTTGAAAAAATTCTGGCCAGCATGGGACTTTGAAAATTTTCGGCCAGGAGTCAGACTTAGAAAAAATTCTGGCCTGCATGGGACTTTGAAAATTTTCGGCCAGGCGTCAGACTTAGAGAAAATTCTGGCCAGCATGGGACTTTGAAAAAATTCTGGACAGCATGGGACTTTGAAAATTTTCGGCCAGGCGTCAGACTTAGAAAAAATTCTGGCCTGCATGGGACTTTGAAAAAATTCTGGACAGCATGGGACTTTGTAAATTTTCAGCCAGGCATCAGACTTAGAAAAAATTCTGGACAGCATGGGACTTAGAAAAAATTCTGGCCAGCATGGGACTTTTAAATATTTCAGGCAGGCATCAGACTTAGAAAATATTCTGGCCAGCATGGGACTTTGAAAAAATTCTGGCCAGCATGGGACTTTGAAATTTTTCAGCCAGGCATCAGACTTAGAAAAAATTCTGGCCAGCATGGGACTTTGAAAATTTTCAGCCAGGCGTCAGACTTAGAAAAAATTCTGGCCTGCATGGGACTTTGAAATATTTCAGGCAGGCGTCAGACTTAGAAAAAATTCTGGCCAGCATGGGACTTTGAAAATTTTCGGCCAGGAGTCAGACTTAGAAAAAATTCTGGCCTGCATGGGACTTTGAAAATTTTCGGCCAGGTGTCAGACTTAGAAAAAATTCTGGACAGCATGGGACTTTGAAAATTTTTGGCCAAGCGTCAGACTTAGAAAAAATTCTGGCCAGCATGGGACTTTGAAAAAATTCTGGCCAGCATGGGACTTTGAAAAAATTCTGGCCAACATGGGACTTAGAAAAAATTCTGGCCTGCATGGGACTTTTAAATATTTCAGGCAGGCATCAGACTTAGAAAAAATTCTGGCCAGCATGGGACTTTGAAAAAATTCTGGCCAGCATGGGACTTTGAAAATTTTCAGCCAGGCATCAGACTTTGAAAAAATTCTGGCCAGCATGGGACTTTGTAAATTTTCAGCCAGGCATCAGACTTAGAAAAAATTCTGGCCAGCATGGGACTTTGAAAATATTCTGGCCAGCATGGGACTTTGAAAAAATTCTGGACAGCATGGGACTTTGAAAAAATTCTGGACAGCATGGGACTTTGAAAATTTTCGGCCAGGCATCAGACTTAGAAAAAATTCTGGCCTGCATGGGACTTTGAAAAAATTCTGGACAGCATGGGACTTTGTAAATTTTCAGCCAGGCATCAGACTTAGAAAAAATTCTGGACAGCATGGGACTTAGAAAAAATTCTGGACAGCATGGGACTTTGAAAATCTTCAGCCAGGAGTCAGACTTAGAAAAAATTCTGGCCTGCATGGGACTTTGAAAAAATTCTGGCCAGCATGGGACTTTGTAAATTTTCAGCCAGGCATCAGACTTAGAAAAAATTCTGGCCAGCATGGGACTTTTAAATATTTCAGGCAGGCATCAGACTTAGAAAATATTCTGGCCAGCATGGGACTTTGAAAAAATTCTGGCCAGCATGGGACTTTGAAAATTTTCAGCCAGGCATCAGACTTAGAAAAAATTCTGGCCAGCATGGGACTTTGAAAATTTTCAGCCAGGCGTCAGACTTAGAAAAAATTCTGGACAGCATGGGACTTTGAAAAAATTCTGGACAGCATGGGACTTTGTAAATTTTCAGCCAGGCATCAGACTTAGAAAAAATTCTGGACAGCATGGGACTTTGAAATATTTCAGGCAGGCGTCAGACTTAGAAAAAATTCTGGCCAGCATGGGACTTTGAAAATTTTCGGCCAGGAGTCAGACTTAGAAAAAATTCTGGCCTGCATGGGACTTTGAAAATTTTCGGCCAGGTGTCAGACTTAGAAAAAATTCTGGACAGCATGGGACTTTGAAAAAATTCTGGACAGCATGGGACTTTGTAAATTTTCAGCCAGGCATCAGACTTAGAAAAAATTCTGGACAGCATGGGACTTAGAAAAAATTCTGGACAGCATGGGACTTTGAAAATCTTCAGCCAGGCGCCAGACTTAGAAAAAATTCTGGCCAGCATGGGACTTTTAAATATTTCAGGCAGGCATCAGACTTAGAAAATATTCTGGCCAGCATGGGACTTTGAAAAAATTCTGGCCAGCATGGGACTTTGAAAATTTTCAGCCAGGCATCAGACTTAGAAAAAATTCTGGCCAGCATGGGACTTTGAAAATATTCTGGCCAGCATGGGACTTTGAAAAAATTCTGGACAGCATGGGACTTTGAAAAAATTCTTGCCAGCATGGGACTTAGAAAAAATTCTGGCCTGCATGGGACTTTTAAATATTTCAGGCAGGCGTCAGACTTAGAAAATATTCTGGCCAGCATGGGACTTTGAAAAAATTCTGGACAGCATGGGACTTTGAAATATTTCAGGCAGGCGTCAGACTTAGAAAAAATTCTGGCCAGCATGGGACTTTGAAAATATTCTGGCCAGCATGGGACTTTGAAAAAATTCTGGACAGCATGGGACTTTGAAAAAATTCTGGACAGCATGGGACTTTGAAAATTTTCGGCCAGGCATCAGACTTAGAAAAAATTCTGGCCTGCATGGGACTTTGAAAATTTTCGGCCAGGCGTCAGACTTAGAAAAAATTCTGGCCAGCATGGGACTTTGAAAAAATTCTGGCCAGCATGGGACTTTGAAAATTTTCGGCCAGGCGTCAGACTTAGAAAAAATTTTGGCCTGCATGGGACTTTGAAATATTTCAGGCAGGCGTCAGACTTAGAAAAAATTCTGGCCAGCATGGGACTTTGAAAATTTTCGGCCAGGTGTCAGACTTAGAAAAAATTCTGGACAGCATGGGACTTGGAAATATTTCAGGCAGGCGTCAGACTTAGAAAATATTCTGGCCAGCATGGGACTTTGAAAAAATTCTGGACAGCATGGGACTTTGAAAATTTTCGGCCAGGCGTCAGACTTAGAAAAAATTCTGGCCAGGATGGGACTTTGAAAAAATTCTGGCTAGCATGGGACTTTGAAAAAATTCTTGCCAGCATGGGACTTAGAAAAAATTCTGGCCTGCATGGGACTTTTAAATATTTCAGGCAGGCGTCAGACTTAGAAAATATTCTGGCCAGCATGGGACTTTGAAAATATTCTGGCCAGCATGGGACTTTGAAAAAATTCTGGACAGCATGGGACTTTGAAAAAATTCTGGACAGCATGGGACTTTGAAAATTTTCGGCCAGGCATCAGACTTAGAAAAAATTCTGGCCTGCATGGGACTTTGAAAAAATTCTGGACAGCATGGGACTTTGTAAATTTTCAGCCAGGCATCAGACTTAGAAAAAATTCTGGACAGCATGGGACTTTGAAAATCTTCAGCCAGGCGCCAGACTTAGAAAAAATTCTGGCCAGCATGGGACTTTGAAAATTTTCGGCCAGGAGTCAGACTTAGAAAAAATTCTGGCCTGCATGGGACTTTGAAAATTTTCGGCCAGGCGTCAGACTTAGAAAAAATTCTGGCCTGCATGGGACTTTGAAAAAATTCTGGCCAGCATGGGACTTTGAAAAAATTCTGGACAGCATGGGACTTTGAAAATTTTCGGCCAGGCGTCAGACTTAGAAAAAATTCTGGCCAGCATGGGACTTTGAAAAAATTCTGGCCAGCATGGGACTTTGAAAAAATTCTTGCCAGCATGGGACTTAGAAAAAATTCTGGCCTGCATGGGACTTTTAAATATTTCAGGCAGGCGTCAGACTTAGAAAATATTCTGGCCAGCATGGGACTTTGAAAAAATTCTGGACAGCATGGGACTTTGAAAATTTTCGGCCAGGCGTCAGACTTAGAAAAAATTCTGGCCAGCATGGGACTTTGAAAAAATTCTGGCCAGCATGGGACTTTGAAAAAATTCTTGCCAGCATGGGACTTAGAAAAAATTCTGGCCTGCATGGGACTTTTAAATATTTCAGGCAGGCGTCAGACTTAGAAAATATTCTGGCCAGCATGGGACTTTGAAAAAATTCTGGACAGCTTGGGACTTTGAAAATTTTCGGCCAGGCGTCAGCCTTAGAAAAAATTCTGGCCAGCATGGGACTTTGAAAAAATTCTGGACAGCATGGGACTTTGAAAAAATTCTGGACAGCATGGGACTTTGTAAATTTTCAGCCAGGCGTCAGACTTAGAAAAAATTCTGGCCAGCATGGGACTTTGAAAAAATTCTGGACAGCATGGGACTTTGAAAAAATTCTGGACAGCATGGGACTTTGAAAAAATTCTGGACAGCATGGGACTTTGAAAATTTTCGGCCAGGAGTCAGACTTAGAAAAAATTCTGGCCTGCATGGGACTTTGAAAATTTTCGGCCAGGCGTCAGACTTAGAAAAAATTCTGGCCTGCATGGGACTTTGAAAAAATTCTGGCCAGCATGGGACTTTGAAATATTTCAGGCAGGCGTCAGACTTAGAAAAAATTCTGGCCAGCATGGGACTTTGAAAAAATTCTGGACAGCATGGGACTTTGAAAATTTTCGGCCAGGCGTCAGACTTAGAAAAAATTCTGGCCTGCATGGGACTTTGAAAAAATTCTGGACAGCATGGGACTTTGTAAATTTTCAGCCAGGCATCAGACTTAGAAAAAATTCTGGACAGCATGGGACTTAGAAAAAATTCTGGCCAGCATGGGACTTTTAAATATTTCAGGCAGGCATCAGACTTAGAAAATATTCTGGCCAGCATGGGACTTTGAAAAAATTCTGGCCAGCATGGGACTTTGAAAATCTTCAGCCAGGCGCCAGACTTAGAAAATATTCTGGCCAGCATGGGACTTTGAAAATTTTTGGCCAAGCGTCAGACTTAGAAAAAATTCTGGCCAGCATGGGACTTTGAAAATCTTCAGCCAGGCGCCAGACTTAGAAAAAATTCTGGCCAGCATGGGACTTTGAAAAAATTCTGGCCTGCATGGGACTTTGAAAATTTTCGGCCAGGAGTCAGACTTAGAAAAAATTCTGGCCTGCATGGGACTTTGAAAATTTTCGGCCAGGCGTCAGACTTAGAAAAAATTCTGGCCAGCATGGGACTTTGAAAAAATTCTGGACAGCATGGGACTTTGAAAATTTTCGGCCAGGAGTCAGACTTAGAAAAAATTCTGGACAGCATGGGACTTTGAAAATCTTCGGCCAGGCGTCAGACTTAGAAAAAATTCTGGCCAGCATGGGACTTTGAAAAAATTCTGGCCAGCATGGGACTTTGAAAAAATTCTGGCCAGCATGGGACTTTGAAAATTTTCAGCCAGGCATCAGACTTAGAAAAAATTCTGGCCAGCATGGGACTTTGAAAATTTTCAGCCAGGCGTCAGACTTAGAAAAAATTCTGGCCAGCATGGGACTTTGAAATATTTCAGGCAGGCGTCAGACTTAGAAAAAATTCTGGCCAGCATGGGACTTTGAAAAAATTCTGGACAGCATGGGACTTTGAAAATTTTTGGCCAAGCGTCAGACTTAGAAAAAATTCTGGCCAGCATGGGACTTTGAAAAAATTCTGGCCAGCATGGGACTTTGAAAATTTTCAGCCAGGCATCAGACTTAGAAAAAATTCTGGCCAGCATGGGACTTTGAAAATTTTCAGCCAGGCGTCAGACTTAGAAAAAATTCTGGCCAGCATGGGACTTTGAAATATTTCAGGCAGGCGTCAGACTTAGAAAAAATTCTGGCCAGCATGGGACTTTGAAAAAATTCTGGACAGCATGGGACTTTGAAAATTTTCGGCCAGGCGTCAGACTTAGAAAAAATTCTGGCCAGCATGGGACTTTGAAAAAATTCTGGCCAGCATGGGACTTTGAAAAAATTCTTGCCAGCATGGGACTTAGAAAAAATTCTGGCCTGCATGGGACTTTTAAATATTTCAGGCAGGCGTCAGACTTAGAAAAAATTCTGGCCTGCATGGGACTTTGAAAAAATTCTGGCCAGCATGGGACTTTGAAAAAATTCTGGCCAGGCATCAGACTTAGAAAAAATTCTGGCCTGCATGGGACTTTGAAAAAATTCTGGACAGCATGGGACTTTGAAAATTTTCGGCCAGGCGTCAGACTCAGAAAAAATTCTGGCCAGCATGGGACTTTGGAAAAATTCTGGACAGCATGGGACTTTGAAAATTTTCGGCCAGGAGTCAGACTTAGAAAAAATTCTGGCCTGCATGGGACTTTGAAAATTTTCGGCCAGGCGTCAGACTTAGAAAAAATTCTGGCCTGCATGGGACTTTGAAAAAATTCTGGCCAGCATGGGACTTTGAAATATTTCAGGCAGGCGTCAGACTTAGAAAAAATTCTGGCCTGCATGGGACTTTGAAATATTTCAGGCAGGCGTCAGACTTAGAAAAAATTCTGGCCAGCATGGGACTTTGAAAATTTTCGGCCAGGAGTCAGACTTAGAAAAAATTCTGGCCTGCATGGGACTTTGAAAATTTTCGGCCAGGTGTCAGACTTAGAAAAAATTCTGGACAGCATGGGACTTTGAAAATTTTTGGCCAAGCGTCAGACTTAGAAAAAATTCTGGCCAGCATGGGACTTTGAAATATTTCAGGCAGGCGTCAGACTTAGAAAAAATTCTGGCCAGCATGGGACTTTGAAAAAATTCTGGACAGCATGGGACTTTGAAAATTTTCGGCCAGGCGTCAGACTTAGAAAAAATTCTGGCCAGCATGGGACTTTGAAAAAATTCTGGCCAGCATGGGACTTTGAAAAAATTCTTGCCAGCATGGGACTTAGAAAAAATTCTGGCCTGCATGGGACTTTTAAATATTTCAGGCAGGCGTCAGACTTAGAAAAAATTCTGGCCTGCATGGGACTTTGAAAAAATTCTGGCCAGCATGGGACTTTGAAAAAATTCTGGCCAGCATGGGACTTTGAAAATTTTCAGCCAGGCATCAGACTTAGAAAAAATTCTGGCCAGCATGGGACTTTGAAAATTTTCAGCCAGGCGTCAGACTTAGAAAAAATTCTGGCCAGCATGGGACTTTGAAATATTTCAGGCAGGCGTCAGACTTAGAAAAAATTCTGGCCAGCATGGGACTTTGAAAAAATTCTGGACAGCATGGGACTTTGAAAATTTTTGGCCAAGCGTCAGACTTAGAAAAAATTCTGGCCAGCATGGGACTTTGAAAAAATTCTGGCCAGCATGGGACTTTGAAAATTTTCAGCCAGGCATCAGACTTAGAAAAAATTCTGGCCAGCATGGGACTTTGAAAATTTTCAGCCAGGCGTCAGACTTAGAAAAAATTCTGGCCAGCATGGGACTTTGAAATATTTCAGGCAGGCGTCAGACTTAGAAAAAATTCTGGCCAGCATGGGACTTTGAAAAAATTCTGGACAGCATGGGACTTTGAAAATTTTCGGCCAGGCGTCAGACTTAGAAAAAATTCTGGCCAGCATGGGACTTTGAAAAAATTCTGGCCAGCATGGGACTTTGAAAAAATTCTTGCCAGCATGGGACTTAGAAAAAATTCTGGCCTGCATGGGACTTTTAAATATTTCAGGCAGGCGTCAGACTTAGAAAAAATTCTGGCCTGCATGGGACTTTGAAAAAATTCTGGCCAGCATGGGACTTTGAAAAAATTCTGGCCAGGCATCAGACTTAGAAAAAATTCTGGCCTGCATGGGACTTTGAAAATTTTCGGCCAGGCGTCAGACTTAGAAAAAATTCTGGCCAGCATGGGACTTTGAAAAAATTCTGGACAGCATGGGACTTTGAAAATTTTCAGCCAGGCATCAGACTTAGAAAAAATTCTGGCCAGCATGGGACTTTGAAAATTTTCAGCCAGGCGTCAGACTTAGAAAAAATTCTGGCCAGCATGGGACTTTGAAATATTTCAGGCAGGCGTCAGACTTAGAAAAAATTCTGGCCAGCATGGGACTTTGAAAAAATTCTGGACAGCATGGGACTTTGAAAATTTTCGGCCAGGCGTCAGACTTAGAAAAAATTCTGGCCAGCATGGGACTTTGAAAAAATTCTGGCCAGCATGGGACTTTGAAAAAATTCTTGCCAGCATGGGACTTAGAAAAAATTCTGGCCTGCATGGGACTTTTAAATATTTCAGGCAGGCGTCAGACTTAGAAAAAATTCTGGCCTGCATGGGACTTTGAAAAAATTCTGGCCAGCATGGGACTTTGAAAAAATTCTGGCCAGCATGGGACTTTGAAAATTTTCAGCCAGGCATCAGACTTAGAAAAAATTCTGGCCAGCATGGGACTTTGAAAATTTTCAGCCAGGCGTCAGACTTAGAAAAAATTCTGGCCAGCATGGGACTTTGAAATATTTCAGGCAGGCGTCAGACTTAGAAAAAATTCTGGCCAGCATGGGACTTTGAAAAAATTCTGGACAGCATGGGACTTTGAAAATTTTTGGCCAAGCGTCAGACTTAGAAAAAATTCTGGCCAGCATGGGACTTTGAAAAAATTCTGGCCAGCATGGGACTTTGAAAATTTTCAGCCAGGCATCAGACTTAGAAAAAATTCTGGCCAGCATGGGACTTTGAAAATTTTCAGCCAGGCGTCAGACTTAGAAAAAATTCTGGCCAGCATGGGACTTTGAAATATTTCAGGCAGGCGTCAGACTTAGAAAAAATTCTGGCCAGCATGGGACTTTGAAAAAATTCTGGACAGCATGGGACTTTGAAAATTTTCGGCCAGGCGTCAGACTTAGAAAAAATTCTGGCCAGCATGGGACTTTGAAAAAATTCTGGCCAGCATGGGACTTTGAAAAAATTCTTGCCAGCATGGGACTTAGAAAAAATTCTGGCCTGCATGGGACTTTTAAATATTTCAGGCAGGCGTCAGACTTAGAAAAAATTCTGGCCTGCATGGGACTTTGAAAAAATTCTGGCCAGCATGGGACTTTGAAAAAATTCTGGCCAGGCATCAGACTTAGAAAAAATTCTGGCCTGCATGGGACTTTGAAAAAATTCTGGACAGCATGGGACTTTGAAAATTTTCGGCCAGGCGTCAGACTCAGAAAAAATTCTGGCCAGCATGGGACTTTGGAAAAATTCTGGACAGCATGGGACTTTGAAAATTTTCGGCCAGGAGTCAGACTTAGAAAAAATTCTGGCCTGCATGGGACTTTGAAAATTTTCGGCCAGGCGTCAGACTTAGAAAAAATTCTGGCCTGCATGGGACTTTGAAAAAATTCTGGCCAGCATGGGACTTTGAAATATTTCAGGCAGGCGTCAGACTTAGAAAAAATTCTGGCCTGCATGGGACTTTGAAATATTTCAGGCAGGCGTCAGACTTAGAAAAAATTCTGGCCAGCATGGGACTTTGAAAATTTTCGGCCAGGAGTCAGACTTAGAAAAAATTCTGGCCTGCATGGGACTTTGAAAATTTTCGGCCAGGTGTCAGACTTAGAAAAAATTCTGGACAGCATGGGACTTTGAAAATTTTTGGCCAAGCGTCAGACTTAGAAAAAATTCTGGCCAGCATGGGACTTTGAAATATTTCAGGCAGGCGTCAGACTTAGAAAAAATTCTGGCCAGCATGGGACTTTGAAAAAATTCTGGACAGCATGGGACTTTGAAAATTTTCGGCCAGGCGTCAGACTTAGAAAAAATTCTGGCCAGCATGGGACTTTGAAAAAATTCTGGCCAGCATGGGACTTTGAAAAAATTCTTGCCAGCATGGGACTTAGAAAAAATTCTGGCCTGCATGGGACTTTTAAATATTTCAGGCAGGCGTCAGACTTAGAAAAAATTCTGGCCTGCATGGGACTTTGAAAAAATTCTGGCCAGCATGGGACTTTGAAAAAATTCTGGCCAGGCATCAGACTTAGAAAAAATTCTGGCCTGCATGGGACTTTGAAAAAATTCTGGACAGCATGGGACTTTGAAAATTTTCGGCCAGGCGTCAGACTCAGAAAAAATTCTGGCCAGCATGGGACTTTGGAAAAATTCTGGACAGCATGGGACTTTGAAAATTTTCGGCCAGGAGTCAGACTTAGAAAAAATTCTGGCCTGCATGGGACTTTGAAAATTTTCGGCCAGGCGTCAGACTTAGAAAAAATTCTGGCCTGCATGGGACTTTGAAAAAATTCTGGCCAGCATGGGACTTTGAAATATTTCAGGCAGGCGTCAGACTTAGAAAAAATTCTGGCCTGCATGGGACTTTGAAATATTTCAGGCAGGCGTCAGACTTAGAAAAAATTCTGGCCAGCATGGGACTTTGAAAATTTTCGGCCAGGAGTCAGACTTAGAAAAAATTCTGGCCTGCATGGGACTTTGAAAATTTTCGGCCAGGTGTCAGACTTAGAAAAAATTCTGGACAGCATGGGACTTTGAACATTTTTGGCCAAGCGTCAGACTTAGAAAAAATTCTGGCCAGCATGGGACTTTGAAAATCTTCAGCCAGGCGCCAGACTTAGAAAAAATTCTGGCCAGCATGGGACTTTGAAAATTTTCGGCCAGGAGTCAGACTTAGAAAAAATTCTGGCCTGCATGGGACTTTGAAAATTTTCGGCCAGGCGTCAGACTTAGAAAAAATTCTGGCCAGCATGGGACTTTGAAAAAATTCTGGACAGCATGGGACTTTGAAAATTTTCGGCCAGGCGTCAGACTTAGAAAAAATTCTGGCCTGCATGGGACTTTGAAAAAATTCTGGACAGCATGGGACTTTGTAAATTTTCAGCCAGGCATCAGACTTAGAAAAAATTCTGGACAGCATGGGACTTAGAAAAAATTCTGGCCAGCATGGGACTTTTAAATATTTCAGGCAGGCATCAGACTTAGAAAATATTCTGGCCAGCATGGGACTTTGAAAAAATTCTGGCCAGCATGGGACTTTGAAATTTTTCAGCCAGGCATCAGACTTAGAAAAAATTCTGGCCAGCATGGGACTTTGAAAATTTTCAGCCAGGCGTCAGACTTAGAAAAAATTCTGGCCTGCATGGGACTTTGAAATATTTCAGGCAGGCGTCAGACTTAGAAAAAATTCTGGCCAGCATGGGACTTTGAAAATTTTCGGCCAGGAGTCAGACTTAGAAAAAATTCTGGCCTGCATGGGACTTTGAAAATTTTCGGCCAGGTGTCAGACTTAGAAAAAATTCTGGACAGCATGGGACTTTGAAAATTTTTGGCCAAGCGTCAGACTTAGAAAAAATTCTGGCCAGCATGGGACTTTGAAAAAATTCTGGCCAGCATGGGACTTTGAAAAAATTCTGGCCAGCATGGGACTTAGAAAAAATTCTGGCCTGCATGGGACTTTTAAATATTTCAGGCAGGCATCAGACTTAGAAAAAATTCTGGCCAGCATGGGACTTTGAAAAAATTCTGGCCAGCATGGGACTTTGAAAATTTTCAGCCAGGCATCAGACTTTGAAAAAATTCTGGCCAGCATGGGACTTTGAAAAAATTCTGGCCAGCATGGGACTTTGTAAATTTTCAGCCAGGCATCAGACTTAGAAAAAATTCTGGCCAGCATGGGACTTTGAAAATATTCTGGCCAGCATGGGACTTTGAAAAAATTCTGGACAGCATGGGACTTTGAAAAAATTCTGGACAGCATGGGACTTTGAAAATTTTCGGCCAGGCATCAGACTTAGAAAAAATTCTGGCCTGCATGGGACTTTGAAAAAATTCTGGACAGCATGGGACTTTGTAAATTTTCAGCCAGGCATCAGACTTAGAAAAAATTCTGGACAGCATGGGACTTAGAAAAAATTCTGGACAGCATGGGACTTTGAAAATCTTCAGCCAGGAGTCAGACTTAGAAAAAATTCTGGCCTGCATGGGACTTTGAAAATTTTCGGCCAGGCGTCAGACTTAGAAAAAATTCTGGCCTGCATGGGACTTTGAAAAAATTCTGGCCAGCATGGGACTTTGAAATATTTCAGGCAGGCGTCAGACTTAGAAAAAATTCTGGCCAGCATGGGACTTTTAAATATTTCAGGCAGGCATCAGACTTAGAAAATATTCTGGCCAGCATGGGACTTTGAAAAAATTCTGGACAGCATGGGACTTTGAAAATTTTCGGCCAGGCGTCAGACTTAGAAAAGATTCTGGCCTGCATGGGACTTTGAAAAAATTCTGGACAGCATGGGACTTTGTAAATTTTCAGCCAGGCATCAGACTTAGAAAAAATTCTGGCCAGCATGGGACTTTTAAATATTTCAGGCAGGCATCAGACTTAGAAAATATTCTGGCCAGCATGGGACTTTGAAAATTTTTGGCCAAGCGTCAGACTTAGAAAAAATTCTGGCCAGCATGGGACTTTGAAAATCTTCAGCCAGGCGCCAGACTTAGAAAAAATTCTGGCCAGCATGGGACTTTGAAAATTTTCGGCCAGGAGTCAGACTTAGAAAAAATTCTGGCCTGCATGGGACTTTGAAAATTTTCGGCCAGGCGTCAGACTTAGAAAAAATTCTGGCCAGCATGGGACTTTGAAAAAATTCTGGCCAGCATGGGACTTTGAAAATTTTCGGCCAGGAGTCAGACTTAGAAAAAATTCTGGCCTGCATGGGACTTTGAAAATTTTCGGCCAGGCGTCAGACTTAGAGAAAATTCTGGCCAGCATGGGACTTTGAAAAAATTCTGGACAGCATGGGACTTTGAAAATTTTCGGCCAGGCGTCAGACTTAGAAAAAATTCTGGCCTGCATGGGACTTTGAAAAAATTCTGGACAGCATGGGACTTTGTAAATTTTCAGCCAGGCATCAGACTTAGAAAAAATTCTGGACAGCATGGGACTTAGAAAAAATTCTGGCCAGCATGGGACTTTTAAATATTTCAGGCAGGCATCAGACTTAGAAAATATTCTGGCCAGCATGGGACTTTGAAAAAATTCTGGCCAGCATGGGACTTTGAAATTTTTCAGCCAGGCATCAGACTTAGAAAAAATTCTGGCCAGCATGGGACTTTGAAAATTTTCAGCCAGGCGTCAGACTTAGAAAAAATTCTGGCCTGCATGGGACTTTGAAATATTTCAGGCAGGCGTCAGACTTAGAAAAAATTCTGGCCAGCATGGGACTTTGAAAATTTTCGGCCAGGAGTCAGACTTAGAAAAAATTCTGGCCTGCATGGGACTTTGAAAATTTTCGGCCAGGTGTCAGACTTAGAAAAAATTCTGGACAGCATGGGACTTTGAAAATTTTTGGCCAAGCGTCAGACTTAGAAAAAATTCTGGCCAGCATGGGACTTTGAAAAAATTCTGGCCAGCATGGGACTTTGAAAAAATTCTGGCCAACATGGGACTTAGAAAAAATTCTGGCCTGCATGGGACTTTTAAATATTTCAGGCAGGCATCAGACTTAGAAAAAATTCTGGCCAGCATGGGACTTTGAAAAAATTCTGGCCAGCATGGGACTTTGAAAATTTTCAGCCAGGCATCAGACTTTGAAAAAATTCTGGCCAGCATGGGACTTTGTAAATTTTCAGCCAGGCATCAGACTTAGAAAAAATTCTGGCCAGCATGGGACTTTGAAAATATTCTGGCCAGCATGGGACTTTGAAAAAATTCTGGACAGCATGGGACTTTGAAAAAATTCTGGACAGCATGGGACTTTGAAAATTTTCGGCCAGGCATCAGACTTAGAAAAAATTCTGGCCTGCATGGGACTTTGAAAAAATTCTGGACAGCATGGGACTTTGTAAATTTTCAGCCAGGCATCAGACTTAGAAAAAATTCTGGACAGCATGGGACTTAGAAAAAATTCTGGACAGCATGGGACTTTGAAAATCTTCAGCCAGGAGTCAGACTTAGAAAAAATTCTGGCCTGCATGGGACTTTGAAAAAATTCTGGCCAGCATGGGACTTTGTAAATTTTCAGCCAGGCATCAGACTTAGAAAAAATTCTGGCCAGCATGGGACTTTTAAATATTTCAGGCAGGCATCAGACTTAGAAAATATTCTGGCCAGCATGGGACTTTGAAAAAATTCTGGCCAGCATGGGACTTTGAAAATTTTCAGCCAGGCATCAGACTTAGAAAAAATTCTGGCCAGCATGGGACTTTGAAAATTTTCAGCCAGGCGTCAGACTTAGAAAAAATTCTGGACAGCATGGGACTTTGAAAAAATTCTGGACAGCATGGGACTTTGTAAATTTTCAGCCAGGCATCAGACTTAGAAAAAATTCTGGACAGCATGGGACTTTGAAATATTTCAGGCAGGCGTCAGACTTAGAAAAAATTCTGGCCAGCATGGGACTTTGAAAATTTTCGGCCAGGAGTCAGACTTAGAAAAAATTCTGGCCTGCATGGGACTTTGAAAATTTTCGGCCAGGTGTCAGACTTAGAAAAAATTCTGGACAGCATGGGACTTTGAAAAAATTCTGGACAGCATGGGACTTTGTAAATTTTCAGCCAGGCATCAGACTTAGAAAAAATTCTGGACAGCATGGGACTTAGAAAAAATTCTGGACAGCATGGGACTTTGAAAATCTTCAGCCAGGCGCCAGACTTAGAAAAAATTCTGGCCAGCATGGGACTTTTAAATATTTCAGGCAGGCATCAGACTTAGAAAATATTCTGGCCAGCATGGGACTTTGAAAAAATTCTGGCCAGCATGGGACTTTGAAAATTTTCAGCCAGGCATCAGACTTAGAAAAAATTCTGGCCAGCATGGGACTTTGAAAATATTCTGGCCAGCATGGGACTTTGAAAAAATTCTGGACAGCATGGGACTTTGAAAAAATTCTTGCCAGCATGGGACTTAGAAAAAATTCTGGCCTGCATGGGACTTTTAAATATTTCAGGCAGGCGTCAGACTTAGAAAATATTCTGGCCAGCATGGGACTTTGAAAAAATTCTGGACAGCATGGGACTTTGAAATATTTCAGGCAGGCGTCAGACTTAGAAAAAATTCTGGCCAGCATGGGACTTTGAAAATATTCTGGCCAGCATGGGACTTTGAAAAAATTCTGGACAGCATGGGACTTTGAAAAAATTCTGGACAGCATGGGACTTTGAAAATTTTCGGCCAGGCATCAGACTTAGAAAAAATTCTGGCCTGCATGGGACTTTGAAAATTTTCGGCCAGGCGTCAGACTTAGAAAAAATTCTGGCCAGCATGGGACTTTGAAAAAATTCTGGCCAGCATGGGACTTTGAAAATTTTCGGCCAGGCGTCAGACTTAGAAAAAATTTTGGCCTGCATGGGACTTTGAAATATTTCAGGCAGGCGTCAGACTTAGAAAAAATTCTGGCCAGCATGGGACTTTGAAAATTTTCGGCCAGGTGTCAGACTTAGAAAAAATTCTGGACAGCATGGGACTTGGAAATATTTCAGGCAGGCGTCAGACTTAGAAAATATTCTGGCCAGCATGGGACTTTGAAAAAATTCTGGACAGCATGGGACTTTGAAAATTTTCGGCCAGGCGTCAGACTTAGAAAAAATTCTGGCCAGGATGGGACTTTGAAAAAATTCTGGCTAGCATGGGACTTTGAAAAAATTCTTGCCAGCATGGGACTTAGAAAAAATTCTGGCCTGCATGGGACTTTTAAATATTTCAGGCAGGCGTCAGACTTAGAAAATATTCTGGCCAGCATGGGACTTTGAAAATATTCTGGCCAGCATGGGACTTTGAAAAAATTCTGGACAGCATGGGACTTTGAAAAAATTCTGGACAGCATGGGACTTTGAAAATTTTCGGCCAGGCATCAGACTTAGAAAAAATTCTGGCCTGCATGGGACTTTGAAAAAATTCTGGACAGCATGGGACTTTGTAAATTTTCAGCCAGGCATCAGACTTAGAAAAAATTCTGGACAGCATGGGACTTTGAAAATCTTCAGCCAGGCGCCAGACTTAGAAAAAATTCTGGCCAGCATGGGACTTTGAAAATTTTCGGCCAGGAGTCAGACTTAGAAAAAATTCTGGCCTGCATGGGACTTTGAAAATTTTCGGCCAGGCGTCAGACTTAGAAAAAATTCTGGCCTGCATGGGACTTTGAAAAAATTCTGGCCAGCATGGGACTTTGAAAAAATTCTGGACAGCATGGGACTTTGAAAATTTTCGGCCAGGCGTCAGACTTAGAAAAAATTCTGGCCAGGATGGGACTTTGAAAAAATTCTGGCTAGCATGGGACTTTGAAAAAATTCTTGCCAGCATGGGACTTAGAAAAAATTCTGGCCTGCATGGGACTTTTAAATATTTCAGGCAGGCGTCAGACTTAGAAAATATTCTGGCCAGCATGGGACTTTGAAAATATTCTGGCCAGCATGGGACTTTGAAAAAATTCTGGACAGCATGGGACTTTGAAAAAATTCTGGACAGCATGGGACTTTGAAAATTTTCGGCCAGGCATCAGACTTAGAAAAAATTCTGGCCTGCATGGGACTTTGAAAAAATTCTGGACAGCATGGGACTTTGTAAATTTTCAGCCAGGCATCAGACTTAGAAAAAATTCTGGACAGCATGGGACTTTGAAAATCTTCAGCCAGGCGCCAGACTTAGAAAAAATTCTGGCCAGCATGGGACTTTGAAAATTTTCGGCCAGGAGTCAGACTTAGAAAAAATTCTGGCCTGCATGGGACTTTGAAAATTTTCGGCCAGGCGTCAGACTTAGAAAAAATTCTGGCCTGCATGGGACTTTGAAAAAATTCTGGCCAGCATGGGACTTTGAAAAAATTCTGGACAGCATGGGACTTTGAAAATTTTCGGCCAGGCGTCAGACTTAGAAAAAATTCTGGCCAGCATGGGACTTTGAAAAAATTCTGGCCAGCATGGGACTTTGAAAAAATTCTTGCCAGCATGGGACTTAGAAAAAATTCTGGCCTGCATGGGACTTTTAAATATTTCAGGCAGGCGTCAGACTTAGAAAATATTCTGGCCAGCATGGGACTTTGAAAAAATTCTGGACAGCATGGGACTTTGAAAATTTTCGGCCAGGCGTCAGACTTAGAAAAAATTCTGGCCTGCATGGGACTTTGAAAAAATTCTGGACAGCATGGGACTTTGTAAATTTTCAGCCAGGCATCAGACTTAGAAAAAATTCTAGACAGCATGGGACTTAGAAAAAATTCTGGACAGCATGGGACTTTGAAAATCTTCAGCCAGGCGCCAGACTTAGAAAAAATTCTGGCCAGCATGGGACTTTTAAATATTTCAGGCAGGCATCAGACTTAGAAAATATTCTGGCCAGCATGGGACTTTGAAAAAATTCTGGCCAGCATGGGACTTTGAAAATTTTCAGCCAGGCATCAGACTTAGAAAAAATTCTGGCCAGCATGGGACTTTGAAAATATTCTGGCCAGCATGGGACTTTGAAAAAATTCTGGACAGCATGGGACTTTGAAAAAATTCTTGCCAGCATGGGACTTAGAAAAAATTCTGGCCTGCATGGGACTTTTAAATATTTCAGGCAGGCGTCAGACTTAGAAAATATTCTGGCCAGCATGGGACTTTGAAAAAATTCTGGACAGCATGGGACTTTGAAATATTTCAGGCAGGCGTCAGACTTAGAAAAAATTCTGGCCAGCATGGGACTTTGAAAATATTCTGGCCAGCATGGGACTTTGAAAAAATTCTGGACAGCATGGGACTTTGAAAAAATTCTGGACAGCATGGGACTTTGAAAATTTTCGGCCAGGCATCAGACTTAGAAAAAATTCTGGCCTGCATGGGACTTTGAAAATTTTCGGCCAGGCGTCAGACTTAGAAAAAATTCTGGCCAGCATGGGACTTTGAAAAAATTCTGGCCAGCATGGGACTTTGAAAATTTTCGGCCAGGCGTCAGACTTAGAAAAAATTTTGGCCTGCATGGGACTTTGAAATATTTCAGGCAGGCGTCAGACTTAGAAAAAATTCTGGCCAGCATGGGACTTTGAAAATTTTCGGCCAGGTGTCAGACTTAGAAAAAATTCTGGACAGCATGGGACTTGGAAATATTTCAGGCAGGCGTCAGACTTAGAAAATATTCTGGCCAGCATGGGACTTTGAAAAAATTCTGGACAGCATGGGACTTTGAAAATTTTCGGCCAGGCGTCAGACTTAGAAAAAATTCTGGCCAGGATGGGACTTTGAAAAAATTCTGGCTAGCATGGGACTTTGAAAAAATTCTTGCCAGCATGGGACTTAGAAAAAATTCTGGCCTGCATGGGACTTTTAAATATTTCAGGCAGGCGTCAGACTTAGAAAATATTCTGGCCAGCATGGGACTTTGAAAATATTCTGGCCAGCATGGGACTTTGAAAAAATTCTGGACAGCATGGGACTTTGAAAAAATTCTGGACAGCATGGGACTTTGAAAATTTTCGGCCAGGCATCAGACTTAGAAAAAATTCTGGCCTGCATGGGACTTTGAAAAAATTCTGGACAGCATGGGACTTTGTAAATTTTCAGCCAGGCATCAGACTTAGAAAAAATTCTGGACAGCATGGGACTTTGAAAATCTTCAGCCAGGCGCCAGACTTAGAAAAAATTCTGGCCAGCATGGGACTTTGAAAATTTTCGGCCAGGAGTCAGACTTAGAAAAAATTCTGGCCTGCATGGGACTTTGAAAATTTTCGGCCAGGCGTCAGACTTAGAAAAAATTCTGGCCTGCATGGGACTTTGAAAAAATTCTGGCCAGCATGGGACTTTGAAAAAATTCTGGACAGCATGGGACTTTGAAAATTTTCGGCCAGGCGTCAGACTTAGAAAAAATTCTGGCCAGCATGGGACTTTGAAAAAATTCTGGCCAGCATGGGACTTTGAAAAAATTCTTGCCAGCATGGGACTTAGAAAAAATTCTGGCCTGCATGGGACTTTTAAATATTTCAGGCAGGCGTCAGACTTAGAAAATATTCTGGCCAGCATGGGACTTTGAAAAAATTCTGGACAGCATGGGACTTTGAAAATTTTCGGCCAGGCGTCAGACTTAGAAAAAATTCTGGCCTGCATGGGACTTTGAAAAAATTCTGGACAGCATGGGACTTTGTAAATTTTCAGCCAGGCATCAGACTTAGAAAAAATTCTAGACAGCATGGGACTTAGAAAAAATTCTGGACAGCATGGGACTTTGAAAATCTTCAGCCAGGCGCCAGACTTAGAAAAAATTCTGGCCAGCATGGGACTTTGAAAAAATTCTGGCCAGCATGGGACTTTGAAAAAATTCTTGCCAGCATGGGACTTAGAAAAAATTCTGGCCTGCATGGGACTTTTAAATATTTCAGGCAGGCGTCAGACTTAGAAAATATTCTGGCCAGCATGGGACTTTGAAAAAATTCTGGACAGCTTGGGACTTTGAAAATTTTCGGCCAGGCGTCAGACTTAGAAAAAATTCTGGCCTGCATGGGACTTTGAAAAAATTCTGGACAGCATGGGACTTTGTAAATTTTCAGCCAGGCATCAGACTTAGAAAAAATTCTGGCCAGCATGGGACTTAGAAAAAATTCTGGCCAGCAAGGGACTTTGAAAAAATTCTGGCCAGCATGGGACTTAGAAAAAATTCTGGCCAGCATGGGACTTTGAAAAAATTCTGGCCAGCATGGGACTTTGAAAAAATTCTGGCCAGCATGGGACTTTGAAAATTTTCGGCCAGGCATCAGACTTAGAAAAAATTCTGGCCTGCATGGGACTTAGAAAAAATTCTGGCCAGCATGGGACTTTGAAATATTTCAGGCAGGCGTCAGACTTAGAAAAAATTCTGGCCAGCATGGGACTTTGAAAATCTTCAGCCAGGCGCCAGACTTAGAAAAAATTCTGGCCAGCATGGGACTTTTAAATATTTCAGGCAGGCATCAGACTTAGAAAATATTCTGGCCAGCATGGGACTTTGAGATATTTCAGGTAGGCGTCAGACTTTGAAAATTTTCGGCCAGGCGTCAGACTTAGAAAAAATTCTGGCCAGCATGGGACTTTGAAAATATTCTGGCCAGCATGGGACTTTGGACAGCATGGGACTTTGAAAATTTTCGGCCAGGCGTCAGACTTAGAAAAAATTCTGGCCTGCATGGGACTTTGAAAATTTTCGGCCAGGCGTCAGACTTAGAAAAAATTCTGGCCAGCATGGGACTTTGAAAAAATTCTGGCCAGCATGGGACTTTGAAATATTTCAGGCAGGCGTCAGACTTAGAAAATATTCTGGCCAGCATGGGACTTTGAAAAAATTCTGGACAGCATGGGACTTTGAAATATTTCAGGCAGGCGTCAGACTTAGAAAAAATTCTGGCCAGCATGGGACTTTGAAAATATTCTGGCCAGCATGGGACTTTGGACAGCATGGGACTTTGAAAATTTTCGGCCAGGCGTCAGACTTAGAAAAAATTCTGGCCTGCATGGGACTTTGAAAATTTTCGGCCAGGCGTCAGACTTAGAAAAAATTCTGGCCAGCATGGGACTTTGAAAAAATTCTGGCCAGCATGGGACTTTGAAATATTTCAGGCAGGCGTCAGACTTATAAAATATTCTGGCCAGCATGGGACTTTGAAAAAATTCTGGACAGCATGGGACTTTGAAAATTTTCGGCCAGGCGTCAGACTTAGAAAAAATTCTGGCCAGCATGGGACTTTGAAAAAATTCTGGCCAGCATGGGACTTTGAAAAAATTCTTGCCAGCATGGGACTTAGAAAAAATTCTGGCCTGCATGGGACTTTGTAAATTTTCAGCCAGGCGTCAGACTTAGAAAAAATTCTGGCCAGCATGGGACTTTGAAAAAATTCTGGACAGCATGGGACTTTGAAAATTTTTGGCCAAGCGTCAGACTTAGAAAAAATTCTGGCCAGCATGGGACTTTGAAATATTTCAGGCAGGCGTCAGACTTAGAAAAAATTCTGGCCAGCATGGGACTTTGAAAAAATTCTGGCCAGCATGGGACTTTGAAAAAATTCTGGACAGCATGGGACTTTGAAAATTTTCGGCCAGGCATCAGACTTAGAAAAAATTCTGGCCAGCATGGGACTTTGAAAAAATTCTGGCCAGCATGGGACTTAGAAAAAATTCTGGCCAGCATGGGACTTTGAAAAAATTCTGGCCAGCATGGGACGTTGAAAAAATTCTGGCCAGCATGGGACTTTGAAAATTTTCGGCCAGGCATCAGACTTAGAAAAAATTCTGGCCAGCATGGGACTTTGAAAAAATTCTGGACAGCATGGGACTTTGAAAATTTTCAGCCAGGCATCAGACTTAGAAAAAATTCTGGCCAGCATGGGACTTTGAAAATTTTCGGCCAGGCGTCAGACTTAGAAAAAATTCTGGCCAGCATGGGACTTTGAAAAAATTCTGGACAGCATGGGACTTTGAAATATTTCAGGCAGGCGTCAGACTTAGAAAAAATTCTGGCCAGCATGGGACTTTGAAAATATTCTGGCCAGCATGGGACTTTGGACAGCATGGGACTTTGAAAATTTTCGGCCAGGCGTCAGACTTAGAAAAAATTCTGGCCTGCATGGGACTTTGAAAATTTTCGGCCAGGCGTCAGACTTAGAAAAAATTCTGGCCAGCATGGGACTTTGAAAAAATTCTGGCCAGCATGGGACTTTGAAATATTTCAGGCAGGCGTCAGACTTATAAAATATTCTGGCCAGCATGGGACTTTGAAAAAATTCTGGACAGCATGGGACTTTGAAAATTTTCGGCCAGGCGTCAGACTTAGAAAAAATTCTGGCCAGCATGGGACTTTGAAAAAATTCTGGCCAGCATGGGACTTTGAAAAAATTCTTGCCAGCATGGGACTTAGAAAAAATTCTGGCCTGCATGGGACTTTTAAATATTTCAGGCAGGCGTCAGACTTAGAAAATATTCTGGCCAGCATGGGACTTTGAAAAAATTCTGGACAGCTTGGGACTTTGAAAATTTTCGGCCAGGCGTCAGCCTTAGAAAAAATTCTGGCCAGCATGGGACTTTGAAAAAATTCTGGACAGCATGGGACTTTGAAAAAATTCTGGACAGCATGGGACTTTGTAAATTTTCAGCCAGGCGTCAGACTTAGAAAAAATTCTGGCCAGCATGGGACTTTGAAAAAATTCTGGACAGCATGGGACTTTGAAAATTTTTGGCCAAGCGTCAGACTTAGAAAAAATTCTGGCCAGCATGGGACTTTGAAATATTTCAGGCAGGCATCAGACTTAGAAAAAATTCTGGCCAGCATGGGACTTTGAAAATCTTCAGCCAGGCGCCAGACTTAGAAAATATTCTGGCCAGCATGGGACTTTGAAAAAATTCTGGACAGCATGGGACTTTGAAAATTTTCAGCCAGGCATCAGACTTAGAAAAAATTCTGGCCAGCATGGGACTTTGAAAATTTTCGGCCAGGCGTCAGACTTAGAAAAAATTCTGGCCAGCATGGGACTTTGAAAAAATTCTGGACAGCATGGGACTTTGAAATATTTCAGGCAGGCGTCAGACTTAGAAAAAATTCTGGCCAGCATGGGACTTTGAAAATATTCTGGCCAGCATGGGACTTTGGACAGCATGGGACTTTGAAAATTTTCGGCCAGGCGTCAGACTTAGAAAAAATTCTGGCCTGCATGGGACTTTGAAAATTTTCGGCCAGGCGTCAGACTTAGAAAAAATTCTGGCCAGCATGGGACTTTGAAAAAATTCTGGCCAGCATGGGACTTTGAAATATTTCAGGCAGGCGTCAGACTTATAAAATATTCTGGCCAGCATGGGACTTTGAAAAAATTCTGGACAGCATGGGACTTTGAAAATTTTCGGCCAGGCGTCAGACTTAGAAAAAATTCTGGCCAGCATGGGACTTTGAAAAAATTCTGGCCAGCATGGGACTTTGAAAAAATTCTTGCCAGCATGGGACTTAGAAAAAATTCTGGCCTGCATGGGACTTTGTAAATTTTCAGCCAGGCGTCAGACTTAGAAAAAATTCTGGCCAGCATGGGACTTTGAAAAAATTCTGGACAGCATGGGACTTTGAAAATTTTTGGCCAAGCGTCAGACTTAGAAAAAATTCTGGCCAGCATGGGACTTTGAAATATTTCAGGCAGGCGTCAGACTTAGAAAAAATTCTGGCCAGCATGGGACTTTGAAAAAATTCTGGCCAGCATGGGACTTTGAAAAAATTCTGGACAGCATGGGACTTTGAAAATTTTCGGCCAGGCATCAGACTTAGAAAAAATTCTGGCCAGCATGGGACTTTGAAAAAATTCTGGCCAGCATGGGACTTAGAAAAAATTCTGGCCAGCATGGGACTTTGAAAAAATTCTGGCCAGCATGGGACGTTGAAAAAATTCTGGCCAGCATAGGACTTTGAAAATTTTCGGCCAGGCATCAGACTTAGAAAAAATTCTGGCCTGCATGGGACTTTGAAAAAATTCTGGACAGCATGGGACTTTGTAAATTTTCAGCCAGGCATCAGACTTAGAAAAAATTCTGGCCAGCATGGGACTTTGAAAATTTTTGGCCAAGCGTCAGACTTAGAAAAAATTCTGGCCAGCATGGGACTTTGAAAAAATTCTGGCCAGCATGGGACTTTGAAAAAATTCTTGCCAGCATGGGACTTAGAAAATATTCTGGCCAGCATGGGACTTTGAAAAAATTCTGGACAGCATGGGACTTTGAAAATTTTCGTCCAGGCGTCAGACTGAGAAAAAATTCTGGCCAGCATGGGACTTTGAAAAAATTCTGGACAGCATGGGACTTTGAAATATTTCAGGCAGGCGTCAGACTTAGAAAAAATTTTGGCCAGCATGGGACTTTGAAAATATTCTGGCCAGCATGGGACTTTGAAAAAATTCTGGACAGCATGGGACTTTGAAAATTTTCGGCAAGGCGTCAGACTTGGAAAAAATTCTGGCCTGCATGGGACTTTGAAAATTTTCGGCCAGGTGTCAGACTTAGAAAAAATTCTGGCCAGCATGGGACTTTGAAAATTTTCAGCCAGGCATCAGACTTAGAAGAAATTCTGGCCAGCATGGGACTTTGAAAAAATTCTGGCCAGCATGGGACTTTGAAAATTTTCGGCCAGGCGTCAGACTTAGAAAAAATTCTGGCCTGCATGGGACTTTGAAATATTTCAGGCAGGCGTCAGACTTAGAAAAAATTCTGGCCAGCATGGGACTTTGAAAATTTTCGGCCAGGCGTCAGACTTAGAAAAAATTCTGGCCTGCATGGGACTTTGAAAATTTTCGGCCAGGAGTCAGACTTAGAAAAAATTCTGGACAGCATGGGACTTTGAAAATTTTCAGCCAGGCGTCAGACTTAGAAAAAATTCTGGCCTGCATGGGACTTTGAAATATTTCAGGCAGGCGTCAGACTTAGAAAAAATTCTGGCCAGCATGGGACTTTGAAAATTTTCGGCCAGGAGTCAGACTTAGAAAAAATTCTGGCCTGCATGGGACTTTGAAAATTTTCGGCCAGGTGTCAGACTTAGAAAAAATTCTGGACAGCATGGGACTTTGAAAATTTTTGGCCAAGCGTCAGACTTAGAAAAAATTCTGGCCAGCATGGGACTTTGAAAAAATTCTGGCCAGCATGGGACTTTGAAAAAATTCTGGCCAGCATGGGACTTTGAAAATTTTCAGCCAGGCATCAGACTTAGAAAAAATTCTGGCCAGCATGGGACTTTGAAAATTTTCAGCCAGGCGTCAGACTTAGAAAAAATTCTGGCCTGCATGGGACTTTGAAATATTTCAGGCAGGCGTCAGACTTAGAAAAAATTCTGGCCAGCATGGGACTTTGAAAATTTTCGGCCAGGAGTCAGACTTAGAAAAAATTCTGGCCTGCATGGGACTTTGAAAATTTTCGGCCAGGAGTCAGACTTAGAAAAAATTCTGGCCAGCATGGGACTTTGAAAAAATTCTGGCCAGCATGGGACTTAGAAAAAATTCTGGCCTGCATGGGACTTTTAAATATTTCAGGCAGGCATCAGACTTAGAAAAAATTCTGGCCAGCATGGGACTTTGAAAAAATTCTGGCCAGCATGGGACTTTGAAAATTTTCAGCCAGGCATCAGACTTTGAAAAAATTCTGGCCAGCATGGGACTTTGAAAAAATTCTGGCCAGCATGGGACTTTGAAAATTTTCAGCCAGGCATCAGACTTAGAAAAAATTCTGGCCAGCATGGGACTTAGAAAAAATTCTGGCCAGCATGGGACTTTGAAAATTTTCAGCCAGGCATCAGACTTAGAAAAAATTCTGGCCAGCATGGGACTTGAAAAAATTCTGGACAGCATGGGACTTTGAAAATTTTTGGCCAAGCGTCAGACTTAGAAAAAATTCTGGCCAGCATGGGACTTTGAAAAAATTCTGGCCAGCATGGGACTTTGAAAAAATTCTGGCAAGCATGGGACTTAGAAAAAATTCTGGCCTGCATGGGACTTTGAAAATTTTCGGCCAGGAGTCAGACTTAGAAAAAATTCTGGCCTGCATGGGACTTTGAAAATTTTCGGCCAGGAGTCAGACTTAGAAAAAATTCTGGCCTGCATGGGACTTTGAAAATTTTCGGCCAGGAGTCAGACTTAGAAAAAATTCTGGCCAGCATGGGACTTTGAAAAAATTCTGGCCAGCATGGGACTTAGAAAAAATTCTGGCCTGCATGGGACTTTTAAATATTTCAGGCAGGCATCAGACTTAGAAAAAATTCTGGCCAGCATGGGACTTTGAAAAAATTCTGGCCAGCATGGGACTTTGAAAATTTTCAGCCAGGCATCAGACTTTGAAAAAATTCTGGCCAGCATGGGACTTTGAAAAAATTCTGGCCAGCATGGGACTTTGAAAATTTTCAGCCAGGCATCAGACTTAGAAAAAATTCTGGCCAGCATGGGACTTAGAAAAAATTCTGGCCAGCATGGGACTTTGAAAATTTTCAGCCAGGCATCAGACTTAGAAAAAATTCTGGCCAGCATGGGACTTGAAAAAATTCTGGACAGCATGGGACTTTGAAAATTTTTGGCCAAGCGTCAGACTTAGAAAAAATTCTGGCCAGCATGGGACTTTGAAAAAATTCTGGCCAGCATGGGACTTTGAAAAAATTCTGGCAAGCATGGGACTTAGAAAAAATTCTGGCCTGCATGGGACTTTGAAAATTTTCGGCCAGGAGTCAGACTTAGAAAAAATTCTGGCCTGCATGGGACTTTGAAAATTTTCGGCCAGGTGTCAGACTTAGAAAAAATTCTGGCCAGCATGGGACTTTGAAAAAATTCTGGCCAGCATGGGACTTTGAAAAAATTCTGGCCAGCATGGGACTTAGAAAAAATTCTGGCCTGCATGGGACTTTTAAATATTTCAGGCAGGCATCAGACTTAGAAAAAATTCTGGCCAGCATGGGACTTTGAAAAAATTCTGGCCAGCATGGGACTTTGAAAATTTTCAGCCAGGCATCAGACTTAGAAAAAATTCTGGCCAGCATGGGACTTAGAAAAAATTCTGGCCAGCATGGGACTTTGAAAATTTTCAGCCAGGCATCAGACTTAGAAAAAATTCTGGCCAGCATGGGACTTGAAAAAATTCTGGACAGCATGGGACTTTGAAAATTTTTGGCCAAGCGTCAGACTTAGAAAAAATTCTGGCCAGCATGGGACTTTGAAAAAATTCTGGCCAGCATGGGACTTTGAAAAAATTCTTGCCAGCATGGGACTTAGAAAATATTCTGGCCAGCATGGGACTTTGAAAAAATTCTGGACAGCATGGGACTTTGAAAAAATTCTGGACAGCATGGGACTTTGAAAATTTTCGTCCAGGCGTCAGACTGAGAAAAAATTCTGGCCAGCATGGGACTTTGAAAAAATTCTGGACAGCATGGGACTTTGAAATATTTCAGGCAGGCGTCAGACTTAGAAAAAATTTTGGCCAGCATGGGACTTTGAAAATATTCTGGCCAGCATGGGACTTTGAAAAAATTCTGGACAGCATGGGACTTTGAAAATTTTCGGCAAGGCGTCAGACTTGGAAAAAATTCTGGCCTGCATGGGACTTTGAAAATTTTCGGCCAGGTGTCAGACTTAGAAAAAATTCTGGCCAGCATGGGACTTTGAAAATTTTCAGCCAGGCATCAGACTTAGAAGAAATTCTGGCCAGCATGGGACTTTGAAAAAATTCTGGCCAGCATGGGACTTTGAAAATTTTCGGCCAGGCGTCAGACTTAGAAAAAATTCTGGCCTGCATGGGACTTTGAAATATTTCAGGCAGGCGTCAGACTTAGAAAAAATTCTGGCCAGCATGGGACTTTGAAAATTTTCGGCCAGGCGTCAGACTTAGAAAAAATTCTGGCCTGCATGGGACTTTGAAAATTTTCGGCCAGGAGTCAGACTTAGAAAAAATTCTGGACAGCATGGGACTTTGAAATATTTCAGGCAGGCGTCAGACTTAGAAAAAATTCTGGCCAGCATGGGACTTTGAAAATTTTCAGCCAGGCGTCAGACTTAGAAAAAATTCTGGCCTGCATGGGACTTTGAAATATTTCAGGCAGGCGTCAGACTTAGAAAAAATTCTGGCCAGCATGGGACTTTGAAAATTTTCGGCCAGGAGTCAGACTTAGAAAAAATTCTGGCCTGCATGGGACTTTGAAAATTTTCGGCCAGGTGTCAGACTTAGAAAAAATTCTGGACAGCATGGGACTTTGAAAATTTTTGGCCAAGCGTCAGACTTAGAAAAAATTCTGGCCAGCATGGGACTTTGAAAAAATTCTGGCCAGCATGGGACTTTGAAAAAATTCTGGCCAGCATGGGACTTTGAAAATTTTCAGCCAGGCATCAGACTTAGAAAAAATTCTGGCCAGCATGGGACTTTGAAAATTTTCAGCCAGGCGTCAGACTTAGAAAAAATTCTGGCCTGCATGGGACTTTGAAATATTTCAGGCAGGCGTCAGACTTAGAAAAAATTCTGGCCAGCATGGGACTTTGAAAATTTTCGGCCAGGAGTCAGACTTAGAAAAAATTCTGGCCTGCATGGGACTTTGAAAATTTTCGGCCAGGAGTCAGACTTAGAAAAAATTCTGGCCAGCATGGGACTTTGAAAAAATTCTGGCCAGCATGGGACTTAGAAAAAATTCTGGCCTGCATGGGACTTTTAAATATTTCAGGCAGGCATCAGACTTAGAAAAAATTCTGGCCAGCATGGGACTTTGAAAAAATTCTGGCCAGCATGGGACTTTGAAAATTTTCAGCCAGGCATCAGACTTTGAAAAAATTCTGGCCAGCATGGGACTTTGAAAAAATTCTGGCCAGCATGGGACTTTGAAAATTTTCAGCCAGGCATCAGACTTAGAAAAAATTCTGGCCAGCATGGGACTTAGAAAAAATTCTGGCCAGCATGGGACTTTGAAAATTTTCAGCCAGGCATCAGACTTAGAAAAAATTCTGGCCAGCATGGGACTTGAAAAAATTCTGGACAGCATGGGACTTTGAAAATTTTTGGCCAAGCGTCAGACTTAGAAAAAATTCTGGCCAGCATGGGACTTTGAAAAAATTCTGGCCAGCATGGGACTTTGAAAAAATTCTGGCAAGCATGGGACTTAGAAAATTTTTGGCCAAGCATCAGACTTAGAAAAAATTCTGGCCAGCATGGGACTTTGAAAAAATTCTGGCCAGCATGGGACTTAGAAAAAATTCTGGCCTGCATGGGACTTTGAAAATTTTCGGCCAGGTGTCAGACTTAGAAAAAAATCTGGCCAGCATGGGACTTTGAAAAAATTCTGGCCAGCATGGGACTTTGAAAAAATTCTGGCCAGCATGGGACTTAGAAAAAATTCTGGCCTGCATGGGACTTTTAAATATTTCAGGCAGGCATCAGACTTAGAAAAAATTCTGGCCAGCATGGGACTTTGAAAAAATTCTGGCCAGCATGGGACTTTGAAAATTTTCAGCCAGGCATCAGACTTTGAAAAAATTCTGGCCAGCATGGGACTTTGAAAAAATTCTGGCCAGCATGGGACTTTGAAAATTTTCAGCCAGGCATCAGACTTAGAAAAAATTCTGGCCAGCATGGGACTTAGAAAAAATTCTGGCCAGCATGGGACTTTGAAAAAATTCTGGCCAGCATGGGACTTTGAAAAAATTCTTGCCAGCATGGGACTTAGAAAATATTCTGGCCAGCATGGGACTTAGAAAAAATTCTGGCCTGCATGGGACTTTTAAATATTTCAGGCAGGCATCAGACTTAGAAAAAATTCTGGCCAGCATGGGACTTTGAAAATTTTCAGCCAGGCATCAGACTTAGAAAAAATTCTGGCCTGCATGGGACTTTGAAATATTTCAGGCAGGCGTCAGACTTAGAAAAAATTCTGGCCAGCATGGGACTTTGAAAATTTTCGGCCAGGAGTCAGACTTAGAAAAAATTCTGGCCTGCATGGGACTTTGAAAATTTTCGGCCAGGTGTCAGACTTAGAAAAAATTCTGGACAGCATGGGACTTTGAAAATTTTTGGCCAAGCGTCAGACTTAGAAAAAATTCTGGCCAGCATGGGACTTTGAAAAAATTCTGGCCAGCATGGGACTTTGAAAAAATTCTGGCCAGCATTGGACTTAGAAAAAATTCTGGCCTGCATGGGACTTTGAAAAAATTCTGGACAGCATGGGACTTTGAAAATTTTCGGCCAGGCATCAGACTTAGAAAAAATTCTGGCCAGCATGGGACTTTGAAAATTTTCAGCCAGGCATCAGACTTAGAAAAAATTCTGGCCATCATGGGACTTTGAAAAAATTCTGGCCAGCATGGGACTTTGAAAAAATTCTAGGCAGCATGGGACTTTGAAAATTTTCGGCCAGGCGTCAGACTTAGAAAAAATTCTGGCCTGCATGGGACTTTGAAATTTTTCGGCCAGGCGTCAGACTTAGAAAAAATTCTGGCCAGCATGGGACTTTGAAAAAATTCTGGCCAGCATGGGACTTTGAAAATTTTCGGCCAGGCGTCAGACTTAGAAAAAATTTTGGCCTGCATGGGACTTTGAAATATTTCAGGCAGGCGTCAGACTTAGAAAAAATTCTGGCCAGCATGGGACTTTGAAAAAATTCTGGCCAGCATGGGACTTTGAAAATTTTCGGCCAGGCGTCAGACTTAGAAAAAATTTTGGCCTGCATGGGACTTTGAAATATTTCAGGCAGGCGTCAGACTTAGAAAAAATTCTGGCCAGCATGGGACTTTGAAAATTTTCGGCCAGGTGTCAGACTTAGAAAAAATTCTGGACAGCATGGGACTTTGAAATATTTCAGGCAGGCGTCAGACTTAGAAAATATTCTGGCCAGCATGGGACTTTGAAAATTTTCGGCCAGGCGTCAGACTTTGAAAAAATTCTGGCTAGCATGGGACTTTGAAAATTTTCCGCCAGGCATCAGACTTAGAAAATAATTCTGGCCAGCATGGGACTTTGAAAATTTTCAGCCAGGCATCAGACTTAAAAAAATTCTGGCCAGCATGGGACTTTGAAATATTTCAGGTAGGCGTCAGACTTTGAAAATTTTCGACCAGGCGTCAGACTTCTGGCCAGCATGGGACTTAGAAAAAATTCTGGCCAGCATGGGACTTGGAAATATTTCAGGTAGGCGTCGGACTTAGAAAAAATTCTGGCCAGCATGGGACTTTGAAAATTTTCAGGTAGGCGTCAGACTTTGAAAATTTTTGGCCAGGCGTCAGACTTAGAAAAAATTCTGGCCAGCATGGGACTTTGAAAATTTTCAGCCAGGCATCAGACTTAAAAAAATTCTGGCCAGCATGGGACTTTGAAATATTTCAGGTAGGCGTCAGACTTTGAAAATTTCCGGCCAGGCGTCAGACTTAGAAAAAATTCTGGCCAGCATGGGACTTTTAAAATTTTCGGCCAGGTGTCAGACTTAGAAAAAATTCTGGACAGCATGGGACTTTGAAATATTTCAGGCAGGCGTCAGACTTAGAAAATATTCTGGCCAGCATGGGACTTTGAAAATTTTCGGCCAGGCGTCAGACTTTGAAAAAATTCTGGCTAGCATGGGACTTTGAAAATTTTCCGCCAGGCATCAGACTTAGAAAATAATTCTGGCCAGCATGGGACTTTGAAAATTTTCAGCCAGGCATCAGACTTAAAAAAATTCTGGCCAGCATGGGACTTTGAAATATTTCAGGTAGGCGTCAGACTTTGAAAATTTTCGACCAGGCGTCAGACTTCTGGCCAGCATGGGACTTAGAAAAAATTCTGGCCAGCATGGGACTTGGAAATATTTCAGGTAGGCGTCGGACTTAGAAAAAATTCTGGCCAGCATGGGACTTTGAAAATTTTCAGGTAGGCGTCAGACTTTGAAAATTTTCGGCCAGGCGTCAGACTTAGAAAAAATTCTGGCCAGCATGGGACTTTGAAAATTTTCAGCCAGGCGTCGGACTTTGAAAAAATTCTGGCCAGCATGGGACTTTGAAAATTTTCGGACAGGCGTTGGACTTTGAAAATTTTCGGGCCTGGTGACCCAGGCTATTGAAATGAATGGTGTGGGACTTTGAAATATTTCGGGCAGGCGTCAGACTTTGAAAAAATCTGACAACCAGGCCAGAGAGCAGGCCGTCTGCCCAAGGAGGCCGCCCCAACCCTCCTCTTTGTCGGACATAAGTGTGGTGAGCCTCCCTTGTTCGGCCCTGGAGGTGCCTCGTCTGAAATTGCTCCTTTCTGAAATCGTGACAACTCCATTTTGCGGTTTGGGTGGAAAGGTCCCCAGATAGGGAACCGGGTGCCCTATCTGCAGCGCCCCCCGATGGTGGCCGGCGGTACTGCAACCCTTTTAACCCAGGCTATTGAAAAGATTGGTGTGGGACTTTGAAAATTGTCAGACAGGGGTGGGACTTTGAAAATTTTCGGAGAGGCGCCAGACTTTGAAAACGTTTGTGCCTGCGTCAGACTGAAAATTTTCAGACAAGTGTGGGACTTTGAAAATTTTCAGCCAGGCGTCAGACTTAGAAAAAATTCTGGCCAGCATGGGACTTTGAAAATTTTCGGCCAGGCATCAGACTTAGAAAAAATTCTGGCCAGCATGGGACTTTGAAATATTTCAGCTAAGCGTCGGACTTTGAAAAAATTCTGGCCAGCATGGGACTTTGAAATATTTCAGGTAGGTGTTAGACTTTGAAAATTTTCGGCCAGGCGTCAGACTTTGAAAAAATTCTGGCCAGCATGGGACTTAGAAAAAATTCTGGATAGCATGGGACTTTGAACATTTTCAGCCAGGGGTCGGACTTAGAAAAAATTCTGGCCAGCATGGGACTTTGAAATATTTCAGGTAGGCGTCAGACTTAGAAAAAATTCTGGCCAGCAAGGGACTTTGAAAATTTTCGGCCAGGCGTCAGACTTAGAAAAAATTCTGTCCAGCATGGGACTTTGAAAATTTTCGGCCAGGCGTCAGACTTTGAAAAATTTCTGGCCAGCATGGGACTTTGAAATATTTCAGGCAGGTGTTAGACTTTGAAAATTTTCGACCAGGCGTCAGACTTCTGGCCAGCATGGGACTTTGAAAATTTTCAGCCAGGCATCAGACTTTGAAAAAATTCTGGCCAGCATGGGAATTTGAAAATTTTCGGCCAGGCGTCAGACTTTGAAAAAATTCTGGCCAGCATGGGACTTTGAAATATTTCAAGCAGGCGTGAGACTTTGAAAATTTTCGGCCAGGCGTCAGACTTTGAAAAATTTCTGGCCAGCATGGGACTTAGAAAAAATTCTGGCCAGCATGGGACTTTGAAATATTTCAGGCAGGTGTTAGACTTTGAAAATTTTCGGCCAGGCGTCAGACTTTGAAAAAATTCTGGCCAGCATGGGACTTAGAAAAAATTCTGTCCAGCATGGGACTTTGAAAATTTTCGGCCAGGCGTCAGACTTTGAAAAAATTCTGGCCAGCATGGGACTTAGAAAAAATTCTGGCTAGCATGGGACTTTGAAAATTTTCGGCCAGGCGTCAGACTTTGAAAAAAATTCTGGCCAGCATGGGACTTTGAAAATTTTCGGCTAGGCGTCAGACTTTGAAAAATTTCTGGCCAGCATGGGACTTTGAAAAAATTCTGGCCAGCATGGAACTTTGAAAATTTTCAGCCAGGCATCCGACTTAGAAAAAATTCTGGCCAGCATGGGACTTTGAAAAAATTCTGGATAGCATGGGACTTTGAACATTTTCAGCCAGGGGTCGGACTTAGAAAAAATTCTGGCCAGCATGGGACTTTGAAATATTTCAGGTAGGCGTCAGACTTAGAAAAAATTCTGGCCAGCAAGGGACTTTGAAAATTTTCGGCCAGGCGTCAGACTTTGAAAAATTTCTGGCCAGCATGGGACTTTGAAATATTTCAGGCAGGTGTTAGACTTTGAAAATTTTCGACCAGGCGTCAGACTTCTGGCCAGCATGGGACTTTGAAAATTTTCAGCCAGGCATCAGACTTTGAAAAAATTCTGGCCAGCATGGGAATTTGAAAATTTTCGGCCAGGCGTCAGACTTTGAAAAAATTCTGGCCAGCATGGGACTTTGAAATATTTCAAGCAGGCGTGAGACTTTGAAAATTTTCGGCCAGGCGTCAGACTTTGAAAAATTTCTGGCCAGCATGGGACTTAGAAAAAATTCTGGCCAGCATGGGACTTTGAAATATTTCAGGCAGGTGTTAGACTTTGAAAATTTTCGGCCAGGCGTCAGACTTTGAAAAAATTCTGGCCAGCATGGGACTTAGAAAAAATTCTGTCCAGCATGGGACTTTGAAAATTTTCGGCCAGGCGTCAGACTTTGAAAAAATTCTGGCCAGCATGGGACTTAGAAAAAATTCTGGCTAGCATGGGACTTTGAAAATTTTCGGCCAGGCGTCAGACTTTGAAAAAAATTCTGGCCAGCATGGGACTTTGAAAATTTTCGGCTAGGCGTCAGACTTTGAAAAATTTCTGGCCAGCATGGGACTTTGAAAAAATTCTGGCCAGCATGGAACTTTGAAAATTTTCAGCCAGGCATCCGACTTAGAAAAAATTCTGGCCAGCATGGGACTTTGAAAAAATTCTGGATAGCATGGGACTTTGAACATTTTCAGCCAGGGGTCGGACTTAGAAAAAATTCTGGCCAGCATGGGACTTTGAAATATTTCAGGTAGGCGTCAGACTTAGAAAAAATTCTGGCCAGCAAGGGACTTTGAAAATTTTCGGCCAGGCGTCAGACTTAGAAAAAATTCTGGCCAGCATGGGACTTTGAAAATTTTCGGCCAGGCGTCAGACTTTGAAAAATTTCTGGCCAGCATGGGACTTTGAAATATTTCAGGTAGGCGTCAGACTGAAAATTTTCGGCCAGGCATCAGACTTTGAAAAAATTCTGGCTAGCATGGGACTTTGAAAATTTTCAGCCAGGGGTCGGACTTAGAAAAAATTCTGGCCAGCATGGGACTTTGAAAATTTTCGGCCAGGCATCAGACTTAGAAAAAATTCTGGCCAGCATGGGACTTTGAAATATTTCAGGCAGGTGTTAGACTTTGAAAATTTTCGGCCAGGCGTCAGACTTCTGGCCAGCATGGGACTTTGAAAATTTTCAGCCAGGCATCAGACTTTGAAAAAATTCTGGCCAGCATGGGACTTTGAAAATTTTCGGCCAGGCGTCAGACTTTGAAAAAATTCTGGCCAGCATGGGACTTTGAAATATTTCAAGCAGGCGTGAGACTTTGAAAATTTTCGGCCAGGCGTCGGACTTAGAAAAAATTCTGGCCAGCATGGGACTTTGAAAAAATTCTGGCTAGCATGGGACTTTGAAAATTTTCAGCCAGGCATCAGACTTAGAAAAAATTCTGGCCAGCATGGGACTTTGAAATATTTCAGGTAGGCGTCAGACTTAGAAAAAATTCTGGCCAGCATGGGACTTTGAAAATTTTCGGCCAGGCGTCAGACTTTGAAAAAATTCTGGCTAGCATGGGACTTTGAAAATTTTCAGCCAGGCGTCAGACTTAGAAAAAATTCTGGCCAGCATGGGACTTTGAAATATTTCAGGTAGGCAGACTGAAAATTTTCGGCCAGGCATCAGACTTTGAAAAAATTCTGGCCAGCATGGGACTTTGAAAATTTTCGGCCAGGCGTCGGACTTAGAAAAAATTCTGTCCAGCATGGGACTTTGAAAATTTTCGGCCAGGCGTCAGACTTTGAAAAAAATTCTGGCCAGCATGGGACTTTGAAAATTTTCGGCTAGGCGTCAGACTTTGAAAAATTTCTGGCCAGCATGGGACTTTGAAAAAATTCTGGCCAGCATGGAACTTTGAAAATTTTCGGCCAGGCGTCAGACTTTGAAAAAATTCTGGCTAGCATGGGACTTTGAAAATTTTCGGCCAGGCATCAGACTTAGAAAATAATTCTGGCCAGCATGGGACTTTGAAAATTTTCAGCCAGGCATCAGACTTAGAAAAAATTCTGGCCAGCATGGGACTTTGAAATATTTCAGGTAGGCGTCAGACTTTGAAAAAATTCTGGCCAGCATGGGACTTTGAAATATTTCAGGTAGGCGTCAGACTGAAAATTTTCGGCCAGGCGTCAGACTTTGAAAAATTTCTGGCCAGCATGGGACTTTGAAAAAATTCTGGCTAGCATGGGACTTTGAAAATTTTCGGCCAGGCATCAGACTTAGAAAATAATTCTGGCCAGCATGGGACTTTGAAAATTTTCAGCCAGGCATCAGACTTAGAAAAAATTCTGGCCAGCATGGGACTTTGAAATATTTCAGGTAGGCGTCAGACTTTGAAAAAATTCTGGCCAGCATGGGACTTTGAAATATTTCAGGTAGGGGTCAGACTGAAAATTTTCGGCCAGGCGTCAGACTTTGAAAAAATTCTGGCCAGCATGGGACTTTGAAAATTTTCAGCCAGGGGTCGGACTTAGAAAAAAATTCTAGCCAGCATGGGACTTTGAAAATTTTCGGCCAGGCATCAGACTTAGAAAAAATTCTGGCCAGCATGGGACTTTGAAATATTTCAGGTAGGAGTTAGACTTTGAAAATTTTCGGCCAGGCGTCAGACTTTGAAAAAATTCTGGCCAGCATGGGACTTTGAAAATTTTCGGCCAGGCGTCAGACTTAGAAAAAATTCTGGCCAGCATGGGACTTTGAAAATTTTCGGCCAGGCGTCAGACTTTGAAAAAATTCTGGCCAGCATGGGACTTTGAAATATTTCAAGCAGGCGTGAGACTTTGAAAATTTTCGGCCAGGCGTCGGACTTAGAAAAAATTCTGGCCAGCATGGGACTTTGAAAAAATTCTGGCTAGCATGGGACTTTGAAAATTTTCAGCCAGGCATCAGACTTAGAAAAAATTCTGGCCAGCATGGGACTTTGAAATATTTCAGGTAGGCGTCAGACTTAGAAAAAATTCTGGCCAGCATGGGACTTTGAAAATTTTCGGCCAGGCGTCAGACTTTGAAAAAATTCTGGCTAGCATGGGACTTTGAAAAAATTCTGGATATCATGGGACTTTGAAATATTTCAGGTAGGCGTCAGACTTAGAAAAAATTCTGGCCAGCAAGGGACTTTGAAAATTTTCGGCCAGGCGTCAGACTTTGAAAAAATTCTGGCCAGCATGGGACTTAGAAAAAATTCTGGATAGCATGGGACTTTGAACATTTTCAGCCAGGGGTCGGACTTAGAAAAAATTCTGGCCAGCATGGGACTTTGAAATATTTCAGGTAGGCGTCAGACTTAGAAAAAATTCTGGCCAGCAAGGGACTTTGAAAATTTTCGGCCAGGCGTCAGACTTAGAAAAAATTCTGGCCAGCATGGGACTTTGAAAATTTTCGGCCAGGCGTCAGACTTTGAAAAATTTCTGGCCAGCATGGGACTTTGAAAAAATTCTGGCCAGCATGGAACTTTGAAAATTTTCGGCCAGGCGTCAGACTTTGAAAATAATTCTGGCCAGCATGGGACTTTGAAAATTTTCAGCCAGGGGTCGGACTTAGAAAAAATTCTGGCCAGCATGGGACTTTGAAAATTTTCGGCCAGGCATCAGACTTAGAAAAAATTCTGGCCAGCATGGGACTTTGAAATATTTCAGGCAGGTGTTAGACTTTGAAAATTTTCGGCCAGGCGTCAGACTTCTGGCCAGCATGGGACTTTGAAAATTTTCAGCCAGGCATCAGACTTTGAAAAAATTCTGGCCAGCATGGGACTTTGAAAATTTTCGGCCAGGCGTCAGACTTTGAAAAAATTCTGGCCAGCATGGGACTTTGAAATATTTCAAGCAGGCGTGAGACTTTGAAAATTTTCGGCCAGGCGTCGGACTTAGAAAAAATTCTGGCCAGCATGGGACTTTGAAAAAATTCTGGCTAGCATGGGACTTTGAAAATTTTCAGCCAGGCATCAGACTTAGAAAAAATTCTGGCCAGCATGGGACTTTGAAATATTTCAGGTAGGCGTCAGACTTAGAAAAAATTCTGGCCAGCATGGGACTTTGAAAATTTTCGGCCAGGCTTCAGACTTTGAAAAAATTCTGGCTAGCATGGGACTTTGAAAATTTTCAGCCAGGCGTCAGACTTAGAAAAAATTCTGGCCAGCATGGGACTTTGAAATATTTCAGGTAGGCAGACTGAAAATTTTCAGCCAGGCATCAGACTTTGAAAAAATTCTGGCCAGCATGGGACTTTGAAAATTTTCGGCCAGGCGTCGGACTTAGAAAAAATTCTGTCCAGCATGGGACTTTGAAAATTTTCGGCCAGGCGTCAGACTTTGAAAAAAATTCTGGCCAGCATGGGACTTTGAAAATTTTCGGCTAGGCGTCAGACTTTGAAAAATTTCTGGCCAGCATGGGACTTTGAAATATTTCAGGTAGGCGTCAGACTTTGAAAATTTTCGGCCAGGCGTCAGACTTCTGGCCAGCATGGGACTTAGAAAAAATTCTGGCTAGCATGGGACTTTGAAATATTTCAGGTAGGCGTCAGACTTAGAAAAAATTCTGGCCAGCATGGGACTTTGAAATATTTCAGGTAGGCGTCAGACTTAGAAAAAATTCTGGCCAGGCATCAGACTTTGAAAAAATTCTGGCCAGCATGGGACTTTGAAAATTTTCGGCCAAGCGTCAGACTTAGAAAAAATTCTGGCCAGCATGGGACTTAGAAATATTTCAGGCAGGTGTTAGACTTTGAAAATTTTCGGCCAGGGGTCGGACTTAGAAAAAATTCTGGCTAGCATGGGACTTTGAAAATTTTCAGCCAGGGGTCAGACTTAGAAAAAATTCTGGCCAGCATGGGACTTAGAAAAAATTCTGGCCAGCATGGGACTTTGAAATATTTCAGGCAGGTGTTAGACTTTGAAAATTTTCGGCCAGGCGTCAGACTTCTGGCCAGCATGGGACTTTGAACATTTTCAGCCAGGCATCAGACTTTGAAAAAATTCTGGCCAGCATGGGACTTTGAAAATTTTCGGCCAGGCGTCAGACTTAGAAAAAATTCTGGCCAGCATGGGACTTAGAAAAAATTCTGGCCAGCATGGGACTTTGAAATATTTCAGGCAGGTGTTAGACTTTGAAAATTTTCGGCCAGGCGTCAGACTTCTGGCCAGCATGGGACTTTGAAAATTTTCAGCCAGGCATCAGACTTTGAAAAAATTCTGGCCAGCATGGGACTTTGAAAATTTTCGGCCAGGCGTCAGACTTAGAAAAAATTCTGGCCAGCATGGGACTTTGAAAATTTTCAGGTAGGCGTCAGACTTTGAAAATCTTCGGCCAGGCGTCAGACTTAGAAAAAATTCTGGCCAGCATGGGACTTTGAAAATTTTCAGCCAGGCATCAGACTTAAAAAAATTCTGGCCAGCATGGGACTTTGAAATATTTCAGGTAGGCGTCAGACTTTGAAAATTTTCGGCCAGGCGTCAGACTTAGAAAAAATTCTGGCCAGCATGGGACTTTGAAAATTTTCAGCCAGGCGTCGGACTTTGAAAAATTTCGGGCCTGGTGACCCAGGCTATTGAAATGAATGGTGTGGGACTTTGAAATATTTCGGGCAGGCGTCAGACTTTGAAAAAATCTGACAACCAGGCCAGAGAGCAGGCCGTCTGCCCAAGGAGGCCGCCCCAACCCTCCTCTTTGTCGGACATAAGTGTGGTGAGCCTCCCTTGTTCGGCCCTGGAGGTGCCTCGTCTGAAATTGCTCCTTTCTGAAATCGTGACAACTCCATTTTGCGGTTTGGGTGGAAAGGTCCCCAGATAGGGAACCGGGTGCCCTATCTGCAGCGCCCCCCGATGGTGGCCGGCGGTACTGCAACCCTTTTAACCCAGGCTATTGAAAAGATTGGTGTGGGACTTTGAAAATTGTCAGACAGGGGTGGGACTTTGAAAATTTTCGGAGAGGCGCCAGACTTTGAAAACGTTTGTGCCTGTGTCAGACTTTGAAAATTTTCAGACAAGTGTGGGACTTTGAAAATTTTCAGCTAGGCATCGGACTTAGAAAAAATTCTGGCCAGCATGAGACTGAAAATTTTCGGCCAGGAGTCAGACTTTGAAATATTTCAGGCAGGTGTTAGACTTTGAAAATTTTCGGCCAGGCGTCAGACTTCTGGCCAGCATGGGACTTTGAAAATTTTCAGCCAGGCATCAGACTTTGAAAAAATTCTGGCCAGCATGGGACTTTGAAAATTTTCGGCCAGGCGTCAGACTTAGAAAAAATTCTGGCCAGCATGGGACTTTGAAATATTTCAGGTAGGCGTCAGACTTAGAAAAAATTCTGGCCAGCAAGGGACTTTGAAAATTTTCGGCCAGGCGTCAGACTTAGAAAAAATTCTGGCCAGCATGGGACTTTGAAAATTTTCGGCCAGGCGTCAGACTTTGAAAAAATTCTGGCCAGCATGGGACTTTGAAATATTTCAAGCAGGCGTGAGACTTTGAAAATTTTCGGCCAGGCGTCAGACTTTGAAAAATTTCTGGCCAGCATGGGACTTTGAAAAAATTCTGGCCAGCATGGAACTTTGAACATTTTCGGCCAGGCGTCAGACTTTGAAAAAATTCTGGCCAGCATGGGACTTTGAAATATTTCAAGCAGGCGTGAGACTTTGAAAATTTTCGGCCAGGCGTCAGACTTTGAAAAATTTCTGGCCAGCATGGGACTTTGAAAAAATTCTGGCCAGCATGGAACTTTGAACATTTTCGGCCAGGCGTCAGACTTTGAAAAAATTCTGGCTAGCATGGGACTTTGAAAATTTTCGGCCAGGCATCAGACTTAGAAAATAATTCTGGCCAGCATGGGACTTTGAAAACTTTCAGCCAGGCATCAGACTTAGAAAAAATTCTGGCCAGCATGGGACTTTGAAATATTTCAGGTAGGCGTCAGACTTTGAAAATTTTCGGCCAGGCGTCAGACTTAGAAAAAATTCTGGCCAGCATGGGACTTTGAAAATTTTCAGCTAGGCGTCGGACTTAGAAAAAATTCTGGCCAGCATGGGACTTTGAAAATTTTCGGCCAGGCATCAGACTTAGAAAATAATTCTGGCCAGCATGGGACTTTGAAAATTTTCAGCCAGGCATCAGACTTAGAAAAAATTCTGGCCAGCATGGGACTTTGAAATATTTCAGGTAGGCGTCAGACTTTAAATATTTTCGGCCAGGCGTCAGACTTTGAAAAAATTCTGGCTAGCATGGGACTTTGAAAATTTTCGGCCAGGCATCAGACTTGGAAAAAATTCTGGCCAGCATGGGACTTTGAAATATTTCAGCTAGGCGTCGGACTTAGAAAAAATTCTGGCCAGCATGGAACTTTGAAAATTTTCGGCCAGGCGTCAGACTTTGAAAAAATTCTGGCTAGCATGGGACTTTGAAAATTTTCGGCCAGGCATCAGACTTAGAAAATAATTCTGGCCAGCATGGGACTTTGAAAAAATTCTGGCTAGCATGGGACTTTGAAAATTTTCAGCTAGGCGTCGGACTTAGAAAAAATTCTGGCCAGCATGAGACTTTGAAAATTTTCGGCCAGGCGTCAGACTTTGAAATATTTCAGGCAGGTGTTAGACTTTGAAAATTTTCGGCCAGGCGTCAGACTTCTGGCCAGCATGGGACTTTGAAAATTTTCGGCCAGGCATCAGACTTAGAAAAAATTCTGGCCAGCATGGGACTTTGAAAAAATTCTGGCTAGCATGGGACTTTGAAAATTTTCAGCTAGGCGTCGGACTTAGAAAAAATTCTGGCCAGCATGAGACTGAAAATTTTCGGCCAGGCGTCAGACTTTGAAAAAATTCTGGCTAGCATGGGACTTTGAAAATTTTCGGCCAGGCATCAGACTTAGAAAAAATTCTGGCCAGCATGGGACTTTGAAATATTTCAGGTAGGCGTCGGACTTAGAAAAAATTCTGGCCAGCATGGGACTTGGAAATATTTCAGGTAGGCGTCGGACTTAGAAAAAATTCTGGTCAGCATGGAACTTTGAAAATTTTCGGCCAGGCGTCAGACTTTGAAAAAATTCTGGCTAGCATGGGACTTTGAAAATTTTCCGCCAGGCATCAGACTTAGAAAATAATTCTGGCCAGCATGGGACTTTGAAAATTTTCAGCCAGGCATCAGACTTAAAAAAATTCTGGCCAGCATGGGACTTTGAAATATTTCAGGTAGGCGCCAGACTTTGAAAACGTTTGTGCCTGTGTCAGACTTTGAAAATTTTCAGACAAGTGTGGGACTTTGAAAATTTTCAGCCAGGCGTCAGACTTAGAAAAAATTCTGGCCAGCATGGGACTTTGAAAATTTTCGGCCAGGCATCAGACTTAAAAAAATTCTGGCCAGCATGGGACTTTGAAATATTTCAGGTAGGCGTCAGACTTTGAAAATTTTCGGCCAGGCATCAGACTTAGAAAAAATTCTGGCCAGCATGGGACTTTGAAATATTTCAGCTAGGCGTCGGACTTAGAAAAAATTCTGGCCAGCATGGAACTTTGAAAATTTTCGGCCAGGCGTCAGACTTTGAAAAAATTCTGGCTAGCATGGGACTTTGAAAATTTTCGGCCAGGCATCAGACTTAGAAAATAATTCTGGCCAGCATGGGACTTTGAAAATTTTCAGCCAGGCATCAGACTTTGAAAAAATTCTGGCTAGCATGGGACTTTGAAATATTTCAGGTAGGTGTCAGACTTTGAAAATTTTCGGGCAGGCGTTGGACTTTGAAAATTTCCGGGAAGGTGTGGGACTTTGAAAATTTTCGGACAGGCGTTGGACTTTGAAAATTTTCGGGCCTGGTGACCCAGGCTATTGAAATGAATGGTGTGGGACTTTGAAATATTTCGGGCAGGCGTCAGACTTTGAAAAAATCTGACAACCAGGCCAGAGAGCAGGCCGTCTGCCCAAGGAGGCCGCCCCAACCCTCCTCTTTGTCGGACATAAGTCTGGTGAGCCTCCCTTGTTCGGCCCTGGAGGTGCCTCGTCTGAAATTGCTCCCTTCTGAAATCGTGACAACTCCATTTTGCGGTTTGGGTGGAAAGGTCCCCAGATAGGGAACCGGGTGCCCTATCTGCAGCGCCCCCCGATGGTGGCCGGCGGTACTGCAACCCTTTTAACCCAGGCTATTGAAAAGATTGGTGTGGGACTTTGAAAATTGTCAGACAGGGGTGGGACTTTGAAAATTTTCGGAGAGGCGCCAGACTTTGAAAACGTTTGTGCCTGTGTCAGACTTTGAAAATTTTCAGACAAGTGTGGGACTTTGAAAATTTTCAGCTAGGCGTCGGACTTAGAAAAAATTCTGGCCAGCATGGGACTTAGAAAAAATTCTGTCCAGCATGGGACTTTGAAAATTTTCGGCCAGGCGTCAGACTTTGAAAAAATTCTGGCCAGCATGGGACTTAGAAAAAATTCTGTCCAGCATGGGACTTTGAAAATTTTCGGCCAGGCGTCAGACTTTGAAAAAATTCTGGCCAGCATGGGACTTAGAAAAAATTCTGGCTAGCATGGGACTTTGAAAATTTTCGGCCAGGCGTCAGACTTTGAAAAAAATTCTGGCCAGCATGGGACTTTGAAAATTTTCGGCTAGGCGTCAGACTTTGAAAAATTTCTGGCCAGCATGGGACTTTGAAAAAATTCTGGCCAGCATGGAACTTTGAAAATTTTCAGCCAGGCATCCGACTTAGAAAAAATTCTGGCCAGCATGGGACTTTGAAAAAATTCTGGATAGCATGGGACTTTGAACATTTTCAGCCAGGGGTCGGACTTAGAAAAAATTCTGGCCAGCATGGGACTTTGAAATATTTCAGGTAGGCGTCAGACTTAGAAAAAATTCTGGCCAGCAAGGGACTTTGAAAATTTTCGGCCAGGCGTCAGACTTAGAAAAAATTCTGGCCAGCATGGGACTTTGAAAATTTTCGGCCAGGCGTCAGACTTTGAAAAATTTCTGGCCAGCATGGGACTTTGAAATATTTCAGGTAGGCGTCAGACTGAAAATTTTCGGCCAGGCATCAGACTTTGAAAAAATTCTGGCTAGCATGGGACTTTGAAAATTTTCAGCCAGGGGTCGGACTTAGAAAAAATTCTGGCCAGCATGGGACTTTGAAAATTTTCGGCCAGGCATCAGACTTAGAAAAAATTCTGGCCAGCATGGGACTTTGAAATATTTCAGGCAGGTGTTAGACTTTGAAAATTTTCGGCCAGGCGTCAGACTTCTGGCCAGCATGGGACTTTGAAAATTTTCAGCCAGGCATCAGACTTTGAAAAAATTCTGGCCAGCATGGGACTTTGAAAATTTTCGGCCAGGCGTCAGACTTTGAAAAAATTCTGGCCAGCATGGGACTTTGAAATATTTCAAGCAGGCGTGAGACTTTGAAAATTTTCGGCCAGGCGTCGGACTTAGAAAAAATTCTGGCCAGCATGGGACTTTGAAAAAATTCTGGCTAGCATGGGACTTTGAAAATTTTCAGCCAGGCATCAGACTTAGAAAAAATTCTGGCCAGCATGGGACTTTGAAATATTTCAGGTAGGCGTCAGACTTAGAAAAAATTCTGGCCAGCATGGGACTTTGAAAATTTTCGGCCAGGCGTCAGACTTTGAAAAAATTCTGGCTAGCATGGGACTTTGAAAATTTTCAGCCAGGCGTCAGACTTAGAAAAAATTCTGGCCAGCATGGGACTTTGAAATATTTCAGGTAGGCAGACTGAAAATTTTCGGCCAGGCATCAGACTTTGAAAAAATTCTGGCCAGCATGGGACTTTGAAAATTTTCGGCCAGGCGTCGGACTTAGAAAAAATTCTGTCCAGCATGGGACTTTGAAAATTTTCGGCCAGGCGTCAGACTTTGAAAAAAATTCTGGCCAGCATGGGACTTTGAAAATTTTCGGCTAGGCGTCAGACTTTGAAAAATTTCTGGCCAGCATGGGACTTTGAAAAAATTCTGGCCAGCATGGAACTTTGAAAATTTTCGGCCAGGCGTCAGACTTTGAAAAAATTCTGGCTAGCATGGGACTTTGAAAATTTTCGGCCAGGCATCAGACTTAGAAAATAATTCTGGCCAGCATGGGACTTTGAAAATTTTCAGCCAGGCATCAGACTTAGAAAAAATTCTGGCCAGCATGGGACTTTGAAATATTTCAGGTAGGCGTCAGACTTTGAAAAAATTCTGGCCAGCATGGGACTTTGAAATATTTCAGGTAGGCGTCAGACTGAAAATTTTCGGCCAGGCGTCAGACTTTGAAAAATTTCTGGCCAGCATGGGACTTTGAAAAAATTCTGGCTAGCATGGGACTTTGAAAATTTTCGGCCAGGCATCAGACTTAGAAAATAATTCTGGCCAGCATGGGACTTTGAAAATTTTCAGCCAGGCATCAGACTTAGAAAAAATTCTGGCCAGCATGGGACTTTGAAATATTTCAGGTAGGCGTCAGACTTTGAAAAAATTCTGGCCAGCATGGGACTTTGAAATATTTCAGGTAGGGGTCAGACTGAAAATTTTCGGCCAGGCGTCAGACTTTGAAAAAATTCTGGCCAGCATGGGACTTTGAAAATTTTCAGCCAGGGGTCGGACTTAGAAAAAAATTCTAGCCAGCATGGGACTTTGAAAATTTTCGGCCAGGCATCAGACTTAGAAAAAATTCTGGCCAGCATGGGACTTTGAAATATTTCAGGTAGGAGTTAGACTTTGAAAATTTTCGGCCAGGCGTCAGACTTTGAAAAAATTCTGGCCAGCATGGGACTTTGAAAATTTTCGGCCAGGCGTCAGACTTAGAAAAAATTCTGGCCAGCATGGGACTTTGAAAATTTTCGGCCAGGCGTCAGACTTTGAAAAAATTCTGGCCAGCATGGGACTTTGAAATATTTCAAGCAGGCGTGAGACTTTGAAAATTTTCGGCCAGGCGTCGGACTTAGAAAAAATTCTGGCCAGCATGGGACTTTGAAAAAATTCTGGCTAGCATGGGACTTTGAAAATTTTCAGCCAGGCATCAGACTTAGAAAAAATTCTGGCCAGCATGGGACTTTGAAATATTTCAGGTAGGCGTCAGACTTAGAAAAAATTCTGGCCAGCATGGGACTTTGAAAATTTTCGGCCAGGCGTCAGACTTTGAAAAAATTCTGGCTAGCATGGGACTTTGAAAAAATTCTGGATATCATGGGACTTTGAAATATTTCAGGTAGGCGTCAGACTTAGAAAAAATTCTGGCCAGCAAGGGACTTTGAAAATTTTCGGCCAGGCGTCAGACTTTGAAAAAATTCTGGCCAGCATGGGACTTAGAAAAAATTCTGGATAGCATGGGACTTTGAACATTTTCAGCCAGGGGTCGGACTTAGAAAAAATTCTGGCCAGCATGGGACTTTGAAATATTTCAGGTAGGCGTCAGACTTAGAAAAAATTCTGGCCAGCAAGGGACTTTGAAAATTTTCGGCCAGGCGTCAGACTTAGAAAAAATTCTGGCCAGCATGGGACTTTGAAAATTTTCGGCCAGGCGTCAGACTTTGAAAAATTTCTGGCCAGCATGGGACTTTGAAAAAATTCTGGCCAGCATGGAACTTTGAAAATTTTCGGCCAGGCGTCAGACTTTGAAAATAATTCTGGCCAGCATGGGACTTTGAAAATTTTCAGCCAGGGGTCGGACTTAGAAAATAATTCTGGCCAGCATGGGACTTTGAAAATTTTCGGCCAGGCGTCAGACTTTGAAAAAATTCTGGCCAGCATGGGACTTTGAAATATTTCAAGCAGGCGTGAGACTTTGAAAATTTTCGGCCAGGCGTCGGACTTAGAAAAAATTCTGGCCAGCATGGGACTTTGAAAAAATTCTGGCTAGCATGGGACTTTGAAAATTTTCAGCCAGGCATCAGACTTAGAAAAAATTCTGGCCAGCATGGGACTTTGAAATATTTCAGGTAGGCGTCAGACTTTGAAAAAATTCTGGCTAGCATGGGACTTTGAAAATTTTCAGCCAGGCGTCAGACTTAGAAAAAATTCTGGCCAGCATGGGACTTTGAAATATTTCAGGTAGGCAGACTGAAAATTTTCAGCCAGGCATCAGACTTTGAAAAAATTCTGGCCAGCATGGGACTTTGAAAATTTTCGGCCAGGCGTCGGACTTAGAAAAAATTCTGTCCAGCATGGGACTTTGAAAATTTTCGGCCAGGCGTCAGACTTTGAAAAAAATTCTGGCCAGCATGGGACTTTGAAAATTTTCGGCTAGGCGTCAGACTTTGAAAAATTTCTGGCCAGCATGGGACTTTGAAAAAATTCTGGCCAGCATGGAACTTTGAAAATTTTCGGCCAGGCGTCAGACTTTGAAAAAATTCTGGCTAGCATGGGACTTTGAAAATTTTCGGCCAGGCATCAGACTTAGAAAATAATTCTGGCCAGCATGGGACTTTGAAAATTTTCAGCCAGGCATCAGACTTAGAAAAAATTCTGGCCAGCATGGGACTTTGAAATATTTCAGGTAGGCGTCAGACTTTGAAAAAATTCTGGCCAGCATGGGACTTTGAAATATTTCAGGTAGGCGTCAGACTGAAAATTTTCGGCCAGGCGTCAGACTTTGAAAAATTTCTGGCCAGCATGGGACTTTGAAAAAATTCTGGCTAGCATGGGACTTTGAAAATTTTCGGCCAGGCATCAGACTTAGAAAATAATTCTGGCCAGCATGGGACTTTGAAAATTTTCAGCCAGGCATCAGACTTAGAAAAAATTCTGGCCAGCATGGGACTTTGAAATATTTCAGGTAGGCGTCAGACTTTGAAAAAATTCTGGCCAGCATGGGACTTTGAAATATTTCAGGTAGGGGTCAGACTGAAAATTTTCGGCCAGGCGTCAGACTTTGAAAAAATTCTGGCCAGCATGGGACTTTGAAAATTTTCAGCCAGGGGTCGGACTTAGAAAAAAATTCTAGCCAGCATGGGACTTTGAAAATTTTCGGCCAGGCATCAGACTTAGAAAAAATTCTGGCCAGCATGGGACTTTGAAATATTTCAGGTAGGAGTTAGACTTTGAAAATTTTCGGCCAGGCGTCAGACTTTGAAAAAATTCTGGCCAGCATGGGACTTTGAAAATTTTCGGCCAGGCGTCAGACTTAGAAAAAATTCTGGCCAGCATGGGACTTTGAAAATTTTCGGCCAGGCGTCAGACTTTGAAAAAATTCTGGCCAGCATGGGACTTTGAAATATTTCAAGCAGGCGTGAGACTTTGAAAATTTTCGGCCAGGCGTCGGACTTAGAAAAAATTCTGGCCAGCATGGGACTTTGAAAAAATTCTGGCTAGCATGGGACTTTGAAAATTTTCAGCCAGGCATCAGACTTAGAAAAAATTCTGGCCAGCATGGGACTTTGAAATATTTCAGGTAGGCGTCAGACTTAGAAAAAATTCTGGCCAGCATGGGACTTTGAAAATTTTCGGCCAGGCGTCAGACTTTGAAAAAATTCTGGCTAGCATGGGACTTTGAAAAAATTCTGGATATCATGGGACTTTGAAATATTTCAGGTAGGCGTCAGACTTAGAAAAAATTCTGGCCAGCAAGGGACTTTGAAAATTTTCGGCCAGGCGTCAGACTTTGAAAAAATTCTGGCCAGCATGGGACTTAGAAAAAATTCTGGATAGCATGGGACTTTGAACATTTTCAGCCAGGGGTCGGACTTAGAAAAAATTCTGGCCAGCATGGGACTTTGAAATATTTCAGGTAGGCGTCAGACTTAGAAAAAATTCTGGCCAGCAAGGGACTTTGAAAATTTTCGGCCAGGCGTCAGACTTAGAAAAAATTCTGGCCAGCATGGGACTTTGAAAATTTTCGGCCAGGCGTCAGACTTTGAAAAATTTCTGGCCAGCATGGGACTTTGAAAAAATTCTGGCCAGCATGGAACTTTGAAAATTTTCGGCCAGGCGTCAGACTTTGAAAATAATTCTGGCCAGCATGGGACTTTGAAAATTTTCAGCCAGGGGTCGGACTTAGAAAAAATTCTGGCCAGCATGGGACTTTGAAAATTTTCGGCCAGGCATCAGACTTAGAAAAAATTCTGGCCAGCATGGGACTTTGAAATATTTCAGGCAGGTGTTAGACTTTGAAAATTTTCGGCCAGGCGTCAGACTTCTGGCCAGCATGGGACTTTGAAAATTTTCAGCCAGGCATCAGACTTTGAAAAAATTCTGGCCAGCATGGGACTTTGAAAATTTTCGGCCAGGCGTCAGACTTTGAAAAAATTCTGGCCAGCATGGGACTTTGAAATATTTCAAGCAGGCGTGAGACTTTGAAAATTTTCGGCCAGGCGTCGGACTTAGAAAAAATTCTGGCCAGCATGGGACTTTGAAAAAATTCTGGCTAGCATGGGACTTTGAAAATTTTCAGCCAGGCATCAGACTTAGAAAAAATTCTGGCCAGCATGGGACTTTGAAATATTTCAGGTAGGCGTCAGACTTAGAAAAAATTCTGGCCAGCATGGGACTTTGAAAATTTTCGGCCAGGCTTCAGACTTTGAAAAAATTCTGGCTAGCATGGGACTTTGAAAATTTTCAGCCAGGCGTCAGACTTAGAAAAAATTCTGGCCAGCATGGGACTTTGAAATATTTCAGGTAGGCAGACTGAAAATTTTCAGCCAGGCATCAGACTTTGAAAAAATTCTGGCCAGCATGGGACTTTGAAAATTTTCGGCCAGGCGTCGGACTTAGAAAAAATTCTGTCCAGCATGGGACTTTGAAAATTTTCGGCCAGGCGTCAGACTTTGAAAAAAATTCTGGCCAGCATGGGACTTTGAAAATTTTCGGCTAGGCGTCAGACTTTGAAAAATTTCTGGCCAGCATGGGACTTTGAAATATTTCAGGTAGGCGTCAGACTTTGAAAATTTTCGGCCAGGCGTCAGACTTCTGGCCAGCATGGGACTTAGAAAAAATTCTGGCTAGCATGGGACTTTGAAATATTTCAGGTAGGCGTCAGACTTAGAAAAAATTCTGGCCAGCATGGGACTTTGAAATATTTCAGGTAGGCGTCAGACTTAGAAAAAATTCTGGCCAGGCATCAGACTTTGAAAAAATTCTGGCCAGCATGGGACTTTGAAAATTTTCGGCCAAGCGTCAGACTTAGAAAAAATTCTGGCCAGCATGGGACTTAGAAATATTTCAGGCAGGTGTTAGACTTTGAAAATTTTCGGCCAGGGGTCGGACTTAGAAAAAATTCTGGCTAGCATGGGACTTTGAAAATTTTCAGCCAGGGGTCAGACTTAGAAAAAATTCTGGCCAGCATGGGACTTAGAAAAAATTCTGGCCAGCATGGGACTTTGAAATATTTCAGGCAGGTGTTAGACTTTGAAAATTTTCGGCCAGGCGTCAGACTTCTGGCCAGCATGGGACTTTGAACATTTTCAGCCAGGCATCAGACTTTGAAAAAATTCTGGCCAGCATGGGACTTTGAAAATTTTCGGCCAGGCGTCAGACTTAGAAAAAATTCTGGCCAGCATGGGACTTAGAAAAAATTCTGGCCAGCATGGGACTTTGAAATATTTCAGGCAGGTGTTAGACTTTGAAAATTTTCGGCCAGGCGTCAGACTTCTGGCCAGCATGGGACTTTGAAAATTTTCAGCCAGGCATCAGACTTTGAAAAAATTCTGGCCAGCATGGGACTTTGAAAATTTTCGGCCAGGCGTCAGACTTAGAAAAAATTCTGGCCAGCATGGGACTTTGAAAATTTTCAGGTAGGCGTCAGACTTTGAAAATCTTCGGCCAGGCGTCAGACTTAGAAAAAATTCTGGCCAGCATGGGACTTTGAAAATTTTCAGCCAGGCATCAGACTTAAAAAAATTCTGGCCAGCATGGGACTTTGAAATATTTCAGGTAGGCGTCAGACTTTGAAAATTTTCGGCCAGGCGTCAGACTTAGAAAAAATTCTGGCCAGCATGGGACTTTGAAAATTTTCAGCCAGGCGTCGGACTTTGAAAAATTTCGGGCCTGGTGACCCAGGCTATTGAAATGAATGGTGTGGGACTTTGAAATATTTCGGGCAGGCGTCAGACTTTGAAAAAATCTGACAACCAGGCCAGAGAGCAGGCCGTCTGCCCAAGGAGGCCGCCCCAACCCTCCTCTTTGTCGGACATAAGTGTGGTGAGCCTCCCTTGTTCGGCCCTGGAGGTGCCTCGTCTGAAATTGCTCCTTTCTGAAATCGTGACAACTCCATTTTGCGGTTTGGGTGGAAAGGTCCCCAGATAGGGAACCGGGTGCCCTATCTGCAGCGCCCCCCGATGGTGGCCGGCGGTACTGCAACCCTTTTAACCCAGGCTATTGAAAAGATTGGTGTGGGACTTTGAAAATTGTCAGACAGGGGTGGGACTTTGAAAATTTTCGGAGAGGCGCCAGACTTTGAAAACGTTTGTGCCTGTGTCAGACTTTGAAAATTTTCAGACAAGTGTGGGACTTTGAAAATTTTCAGCTAGGCATCGGACTTAGAAAAAATTCTGGCCAGCATGAGACTGAAAATTTTCGGCCAGGAGTCAGACTTTGAAATATTTCAGGCAGGTGTTAGACTTTGAAAATTTTCGGCCAGGCGTCAGACTTCTGGCCAGCATGGGACTTTGAAAATTTTCAGCCAGGCATCAGACTTTGAAAAAATTCTGGCCAGCATGGGACTTTGAAAATTTTCGGCCAGGCGTCAGACTTAGAAAAAATTCTGGCCAGCATGGGACTTTGAAATATTTCAGGTAGGCGTCAGACTTAGAAAAAATTCTGGCCAGCAAGGGACTTTGAAAATTTTCGGCCAGGCGTCAGACTTAGAAAAAATTCTGGCCAGCATGGGACTTTGAAAATTTTCGGCCAGGCGTCAGACTTTGAAAAAATTCTGGCCAGCATGGGACTTTGAAATATTTCAAGCAGGCGTGAGACTTTGAAAATTTTCGGCCAGGCGTCAGACTTTGAAAAATTTCTGGCCAGCATGGGACTTTGAAAAAATTCTGGCCAGCATGGAACTTTGAACATTTTCGGCCAGGCGTCAGACTTTGAAAAAATTCTGGCCAGCATGGGACTTTGAAATATTTCAAGCAGGCGTGAGACTTTGAAAATTTTCGGCCAGGCGTCAGACTTTGAAAAATTTCTGGCCAGCATGGGACTTTGAAAAAATTCTGGCCAGCATGGAACTTTGAACATTTTCGGCCAGGCGTCAGACTTTGAAAAAATTCTGGCTAGCATGGGACTTTGAAAATTTTCGGCCAGGCATCAGACTTAGAAAATAATTCTGGCCAGCATGGGACTTTGAAAACTTTCAGCCAGGCATCAGACTTAGAAAAAATTCTGGCCAGCATGGGACTTTGAAATATTTCAGGTAGGCGTCAGACTTTGAAAATTTTCGGCCAGGCGTCAGACTTAGAAAAAATTCTGGCCAGCATGGGACTTTGAAAATTTTCAGCTAGGCGTCGGACTTAGAAAAAATTCTGGCCAGCATGGGACTTTGAAAATTTTCGGCCAGGCATCAGACTTAGAAAATAATTCTGGCCAGCATGGGACTTTGAAAATTTTCAGCCAGGCATCAGACTTAGAAAAAATTCTGGCCAGCATGGGACTTTGAAATATTTCAGGTAGGCGTCAGACTTTAAATATTTTCGGCCAGGCGTCAGACTTTGAAAAAATTCTGGCTAGCATGGGACTTTGAAAATTTTCGGCCAGGCATCAGACTTGGAAAAAATTCTGGCCAGCATGGGACTTTGAAATATTTCAGCTAGGCGTCGGACTTAGAAAAAATTCTGGCCAGCATGGAACTTTGAAAATTTTCGGCCAGGCGTCAGACTTTGAAAAAATTCTGGCTAGCATGGGACTTTGAAAATTTTCGGCCAGGCATCAGACTTAGAAAATAATTCTGGCCAGCATGGGACTTTGAAAAAATTCTGGCTAGCATGGGACTTTGAAAATTTTCAGCTAGGCGTCGGACTTAGAAAAAATTCTGGCCAGCATGAGACTTTGAAAATTTTCGGCCAGGCGTCAGACTTTGAAATATTTCAGGCAGGTGTTAGACTTTGAAAATTTTCGGCCAGGCGTCAGACTTCTGGCCAGCATGGGACTTTGAAAATTTTCGGCCAGGCATCAGACTTAGAAAAAATTCTGGCCAGCATGGGACTTTGAAAAAATTCTGGCTAGCATGGGACTTTGAAAATTTTCAGCTAGGCGTCGGACTTAGAAAAAATTCTGGCCAGCATGAGACTGAAAATTTTCGGCCAGGCGTCAGACTTTGAAAAAATTCTGGCTAGCATGGGACTTTGAAAATTTTCGGCCAGGCATCAGACTTAGAAAAAATTCTGGCCAGCATGGGACTTTGAAATATTTCAGGTAGGCGTCGGACTTAGAAAAAATTCTGGCCAGCATGGGACTTGGAAATATTTCAGGTAGGCGTCGGACTTAGAAAAAATTCTGGTCAGCATGGAACTTTGAAAATTTTCGGCCAGGCGTCAGACTTTGAAAAAATTCTGGCTAGCATGGGACTTTGAAAATTTTCCGCCAGGCATCAGACTTAGAAAATAATTCTGGCCAGCATGGGACTTTGAAAATTTTCAGCCAGGCATCAGACTTAAAAAAATTCTGGCCAGCATGGGACTTTGAAATATTTCAGGTAGGCGCCAGACTTTGAAAACGTTTGTGCCTGTGTCAGACTTTGAAAATTTTCAGACAAGTGTGGGACTTTGAAAATTTTCAGCCAGGCGTCAGACTTAGAAAAAATTCTGGCCAGCATGGGACTTTGAAAATTTTCGGCCAGGCATCAGACTTAAAAAAATTCTGGCCAGCATGGGACTTTGAAATATTTCAGGTAGGCGTCAGACTTTGAAAATTTTCGGCCAGGCATCAGACTTAGAAAAAATTCTGGCCAGCATGGGACTTTGAAATATTTCAGCTAGGCGTCGGACTTAGAAAAAATTCTGGCCAGCATGGAACTTTGAAAATTTTCGGCCAGGCGTCAGACTTTGAAAAAATTCTGGCTAGCATGGGACTTTGAAAATTTTCGGCCAGGCATCAGACTTAGAAAATAATTCTGGCCAGCATGGGACTTTGAAAATTTTCAGCCAGGCATCAGACTTTGAAAAAATTCTGGCTAGCATGGGACTTTGAAATATTTCAGGTAGGTGTCAGACTTTGAAAATTTTCGGGCAGGCGTTGGACTTTGAAAATTTCCGGGAAGGTGTGGGACTTTGAAAATTTTCGGACAGGCGTTGGACTTTGAAAATTTTCGGGCCTGGTGACCCAGGCTATTGAAATGAATGGTGTGGGACTTTGAAATATTTCGGGCAGGCGTCAGATTTTGAAAAAATCTGACAACCAGGCCAGAGAGCAGGCCGTCTGCCCAAGGAGGCCGCCCCAACCCTCCTCTTTGTCGGACATAAGTCTGGTGAGCCTCCCTTGTTCGGCCCTGGAGGTGCCTCGTCTGAAATTGCTCCCTTCTGAAATCGTGACAACTCCATTTTGCGGTTTGGGTGGAAAGGTCCCCAGATAGGGAACCGGGTGCCCTATCTGCAGCGCCCCCCGATGGTGGCCGGCGGTACTGCAACCCTTTTAACCCAGGCTATTGAAAAGATTGGTGTGGGACTTTGAAAATTGTCAGACAGGGGTGGGACTTTGAAAATTTTCGGAGAGGCGCCAGACTTTGAAAACGTTTGTGCCTGTGTCAGACTTTGAAAATTTTCAGACAAGTGTGGGACTTTGAAAATTTTCAGCTAGGCGTCGGACTTAGAAAAAATTCTGGCCAGCATGAGACTGAAAATTTTCGGCCAGGCGTCAGACTTTGAAAAAATTCTGGCTAGCATGGGACTTTGAAAATTTTCGGCCAGGCATCAGACTTAGAAAAAATTCTGGCCAGCATGGGACTTTGAAATATTTCAGGTAGGCGTCAGACTTAGAAAAAATTCTGGCCAGCATGGGACTTTGAAAATTTTCGGCCAGGCATCAGACTTAGGAAAAATTCTGGCCAGCATGGGACTTTGAAAAAATTCTGGCTAGCATGGGACTGAAAATTTTCAGCTAGGCGTCGGACTTAGAAAAAATTCTGGCCAGCATGAGACTTTGAAAATTTTCAGCCAGGCATCAGACTTAAAAAAATTCTGGCCAGCATGGGACTTTGAAATATTTCAGGTAGGCGTCAGACTTTGAAAATTTTCGGCCAGGCGTCAGACTTAGAAAAAATTCTGGCCAGCATGGGACTTTGAAAATTTTCAGCCAGGCGTCGGACTTTGAAAAATTTCGGGCCTGGTGACCCAGGCTATTGAAATGAATGGTGTGGGACTTTGAAATATTTCGGGCAGGCGTCAGACTTTGAAAAAATCTGACAACCAGGCCAGAGAGCAGGCCGTCTGCCCAAGGAGGCCGCCCCAACCCTCCTCTTTGTCGGACATAAGTGTGGTGAGCCTCCCTTGTTCGGCCCTGGAGGTGCCTCGTCTGAAATTGCTCCTTTCTGAAATCGTGACAACTCCATTTTGCGGTTTGGGTGGAAAGGTCCCCAGATAGGGAACCGGGTGCCCTATCTGCAGCGCCCCCCGATGGTGGCCGGCGGTACTGCAACCCTTTTAACCCAGGCTATTGAAAAGATTGGTGTGGGACTTTGAAAATTGTCAGACAGGGGTGGGACTTTGAAAATTTTCGGAGAGGCGCCAGACTTTGAAAACGTTTGTGCCTGTGTCAGACTTTGAAAATTTTCAGACAAGTGTGGGACTTTGAAAATTTTCAGCCAGGCGTCAGACTTAGAAAAAATTCTGGCCAGCATGGGACTTTGAAAATTTTCGGCCAGGCATCAGACTTAGAAAAAATTCTGGCCAGCATGGGACTTTGAAAAAATTCTGGCTAGCATGGGACTTTGAAAATTTTCAGCTAGGCGTCGGACTTAGAAAAAATTCTGGCCAGCATGAGACTTTGAAAATTTTCGGCCAGGCGTCAGACTTTGAAATATTTCAGGCAGGTGTTAGACTTTGAAAATTTTCGGCCAGGCGTCAGACTTCTGGCCAGCATGGGACTTTGAAAATTTTCAGCCAGGCATCAGACTTTGAAAAAATTCTGGCCAGCATGGGACTTTGAAATATTTCAGGTAGGCGTCAGACTTAGAAAAAATTCTGGCCAGCAAGGGACTTTGAAAATTTTCGGCCAGGCGTCAGACTTAGAAAAAATTCTGGCCAGCATGGGACTTTGAAAATTTTCGGCCAGGCGTCAGACTTTGAAAAAATTCTGGCCAGCATGGGACTTTGAAATATTTCAAGCAGGCGTGAGACTTTGAAAATTTTCGGCCAGGCGTCAGACTTTGAAAAATTTCTGGCCAGCATGGGACTTTGAAAAAATTCTGGCCAGCATGGAACTTTGAACATTTTCGGCCAGGCGTCAGACTTTGAAAAAATTCTGGCCAGCATGGGACTTTGAAATATTTCAAGCAGGCGTGAGACTTTGAAAATTTTCGGCCAGGCGTCAGACTTTGAAAAATTTCTGGCCAGCATGGGACTTTGAAAAAATTCTGGCCAGCATGGAACTTTGAACATTTTCGGCCAGGCGTCAGACTTTGAAAAAATTCTGGCTAGCATGGGACTTTGAAAATTTTCGGCCAGGCATCAGACTTAGAAAATAATTCTGGCCAGCATGGGACTTTGAAAACTTTCAGCCAGGCATCAGACTTAGAAAAAATTCTGGCCAGCATGGGACTTTGAAATATTTCAGGTAGGCGTGAGACTGAAAATTTTCGGCCAGGCGTCAGACTTAGAAAAAATTCTGGCCAGCATGGGACTTTGAAAATTTTCAGCTAGGCGTCGGACTTAGAAAAAATTCTGGCCAGCATGGGACTTTGAAAATTTTCGGCCAGGCATCAGACTTAGAAAATAATTCTGGCCAGCATGGGACTTTGAAAATTTTCAGCCAGGCATCAGACTTAGAAAAAATTCTGGCCAGCATGGGACTTTGAAATATTTCAGGTAGGCGTCAGACTTTAAATATTTTCGGCCAGGCGTCAGACTTTGAAAAAATTCTGGCTAGCATGGGACTTTGAAAATTTTCGGCCAGGCATCAGACTTAGAAAAAATTCTGGCCAGCATGGGACTTTGAAATATTTCAGCTAGGCGTCGGGGACTTAGAAAAAATTCTGGCCAGCATGGAACTTTGAAAATTTTCGGCCAGGCGTCAGACTTTGAAAAAATTCTGGCTAGCATGGGACTTTGAAAATTTTCGGCCAGGCATCAGACTTAGAAAATAATTCTGGCCAGCATGGGACTTTGAAAATTTTCAGCCAGGCGTCGGACTTTGAAAAATTTCGGGCCTGGTGACCCAGGCTATTGAAATGAATGGTGTGGGACTTTGAAATATTTCGGGCAGGCGTCAGACTTTGAAAAAATCTGACAACCAGGCCAGAGAGCAGGCCGTCTGCCCAAGGAGGCCGCCCCAACCCTCCTCTTTGTCGGACATAAGTCTGGTGAGCCTCCCTTGTTCGGCCCTGGAGGTGCCTCGTCTGAAATTGCTCCCTTCTGAAATCGTGACAACTCCATTTTGCGGTTTGGGTGGAAAGGTCCCCAGATAGGGAACCGGGTGCCCTATCTGCAGCGCCCCCCGATGGTGGCCGGCGGTACTGCAACCCTTTTAACCCAGGCTATTGAAAAGATTGGTGTGGGACTTTGAAAATTGTCAGACAGGGGTGGGACTTTGAAAATTTTCGGAGAGGCGCCAGACTTTGAAAACGTTTGTGCCTGTGTCAGACTTTGAAAATTTTCAGACAAGTGTGGGACTTTGAAAATTTTCAGCCAGGCGTCAGACTTAGAAAAAATTCTGGCCAGCATGGGACTTTGAAATATTTCAGGTAGGCGTCGGACTTAGAAAAAATTCTGGCCAGCATGGGACTTGGAAATATTTCAGGTAGGCGTCGGACTTAGAAAAAATTCTGGTCAGCATGGAACTTTGAAAATTTTCGGCCAGGCGTCAGACTTTGAAAAAATTCTGGCTAGCATGGGACTTTGAAAATTTTCGGCCAGGCATCAGACTTAGAAAAAATTCTGGCCAGCATGGGACTTTGAAATATTTCAGGTAGGCGTCGGACTTAGAAAAAATTCTGGCCAGCATGGGACTTGGAAATATTTCAGGTAGGCGTCGGACTTAGAAAAAATTCTGGTCAGCATGGAACTTTGAAAATTTTCGGCCAGGCGTCAGACTTTGAAAAAATTCTGGCTAGCATGGGACTTTGAAAATTTTCCGCCAGGCATCAGACTTAGAAAATAATTCTGGCCAGCATGGGACTTTGAAATATTTCAGGTAGGCGCCAGACTTTGAAAACGTTTGTGCCTGTGTCAGACTTTGAAAATTTTCAGACAAGTGTGGGACTTTGAAAATTTTCAGCCAGGCGTCAGACTTAGAAAAAATTCTGGCCAGCATGGGACTTTGAAAATTTTCGGCCAGGCATCAGACTTAGAAAAAATTCTGGCCAGCATGGGACTTTGAAAAAATTCTGGCTAGCATGGGACTTTGAAAATTTTCAGCTAGGCGTCGGACTTAGAAAAAATTCTGGCCAGCATGAGACTTTGAAAATTTTCAGCCAGGCATCAGACTTAAAAAAATTCTGGCCAGCATGGGACTTTGAAATATTTCAGGTAGGCGTCAGACTTTGAAAATTTTCGGCCAGGCGTCAGACTTAGAAAAAATTCTGGCCAGCATGGGACTTTGAAAATTTTCAGCCAGGCATCAGACTTAAAAAAATTCTGGCCAGCATGGGACTTTGAAATATTTCAGGTAGGCGTCAGACTTTGAAAATTTTCAGCCAGGCGTCGGACTTTGAAAAATTTCGGGCCTGGTGACCCAGGCTATTGAAATGAATGGTGTGGGACTTTGAAATATTTCGGGCAGGCGTCAGACTTTGAAAAAATCTGACAACCAGGCCAGAGAGCAGGCCGTCTGCCCAAGGAGGCCGCCCCAACCCTCCTCTTTGTCGGACATAAGTGTGGTGAGCCTCCCTTGTTCGGCCCTGGAGGTGCCTCGTCTGAAATTGCTCCTTTCTGAAATCGTGACAACTCCATTTTGCGGTTTGGGTGGAAAGGTCCCCAGATAGGGAACCGGGTGCCCTATCTGCAGCGCCCCCCGATGGTGGCCGGCGGTACTGCAACCCTTTTAACCCAGGCTATTGAAAAGATTGGTGTGGGACTTTGAAAATTGTCAGACAGGGGTGGGACTTTGAAAATTTTCGGAGAGGCGCCAGACTTTGAAAACGTTTGTGCCTGTGTCAGACTTTGAAAATTTTCAGACAAGTGTGGGACTTTGAAAATTTTCAGCCAGGCGTCAGACTTAGAAAAAATTCTGGCCAGCATGGGACTTTGAAAATTTTCGGCCAGGCATCAGACTTAGAAAAAATTCTGGCCAGCATGGGACTTTGAAAAAATTCTGGCTAGCATGGGACTTTGAAAATTTTCAGCTAGGCGTCGGACTTAGAAAAAATTCTGGCCAGCATGAGACTTTGAAAATTTTCGGCCAGGCGTCAGACTTTGAAATATTTCAGGCAGGTGTTAGACTTTGAAAATTTTCGGCCAGGCGTCAGACTTCTGGCCAGCATGGGACTTTGAAAATTTTCAGCCAGGCATCAGACTTTGAAAAAATTCTGGCCAGCATGGGACTTTGAAAATTTTCGGCCAGGCGTCAGACTTAGAAAAAATTCTGGCCAGCATGGGACTTTGAAATATTTCAGGTAGGCGTCAGACTTAGAAAAAATTCTGGCCAGCAAGGGACTTTGAAAATTTTCGGCCAGGCGTCAGACTTAGAAAAAATTCTGGCCAGCATGGGACTTTGAAAATTTTCGGCCAGGCGTCAGACTTTGAAAAAATTCTGGCCAGCATGGGACTTTGAAATATTTCAAGCAGGCGTGAGACTTTGAAAATTTTCGGCCAGGCGTCAGACTTTGAAAAATTTCTGGCCAGCATGGGACTTTGAAAAAATTCTGGCCAGCATGGAACTTTGAACATTTTCGGCCAGGCGTCAGACTTTGAAAAAATTCTGGCCAGCATGGGACTTTGAAATATTTCAAGCAGGCGTGAGACTTTGAAAATTTTCGGCCAGGCGTCAGACTTTGAAAAATTTCTGGCCAGCATGGGACTTTGAAAAAATTCTGGCCAGCATGGAACTTTGAACATTTTCGGCCAGGCGTCAGACTTTGAAAAAATTCTGGCTAGCATGGGACTTTGAAAATTTTCGGCCAGGCATCAGACTTAGAAAAAATTCTGGCCAGCATGGGACTTTGAAATATTTCAGGTAGGCGTCGGACTTAGAAAAAATTCTGGCCAGCATGGGACTTGGAAATATTTCAGGTAGGCGTCGGACTTAGAAAAAATTCTGGTCAGCATGGAACTTTGAAAATTTTCGGCCAGGCGTCAGACTTTGAAAAAATTCTGGCTAGCATGGGACTTTGAAAATTTTCCGCCAGGCATCAGACTTAGAAAATAATTCTGGCCAGCATGGGACTTTGAAAATTTTCAGCCAGGCATCAGACTTAAAAAAATTCTGGCCAGCATGGGACTTTGAAATATTTCAGGTAGGCGTCAGACTTTGAAAATTTTCGACCAGGCGTCAGACTTCTGGCCAGCATGGGACTTAGAAAAAATTCTGGCCAGCATGGGACTTTGAAAATTTTCAGGTAGGCGTCAGACTTTGAAAATTTTCGGCCAGGCGTCAGACTTAGAAAAAATTCTGGCCAGCATGGGACTTTGAAAATTTTCAGCCAGGCATCAGACTTAAAAAAATTCTGGCCAGCATGGGACTTTGAAATATTTCAGGTAGGCGTCAGACTTTGAAAATTTTCGGCCAGGCGTCAGACTTAGAAAAAATTCTGGCCAGCATGGGACTTTGAAAAAATTCTGGCCAGCATGGGACTTTGAAAAAATTCTGGCCAGCATGGGACTTTGAAAAAATTCTGGCCAGCATGGGACTTTGAAAATTTTCAGCCAGGCATCAGACTTAAAAAAATTCTGGCCAGCATGGGACTTTGAAATATTTCAGGTAGGCGTCAGACTTTGAAAATTTTCGGCCAGGCGTCAGACTTAGAAAAAATTCTGGCCAGCATGGGACTTTGAAAAAATTCTGGCCAGCATGGGACTTTGAAAAAATTCTGGCCAGCATGGGACTTTGAAAAAATTCTGGCCAGCATGGGACTTTGAAAATTTTCAGCCAGGCATCAGACTTAAAAAAATTCTGGCCAGCATGGGACTTTGAAATATTTCAGGTAGGCGTCAGACTTTGAAAATTTTCGGCCAGGCGTCAGACTTAGAAAAAATTCTGGCCAGCATGGGACTTTGAAAAAATTCTGGCCAGCATGGGACTTTGAAAAAATTCTGGCCAGCATGGGACTTTGAAAAAATTCTGGCCAGCATGGGACTTTGAAAATTTTGGGCCAAGCGTCAGACTTAGAAAAAATTCTGGCCAGCATGGGACTTTGAAAGAATTCTGGCCAGCATGGGACTTAGAAAAAATTCTGGCCAGCATGGGACTTTGAAAATTTTCGGCCAGGCGTCAGACTTAGAAAAAATTCTGGACAGCATGGGACTTTGAAAAAATTCTGGCCTGCATGGGACTTTGAAATATTTCAGGCAGGCGTCAGACTTAGAAAAAATTCTGGCCAGCATGGGACTTTGAAAATTTTCGGCCAGGAGTCAGACTTAGAAAAAATTCTGGCCTGCATGGGACTTTGAAAATTTTGGGCCAAGCGTCAGACTTAGAAAAAATTCTGGCCAGCATTAGACTTAGAAAAAATTCTGGCCAGCATGGGACTTTGAAAAAATTCTGGCCAGCATGGGACTTTGAAAAAATTCTGGCCAGCATGGGACTTTGAAAAAATTCTGGCCAGCATGGGACTTTGAAAATTTTGGGCCAAGCGTCAGACTTAGAAAAAATTCTGGCCAGCATGGGACTTTGAAAGAATTCTGGCCAGCATGGGACTTAGAAAAAATTCTGGCCAGCATGGGACTTTGAAAATTTTCGGCCAGGCGTCAGACTTAGAAAAAATTCTGGACAGCATGGGACTTTGAAAAAATTCTGGCCTGCATGGGACTTTGAAATATTTCAGGCAGGCGTCAGACTTAGAAAAAATTCTGGCCAGCATGGGACTTTGAAAATTTTCGGCCAGGAGTCAGACTTAGAAAAAATTCTGGCCTGCATGGGACTTTGAAAATTTTGGGCCAAGCGTCAGACTTAGAAAAAATTCTGGCCAGCATTAGACTTTGAAAAAATTCTGGCCAGCATGGGACTTTGAAAAAATTCTGGCCAGCATGGGACTTTGAAAAAATTCTGGCCAGCATGGGACTTTGAAAATTTTTGGCCAGCATGGGACTTTGAAAATTTTCGGCCAGGCGTCAGACTTAGAAAAAATTCTGGCTAGCTTGGGACTTTGAAAACTTTCAGGCAGGCATCAGACTTTGAAAAAATTCTGGCCAGCATGGTACTTTGAAAAAATTCTGTCCAGCAAGGGACTTTGAAAATTTTCGGCCAGGCGTCAGACTTAGAAAAAATTCTGGCTAGCTTGGGACTTTGAAAATTTTCAGCCAGGCGTCGGACTTTGAAAAATTTCGGGCCTGGTGACCCAGGCTATTGAAATGAATGGTGTGGGACTTTGAAATATTTCGGGCAGGCGTCAGACTTTGAAAAAATCTGACAACCAGGCCAGAGAGCAGGCCGTCTGCCCAAGGAGGCCGCCCCAACCCTCCTCTTTGTCGGACATAAGTCTGGTGAGCCTCCCTTGTTCGGCCCTGGAGGTGCCTCGTCTGAAATTGCTCCCTTCTGAAATCGTGACAACTCCATTTTGCGGTTTGGGTGGAAAGGTCCCCAGATAGGGAACCGGGTGCCCTATCTGCAGCGCCCCCCGATGGTGGCCGGCGGTACTGCAACCCTTTTAACCCAGGCTATTGAAAAGATTGGTGTGGGACTTTGAAAATTTTCAGACAAGTGTGGGACTTTGAAAATTTTTAGCCAGGCGTCAGACTTAGAAAAAATTCTGGCCAGCATGAGACTTTGAAAATTTTTGGCCAGGCATCAGACTTAGAAAAAATTCTGGCCAGCATGGGACTTTGAACAAATTCTGGCCAGCATGGAACTTTGAAAATTTTCGGCCAGGCGTCAGACTTTGAAAAAATTCTGGCTAGCATGGGACTTTGAAAATTTTCGGCCAGGCATCAGACTTAGAAAATAATTCTGGCCAGCATGGGACTTGGAAATATTTCAGGTAGGCGTCGGACTTAGAAAAAATTCTGGTCAGCATGGAACTTTGAAAATTTTCGGCCAGGAGTCAGACTTAGAAAAAATTCTGGCCTGCATGGGACTTTGAAAATTTTCGGCCAGGCGTCAGACTTAGAAAAAATTCTGGCCTGCATGGGACTTTGAAAAAATTCTGGCCAGCATGGGACTTTGAAAAAATTCTGGCCTGCATGGGACTTTGAAAATATTCTGGCCAGGCGTCAGACTTAGAAAAAATTCTGGCCTGCATGGGACTTTGAAAAAATTCTGGCCAGCATGGGACTTTGAAAAAATTCTGGCCAGCATGGGACTTTGAAAAAATTCTGGCCAGCATGGGACTTTGAAAAAATTCTGGCCAGCATGGGACTTTGAAAATTTTGGGCCAAGCGTCAGACTTAGAAAAAATTCTGGCCAGCATGGGACTTTGAAAGAATTCTGGCCAGCATGGGACTTAGAAAAAATTCTGGCCAGCATGGGACTTTGAAAATTTTCGGCCAGGCGTCAGACTTAGAAAAAATTCTGGACAGCATGGGACTTTGAAAAAATTCTGGCCTGCATGGGACTTTGAAATATTTCAGGCAGGCGTCAGACTTAGAAAAAATTCTGGCCAGCATGGGACTTTGAAAATTTTCGGCCAGGAGTCAGACTTAGAAAAAATTCTGGCCTGCATGGGACTTTGAAAATTTTGGGCCAAGCGTCAGACTTAGAAAAAATTCTGGCCAGCATTAGACTTAGAAAAAATTCTGGCCAGCATGGGACTTTGAAAAAATTCTGGCCAGCATGGGACTTTGAAAAAATTCTGGCCAGCATGGGACTTTGAAAAAATTCTGGCCAGCATGGGACTTTGAAAATTTTGGGCCAAGCGTCAGACTTAGAAAAAATTCTGGCCAGCATGGGACTTTGAAAGAATTCTGGCCAGCATGGGACTTAGAAAAAATTCTGGCCAGCATGGGACTTTGAAAATTTTCGGCCAGGCGTCAGACTTAGAAAAAATTCTGGACAGCATGGGACTTTGAAAAAATTCTGGCCTGCATGGGACTTTGAAATATTTCAGGCAGGCGTCAGACTTAGAAAAAATTCTGGCCAGCATGGGACTTTGAAAATTTTCGGCCAGGAGTCAGACTTAGAAAAAATTCTGGCCTGCATGGGACTTTGAAAATTTTGGGCCAAGCGTCAGACTTAGAAAAAATTCTGGCCAGCATTAGACTTTGAAAAAATTCTGGCCAGCATGGGACTTTGAAAAAATTCTGGCCAGCATGGGACTTTGAAAAAATTCTGGCCAGCATGGGACTTTGAAAATTTTTGGCCAGCATGGGACTTTGAAAATTTTCGGCCAGGCGTCAGACTTAGAAAAAATTCTGGCTAGCTTGGGACTTTGAAAACTTTCAGGCAGGCATCAGACTTTGAAAAAATTCTGGCCAGCATGGTACTTTGAAAAAATTCTGTCCAGCAAGGGACTTTGAAAATTTTCGGCCAGGCGTCAGACTTAGAAAAAATTCTGGCTAGCTTGGGACTTTGAAAATTTTCAGCCAGGCGTCGGACTTTGAAAAATTTCGGGCCTGGTGACCCAGGCTATTGAAATGAATGGTGTGGGACTTTGAAATATTTCGGGCAGGCGTCAGACTTTGAAAAAATCTGACAACCAGGCCAGAGAGCAGGCCGTCTGCCCAAGGAGGCCGCCCCAACCCTCCTCTTTGTCGGACATAAGTCTGGTGAGCCTCCCTTGTTCGGCCCTGGAGGTGCCTCGTCTGAAATTGCTCCCTTCTGAAATCGTGACAACTCCATTTTGCGGTTTGGGTGGAAAGGTCCCCAGATAGGGAACCGGGTGCCCTATCTGCAGCGCCCCCCGATGGTGGCCGGCGGTACTGCAACCCTTTTAACCCAGGCTATTGAAAAGATTGGTGTGGGACTTTGAAAATTTTCAGACAAGTGTGGGACTTTGAAAATTTTTAGCCAGGCGTCAGACTTAGAAAAAATTCTGGCCAGCATGAGACTTTGAAAATTTTTGGCCAGGCATCAGACTTAGAAAAAATTCTGGCCAGCATGGGACTTTGAACAAATTCTGGCCAGCATGGAACTTTGAAAATTTTCGGCCAGGCGTCAGACTTTGAAAAAATTCTGGCTAGCATGGGACTTTGAAAATTTTCGGCCAGGCATCAGACTTAGAAAATAATTCTGGCCAGCATGGGACTTGGAAATATTTCAGGTAGGCGTCGGACTTAGAAAAAATTCTGGTCAGCATGGAACTTTGAAAATTTTCGGCCAGGAGTCAGACTTAGAAAAAATTCTGGCCTGCATGGGACTTTGAAAATTTTCGGCCAGGCGTCAGACTTAGAAAAAATTCTGGCCTGCATGGGACTTTGAAAAAATTCTGGCCAGCATGGGACTTTGAAAAAATTCTGGCCTGCATGGGACTTTGAAAATATTCTGGCCAGGCGTCAGACTTAGAAAAAATTCTGGCCTGCATGGGACTTTGAAAAAATTCTGGCCAGCATGGGACTTTGAAATATTTCAGGCAGGCGTCAGACTTAGAAAAAATTCTGGCCAGCATGGGACTTTGAAAAAATTCTGGACAGCATGGGACTTTGAAAATTTTCGGCCAGGCATCAGACTTAGAAAAAATTCTGGCCAGCATGGGACTTTGAAAAAATTCTGGCCAGCATGGGACTTTGAAAATTTTCGGCCAGGCATCAGACTTAGAAAAAATTCTGGCCTGCATGGGACTTTGAAAAAATTCTGGACAGCATGGGACTTTGTAAATTTTCAGCCAGGCATCAGACTTAGAAAAAATTCTGGCCAGCATGGGACTTAGAAAAAATTCTGGACAGCATGGGACTTTGAAAATTTTCGGCCAGGCATCAGACTTAGAAAAAATTCTGGCCAGCATGGGACTTTGAAAAAATTCTGGACAGCATGGGACTTAGAAAATATTCTGGCCAGCATGGGACTTTGAAAAAATTCTGGACAGCATGGGACTTTGAAAATTTTCGGCCAGGCATCAGACTTAGAAAAAATTCTGGCCTGCATGGGACTTTGAAAAAATTCTGGACAGCATGGGACTTTGTAAATTTTCAGCCAGGCATCAGACTGAGAAAAAATTCTGGCCAGCATGGGACTTTGAAAATTTTGGGCCAAGCGTCAGACTTAGAAAAAATTCTGGCCAGCATTAGACTTTGAAAAAATTCTGGCCAGCATGGGACTTTGAAAAAATTCTGGCCAGCATGGGACTTTGAAAAAATTCTGGCCAGCATGGGACTTTGAAAATTTTTGGCCAGCATGGGACTTTGAAAATTTTCGGCCAGGCGTCAGACTTAGAAAAAATTCTGGCTAGCTTGGGACTTTGAAAACTTTCAGGCAGGCATCAGACTTTGAAAAAATTCTGGCCAGCATGGTACTTTGAAAAAATTCTGTCCAGCATGGGACTTTGAAAATTTTCGGCCAGGCGTCAGATTTTGAAAAAATTCTGGCCAGCATGGGACTTAGAAAAAATTCTGGATAGCATGGGACTTTGAACATTTTCAGCCAGGGGTCGGACTTAGAAAAAATTCTGGCCAGCATGGGACTTTGAAATATTTCAGCTAGGCGTCGGACTTAGAAAAAATTCTGGCCAGCATGGGACTTAGAAAAAATTCTGGATAGCATGGGACTTTGAACATTTTCAGCCAGGGGTCGGACTTAGAAAAAATTCTGGCCAGCAAGGGACTTTGAAAATTTTCGGCCAGGCGTCAGACTTTGAAAAATTTCTGGCCAGCATGGGACTTTGAACAAATTCTGGCCAGCATGGAACTTTGAAAATTTTCGGCCAGGCGTCAGACTTTGAAAAAATTCTGGCTAGCATGGGACTTTGAAAATTTTCAGCCAGGCATCAGACTTAGAAAAAATTCTGGCCAGCATGGGACTTTGAAATATTTCAGGTAGGCGTCAGACTTTGAAAAAATTCTGCCCAGCATGGGACTTTGAAATATTTCAGGTAGGCGTCAGACTGAAAATTTTCGGCCAGGCATCAGACTTTGAAAAAATTCTGTCCAGCATGGGACTTTGAAAATTTTCGGCCAGGCGTCAGACTTTGAAAAAAATTCTGGCCAGCATGGGACTTTGAAAACTTTCGGCTAGGCGTCAGACTTTGAAAAATTTCTGGCCAGCATGGGACTTTGAAAAAATTCTGGCCAGCATGGAACTTTGAAAATTTTCGGCCAGGCGTCAGACTTTGAAAAAATTCTGGCTAGCATGGGACTTTGAAAATTTTCGGCCAGGCATCAGACTTAGAAAATAATTCTGGCCAGCATGGGACTTTGAAAATTTTCAGCCAGGCATCAGACTTAGAAAAAATTCTGGCCAGCATGGGACTTTGAAATATTTCAGGTAGGCGTCAGACTTTGAAAAAATTCTGCCCAGCATGGGACTTTGAAATATTTCAGGTAGGCGTCAGACTGAAAATTTTCGGCCAGGCATCAGACTTTGAAAAAATTCTGGCCAGCATGGGACTTAGAAAAAATTCTGGCTAGCATGGGACTTTGAAAATTTTCAGCCAGGGGTCAGACTTAGAAAAACTTCTGGCCAGCATGGGACTTAGAAAAAATTCTGGCCAGCATGGGACTTTGAAATATTTCAGGTAGGCGTCAGACTTTGAAAAAATTCTGCCCAGCATGGGACTTTGAAATATTTCAGGTAGGCGTCAGACTGAAAATTTTCGGCCAGGCATCAGACTTTGAAAAAATTCTGTCCAGCATGGGACTTTGAAAATTTTCGGCCAGGCGTCAGACTTTGAAAAAAATTCTGGCCAGCATGGGACTTTGAAAACTTTCGGCTAGGCGTCAGACTTTGAAAAATTTCTGGCCAGCATGGGACTTTGAAAAAATTCTGGCCAGCATGGAACTTTGAAAATTTTCGGCCAGGCGTCAGACTGAAAAAATTCTGGATAGCATGGGACTTTGAAAATTTTCGGCCAGGCATCAGACTTAGAAAATAATTCTGGCCAGCATGGGACTTTGAAAATTTTCAGCCAGGCATCAGACTTAGAAAAAATTCTGGCCAGCATGGGACTTTGAAAATTTTCGGCCAGGCGTCAGATTTTGAAAAAATTCTGGCCAGCATGGGACTTATAAAAAATTCTGGATAGCATGGGACTTTGAACATTTTCAGCCAGGGGTCGGACTTAGAAAAAATTCTGGCCAGCATGGGACTTTGAAATATTTCAGCTAGGCGTCGGACTTAGAAAAAATTCTGGCCAGCATGGGACTTAGAAAAAATTCTGGATAGCATGGGACTTTGAACATTTTCAGCCAGGGGTCGGACTTAGAAAACATTCTGCCCAGCATGGGACTTTGAAATATTTCAGGTAGGCGTCAGACTGAAAATTTTCGGCCAGGCATCAGACTTTGAAAAAATTCTGTCCAGCATGGGACTTTGAAAATTTTCGGCCAGGCATCAGACTTAGAAAATATTTCTGGCTAGCATGGGACTTTGAAAATTTTCAGCCAGGCATCAGACTTAGAAAAAATTCTGGCCAGCATGGGACTTTGAAATATTTCAGGTAGGCGTCAGACTTTGAAAAAATTCTGCCCAGCATGGGACTTTGAAATATTTCAGGTAGGCGTCAGACTGAAAATTTTCGGCCAGGCATCAGACTTTGAAAAAATTCTGGCCAGCATGGGACTTAGAAAAAATTCTGGCTAGCATGGGACTTTGAAAATTTTCGGCCAGGGGTCGGACTTAGAAAAAATTCTGGCCAACATGGGACTTTGAAATATTTCAGGTAGGCGTCAGACTTAGAAAAAATTCTGGCCAGCATGGGACTTTGAAAATTTTCGGCCAGGCGTCAGACTTTGAAAAAATTCTGGCCAGCATGGGACTTAGAAAAAATTCTGGATAGCATGGGACTTTGAACATTTTCAGCCAGGGGTCGGACTTAGAAAAAATTCTGGCCAGCATGGGACTTTGAAATATTTCAGGCAGGTGTTAGACTGAATTTGCCAGAAGTCTGACGCCTGGCCAGCATGGGACTTTGAAAATTTTCAGCCAGGCATCAGACTTAGAAAAAATTCTGGCCAGCATGGGACTTTGAAAATTTTCGGCCAGGCGTCAGACTTTGAAAAAATTCTGGCCAGCATGGGACTTAGAAAAAATTCTGGATAGCATGGGACTTTGAACATTCTCAGCCAGGGGTCGGACTTAGAAAAATTCTGGCCAGCATGGGACTTTGAAATATTTCAGGTAGGCGTCAGACTTAGAAAAAATTCTGGCCAGCAAGGGACTTTGAAAATTTTCGGCCAGGCGTCAGACTTTGAAAAATTTCTGGCCAGCATGGGACTTTGAACAAATTCTGGCCAGCATGGAACTTTGAAAATTTTCGGCCAGGCGTCAGACTGAAAAAATTCTGGATAGCATGGGACTTTGAAAATTTTCGGCCAGGCATCAGACTTAGAAAAAATTCTGGCCAGCATGGGACTTTGAAAATTTTCGGCCAGGCGTCAGACTTTGAAAAAATTCTGGCCAGCATGGGACTTAGAAAAAATTCTGGATAGCATGGGACTTTGAACATTTTCAGCCAGGGGTCGGACTTAGAAAAAATTCTGGCCAGCATGGGACTTTGAAATATTTCAGGTAGGCGTCAGACTTAGAAAAAATTCTGGCCAGCAAGGGACTTTGAAAATTTTCGGCCAGGCGTCAGACTTTGAAAAATTTCTGGCCAGCATGGGACTTTGAACAAATTCTGGCCAGCATGGAACTTTGAAAATTTTCGGCCAGGCGTCAGACTGAAAAAATTCTGGATAGCATGGGACTTTGAAAATTTTCGGCCAGGCATCAGACTTAGAAAATAATTCTGGCCAGCATGGGACTTTGAAAATTTTCAGCCAGGCATCAGACTTAGAAAAAATTCTGGCCAGCATGGGACTTTGAAAATTTTCGGCCAGGCGTCAGACTTTGAAAAAATTCTGGCCAGCATGGGACTTTGAAAAAATTCTGGATAGCATGGGACTTTGAACATTTTCAGCCAGGGGTCGGACTTAGAAAAAATTCTGGCCAGCATGGGACTTTGAAATATTTCAGGTAGGCGTCCGACTTAGAAAAAATTCTGTCCAGCATGGGACTTTGAAAATTTTCGGCCAGGCGTCAGACTTAGAAAAAATTCTGGCCAGCATGGGACTTTGAAAATATTCTGGCCAGCATGGGACTTTGAAAAAATTCTGGACAGCATGGGACTTTGAAAATTTTCGGCCAGGCGTCAGACTTAGAAAAAATTCTGGCCAGCAAGGGACTTTGAAAATTTTCGGCCAGGCGTCAGACTTCTGGCCAGCATGGGACTTTGAAAAAATTCTGGCTAGCATGGGACTTTGAAAATTTTCAGCCAGGCATCAGACTTTGAAAAAATTCTGGCCAGCATGGGACTTTGAAAATTTTCGGCCAGGCGTCAGACTTAGAAACAATTCTGGCCAGCATGGGACTTTGAAAATTTTCGGCCAGGCGTCAGACTTAGAAAAAATTCTGGCCAGCATGGGACTTTGAAAATTTTCAGCCAGGCGTCGGACTTAGAAAAAATTCTGGCCAGCATGGGACTTTGAAATATTTCAGGTAGGCATCAGACTTAGAAAAAATTCTGGCCAGCAAGGGACTTTGAACAAATTCTGGCCAGCATGGAACTTTGAAAATTTTCGGCTAGGCGTCAGACTGAAAAAATTCTGGCTAGCATGGGACTTTGAAAATTTTCGGCCAGGCATCAGACTTAGAAAATAATTCTGGCCAGCATGGGACTTTGAAAATTTTCGGCCAGGCGTCAGACTTAGAAAAAATTCTGGCCAGCATGGGACTTTGAAATATTTCAGGTAGGTGTCAGACTTTGAAAATTTTCGGGCAGGCGTTGGACTGAAAATTTCCGGGAAGGTGTGGGACTTTGAAAATTTTCGGGCAGGCGTTGGACTTTGAAAATTTCCGGGAAGGTGTGGGACTTTGAAAATTTTCAGACAGGCGTTGGACTTTGAAAAAATTCTGGCCAGCATGGGACTTTGAAAAAATTCTGGCTAGCATGGGACTTTGAAAATTTTCAGCCAGGCATCAGACTTAGAAAAAATTCTGGCCAGCATGGGACTTTGAATATTTTCGGCCAGGCGTCAGACTTAGAAAGAATTCTGGCTAGCATGGGACTTTGAAAATTTTCAGCCAGGCGTCGGACTTAGAAAAAATTCTGGCCAGCATGGGACTTCGAACATTTTCGGCCAAGCGTCAGACTTAGAAAAAATTTTGGCCAGCATGGGACTTTGAAAATTTTCAGCCAGGCGTCGGACTTAGAAAAAATTCTGGCCAGCATGGGACTTTGAAATATTTCAGATAGGCGTCAGACTTTGAAAATTTTCGGCCAGGCGTCAGACTTCTGGCCAGCATGGGACTTAGAAAAAATTCTGGCCTGCATGGGACTTTGAAAGTTTTCGGCCAGGCGTCAGACTTAGAAAACATTCTGGCCAGCATGGGACTTTGAAAAAATTCTGGACAGCATGGGACTTTGAAATATTTCAGGCAGGCATCAGACTTAGAAAAAATTCTGTCCAGCATGGGACTTTGAAAATTTTCGGCCAGGCGTCAGACTTAGAAAAAATTCTGGCCAGCATGGGACTTTGAAAAAATTCTGGACAGCATGGGACTTTGAAAATTTTCGGCCAGGCGTCAGACTTAGAAAAAATTCTGGCCAGCAAGGGACTTTGAAAATTTTCGGCCAGGCGTCAGACTTCTGGCCAGCATGGGACTTTGAAAAAATTCTGGCTAGCATGGGACTTTGAAAATTTTCAGCCAGGCATCAGACTTTGAAAAAATTCTGGCCAGCATGGGACTTTGAAAATTTTCGGCCAGGCGTCAGACTTAGAAAAAATTCTGGCCAGCATGGGACTTTGAAAATTTTCGGCCAGGCGTCGGACTTAGAAAAAATTCTGGCCAGCATGGGACTTTGAAATATTTCAGGTAGGCATCAGACTTAGAAAAAATTCTGGCCAGCAAGGGACTTTGAACAAATTCTGGCCAGCATGGAACTTTGAAAATTTTCGGCTAGGCGTCAGACTGAAAAAATTCTGGCTAGCATGGGACTTTGAAAATTTTCGGCCAGGCATCAGACTTAGAAAATAATTCTGGCCAGCATGGGACTTTGAAAATTTTCGGCCAGGCGTCAGACTTAGAAAAAATTCTGGCCAGCATGGGACTTTGAAATATTTCAGGTAGGTGTCAGACTTTGAAAATTTTCGGGCAGGCGTTGGACTGAAAATTTCCGGGAAGGTGTGGGACTTTGAAAATTTTCGGGCAGGCGTTGGACTTTGAAAATTTCCGGGAAGGTGTGGGACTTTGAAAATTTTCAGACAGGCGTTGGACTTTGAAAAAATTCTGGCCAGCATGGGACTTTGAAAAAATTCTGGCTAGCATGGGACTTTGAAAATTTTCAGCCAGGCATCAGACTTAGAAAAAATTCTGGCCAGCATGGGACTTTGAATATTTTCGGCCAGGCGTCAGACTTAGAAAGAATTCTGGCTAGCATGGGACTTTGAAAATTTTCAGCCAGGCGTCGGACTTAGAAAAAATTCTGGCCAGCATGGGACTTTGAAATATTTCAGGTAGGCGTCAGACTTTGAAAATTTTCGGCCAGGCGTCAGACTTAGAAAAAATTTTGGCCAGCATGGGACTTTGAACATTTTCGGCCAAGCGTCAGACTTAGAAAAAATTTTGGCCAGCATGGGACTTTGAAAATTTTCAGCCAGGCGTCGGACTTAGAAAAAATTCTGGCCAGCATGGGACTTTGAAATATTTCAGATAGGCGTCAGACTTTGAAAATTTTCGGCCAGGCGTCAGACTTCTGGCCAGCATGGGACTTAGAAAAAATTCTGGCCTGCATGGGACTTTGAAAGTTTTCGGCCAGGCGTCAGACTTAGAAAACATTCTGGCCAGCATGGGACTTTGAAAAAATTCTGGACAGCATGGGACTTTGAAATATTTCAGGCAGGCATCAGACTTAGAAAAAATTCTGGCCAGCATGGGACTTTGAAAATATTCTGGCCAGCATGGGACTTTGAAAAAATTCTGGACAGCATGGGACTTTGAAAATTTTCGGCTAGGCGTCAGACTTTGAAAAATTTCTGGCCAGCATGGGACTTTGAAAAAATTCTGGCCAGCATGGGACTTTGAAATATTTCAGGCAGGCGTGAGACTTAGAAAAAATTCTGGCCAGCATGGGACTTTGAAATATTTCAGGTAGGCGTCAGACTTAGAAAAAATTCTGGCCAGCAAGGGACTTTGAAAATTTTCGGCCAGGCGTCAGACTTAGAAAAAATTCTGTCCAGCATGGGACTTTGAAAATTTTCGGCCAGGCGTCAGACTTTGAAAAAATTCTGGCCAGCATGGGACTTTGAAATATTTCAAGCAGGCGTGAGACTTTGAAAATTTTCGGCCAGGCGTCAGACTTTGAAAAAAATTCTGGCCAGCATGGGACTTTGAAAATTTTCGGCTAGGCGTCAGACTTTGAAAAATTTCTGGCCAGCATGGGACTTTGAAAAAATTCTGGCCAGCATGGAACTTTGAAAATTTTCGGCCAGGCGTCAGACTTTGAAAAAATTCTGGCTAGCATGGGACTGAAAATTTTCGTCCAGGCATCAGACTTAGAAAATAATTCTGGCCAGCATGGGACTTTAAAATATTTCAGGTAGGCGTCAGACTGAAAATTTTCGGCCAGGCATCAGACTTTGAAAAAATTCTGGCCAGCATGGGACTTTGAAAAAATTCTGGCTAGCATGGGACTGAAAATTTTCAGCCAGGCATCAGACTTAGAAAAAATTCTGGCCAGCATGGGACTTTGAAAATTTTCGGCCAAGCGTCAGACTTAGAAAAAATTCTGGCCAGCATGGGACTTTGAAAAAATTCTGGCTAGCATGGGACTGAAAATTTTCGGCCAGGCATCAGACTTAGAAAATAATTCTGGCCAGCATGGGACTTTGAAAATTTTCAGCCAGGCATCAGACATAGAAAAAATTCTGGCCAGCATGGGACTTTGAAATATTTCAGGTAGGCGTCAGACTGAAAATTTTCGGCCAGGCATCAGACTTTGAAAAAATTCTGGCCAGCTTGGGACTTTGAAAATCTTCGGCCAAGCGTCAGACTTAGAAAAAATTCTGGCCAGCATGGGACTTAGAAAAAATTCTGGCTAGCATGGGACTTTGAAAATTTTCAGCCAGGGGTCGGACTTAGAAAAAATTCTGGCCAGCATGGGACTTTGAAAATTTTCGGCCAGGCATCAGACTTAGAAAAAATTCTGGCCAGCATGGGACTTTGAAAATTTTCGGCCAGGCGTCAGACTTTGAAAAAATTCTGGCCAGCATGGGACTTTGAAAAAATTCTGGCCAGCATGGGACTTTGAAAATATTCTGGCCAGCATGGGACTTTGAAAAAATTCTGGACAGCATGGGACTTTGAAAATTTTCAGCCAGGCATCAGACTTAGAAAAAATTCTGGCCAGCATGGGACTTTGAAAAAATTCTGGACAGCATGGGACTTTGAAAATTTTCGGCCAGGCGTCAGACTTAGAAAAAATTCTGTCCAGCATGGGACTTTGAAAATTTTCAGCCAGGCGTCAGACTTAGAAAAAAATCTGGCCAGCATGGGACTTTGAAATATTTCAGATAGGCGTCAGACTTTGAAAATTTTCGGCCAGGCGTCAGACTTAGAAAAAATTCTGGCCAGCATGGGACTTTGAAATATTTCAGGTAGGCGTCAGACTTAGAAAAAATTCTGGACAGCATGGGACTTTGAAATTTTCGGCCAGGCGTCAGACTTTGAAAAAATTCTGGCCAGCATGGGACTTTGAAAATTTTCAGCCAGGGGTCGGACTTAGAAAAAATTCTGGCCAGCATGGGACTTTGAAAATATTCTGGCCAGCATGGGACTTTGAAATTTTCGGCCAGGCGTCAGACTTTGAAAAAATTCTGGCCAGCATGGGACTTTGAAATATTTCAGGCAGGCGTGAGACTTTGAAAAAATTCTGGCCAGCATGGGACTTTGAAAATTTTCAGCCAGGGGTCGGACTTAGAAAAAATTCTGGCCAGCATGGGACTTTGAAATATTTCAGGTAGGCGTCAGACTTGGAAAAAATTCTGGCCAGCATGGGACTTTGAAAATATTCTGGACAGCATGGGACTTTGAAAATTTTCGGCCTGGCGTCAGACTTAGAAAAAATTCTGGCCTGCATGGGACTTTGAAAGTTTTCGGCCAGGCGTCAGACTTAGAAAACATTCTGGCCAGCATGGGACTTTGAAAATATTCTGGCCAGCATGGGACTTTGAAAAAATTCTGGACAGCATGGGACTTTGAAAATTTTCGGCCAGGCGTCAGACTTAGAAAAAATTCTGGCCTGCATGGGACTTTGAAAATTTTCGGCCAGGCGTCAGACTTAGAAAACATTCTGGCCAGCATGGGACTTTGAAAAAATTCTGGACAGCATGGGACTTTGAAATATTTCAGGCAGGCGTGAGACTTTGAAAAAATTCTGGCCAGCATGGGACTTTGAAAATTTTCAGCCAGGGGTCGGACTTAGAAAAAATTCTGGCCAGCATGGGACTTTGAAATATTTCAGGTAGGCGTCAGACTTGGAAAAAATTCTGGCCAGCATGGGACTTTGAAAATATTCTGGACAGCATGGGACTTTGAAAATTTTCGGCCAGGCGTCAGACTTAGAAAAAATTCTGGCCTGCATGGGACTTTGAAAGTTTTCGGCCAGGCGTCAGACTTAGAAAACATTGTGGCCAGCATGGGACTTTGAAAAAATTCTGGACAGCATGGGACTTTGAAATATTTCAGGCAGGCATCAGACTTAGAAAAAATTCTGGCCAGCATGGGACTTTGAAAATATTCTGGCCAGCATGGGACTTTGAAAAAATTCTGGACAGCATGGGACTTTGAAAATTTTCGGCCAGGCGTCAGACTTAGAAAAAATTCTGGCCTGCATGGGACTTTGAAAATTTTCGGCCAGGCGTCAGACTTAGAAAACATTCTGGCCAGCATGGGACTTTGAAAAAATTCTGGACAGCATGGGACTTTGAAATATTTCAGGCAGGCATCAGACTTAGAAAAAATTCTGGCCAGCATGGGACTTTGAAAAAATTCTGGACAGCATGGGACTTTGAAAATTTTCGGCCAGGCATCAGACTTAGAAAAAATTCTGGCCAGCATGGGACTTTGAAAATATTCTGGCCAGCATGGGACTTTGAAAATTTTCAGCCAGGCGTCAGACTTTGAAAAAATTCTGGACAGCATGGGACTTTTCAGCCAGGCATCAGACTTTGAAAAAATTCTGGCCAGCATGGGACTTTGAAAAAATTCTGGCCAGCATGGGACTTTGAAAATTTTCAGCCAGGCATCAGATTTAGAAAAAATTCTGGCCAGCATGGGACTTTGAAAATTTTCAGCCAGGCATCAGACTTTGAAAAAAGTCTGGCCAGCATGGGACTTTGAAAAAATTCTGGACAGCATGGGACTTTGAAAATTTTCGGCCAGGTGTCAGACTTAGAAAAAATTCTGGACAGCATGGGACTTTGAAAATTTTTGGCCAAGCGTCAGACTTAGAAAAAATTCTGGCCAGCATGGGACTTTGAAAAAATTCTGGACAGCATGGGACTTTTAAATATTTCAGGCAGGCGTCAGACTTAGAAAATATTCTGGCCAGCATGGGACTTTGAAAAAATTCTGGCCAGCATGGGACATTGAAAATTTTCGGCCAGGCGTCAGACTTAGAAAAAATTCTGGCCAGCATGGGACTTTGAAAATTTTCGGCCAGGCGTCGGACTTAGAAAAAATTCTGGCCAGCATGGGACTTTGAAATATTTCAGGTAGGCATCAGACTTAGAAAAAATTCTGGCCAGCAAGGGACTTTGAACAAATTCTGGCCAGCATGGAACTTTGAAAATTTTCGGCTAGGCGTCAGACTGAAAAAATTCTGGCTAGCATGGGACTTTGAAAATTTTCGGCCAGGCATCAGACTTAGAAAATAATTCTGGCCAGCATGGGACTTTGAAAATTTTCGGCCAGGCGTCAGACTTAGAAAAAATTCTGGCCAGCATGGGACTTTGAAATATTTCAGGTAGGTGTCAGACTTTGAAAATTTTCGGGCAGGCGTTGGACTGAAAATTTCCGGGAAGGTGTGGGACTTTGAAAATTTTCGGGCAGGCGTTGGACTTTGAAAATTTCCGGGAAGGTGTGGGACTTTGAAAATTTTCAGACAGGCGTTGGACTTTGAAAAAATTCTGGCCAGCATGGGACTTTGAAAAAATTCTGGCTAGCATGGGACTTTGAAAATTTTCAGCCAGGCATCAGACTTAGAAAAAATTCTGGCCAGCATGGGACTTTGAATATTTTCGGCCAGGCGTCAGACTTAGAAAGAATTCTGGCTAGCATGGGACTTTGAAAATTTTCAGCCAGGCGTCGGACTTAGAAAAAATTCTGGCCAGCATGGGACTTTGAAATATTTCAGGTAGGCGTCAGACTTTGAAAATTTTCGGCCAGGCGTCAGACTTAGAAAAAATTTTGGCCAGCATGGGACTTTGAACATTTTCGGCCAAGCGTCAGACTTAGAAAAAATTTTGGCCAGCATGGGACTTTGAAAATTTTCAGCCAGGCGTCGGACTTAGAAAAAATTCTGGCCAGCATGGGACTTTGAAATATTTCAGATAGGCGTCAGACTTTGAAAATTTTCGGCCAGGCGTCAGACTTCTGGCCAGCATGGGACTTAGAAAAAATTCTGGCCTGCATGGGACTTTGAAAGTTTTCGGCCAGGCGTCAGACTTAGAAAACATTCTGGCCAGCATGGGACTTTGAAAAAATTCTGGACAGCATGGGACTTTGAAATATTTCAGGCAGGCATCAGACTTAGAAAAAATTCTGGCCAGCATGGGACTTTGAAAATATTCTGGCCAGCATGGGACTTTGAAAAAATTCTGGACAGCATGGGACTTTGAAAATTTTCGGCTAGGCGTCAGACTTTGAAAAATTTCTGGCCAGCATGGGACTTTGAAAAAATTCTGGCCAGCATGGGACTTTGAAATATTTCAGGCAGGCGTGAGACTTAGAAAAAATTCTGGCCAGCATGGGACTTTGAAATATTTCAGGTAGGCGTCAGACTTAGAAAAAATTCTGGCCAGCAAGGGACTTTGAAAATTTTCGGCCAGGCGTCAGACTTAGAAAAAATTCTGTCCAGCATGGGACTTTGAAAATTTTCGGCCAGGCGTCAGACTTTGAAAAAATTCTGGCCAGCATGGGACTTTGAAATATTTCAAGCAGGCGTGAGACTTTGAAAATTTTCGGCCAGGCGTCAGACTTTGAAAAAAATTCTGGCCAGCATGGGACTTTGAAAATTTTCGGCTAGGCGTCAGACTTTGAAAAATTTCTGGCCAGCATGGGACTTTGAAAAAATTCTGGCCAGCATGGAACTTTGAAAATTTTCGGCCAGGCGTCAGACTTTGAAAAAATTCTGGCTAGCATGGGACTGAAAATTTTCGTCCAGGCATCAGACTTAGAAAATAATTCTGGCCAGCATGGGACTTTAAAATATTTCAGGTAGGCGTCAGACTGAAAATTTTCGGCCAGGCATCAGACTTTGAAAAAATTCTGGCCAGCATGGGACTTTGAAAAAATTCTGGCTAGCATGGGACTGAAAATTTTCAGCCAGGCATCAGACTTAGAAAAAATTCTGGCCAGCATGGGACTTTGAAAATTTTCGGCCAAGCGTCAGACTTAGAAAAAATTCTGGCCAGCATGGGACTTTGAAAAAATTCTGGCTAGCATGGGACTGAAAATTTTCGGCCAGGCATCAGACTTAGAAAATAATTCTGGCCAGCATGGGACTTTGAAAATTTTCAGCCAGGCATCAGACATAGAAAAAATTCTGGCCAGCATGGGACTTTGAAATATTTCAGGTAGGCGTCAGACTGAAAATTTTCGGCCAGGCATCAGACTTTGAAAAAATTCTGGCCAGCTTGGGACTTTGAAAATCTTCGGCCAAGCGTCAGACTTAGAAAAAATTCTGGCCAGCATGGGACTTAGAAAAAATTCTGGCTAGCATGGGACTTTGAAAATTTTCAGCCAGGGGTCGGACTTAGAAAAAATTCTGGCCAGCATGGGACTTTGAAAATTTTCGGCCAGGCATCAGACTTAGAAAAAATTCTGGCCAGCATGGGACTTTGAAAATTTTCGGCCAGGCGTCAGACTTTGAAAAAATTCTGGCCAGCATGGGACTTTGAAAAAATTCTGGCCAGCATGGGACTTTGAAAATATTCTGGCCAGCATGGGACTTTGAAAAAATTCTGGACAGCATGGGACTTTGAAAATTTTCAGCCAGGCATCAGACTTAGAAAAAATTCTGGCCAGCATGGGACTTTGAAAAAATTCTGGACAGCATGGGACTTTGAAAATTTTCGGCCAGGCGTCAGACTTAGAAAAAATTCTGTCCAGCATGGGACTTTGAAAATTTTCAGCCAGGCGTCAGACTTAGAAAAAAATCTGGCCAGCATGGGACTTTGAAATATTTCAGATAGGCGTCAGACTTTGAAAATTTTCGGCCAGGCGTCAGACTTAGAAAAAATTCTGGCCAGCATGGGACTTTGAAATATTTCAGGTAGGCGTCAGACTTAGAAAAAATTCTGGACAGCATGGGACTTTGAAATTTTCGGCCAGGCGTCAGACTTTGAAAAAATTCTGGCCAGCATGGGACTTTGAAATATTTCAGGCAGGCGTGAGACTTTGAAAAATTTCTGGCCAGCATGGGACTTTGAAAAAATTCTGGCCAGCATGGGACTTTGAAAATTTTCAGCCAGGGGTCGGACTTAGAAAAAATTCTGGCCAGCATGGGACTTTGAAAATATTCTGGCCAGCATGGGACTTTGAAATTTTCGGCCAGGCGTCAGACTTTGAAAAAATTCTGGCCAGCATGGGACTTTGAAATATTTCAGGCAGGCGTGAGACTTTGAAAAAATTCTGGCCAGCATGGGACTTTGAAAATTTTCAGCCAGGGGTCGGACTTAGAAAAAATTCTGGCCAGCATGGGACTTTGAAATATTTCAGGTAGGCGTCAGACTTGGAAAAAATTCTGGCCAGCATGGGACTTTGAAAATATTCTGGACAGCATGGGACTTTGAAAATTTTCGGCCAGGCGTCAGACTTAGAAAAAATTCTGGCCTGCATGGGACTTTGAAAGTTTTCGGCCAGGCGTCAGACTTAGAAAACATTCTGGCCAGCATGGGACTTTGAAAATATTCTGGCCAGCATGGGACTTTGAAAAAATTCTGGACAGCATGGGACTTTGAAAATTTTCGGCCAGGCGTCAGACTTAGAAAAAATTCTGGCCTGCATGGGACTTTGAAAATTTTCGGCCAGGCGTCAGACTTAGAAAACATTCTGGCCAGCATGGGACTTTGAAAAAATTCTGGACAGCATGGGACTTTGAAATATTTCAGGCAGGCGTGAGACTTTGAAAAAATTCTGGCCAGCATGGGACTTTGAAAATTTTCAGCCAGGGGTCGGACTTAGAAAAAATTCTGGCCAGCATGGGACTTTGAAATATTTCAGGTAGGCGTCAGACTTGGAAAAAATTCTGGCCAGCATGGGACTTTGAAAATATTCTGGACAGCATGGGACTTTGAAAATTTTCGGCCAGGCGTCAGACTTAGAAAAAATTCTGGCCTGCATGGGACTTTGAAAGTTTTCGGCCAGGCGTCAGACTTAGAAAACATTGTGGCCAGCATGGGACTTTGAAAAAATTCTGGACAGCATGGGACTTTGAAATATTTCAGGCAGGCATCAGACTTAGAAAAAATTCTGGCCAGCATGGGACTTTGAAAATATTCTGGCCAGCATGGGACTTTGAAAAAATTCTGGACAGCATGGGACTTTGAAAATTTTCAGCCAGGCATCAGATTTAGAAAAAATTCTGGCCAGCATGGGACTTTGAAAATTTTCAGCCAGGCATCAGACTTTGAAAAAAGTCTGGCCAGCATGGGACTTTGAAAAAATTCTGGACAGCATGGGACTTTGAAAATTTTCGGCCAGGTGTCAGACTTAGAAAAAATTCTGGACAGCATGGGACTTTGAAAATTTTTGGCCAAGCGTCAGACTTAGAAAAAATTCTGGCCAGCATGGGACTTTGAAAAAATTCTGGACAGCATGGGACTTTTAAATATTTCAGGCAGGCGTCAGACTTAGAAAATATTCTGGCCAGCATGGGACTTTGAAAAAATTCTGGACAGCATGGGACATTGAAAATTTTCGGCCAGGCGTCAGACTTAGAAAAAATTCTGGCCAGCATGGGACTTTGAAAATTTTCAGCCAGGCGTCAGACTTAGAAAAAATTCTGGCCAGCATGGGACTTAGAAAAAATTCTGGCCAGCATGGGACTTTGAAAATTTTCAGCCAGGCATCAGACTTAGAAAAAATTCTGGCCAGCATGGGACTTTGAAAAAATTCTGGACAGCATGGGACTTTGAAAATTTTCGGCCAGGTGTCAGACTTAGAAAAAATTCTGGACAGCATGGGACTTTGAAAATTTTTGGCAAAGCGTCAGACTTAGAAAAAATTCTGGCCAGCATGGGACTTTGAAAAAATTCTGGACAGCATGGGACTTTTAAATATTTCAGGCAGGCGTCAGACTTAGAAAATATTCTGGCCAGCATGGGACTTTGAAAAAATTCTGGACAGCATGGGACTTTGAAAATTTTCGGCCAGGCGTCAGACTTAGAAAAAATTCTGGCCAGCATGGGACTTTGAAAATTTTCAGCCAGGCGTCAGACTTAGAAAAAATTCTGGCCAGCATGGGACTTTGAAAATTTTCGGCCAGGAGTCAGACTTAGAAAAAATTCTGGCCAGCGTGGGACTTTGAAAATTTTCGGCCAGGCGTCAGACTTAGAAAAAATTCTGGCCTGCATGGGACTTTGAAAAAATTCTGGACAGCATGGGACTTTGAAAATTTTCGGCCAGGCATCAGACTTAGAAAAAATTCTGGCCAGCATGGGACTTTGAAAATTTTCAGCCAGGCATCAGACTTAGAAAAAATTCTGGCCAGCATGGGACTTTGAAAATATTCTGGCCAGCATGGGACTTTGAAAAAATTCTAGACAGCATGGGACTTTTCAGCCAGGCATCAGACTTTGAAAAAATTCTGGCCAGCATGGGACTTTGAAAAAATTCTGGCCAGCATGGGACTTTGAAAATTTTCAGCCAGGCATCAGACTTAGAAAAAATTCTGGCCAGCATGGGACTTTGAAAATTTTCAGCCAGGCATCAGACTTTGAAAAAAGTCTGGCCAGCATGGGACTTTGAAAAAATTCTGGACAGCATGGGACTTTGAAAATTTTCGGCCAGGTGTCAGACTTAGAAAAAATTCTGGACAGCATGGGACTTTGAAAATTTTTGGCCAAGCGTCAGACTTAGAAAAAATTCTGGCCAGCATGGGACTTTGAAAAAATTCTGGACAGCATGGGACTTTTAAATATTTCAGGCAGGCGTCAGACTTAGAAAATATTCTGGCCAGCATGGGACTTTGAAAAAATTCTGGACAGCATGGGACATTGAAAATTTTCGGCCAGGCGTCAGACTTAGAAAAAATTCTGGCCAGCATGGGACTTTGAAAATTTTCAGCCAGGCGTCAGACTTAGAAAAAATTCTGGCCAGCATGGGACTTAGAAAAAATTCTGGCCAGCATGGGACTTTGAAAATTTTCAGCCAGGCATCAGACTTAGAAAAAATTCTGGCCAGCATGGGACTTTGAAAAAATTCTGGACAGCATGGGACTTTGAAAATTTTCGGCCAGGTGTCAGACTTAGAAAAAATTCTGGACAGCATGGGACTTTGAAAATTTTTGGCCAAGCGTCAGACTTAGAAAAAATTCTGGCCAGCATGGGACTTTGAAAAAATTCTGGACAGCATGGGACTTTTAAATATTTCAGGCAGGCGTCAGACTTAGAAAATATTCTGGCCAGCATGGGACTTTGAAAAAATTCTGGACAGCATGGGACTTTGAAAATTTTCGGCCAGGCGTCAGACTTAGAAAAAATTCTGGCCAGCATGGGACTTTGAAAATTTTCAGCCAGGCGTCAGACTTAGAAAAAATTCTGGCCAGCATGGGACTTTGAAAATTTTCGGCCAGGAGTCAGACTTAGAAAAAATTCTGGCCAGCGTGGGACTTTGAAAATTTTCGGCCAGGCGTCAGACTTAGAAAAAATTCTGGCCTGCATGGGACTTTGAAAAAATTCTGGACAGCATGGGACTTTGAAAATTTTCGGCCAGGCATCAGACTTAGAAAAAATTCTGGCCAGCATGGGACTTTGAAAATTTTCAGCCAGGCATCAGACTTAGAAAAAATTCTGGCCAGCATGGGACTTTGAAAATATTCTGGCCAGCATGGGACTTTGAAAAAATTCTGGACAGCATGGGACTTTTCAGCCAGGCATCAGACTTTGAAAAAATTCTGGCCAGCATGGGACTTTGAAAAAATTCTGGCCAGCATGGGACTTTGAAAATTTTCAGCCAGGCATCAGACTTAGAAAAAATTCTGGCCAGCATGGGACTTAGAAAAAATTCTGGCCAGCATGGGACTTTGAAAATTTTCAGCCAGGCATCAGACTTAGAAAAAATTCTGGCCAGCATGGGACTTTGAAAAAATTCTGGACAGCATGGGACTTTGAAAATTTTCGGCCAGGTGTCAGACTTAGAAAAAATTCTGGACAGCATGGGACTTTGAAAATTTTTGGCCAAGCGTCAGACTTAGAAAAAATTCTGGCCAGCATGGGACTTAGAAAAAATTCTGGCCTGCATGGGACTTTTAAATATTTCAGGCAGGCGTCAGACTTAGAAAATATTCTGGCCAGCATGGGACTTTGAAAAAATTCTGGACAGCATGGGACTTTGAAAATTTTCGGCCAGGCGTCAGACTTAGAAAAAATTCTGGCCTGCATGGGACTTTGAAAATTTTCGGCCAGGCGTCAGACTTAGAAAAAATTCTGGCCAGCATGGGACTTTGAAAAAATCCTGGCCAGCATGGGACTTTGAAAATTTTCGGCCAGGCGTCAGACTTAGAAAAAATTCTGGCCTGCATGGGACTTTGAAAATTTTTGGCCAAGCGTCAGACTTAGAAAAAATTCTGGCCTGCATGGGACTTTGAAAAAATTCTGGCCAGCATGGGACTTAGAAAAAATTCTGGCCTGCATGGGACTTTTAAATATTTCAGGCAGGCGTCAGACTTAGAAAATATTCTGGCCAGCATGGGACTTTGAAAAAATTCTGGACAGCATGGGACTTTGAAAATTTTCGGCCAGGCGTCAGACTTAGAAAAAATTCTGGCCAGCATGGGACTTTGAAAATTTTCAGCCAGGCGTCAGACTTAGAAAAAATTCTGGCCAGCATGGGACTTTGAAAATATTCTGGCCAGCATGGGACTTTGAAAAAATTCTGGACAGCATGGGACTTTTCAGCCAGGCATCAGACTTTGAAAAAATTCTGGCCAGCATGGGACTTTGAAAAAATTCTGGCCAGCATGGGACTTTGAAAATTTTCAGCCAGGCATCAGACTTAGAAAAAATTCTGGCCAGCATGGGACTTTGAAAATTTTTGGCCAAGCGTCAGACTTAGAAAAAATTCTGGCCAGCATGGGACTTTGAAAAAATTCTGGCCAGCATGGGACTTAGAAAAAATTCTGGCCTGCATGGGACTTTTAAATATTTCAGGCAGGCGTCAGACTTAGAAAATATTCTGGCCAGCATGGGACTTTGAAAAAATTCTGGACAGCATGGGACTTTGAAAATTTTCGGCCAGGCGTCAGACTTAGAAAAAATTCTGGCCAGCATGGGACTTTGAAAATATTCTGGCCAGCATGGGACTTTGAAAAAATTCTGGACAGCATGGGACTTTTCAGCCAGGCATCAGACTTTGAAAAAATTCTGGCCAGCATGGGACTTAGAAAAAATTCTGGCCAGCATGGGACTTTGAAAATTTTCAGCCAGGCGTCAGACTTAGAAAAAATTCTGGCCTGCATGGGACTTTGAAAATTTTCGGCCAGGCGTCAGACTTAGAAAAAATTCTGGCCTGCATGGGACTTTGAAAAAATCCTGGCCAGCATGGGACTTTGAAAATTTTCGGCCAGGCGTCAGACTTAGAAAAAATTCTGGCCTGCATGGGACTTTGAAAATTTTTGGCCAAGCGTCAGACTTAGAAAAAATTCTGGCCAGCATGGGACTTTGAAAATTTTCGGCCAGGAGTCAGACTTAGAAAAAATTCTGGCCAGCATGGGACTTTGAAAATTTTCGGCCAGGCGTCAGACTTAGAAAAAATTCTGGCCTGCATGGGACTTTGAAAAAATTCTGGCCAGCATGGGACTTTGAAAATTTTCAGCCAGGCGTCAGACTTAGAAAAAATTCTGGCCAGCATGGGACTTTGAAAATTTTCAGCCAGGCATCAGACTTAGAAAAAATTCTGGCCAGCATGGGACTTTGAAAAAATTCTGGACAGCATGGGACTTTGAAATTTTTCGGCCAGGTGTCAGACTTAGAAAACATTCTGGACAGCATGGGACTTTGAAAATTTTTGGCCAAGCGTCAGACTTAGAAAAAATTCTGGCCAGCATGGGACTTTGAAAAAATTCTGGCCAGCATGGGACTTTGAAAAAATTCTTGCCAGCATGGGACTTTGAAAATTTTCGGCCAGGCGTCAGACTTAGAAAAAATTCTGGCCAGCATGGGACTTTGAAAAAATTCTGGACAGCATGGGACTTTGAAATATTTCAGGCAGGCTTCAGACTTAGAAAAAATTCTGGCCAGCATGGGACTTTGAAAATATTCTGGGCAGCATGGGACTTTGAAAATTTTCAGCCAGGCATCAGACTGAAAAAATTCTGGACAGCATGGGACTTTGAAAATTTTTGGCCAAGCGTCAGACTTAGAAAAAATTCTGGCCAGCATGGGACTTTGAAAAGATTCTGGCCAGCATGGGACTTTGAAAAAATTCTTGCCAGCATGGGACTTAGAAAAAATTCTGGCCTGCAAGGGACTTTTAAATATTTCCGGCAGGCGTCAGACTTAGAAAATATTCTGGCCAGCATGGGACTTAGAAAACATTCTGGACAGCATGGGACTTTGAAAATTTTTGGCCAAGCGTCAGACTTAGAAAAAATTCTGGCCAGCATGGGACTTTGAAAAAATTCTGGCCAGCATGGGACTTTGAAAAAATTCTTGCCAGCATGGGACTTTGAAAATTTTCGGCCAGGCGTCAGACTTAGAAAAAATTCTGGCCTGCATGGGACTTTGAAAATTTTCGGCCAGGCGTCAGACTTAGAAAAAATTCTGGCCAGCATGGGACTTTGAAAAAATTCTGGACAGCATGGGACTTTGAAATATTTCAGGCAGGCTTCAGACTTAGAAAAAATTCTGGCCAGCATGGGACTTTGAAAATATTCTGGGCAGCATGGGACTTTGAAAATTTTCAGCCAGGCATCAGACTGAAAAAATTCTGGACAGCATGGGACTTTGAAAATTTTTGGCCAAGCGTCAGACTTAGAAAAAATTCTGGCCAGCATGGGACTTTGAAAAGATTCTGGCCAGCATGGGACTTTGAAAAAATTCTTGCCAGCATGGGACTTAGAAAAAATTCTGGCCTGCAAGGGACTTTTAAATATTTCCGGCAGGCGTCAGACTTAGAAAATATTCTGGCCAGCATGGGACTTTGAAAAAATTCTGGACAGCATGGGACTTTGAAAATTTTCGGCCAGGCGTCAGACTTAGAAAAAATTCTGGCCTGCATGGGACTTTGAAATATTTCAGGCAGGCGTCAGACTTAGAAAAAATTCTGGCCAGCATGGGACTTTGAAAATTTTCAGCCAGGCGTCAGACTTAGAAAAAATTCTGGCCAGCATGGGACTTTGAAAATTTTCGGCCAGGAGTCAGACTTAGAAAAAATTCTGGCCTGCATGGGACTTTGAAAATTTTCGGCCAGGCGTCAGACTTAGAAAAAATTCTGGCCAGCATGGGACTTTGAAAATTTTCGGCCAGGAGTCAGACTTAGAAAAAATTCTGGCCTGCATGGGACTTTGAAATATTTCAGGCAGGCGTCAGACTTAGAAAAAATTCTGGCCAGCATGGGACTTTGAAAATTTTCAGCCAGGCGTCAGACTTAGAAAAAATTCTGGCCTGCATGGGACTTTGAAATATTTCAGGCAGGCGTCAGACTTAGAAAAAATTCTGGCCAGCATGGGACTTTGAAAATATTCTGGCCAGCATGGGACTTTGAAAAAATTCTGGACAGCATGGGACTTTTCAGCCAGGCATCAGACTTTGAAAAAATTCTGGCCAGCATGGGACTTTGAAAAAATTCTGGCCAGCATGGGACTTTGAAAATTTTCAGCCAGGCATCAGACTTAGAAAAAATTCTGGCCAGCATGGGACTTTGAAAATTTTTGGCCAAGCGTCAGACTTAGAAAAAATTCTGGCCAGCATGGGACTTTGAAAAAATTCTGGCCAGCATGGGACTTAGAAAAAATTCTGGCCTGCATGGGACTTTTAAATATTTCAGGCAGGCGTCAGACTTAGAAAATATTCTGGCCAGCATGGGACTTTGAAAAAATTCTGGACAGCATGGGACTTTGAAAATTTTCGGCCAGGCGTCAGACTTAGAAAAAATTCTGGCCAGCATGGGACTTTGAAAATGTTCAGCCAGGCGTCAGACTTAGAAAAAATTCTGGCCAGCATGGGACTTTGAAAATATTCTGGCCAGCATGGGACTTTGAAAAAATTCTGGACAGCATGGGACTTTTCAGCCAGGCATCAGACTTTGAAAAAATTCTGGCCAGCATGGGACTTAGAAAAAATTCTGGCCAGCATGGGACTTTGAAATTTTTCAGCCAGGCGTCAGACTTAGAAAAAATTCTGGCCTGCATGGGACTTTGAAAATTTTCGGCCAGGCGTCAGACTTAGAAAAAATTCTGGCCAGCATGGGACTTTGAAAAAATCCTGGCCAGCATGGGACTTTGAAAATTTTCGGCCAGGCGTCAGACTTAGAAAAAATTCTGGCCTGCATGGGACTTTGAAAATTTTTGGCCAAGCGTCAGACTTAGAAAAAATTCTGGCCAGCATGGGACTTTGAAAATTTTCGGCCAGGAGTCAGACTTAGAAAAAATTCTGGCCAGCATGGGACTTTGAAAATTTTCGGCCAGGCGTCAGACTTAGAAAAAATTCTGGCCTGCATGGGACTTTGAAAAAATTCTGGCCAGCATGGGACTTTGAAAATTTTCAGCCAGGCGTCAGACTTAGAAAAAATTCTGGCCAGCATGGGACTTTGAAAATTTTCAGCCAGGCATCAGACTTAGAAAAAATTCTGGCCAGCATGGGACTTTGAAAAAATTCTGGACAGCATGGGACTTTGAAAATTTTCGGCCAGGTGTCAGACTTAGAAAACATTCTGGACAGCATGGGACTTTTAAAATTTTTGGCCAAGCGTCAGACTTAGAAAAAATTCTGGCCAGCATGGGACTTTGAAAAAATTCTGGCCAGCATGGGACTTTGAAAAAATTCTTGCCAGCATGGGACTTTGAAAATTTTCGGCCAGGCGTCAGACTTAGAAAAAATTCTGGCCTGCATGGGACTTTGAAAATTTTCGGCCAGGCGTCAGACTTAGAAAAAATTCTGGCCAGCATGGGACTTTGAAAAAATTCTGGACAGCATGGGACTTTGAAATATTTCAGGCAGGCTTCAGACTTAGAAAAAATTCTGGCCAGCATGGGACTTTGAAAATATTCTGGGCAGCATGGGACTTTGAAAATTTTCAGCCAGGCATCAGACTGAAAAAATTCTGGACAGCATGGGACTTTGAAAATTTTTGGCCAAGCGTCAGACTTAGAAAAAATTCTGGCCAGCATGGGACTTTGAAAAGATTCTGGCCAGCATGGGACTTTGAAAAAATTCTTGCCAGCATGGGACTTTTAAATATTTCCGGCAGGCGTCAGACTTAGAAAATATTCTGGCCAGCATGGGACTTTGAAAAAATTCTGGACAGCATGGGACTTTGAAAATTTTCGGCCAGGCGTCAGACTTAGAAAAAATTCTGGCCTGCATGGGACTTTGAAATATTTCAGGCAGGCGTCAGACTTAGAAAAAATTCTGGCCAGCATGGGACTTTGAAAATTTTCAGCCAGGCGTCAGACTGAGAAAAAATTCTGGCCAGCATGGGACTTTGAAAATTTTCGGCCAGGAGTCAGACTTAGAAAAAATTCTGGCCTGCATGGGACTTTGAAAATTTTCGGCCAGGCGTCAGACTTAGAAAAAATTCTGGCCAGCATGGGACTTTGAAAATTTTCGGCCAGGAGTCAGACTTAGAAAAAATTCTGGCCTGCATGGGACTTTGAAATATTTCAGGCAGGCGTCAGACTTAGAAAAAATTCTGGCCAGCATGGGACTTTGAAAATTTTCAGCCAGGCGTCAGACTTAGAAACAATTCTGGCCTGCATGGGACTTTGAAATATTTCAGGCAGGCGTCAGACTTAGAAAAAATTCTGGCCAGCATGGGACTTTGAAAATTTTCAGCCAGGCATCAGACTTAGAAAAAATTCTGGCCAGCATGGGACTTTGAAAATTTTCAGCCAGGCATCAGACTTAGAAAAAATTCTGGCCAGCATGGGACTTTGAAAATTTTCGGCCAGGAGTCAGACTTAGAAAAAATTCTGGCCTGCATGGGACTTTGAAATATTTCAGGCAGGCGTCAGACTTAGAAAAAATTCTGGCCAGCATGGGACTTTGTAAATTTTCAGCCAGGCATCAGACTTAGAAAAAATTCTGGCCAGCATGGGACTTTGAACATTTTCGGCCAGGCGTCAGACTTAGAAAAAATTCTGGCCAGCATGGGACTTTGAAAAAATTCTGGCCAGCATGGGACTTTGAAAATTTTCGGCCAGGCGTCAGACTTAGAAAAAATTCTGGCCAGCATGGGACTTTGAAAAAATTCTGGACAGCATGGGACTTTGAAAATTTTCGGCCAGGTGTCAGACTTAGAAAAAATTCTGGACAGCATGGGACTTTGAAAATTCTTGGCCAAGCGTCAGACTTAGAAAAAATTCTGGCCAGCATGGGACTTTGAAAAAATTCTGGCCAGCATGGGACTTTGAAAAAATTCTTGCCAGCATGGGACTTAGAAAAAATTCTGGCCTGCATGGGACTTTTAAATATTTCCGGCAGGCGTCAGACTTAGAAAATATTCTGGCCAGCATGGGACTTTGAAAAAATTCTGGACAGCATGGGACTTTGAAAATTTTCGGCCAGGCGTCAGACTTAGAAAAAATTCTGGCCTGCATGGGACTTTGAAAATTTTCGGCCAGGCGTCAGACTTAGAAAAAATTCTGGCCAGCATGGGACTTTGAAAAAATTCTGGACAGCATGGGACTTTGAAATATTTCAGGCAGGCGTCAGACTTAGAAAAAATTCTGGCCAGCATGGGACTTTGAAAATATTCTGGCCAGCATGGGACTTTGAAAAAATTCTGGACAGCATGGGACTTTGAAAATTTTCGGCCAGGCATCAGACTTAGAAAAAATTCTGGCCAGCATGGGACTTTGAAAAAATTCTGTCCAGCATGGGACATTGAAAATTTTCGGCCAGGCGTCAGACTTAGAAAAAATTCTGGCCTGCATCGGACTTTGAAATATTTCAGGCAGGCGTCAGACTTAGAAAAAATTCTGGCCAGCATGGGACTTTGAAAATTTTCAGCCAGGCGTCAGACTTAGAAAAAATTCTGGCCAGCATGGGACTTTGAAAATTTTCGGCCAGGAGTCAGACTTAGAAAAAATTCTGGCCTGCATGGGACTTTGAAAATTTTCGGCCAGGCGTCAGACTTAGAAAAAATTCTGGCCTGCATGGGACTTTGAAATATTTCAGGCAGGCGTCAGACTTAGAAAAAATTCTGGCCAGCATGGGACTTTGAAAATTTTCAGCCAGGCATCAGACTTAGAAAAAATTCTGGCCAGCATGGGACTTTGAAAATTTTCAGCCAGGCATCAGACTTAGAAAAAATTCTGGCCTGCATGGGACTTTGAAATATTTCAGGCAGGCGTCAGACTTAGAAAAAATTCTGGCCAGCATGGGACTTTGTAAATTTTCAGCCAGGCATCAGACTTAGAAAAAATTCTGGCCAGCATGGGACTTTGAAAATTTTCAGCCAGGCGTCAGACTTAGAAAAAATTCTGGCCTGCATGGGACTTTGAAAATTTTCGGCCAGGCGTCAGACTTAGAAAAAATTCTGGCCAGCATGGGACTTTGAAAAAAATTCTGGAAAGCATGGGACTTTGAAATATTTCAGGCAGGCGTCAGACTTAGAAAAAATTCTGGCCAGCATGGGACTTTGAAAATATTCTGGCCAGCATGGGACTTTGAAAAAATTCTGGACAGCATGGGACTTTGAAAATTTTCGGCCAGGCGTCAGACTTAGAAAAAATTCTGGCCTGCATTGGACTTTGAAAATTTTCGGCCAGGCGTCAGACTTAGAAAAAATTCTGGCCAGCATGGGACTTTGAAAAAATTCTGGACAGCATGGGACTTTGAAATATTTCAGGCAGGCGTCAGACTTAGAAAAAATTCTGGCCAGCATGGGACTTTGAAAATTTTCGGCCAGGCGTCAGACTTAGAAAAAATTCTGGCCTGCATGGGACTTTGAAAAAATTCTGGACAGCATGGGACTTTGAAAATTTTCGGCCAGGCATCAGACTTAGAAAAAATTCTGGCCAGCATGGGACTTTGAAAAAATTCTGGACAGCATGGGAATTTGAAAATTTTCGGCCAAGCGTCAGACTTAGAAAAAATTCTGGCCAGCATGGGACTTTGAAAAAATTCTGGCCAGCATGGGACTTTGAAAAAATTCTTGCCAGCATGGGACTTAGAAAAAATTCTGGCCTGCATGGGACTTTTAAATATTTCCGGCAGGCGTCAGACTTAGAAAATATTCTGGCCAGCATGGGACTTTGAAAAAATTCTGGACAGCATGGGACTTAGAAAAAATTCTGGCCTGCATGGGACTTTTAAATATTTCCGGCAGGCGTCAGACTTAGAAAATATTCTGGCCAGCATGGGACTTTGAAAAAATTCTGGACAGCATGGGACTTTTAAAATTTTCGGCCAGGCGTCAGACTTAGAAAAAATTCTGGCATGCATGGGACTTTGAAAATTTTCGGCCAGGCGTCAGACTTAGAAAAAATTCTGGCCAGCATGGGACTTTGAAAAAATTCTGGCCAGCATGGGACTTTGAAAATTTTCGGCCAGGCGTCAGACTTAGAAAAAATTCTGGCCTGCATGGGACTTTGAAATATTTCAGGCAGGCGTCAGACTTAGAAAAAATTCTGGCCAGCATGGGACTTTGAAAATTTTCAGCCAGGCGTCAGACTTAGAAAAAATTCTGGCCAGCATGGGACTTTGAAAATTTTCGGCCAGGCGTCAGACTTAGAAAAAATTCTGGCCAGCATGGGACTTTGAAAATTTTCGGCCAGGAGTCAGACTTAGAAAAAATTCTGGCCAGCATGGGACTTTGAAAATTTTCAGCCAGGCGTCAGACTTAGAAACAATTCTGGCCTGCATGGGACTTTGAAATATTTCAGGCAGGCGTCAGACTTAGAAAAAATTCTGGCCAGCATGGGACTTTGAAAATTTTCAGCCAGGCATCAGACTTAGAAAAAATTCTGGCCAGCATGGGACTTTGAAAATTTTCAGCCAGGCATCAGACTTAGAAAAAATTCTGGCCAGCATGGGACTTTGAAAATTTTCGGCCAGGAGTCAGACTTAGAAAAAATTCTGGCCAGCATGGGACTTTGTAAATTTTCAGCCAGGCATCAGACTTAGAAAAAATTCTGGCCAGCATGGGACTTTGAACATTTTCGGCCAGGCGTCAGACTTAGAAAAAATTCTGGCCAGCATGGGACTTTGAAAAAATTCTGGACAGCATGGGACTTTGAAATATTTCAGTCAGGCGTCAGACTTAGAAAAAATTCTGGCCAGCATGGGACTTTGAAAAAATTCTGGCCAGCATGGGACTTTGAAAATTTTCGGCCAGGCGTCAGACTTAGAAAAAATTCTGGCCAGCATGGGACTTTGAAAAAATTCTGGACAGCATGGGACTTTGAAAATTTTCGGCCAGGTGTCAGACTTAGAAAAAATTCTGGACAGCATGGGACTTTGAAAATTCTTGGCCAAGCGTCAGACTTAGAAAAAATTCTGGCCAGCATGGGACTTTGAAAAAATTCTGGCCAGCATGGGACTTTGAAAAAATTCTTGCCAGCATGGGACTTAGAAAAAATTCTGGCCTGCATGGGACTTTTAAATATTTCCGGCAGGCGTCAGACTTAGAAAATATTCTGGCCAGCATGGGACTTTGAAAAAATTCTGGACAGCATGGGACTTTGAAAATTTTCGGCCAGGCGTCAGACTTAGAAAAAATTCTGGCCTGCATGGGACTTTGAAAATTTTCGGCCAGGCGTCAGACTTAGAAAAAATTCTGGCCAGCATGGGACTTTGAAAAAATTCTGGACAGCATGGGACTTTGAAATATTTCAGGCAGGCGTCAGACTTAGAAAAAATTCTGGCCAGCATGGGACTTTGAAAATATTCTGGCCAGCATGGGACTTTGAAAAAATTCTGGACAGCATGGGACTTTGAAAATTTTCGGCCAGGCATCAGACTTAGAAAAAATTCTGGCCTGCATGGGACTTTGAAAATTTTCGGCCAGGCGTCAGACTTAGAAAAAATTCTGGCCAGCATGGGACTTTGAAAAAATTCTGTCCAGCATGGGACATTGAAAATTTTCGGCCAGGCGTCAGACTTAGAAAAAATTCTGGCCTGCATCGGACTTTGAAATATTTCAGGCAGGCGTCAGACTTAGAAAAAATTCTGGCCAGCATGGGACTTTGAAAATTTTCAGCCAGGCGTCAGACTTAGAAAAAATTCTGGCCAGCATGGGACTTTGAACATTTTCGGCCAGGAGTCAGACTTAGAAAAAATTCTGGCCTGCATGGGACTTTGAAAATTTTCGGCCAGGCGTCAGACTTAGAAAAAATTCTGGCCTGCATGGGACTTTGAAATATTTCAGGCAGGCGTCAGACTTAGAAAAAATTCTGGCCAGCATGGGACTTTGAAAATTTTCAGCCAGGCATCAGACTTAGAAAAAATTCTGGCCAGCATGGGACTTTGAAAATTTTCAGCCAGGCATCAGACTTAGAAAAAATTCTGGCCTGCATGGGACTTTGAAATATTTCAGGCAGGCGTCAGACTTAGAAAAAATTCTGGCCAGCATGGGACTTTGTAAATTTTCAGCCAGGCATCAGACTTAGAAAAAATTCTGGCCAGCATGGGACTTTGAAAATTTTCAGCCAGGCGTCAGACTTAGAAAAAATTCTGGCCTGCATGGGACTTTGAAAATTTTCGGCCAGGCGTCAGACTTAGAAAAAATTCTGGCCAGCATGGGACTTTGAAAAAAATTCTGGAAAGCATGGGACTTTGAAATATTTCAGGCAGGCGTCAGACTTAGAAAAAATTCTGGCCAGCATGGGACTTTGAAAATATTCTGGCCAGCATGGGACTTTGAAAAAATTCTGGACAGCATGGGACTTTGAAAATTTTCGGCCAGGCGTCAGACTTAGAAAAAATTCTGGCCTGCATTGGACTTTGAAAATTTTCGGCCAGGCGTCAGACTTAGAAAAAATTCTGGCCAGCATGGGACTTTGAAAAAATTCTGGACAGCATGGGACTTTGAAAATTTTCGGCCAGGCGTCAGACTTAGAAAAAATTCTGGCCTGCATGGGACTTTGAAAATTTTCGGCCAGGCGTCAGACTTAGAAAAAATTCTGGCCAGCATGGGACTTTGAAAAAATTCTGGACAGCATGGGACTTTGAAATATTTCAGGCAGGCGTCAGACTTAGAAAAAATTCTGGCCAGCATGGGACTTTGAAAATTTTCGGCCAGGCATCAGACTTAGAAAAAATTCTGGCCAGCATGGGACTTTGAAAATTTTCAGCTAGGAGTCAGACTTAGAAAAAATTCTGGCCAGCATGGGACTTTGAAAAAATTCTGGACAGCATGGGACTTTGAAAATATTCTGGCCAGCATGGGACTTTGAAAAAATTCTGGACAGCATGGGACTTTGAAAATTTTCGGCCAGGCGTCAGACTTAGAAAAAATTCTGGCCAGCATGGGACTTTGAAAAAATTCTTGCCAGCATGGGACTTTGAAAATTTTCGGCCAGGCATCAGACTTAGAAAAAATTCTGGCCAGCATGGGACTTTGAAAATTTTCAGCTAGGAGTCAGACTTAGAAAAAATTCTGGCCTGCATGGGACTTTGAAAATTTTCGGCCAGGCGTCAGACTTAGAAAAAATTCTGGCCAGCATGGGACTTTGAAAAAATTCTGGACAGCATGGGACTTTGAAATATTTCAGGCAGGCGTCAGACTTAGAAAAAATTCTGGCCAGCATGGGACTTTGAAAAAAATCTGGCCAGCATGGGACTTTGAAATATTTCAGGCAGGCGTCAGACTTAGAAAAAATTCTGGCCAGCATGGGACTTTGAAAATTTTCAGCCAGGCATCAGACTTAGAAAAAATTCTGGCCAGCATGGGACTTTGAAAATTTTCAGCTAGGAGTCAGACTTAGAAAAAATTCTGGCCTGCATGGGACTTTGAAAATTTTCGGCCAGGCGTCAGACTTTGAAAAAATTCTGGACAGCATGGGACTTTGAAATATTTCAGGCAGGCGTCAGACTTAGAAAAAATTCTGGCCAGCATGGGACTTTGAAAATTTTTGGCCAAGCGTCAGACTTAGAAAAAATTCTGGCCAGCATGGGACTTTGAAAAAATTCTGGCCAGCATGGGACTTTGAAAATATTCTGGCCAGCATGGGACTTAGAAAAAATTCTGGCCAGCATGGGACTTTGAAAATATTCTGGCCAGCATGGGACTTTGAAAAAATTCTGGACAGCATGGGACTTTGAAAATTTTCGGCCAGGCGTCAGACTTAGAAAAAATTCTGGCCAGCATGGGACTTTGAAAGAATTCTTGCCAGCATGGGACTTAGAAAAAATTCTGGCCTGCATGGGACTTTTAAATATTTCCGGCAGGCGTCAGACTTAGAAAATATTCTGGCCAGCATGGGACTTTGAAAAAATTCTGGACAGCATGGGACTTTGAAAATTTTCGGCCAGGCGTCAGACTTAGAAAAAATTCTGGCCTGCATGGGACTTTGAAAATTTTCGGCCAGGCGTCAGACTTAGAAAAAATTCTGGTCAGCATGGGACTTTGAAAAAAATTCTGGAAAGCATGGGACTTTGAAATATTTCAGGCAGGCGTCAGACTTAGAAAAAATTCTGGCCAGCATGGGACTTTGAAAATATTCTGGCCAGCATGGGACTTTTAAATATTTCCGGCAGGCGTCAGACTTAGAAAATATTCTGGCCAGCATGGGACTTTGAAAAAATTCTGGACAGCATGGGACTTTGAAAAAAATCTGGACAGCATGGGACTTTGAAAATTTTCGGCCAGGCATCAGACTTAGAAAAAATTCTGGCCAGCATGGGACTTTGAAAAAATTCTGGACAGCATGGGAATTTGAAAATTTTCGGCCAAGCGTCAGACTTAGAAAAAATTCTGGCCAGCATGGGACTTTGAAAAAATTCTGGCCAGCATGGGACTTTGAAAAAATTCTTGCCAGCATGGGACTTAGAAAGAATTCTGGCCTGCATGGGACTTTTAAATATTTCCGGCAGGCGTCAGACTTAGAAAATATTCTGGCCAGCATGGGACTTTGAAAAAATTCTGGACAGCATGGGACTTAGAAAAAATTCTGGCCTGCATGGGACTTTTAAATATTTCCGGCAGGCGTCAGACTTAGAAAATATTCTGGCCAGCATGGGACTTTGAAAAAATTCTGGACAGCATGGGACTTTTAAAATTTTCGGCCAGGCGTCAGACTTAGAAAAAATTCTGGCATGCATGGGACTTTGAAAATTTTCGGCCAGGCGTCAGACTTAGAAAAAATTCTGGCCACCATGGGACTTTGAAAAAATTCTGGACAGCATGGGACTTTGAAATATTTCAGGCAGGCGTCAGACTTAGAAAAAATTCTGGCCAGCATGGGACTTTGAAAATATTTCCGGCAGGCGTCAGACTTAGAAAATATTCTGGCCAGCATGGGACTTTGAAAAAATTCTGGACAGCATGGGACTTTTAAAATTTTCGGCCAGGCGTCAGACTTAGAAAAAATTCTGGCATGCATGGGACTTTGAAAATTTTCGGCCAGGCGTCAGACTTAGAAAAAATTCTGGCCAGCATGGGACTTTGAAAAAATTCTGGACAGCATGGGACTTTGAAATATTTCAGGCAGGCGTCAGACTTAGAAAAAATTCTGGCCTGCATGGGACTTTTAAATATTTCCGGCAGGCGTCAGACTTAGAAAAAATTCTGGCCAGCATGGGACTTTGAAAAAAATTCTGGAAAGCATGGGACTTTGAAATATTTCAGGCAGGCGTCAGACTTAGAAAAAATTCTGGCCAGCATGTGACTTTGAAAATATTCTGGCCAGCATGGGACTTTTAAATATTTCCGGCAGGCGTCAGACTTAGAAAATATTCTGGCCAGCATGGGACTTTGAAAAAATTCTGGACAGAATGGGACTTAGAAAAAATTCTGGCCTGCATGGGACTTTTAAATATTTCCGGCAGGCGTCAGACTTAGAAAATATTCTGGCCAGCATGGGATTTTGAAAAAATTCTGGACAGCATGGGACTTAGAAAAAATTCTGGCCTGCATGTGACTTTGAAAATATTCTGGCCAGCATGGGACTTTTAAATATTTCCGGCAGGCGTCAGACTTAGAAAAAATTCTGGCCAGCATGTGACTTTGAAAATATTCTGGCCAGCATGGGACTTTTAAATATTTCCGGCAGGCGTCAGACTTAGAAAATATTCTGGCCAGCATGGGACTTTGAAAAAATTCTGGACAGCATGGGACTTAGAAAAAATTCTGGCCTGCATGGGACTTTTAAATATTTCCGGCAGGCGTCAGACTTAGAAAATATTCTGGCCAGCATGGGACTTTGAAAAAATTCTGGACAGCATGGGACTTTTAAAATTTTCGGCCAGGCGTCAGACTTAGAAAAAATTCTGGCCTGCATGGGACTTAGAAAATTTTCGGCCAGGCGTCAGACTTAGAAAAAATTCTGGCCAGCATGGGACTTTGAAAAAATTCTGGACAGCATGGGACTTTGAAATATTTCAGGCAGGCGTCAGACTTTGAAAAAATTCTGGACAGCATGGGACTTTGAAAAAATTCTGGACAGCATGGGACTTTGAAAATTTTCGGCCAGGCGTCAGACTTAGAAAAAATTCTGGCCTGCATGGGACTTTGAAAATTTTCGGCCAGGCGTCAGACTTAGAAAAAATTCTGGCCAGCATGGGACTTTGAAAATTTTCGGCCAGGCGTCAGACTTAGAAAAAATTCTGGCCTGCATGGGACTTTGAAATATTTCAGGCAGGCGTCAGACTTAGAAAAAATTCTGGCCAGCATGGGACTTTGAAAATTTTCAGCCAGGCATCAGACTTAGAAAAAATTCTGGCCAGCATGGGACTTTGAAAATTTTCGGCCAGGCGTCAGACTTAGAAAAAATTCTGGCCAGCATGGGACTTTGAAAAAATTCTGGACAGCATGGGACTTTGAAATATTTCAGGAAGGCGTCAGACTTTGAAAAAATTCTGGCCAGCATGGGACTTTGAAAAAATTCTGGCCAGCATGGGACTTTGAAAATTTTCAGCCAGGCGTCAGACTTAGAAAAAATTCTGGCCTGCATGGGACTTTGAAAATTTTCGGCCAGGCGTCAGACTTAGAAAAAATTCTGGCCAGCATGGGACTTTGAAAAAAATTCTGGAAAGCATGGGACTTTGAAATATTTCAGGCAGGCGTCAGACTTAGAAAAAATTCTGGCCAGCATGGGACTTTGAAAAAATTCTGGACAGCATGGGACTTTGAAAATTTTCGGCCAGGTGTCAGACTTAGAAAAAATTCTGGACAGCATGGGACTTTGAAAATTTTTGGCCAAGCGTCAGACTTAGAAAAAATTCTGGCCAGCATGGGACTTTGAAAAAATTCTGGCCAGCATGGGACTTTGAAAAAATTCTTGCCAGCATGGGACTTAGAAAAAATTCTGGCCTGCATGGGACTTTTAAATATTTCCGGCAGGCGTCAGACTTAGAAAATATTCTGGCCAGCATGGGACTTTGAAAAAATTCTGGACAGCATGGGACTTAGAAAAAATTCTGGCCTGCATGGGACTTTTAAATATTTCCGGCAGGCGTCAGACTTAGAAAATATTCTGGCCAGCATGGGACTTTGAAAAAATTCTGGACAGCATGGGACTTTTAAAATTTTCGGCCAGGCGTCAGACTTAGAAAAAATTCTGGCCTGCATGGGACTTAGAAAATTTTCGGCCAGGCGTCAGACTTAGAAAAAATTCTGGCCAGCATGGGACTTTGAAATATTTCAGGCAGGCATCAGACTTAGAAAAAATTCTGGCCAGCATGGGACTTTGAAAAAATTCTGGACAGCATGGGACTTTGAAAAAATTCTGGACAGCATGGGACTTTGAAAATTTTCGGCCAGGCGTCAGACTTAGAAAAAATTCTGGCCTGCATGGGACTTTGAAAATTTTCGGCCAGGCGTCAGACTTAGAAAAAATTCTGGCCTGCATGGGACTTTGAAAAAATTCTGGCCAGCATGGGACTTTGAAAAAAATTCTGGAAAGCATGGGACTTTGAAATATTTCAGGCAGGCGTCAGACTTAGAAAAAATTCTGGCCAGCATGTGACTTTGAAAATATTCTGGCCAGCATGGGACTTTTAAATATTTCCGGCAGGCGTCAGACTTAGAAAAAATTCTGGCCAGCATGGGACTTTGAAAAAATTCTGGACAGCATGGGACTTTGAAATATTTCAGGCAGGCGTCAGACTTAGAAAAAATTCTGGCCAGCATGGGACTTTGAAATATTTCAGGCAGGCGTCAGACTTAGAAAAAATTCTGGCCAGCATGGGACTTTGAAAATTTTCGGCCAGGAGTCAGACTTAGAAAAAATTCTGGCCTGCATGGGACTTTGAAAATTTTCGGCCAGGTGTCATACTTAGAAAAAATTCTGGCCTGCATGGGACTTTGAAATATTTCAGGCAGGCGTCAGACTTAGAAAAAATTCTGGCCAGCATGGGACTTTGAAAATTTTCAGCCAGGCATCAGACTTAGAAAAAATTCTGGCCAGCATGGGACTTTGAAAATTTTCGGCCAGGCGTCAGACTTAGAAAAAATTCTGGCCAGCATGGGACTTTGAAAAAATTCTGGACAGCATGGGACTTTGAAATATTTCAGGCAGGCGTCAGACTTTGAAAAAATTCTGGCCAGCATGGGACTTTGAAAATTTTCAGCCAGGCGTCAGACTTTGAAAAAATTCTGGCCTGCATGGGACTTTGAAAATTTTCGGCCAGGCGTCAGACTTAGAAAAAATTCTGGCCAGCATGGGACTTTGAAAAAAATTCTGGAAAGCATGGGACTTTGAAATATTTCAGGCAGGCGTCAGACTTAGAAAAAATTCTGGCCAGCATGGGACTTTGAAAATTTTCGGCCAGTCATCAGACTTAGAAAAAATTCTGGCCAGCATGGGACTTTGAAAATTTTCAGCCAGGCATCAGACTTAGAAAAAATTCTGGCCTGCATGGGACTTTGAAAAAATTCTGGACAGCATGGGACTTTGTAAATTTTCAGCCAGGCATCAGACTTAGAAAAAATTCTTGCCAGCATGGGACTTAGAAAAAATTCTGGCCTGCATGGGACTTTGAAAAAATTCTGGACAGCATGGGACTTTGAAAATTTTCAGCCAGGCATCAGACTTAGAAAAAATTCTGGCCAGCATGGGACTTAGAAAAAATTCTGGCCAGCATGGGACTTTGAAAATTTTCAGCCAGGCATCAGACTTTGAAAAAATTCTGGCCAGCATGGGACTTAGAAAAAATTCTGGCCAGCATGGGACTTTGAAAAAATTCTGGCCAGCATGGGACTTTGAAAAAATCTTGCCAGCATGGGACTTAGAAAATATTCTGCCAGGCATCAGACTTAGAAAAAATTCTGGCCAGCATGGGACTTAGAAAAAATTCTGGCCAGCATGGGACTTTGAAAATTTTCAGCCAGGCATCAGACTTTGAAAAAATTCTGGCCAGCATGGGACTTAGAAAAAATTCTGGCCAGCATGGGACTTTGAAAAAATTCTGGACAGCATGGGACTTTGAAAATTTTTGGCCAAGCGTCAGACTTAGAAAAAATTCTGGCCAGCATGGGACTTTGAAAAAATTCTGGACAGCATGGGACTTTGAAAATTTTCGGCCAGGCATCAGACTTAGAAAAAATTCTGGCCAGCATGGGACTTTGAAAATTTTCAGCCAGGCATCAGACTTAGAAAAAATTCTGGCCAGCATGGGACTTTGAAAAAATTCTGGCCAGCATGGGACTTTGAAAATTTTCAGCCAGGCATCAGACTTTGAAAAAATTCTGGCCAGCATGGGACTTAGAAAAAATTCTGGCCAGCATGGGACTTTGAAAATTTTCAGCCAGGCATCAGACTTAGAAATAATTCTGGCCAGCATGGGACTTTGAAAAAATTCTGGACAGCATGGGACTTTGAAATATTTCAGGCAGGCGTCAGACTTAGAAAAAATTCTGGCCAGCATGGGACTTTGAAAATATTCTGGCCAGCATGGGACTTTGAAAAAATTCTGGACACCATGGGACTTTGAAAATTTTCGGCCAGGCGTCAGACTTAGAAAAAATTCTGGCCAGCATGGGACTTTGAAAAAATTCTGGACAGCATGGGACTTTGAAATATTTCAGGCAGGCGTCAGACTTAGAAAAAATTCTGGCCAGCATGGGACTTTGAAAAAATTCTGGACAGCATGGGACTTTGAAAATTTTCGGCCAGGCGTCAGACTTAGAAAAAATTCTGGCCAGCATGGGACTTTGAAAAAATTCTGGACAGCATGGGACTTTGAAAATTTTCGGCCAGGCGTCAGACTTAGAAAAAATTCTGGCCAGCATGGGACTTTGAAAAAATTCTGGCCAGCATGGGACTTAGAAAAAATTCTGGCCAGCATGGGACTGAAAATTTTCAGCCAGGCATCAGACTTAGAAAAAATTCTGGCCAGCATGGGACTTTGAAAAAATTCTGGACAGCATGGGACTTTGAAATATTTCAGGCAGGCGTCAGACTTAGAAAAAATTCTGGCCAGCATGGGACTTTGAAAATATTCTGGCCAGCATGGGACTTTGAAAAAATTCTGGACAGCATGGGACTTTGAAAATTTTCGGCCAGGCGTCAGACTTAGAAAAAATTCTGGCCAGCATGGGACTTTGAAAAAATTCTGGCCAGCATGGGACTTTGAAAAAATTCTTGCCAGCATGGGACTTAGAAAAAATTCTGGCCAGCATGGGACTTTGAAAATTTTCAGCCAGGCATCAGACTTAGAAAAAATTCTGGCCAGCATGGGACTTTGAAAAAATTCTGGCCAGCATGGGACTTTGAAAATTTTCGGCCAGGCATCAGACTTAGAAAAAATTCTGGCCAGCATGGGACTTTGAAAAAATTCTGGCCAGCATGGGACTTTGAAAAAATCTTGCCAGCATGGGACTTAGAAAATATTCTGGCCAGCATGGGACTTTGAAAAAATTCTGGACAGCATGGGACTTTGAAAATTTTCGGCCAGGCGTCAGACTTAGAAAAAATTCTGGCCTGCATGGGACTTTGAAATATTTCAGGCAGGCATCAGACTTAGAAAAAATTCTGGCCAGCATGGGACTTTGAAAAAATTCTGGCCAGCATGGGACTTTGAAAATTTTCAGCCAGGCATCAGACTTTGAAAAAATTCTGGCCAGCATGGGACAGAAAAAATTCTGGCCAGCATGGGACTTTGAAAAAATTCTGGACAGCATGGGACTTTGAAATATTTCAGGCAGGCGTCAGACTTAGAAAAAATTCTGGCCAGCATGGGACTTTGAAAATATTCTGGCCAGCATGGGACTTTGAAAAAATTCTGGACAGCATGGGACTTTGAAAATTTTCGGCCAGGCGTCAGACTTAGAAAAAATTCTGGCCAGCATGGGACTTTGAAAAAATTCTGGCCAGCATGGGACTTTGAAAAAATTCTGGACAGCATGGGACTTTGAAAATTTTCGGCCAGGCGTCAGACTTAGAAAAAATTCTGGCCAGCATGGGACTTTGAAAAAATTCTGGCCAGCATGGGACTTAGAAAAAATTCTGGCCAGCATGGGACTTTGAAAATTTTCAGCCAGGCATCAGACTTAGAAAAAATTCTGGCCAGCATGGGACTTTGAAAAAATTCTGGACAGCATGGGACTTTGAAATATTTCAGGCAGGCGTCAGACTTAGAAAAAATTCTGGCCAGCATGGGACTTTGAAAATATTCTGGCCAGCATGGGACTTTGAAAAAATTCTGGACAGCATGGGACTTTGAAAATTTTCGGCCAGGCGTCAGACTTAGAAAAAATTCTGGCCAGCATGGGACTTTGAAAAAATTCTGGCCAGCATGGGACTTTGAAAAAATTCTTGCCAGCATGGGACTTAGAAAAAATTCTGGCCAGCATGGGACTTTGAAAATTTTCAGCCAGGCATCAGACTTAGAAAAAATTCTGGCCAGCATGGGACTTAGAAAAAATTCTGGCCAGCATGGGACTTTGAAAATTTTCGGCCAGGCGTCAGACTTAGAAAAAATTCTGGCCAGCATGGGACTTTGAAAATTTTCAGCCAGGCATCAGACTTAGAAAAAATTCTGGCCAGCATGGGACTTTGAAAAAATTCTGGCCAGCATGGGACTTTGAAAATTTTCGGCCAGGCATCAGACTTAGAAAAAATTCTGGCCAGCATGGGACTTTGAAAAAATTCTGGCCAGCATGGGACTTTGAAAAAATCTTGCCAGCATGGGACTTAGAAAATATTCTGGCCAGCATGGGACTTTGAAAAAATTCTGGACAGCATGGGACTTTGAAAATTTTCGGCCAGGCGTCAGACTTAGAAAAAATTCTGGCCTGCATGGGACTTTGAAATATTTCAGGCAGGCATCAGACTTAGAAAAAATTCTGGCCAGCATGGGACTTTGAAAAAATTCTGGCCAGCATGGGACTTTGAAAATTTTCAGCCAGGCATCAGACTTTGAAAAAATTCTGGCCAGCATGGGACTTAGAAAAAATTCTGGCCAGCATGGGACTTTGAAAAAATTCTGGACAGCATGGGACTTTGAAATATTTCAGGCAGGCGTCAGACTTAGAAAAAATTCTGGCCAGCATGGGACTTTGAAAATATTCTGGCCAGCATGGGACTTTGAAAAAATTCTGGACAGCATGGGACTTTGAAAATTTTCGGCCAGGCGTCAGACTTAGAAAAAATTCTGGCCAGCATGGGACTTTGAAAAAATTCTGGCCAGCATGGGACTTTGAAAAAATTCTGGACAGCATGGGACTTTGAAAATTTTCGGCCAGGCGTCAGACTTAGAAAAAATTCTGGCCAGCATGGGACTTTGAAAAAATTCTGGCCAGCATGGGACTTAGAAAAAATTCTGGCCAGCATGGGACTTTGAAAATTTTCAGCCAGGCATCAGACTTAGAAAAAATTCTGGCCAGCATGGGACTTTGAAAAAATTCTGGACAGCATGGGACTTTGAAAATTTTCGGCCAGGCGTCAGACTTAGAAAAAATTCTGGCCAGCATGGGACTTTGAAAAAATTCTGGCCAGCATGGGACTTAGAAAAAATTCTGGCCAGCATGGGACTTTGAAAATTTTCAGCCAGGCATCAGACTTAGAAAAAATTCTGGCCAGCATGGGACTTTGAAAAAATTCTGGACAGCATGGGACTTTGAAATATTTCAGGCAGGCGTCAGACTTAGAAAAAATTCTGGCCAGCATGGGACTTTGAAAATATTCTGGCCAGCATGGGACTTTGAAAAAATTCTGGACAGCATGGGACTTTGAAAATTTTCGGCCAGGCGTCAGACTTAGAAAAAATTCTGGCCAGCATGGGACTTTGAAAAAATTCTGGCCAGCATGGGACTTAGAAAAAATTCTGGCCAGCATGGGACTTTGAAAATTTTCAGCCAGGCATCAGACTTAGAAAAAATTCTGGCCAGCATGGGACTTTGAAAAAATTCTGGACAGCATGGGACTTTGAAATATTTCAGGCAGGCGTCAGACTTAGAAAAAATTCTGGCCAGCATGGGACTTTGAAAATATTCTGGCCAGCATGGGACTTTGAAAAAATTCTGGACAGCATGGGACTTTGAAAATTTTCGGCCAGGCGTCAGACTTAGAAAAAATTCTGGCCAGCATGGGACTTTGAAAAAATTCTGGCCAGCATGGGACTTAGAAAAAATTCTGGCCAGCATGGGACTTTGAAAATTTTCAGCCAGGCATCAGACTTAGAAAAAATTCTGGCCAGCATGGGACTTTGAAAAAATTCTGGACAGCATGGGACTTTGAAATATTTCAGGCAGGCGTCAGACTTAGAAAAAATTCTGGCCAGCATGGGACTTTGAAAATATTCTGGCCAGCATGGGACTTTGAAAAAATTCTGGACAGCATGGGACTTTGAAAATTTTCGGCCAGGCGTCAGACTTAGAAAAAATTCTGGCCAGCATGGGACTTTGAAAAAATTCTGGCCAGCATGGGACTTAGAAAAAATTCTGGCCAGCATGGGACTTTGAAAATTTTCAGCCAGGCATCAGACTTAGAAAAAATTCTGGCCAGCATGGGACTTTGAAAAAATTCTGGACAGCATGGGACTTTGAAATATTTCAGGCAGGCGTCAGACTTAGAAAAAATTCTGGACAGCATGGGACTTTGAAAAAATTCTGGACAGCATGGGACTTTGAAAATTTTCGGCCAGGCGTCAGACTTAGAAAAAATTCTGGCCAGCATGGGACTTTGAAAAAATTCTGGCCAGCATGGGACTTTGAAAAAATTCTGGACAGCATGGGACTTTGAAAATTTTCGGCCAGCATGGGACTTAGAAAAAATTCTGGCCAGCATGGGACTTTGAAAATTTTCAGCCAGGCATCAGACTTAGAATAAATTCTGGCCAGCATGGGACTTTGAAAAAATTCTGGACAGCATGGGACTTTGAAATATTTCAGGCAGGCGTCAGACTTAGAAAAAATTCTGGCCAGCATGGGACTTTGAAAATATTCTGGCCAGCATGGGACTTTGAAAAAATTCTGGACAGCATGGGACTTTGAAAATCTTCGGCCAGGCGTCAGACTTAGAAAAAATTCTGGCCAGCATGGGACTTTGAAAATTTTCAGCCAGGCATCAGACTTAGAAAAAATTCTGGCCAGCATGGGACTTTGAAAAAATTCTGGACAGCATGGGACTTTGAAATATTTCAGGCAGGCGTCAGACTTAGAAAAAATTCTGGCCAGCATGGGACTTTGAAAATATTCTGGCCAGCATGGGACTTTGAAAAAATTCTGGACAGCATGGGACTTTGAAAATTTTCGGCCAGGCGTCAGACTTAGAAAAAATTCTGGCCAGCATGGGACTTTGAAAAAATTCTGGCCAGCATGGGACTTTGAAAAAATTCTGGACAGCATGGGACTTTGAAAATTTTCGGCCAGGCGTCAGACTTAGAAAAAATTCTGGCCAGCATGGGACTTTGAAAAAATTCTGGCCAGCATGGGACTTTGAAAAAATTCTGGACAGCATGGGACTTTGAAAATTTTCGGCCAGGCGTCAGACTTAGAAAAAATTCTGGCCAGCATGGGACTTAGAAAAAATTCTGGCCAGCATGGGACTTTGAAAATTTTCAGCCAGGCATCAGACTTAGAAAAAATTCTGGCCAGCATGGGACTTTGAAAAAATTCTGGACAGCATGGGACTTTGAAATATTTCAGGCAGGCGTCAGACTTAGAAAAAATTCTGGCCAGCATGGGACTTTGAAAATATTCTGGCCAGCATGGGACTTTGAAAAAATTCTGGACAGCATGGGACTTTGAAAATTTTCGGCCAGGCGTCAGACTTAGAAAAAATTCTGGCCAGCATGGGACTTTGAAAAAATTCTGGCCAGCATGGGACTTAGAAAAAATTCTGGCCAGCATGGGACTTTGAAAATTTTCAGCCAGGCATCAGACTTAGAAAAAATTCTGGCCAGCATGGGACTTTGAAAATATTCTGGCCAGCATGGGACTTTGAAAAAATTCTGGACAGCATGGGACTTTGAAAATTTTCGGCCAGGCGTCAGACTTAGAAAAAATTCTGGCCAGCATGGGACTTTGAAAAAATTCTGGCCAGCATGGGACTTTGAAAAAATTCTTGCCAGCATGGGACTTAGAAAAAATTCTGGCCTGCATGGGACTTTGAAAAAATTCTGGACAGCATGGGACTTTGTAAATTTTCAGCCAGGCATCAGACTTAGAAAAAATTCTGGCCAGCATGGGACTTTGAAAAAATTCTGGACAGCATGGGACTTTGAAAATTTTCAGCCAGGCATCAGACTTAGAAAAAATTCTGGCCAGCATGGGACTTAGAAAAAATTCTGGCCAGCATGGGACTTTGAAAATTTTCGGCCAGGCATCAGACTTAGAAAAAATTCTGGCCAGCATGGGACTTTGAAAATTTTCAGCCAGGCATCAGACTTAGAAAAAATTCTGGCCAGCATGGGACTTAGAAAAAATTCTGGCCAGCATGGGACTTTGAAAATTTTCGGCCAGGCGTCAGACTTAGAAAAAATTCTGGCCTGCATGGGACTTTTAAATATTTCAGGCAGGCGTCAGACTTAGAAAATATTCTGGCCAGCATGGGACTTTGAAAAAATTCTGGACAGCATGGGACTTTGAAAATTTTCGGCCAGGCGTCAGACTTAGAAAAAATTCTGGCCAGCATGGGACTTTGAAAATTTTCAGCCAGGCATCAGACTTAGAAAAAATTCTGGCCAGCATGGGACTTTGAAAAAATTCTGGCCAGCATGGGACTTAGAAAAAATTCTGGCCTGCATGGGACTTCTAAAATTTTCAGGCAGGCGTCAGACTTAGAAAAAATTCTGGCCAGCATGGGACTTTGAAATATTCAGCCAGGCGCCAGACTTAGAAAAAATTCTGGCCTGCATGGGACTTTGAAAATTTTCGGCCAGGCGTCAGACTTAGAAAAAATTCTGGCCAGCATGGGACTTTGAAAAAATTCTGGCCAGCATGGGACTTTGAAATATTTCAGGCAGGCGTCAGACTTAGAAAAAATTCTGGCCAGCATGGGACTTTGACAAAATTCTGGACAGCATGGGACTTTGAAAATTTTCGGCCAGGCATCAGACTTAGAAAAAATTCTGGCCAGCATGGGACTTTGAAAATTTTCAGCCAGGCATCAGACTTAGAAAAAATTCTGGCCTGCATGGGACTTAGAAAAAATTCTGGACAGCATGGGACTTTGAAATATTTCAGGCAGGCGTCAGACTTAGAAAAAATTCTGGCCAGCATGGGACTTCTAAAATTTTCAGCCAGGCGCCAGACTTAGAAAAAAATTCTGGCCAGCATGGGACTTTGAAAATTTTCGGCCAGGAGTCAGACTTAGAAAAAATTCTGGCCAGCATGGGACTTTGAAAAAATTCTGGCCAGCATGGGACTTTGAAAAAATTCTGGACAGCATGGGACTTTGAAAATTTTCGGCCAGGCGTCAGACTTAGAAAAAATTCTGGCCAGCATGGGACTTTGAAAAGATTCTGGCCAGCATGGGACTTTGAAAAAATTCTTGCCAGCATGGGACTTAGAAAAAATTCTGGCCTGCATGGGACTTAGAAAAAAATTCTGGACAGCATGGGACTTTGAAAATTTTTGGCCAAGCGTCAGACTTAGAAAAAATTCTGGCCAGCATGGGACTTTGAAAAAATTCTGGCCAGCATGGGACTTAGAAAAAATTCTGGACAGCATGGGACTTTGAAAATTTTCGGCCAGGCATCAGACTTAGAAAAAATTCTGGCCAGCATGGGACTTTGAAAATTTTCAGCCAGGCATCAGACTTAGAAAAAATTCTGGCCAGCATGGGACTTTGAAAAAATTCTGGACAGCATGGGACTTTGAAAATCTTCAGCCAGGCGCCAGACTTAGAAAAAATTCTGGCCAGCATGGGACTTTGAAAACTTTCGGCCAGGAGTCAGACTTAGAAAAAATTCTGGCCAGCATGGGACTTTGAAAAAATTCTGGCCTGCATGGGACTTTGAAATATTTCAGGCAGGCGTCAGACTTAGAAAAAATTCTGGCCAGCATGGGACTTTGAAAATTTTCGGCCAGGAGTCAGACTTAGAAAAAATTCTGGCCTGCATGGGACTTTGAAAATTTTCGGCCAGGCGTCAGACTTAGAAAAGATTCTGGCCAGCATGGGACTTTGAAAAAATTCTGGACAGCATGGGACTTTGTAAATTTTCAGCCAGGCGTCAGACTTAGAAAAAATTCTGGCCAGCATGGGACTTTGAAAATTTTTGGCCAAGCGTCAGACTTAGAAAAAATTCTGGCCAGCATGGGACTTTGAAAAAATTCTGGCCAGCATGGGACTTTGAAAAAATTCTGGCCAGCATGGGACTTAGAAAAAATTCTGGCCTGCATGGGACTTTGAAATATTTCAGGCAGGCGTCAGACTTAGAAAAAATTCTGGCCTGCATGGGACTTTGAAAATTTTCGGCCAGGCATCAGACTTAGAAAAAATTCTGGCCAGCATGGGACTTTGAAAAAATTCTGGACAGCATGGGACTTTGAAATATTTCAGGCAGGCGTCAGACTTAGAAAAAATTCTGGCCTGCATGGGACTTAGAAAAAAATTCTGGCCAGCATGGGACTTTGAAAAAATTCTGGACAGCATGGGACTTTGAAAATTTTCGGCCAGGAGTCAGACTTAGAAAAAATTCTGGCCTGCATGGGACTTTGAAAAAATTCTGGACAGCATGGGACTTTGAAAAATTTCGGCCAGGTGTCAGACTTAGAAAAAATTCTGGCCAGCATGGGACTTTGAAAAAATTCTGGACAGCATGGGACTTTGAAAATGTTTGGCCAAGCGTCAGACTTAGAAAAAATTCTGGCCAGCATGGGACTTTGAAAAAATTCTGGCCAGCATGGGACTTTGAAAAAATTCTGGCCAGCATGGGACTTAGAAAAAATTCTGGCCTGCATGGGACTTAGAAAAAATTCTGGACAGCATGGGACTTTGAAAATTTTCGGCCAGGCATCAGACTTAGAAAAAATTCTGGCCAGCATGGGACTTTGAAAAAATTCTGGACAGCATGGGACTTTGAAAATCTTCAGCCAGGCGCCAGACTTAGAAAAAATTCTGGCCAGCATGGGACTTTGAAAACTTTCGGCCAGGAGTCAGACTTAGAAAAAATTCTGGCCAGCATGGGACTTTGAAAAAATTCTGGCCTGCATGGGACTTTTAAATATTTCAGGCAGGCGTCAGACTTAGAAAATATTCTGGCCAGCATGGGACTTTGAAAAAATTCTGGACAGCATGGGACTTTGAAAATTTTCGGCCAGGCATCAGACTTAGAAAAAATTCTGGCCAGCATGGGACTTTGAAAAAATTCTGGACAGCATGGGACTTTGAAATATTTCAGGCAGGCGTCAGACTTAGAAAAAATTCTGGCCTGCATGGGACTTAGAAAAAAATTCTGGACAGCATGGGACTTTGAAAATCTTCAGCCAGGCGCCAGACTTAGAAAAAATTCTGGCCTGCATGGGACTTTGAAAATTTTCGGCCAGGCGTCAGACTTAGAAAAAATTCTGGCCAGCATGGGACTTTGAAAAAATTCTGGCCAGCATGGGACTTTGAAAATTTTCAGCCAGGCATCAGACTTAGAAAAAATTCTGGCCAGCATGGGACTTTGAAAAAATTCTGGCCAGCATGGGACTTTGAAAAAATTCTGGACAGCATGGGACTTTGAAAATTTTCGGCCAGGTGTCAGACTTAGAAAAAATTCTGGCCAGCATGGGACTTTGAAAAAATTCTGGACAGCATGGGACTTTGAAAATGTTTGGCCAAGCGTCAGACTTAGAAAAAATTCTGGCCAGCATGGGACTTTGAAAAAATTCTGGCCAGCATGGGACTTTGAAAAAATTCTGGCCAGCATGGGACTTAGAAAAAATTCTGGCCTGCATGGGACTTTTAAATATTTCAGGCAGGCGTCAGACTTAGAAAAAATTCTGGCCAGCATGGGACTTTGAAAAAATTCTGGCCAGCATGGGACTGTAAATTTTCAGCCAGGCATCAGACTTAGAAAAAATTCTGGCCAGCATGGGACTTTGAAAAAATTCTGGCCAGCATGGGACTTTGAAAATTTTCAGCCAGGCATCAGACTTAGAAAAAATTCTGGCCTGCATGGGACTTTGAAATATTTCAGGCAGGCGTCAGACTTAGAAAAAATTCTGGCCAGCATGGGACTTTGAAAATTTTCGGCCAGGAGTCAGACTTAGAAAAAATTCTGGCCTGCATGGGACTTTGAAAATTTTCGGCCAGGCGTCAGACTTAGAAAAAATTCTGGCCTGCATGGGACTTTGAAATATTTCAGGCAGGCGTCAGACTTAGAAAAAATTCTGGCCAGCATGGGACTGTAAATTTTCAGCCAGGCATCAGACTTTGAAAAAATTCTGGCCAGCATGGGACTTTGAAAAAATTCTGGACAGCATGGGACTTTGAAAATTTTCGGCCAGGCATCAGACTTTGACAAAATTCTGGCCAGCATGGGACTTTGAAAATTTTCAGCCAGGCATCAGACTTAGAAAAAATTCTGGCCAGCATGGGACTTTGAAAACTTTCGGCCAGGAGTCAGACTTAGAAAAAATTCTGGCCAGCATGGGACTTTGAAAAAATTCTGGCCTGCATGGGACTTTTAAATATTTCAGGCAGGCGTCAGACTTAGAAAATATTCTGGCCAGCATGGGACTTTGAAAAAATTCTGGACAGCATGGGACTTTGAAAATTTTCGGCCAGGCATCAGACTTAGAAAAAATTCTGGCCAGCATGGGACTTTGAAAAAATTCTGGACAGCATGGGACTTTGAAATATTTCAGGCAGGCGTCAGACTTAGAAAAAATTCTGGCCTGCATGGGACTTAGAAAAAAATTCTGGACAGCATGGGACTTTGAAAATCTTCAGCCAGGCGCCAGACTTAGAAAAAATTCTGGCCTGCATGGGACTTTGAAAATTTTCGGCCAGGCGTCAGACTTAGAAAAAATTCTGGCCAGCATGGGACTTTGAAAAAATTCTGGCCAGCATGGGACTTTGAAAATTTTCAGCCAGGCATCAGACTTAGAAAAAATTCTGGCCAGCATGGGACTTTGAAAAAATTCTGGCCAGCATGGGACTTTGAAAAAATTCTGGACAGCATGGGACTTTGAAAATTTTCGGCCAGGTGTCAGACTTAGAAAAAATTCTGGCCAGCATGGGACTTTGAAAAAATTCTGGACAGCATGGGACTTTGAAAATGTTTGGCCAAGCGTCAGACTTAGAAAAAATTCTGGCCAGCATGGGACTTTGAAAAAATTCTGGCCAGCATGGGACTTTGAAAAAATTCTGGCCAGCATGGGACTTAGAAAAAATTCTGGCCTGCATGGGACTTTTAAATATTTCAGGCAGGCGTCAGACTTAGAAAAAATTCTGGCCAGCATGGGACTTTGAAAAAATTCTGGCCAGCATGGGACTGTAAATTTTCAGCCAGGCATCAGACTTAGAAAAAATTCTGGCCAGCATGGGACTTTGAAAAAATTCTGGCCAGCATGGGACTTTGAAAATTTTCAGCCAGGCATCAGACTTAGAAAAAATTCTGGCCTGCATGGGACTTTGAAATATTTCAGGCAGGCGTCAGACTTAGAAAAAATTCTGGCCAGCATGGGACTTTGAAAATTTTCGGCCAGGAGTCAGACTTAGAAAAAATTCTGGCCTGCATGGGACTTTGAAAATTTTCAGCCAGGCATCAGACTTAGAAAAAATTCTGGCCAGCATGGGACTTTGAAAATTTTCAGCCAGGCATCAGACTTAGAAAAAATTCTGGCCAGCATGGGACTTTGAAAAAATTCTGGCCAGCATGGGACTTTGAAAAAATTCTGGCCAGCATGGGACTTTGAAAAAATTCTGGACAGCATGGGACTTTGAAAATTTTTGGCCAAGCGTCAGACTTAGAAAAAATTCTGGCCAGCATGGGACTTTGAAAAAATTCTGGCCAGCATGGGACTTAGAAAAAATTCTGGCCTGCATGGGACTTTTAAATATTTCAGGCAGGCGTCAGACTTAGAAAAAATTCTGGCCAGCATGGGACTTTGAAAATTTTCGGCCAGGAGTCAGACTTAGAAAAAATTCTGGCCTGCATGGGACTTTGAAAATTTTCGGCCAGGCGTCAGACTTAGAAAAAATTCTGGCCTGCATGGGACTTTGAAATATTTCAGGCAGGCGTCAGACTTAGAAAAAATTCTGGCCAGCATGGGACTGTAAATTTTCAGCCAGGCATCAGACTTTGAAAAAATTCTGGCCAGCATGGGACTTTGAAAAAATTCTGGACAGCATGGGACTTTGAAAATTTTCGGCCAGGCATCAGACTTTGACAAAATTCTGGCCAGCATGGGACTTTGAAAATTTTCAGCCAGGCATCAGACTTAGAAAAAATTCTGGCCAGCATGGGACTTTGAAAAAATTCTGGCCAGCATGGGACTTAGAAAAAATTCTGGCCAGCATGGGACTTTGAAAAAATTCTGGACAGCATGGGACTTTGAAAATTTTCGGCCAGGTGTCAGACTTAGAAAAAATTCTGGACAGCATGGGACTTAGAAAATTTTTGGCCAAGCGTCAGACTTAGAAAAAATTCTGGCCAGCATGGGACTTTGAAAAAATTCTGGCCAGCATGGGACTTTGAAAAAATTCTGGCCAGCATTGGACTTAGAAAAAATTCTGGCCTGCATGGGACTTTTAAATATTTCAGGCAGGCGTCAGACTTAGAAAATATTCTGGCCAGCATGGGACTTTGAAAAAATTCTGGACAGCATGGGACTTTGAAAATTTTCAGCCAGGCATCAGACTTAGAAAAAATTCTGGCCAGCATGGGACTTTGAAAAAATTCTGGACAGCATGGGACTTTGAAAATTTTTGGCCAAGCGTCAGACTTAGAAAAAATTCTGGCCAGCATGGGACTTTGAAATAATTCTGGCCAGCATGGGACTTAGAAAAAATTCTGGACAGCATGGGACTTTGAAAATTTTCGGCCAGGCATCAGACTTAGAAAAAATTCTGGCCAGCATGGGACTTTGAAAAAATTCTGGCCAGCATGGGACTGTAAATTTTCAGCCAGGCATCAGACTTTGAAAAAATTCTGGACAGCATGGGACTTTGAAAATTTTCGGCCAGGCATCAGACTTAGAAAAAATTCTGGCCAGCATGGGACTTTGAAAAAATTCTGGACAGCATGGGACTTTGAAAATTTTTGGCCAAGCGTCAGACTTAGAAAAAATTCTGGCCAGCATGGGACTTTGAAAAAATTCTGGCCAGCATGGGACTTTGAAAAAATTCTGGCCAGCATGGGACTTAGAAAAAATTCTGGCCTGCATGGGACTTTGAAAAAATTCTGGACAGCATGGGACTTTGAAAATTTTCGGCCAGGCGTCAGACTTAGAAAAAATTCTGGCCAGCATGGGACTTTGAAAATTTTCAGCCAGGCATCAGACTTAGAAAAAATTCTGGCCAGCATGGGACTTTGAAAAAATTCTGGCCAGCATGGGACTTTGAAAAAATTCTGGCCAGCATGGGACTTTGAAAATTTTCGGCCAGGAGTCAGACTTAGAAAAAATTCGGGCCAGCATGGGACTTTGAAAAAATTCTGGCCAGCATGGGACTTAGAAAAAATTCTGGCCTGCATGGGACTTTTAAATATTTCAGGCAGGCGTCAGACTTAGAAAATATTCTGGCCAGCATGGGACTTTGAAAAAATTCTGGCCAGCATGGGACTTTGAAAATTGTCGGCCAGGCGTCAGACTTAGAAAAAATTCTGGCCAGCATGGGACTTTGAACAAATTCTGGCCTGCATGGGACTTTGAAATATTTCAGGCAGGCGTCAGACTTAGAAAATATTCTGGCCAGCATGGGACTTTGAAAAAATTCTGGACAGCATGGGACTTTGAAAATTTTCAGCCAGGCATCAGACTTAGAAAAAATTCTGGCCAGCATGGGACTTTGAAAAAATTCTGGACAGCATGGGACTTTGAAAATTTTTGGCCAAGCGTCAGACTTAGAAAAAATTCTGGCCAGCATGGGACTTTGAAAAAATTCTGGCCAGCATGGGACTTAGAAAAAATTCTGGACAGCATGGGACTTTGAAAATTTTCGGCCAGGAGTCAGACTTAGAAAAAATTCTGGCCTGCATGGGACTTTGAAAATTTTCGGCCAGGCGTCAGACTTAGAAAAAATTCTGGCCTGCATGGGACTTTGAAAATTTTCGGCCAGGCGTCAGACTTAGAAAAAATTCTGGCCAGCATGGGACTTTGAAAATTTTCGGCCAGGCGTCGACTTAGAAAAAATTCTGGCCAGCATGGGACTTTGAAAATTTTCTGGACAGCATGGGACTTTGAAAAAATTCTGGCCAGCATGGGACTTAGAAAAAATTCTGGCCTGCATGGGACTTTTAAATATTTCAGGCAGGCGTCAGACTTAGAAAATATTCTGGCCAGCATGGGACTTTGAAAAAATTCTGGACAGCATGGGACTTTGAAAATTTTCGGTCAGGCGTCAGACTTAGAAAAAATTCTGGCCAGCATGGGACTTTGAAAATTTTCGGCCAGGCGTCAGACTTAGAAAAAATTCTGGCCAGCATGGGACTTAGAAAAAATTCTGGCCTGCATGGGACTTTGAAATATTTCAGGCAGGCGTCGACTTAGAAAAAATTCTGGACAGCATGGGACTTTGAAAATTTTTGGCCAGGCGTCAGACTTAGAAAAAATTCGGGCCAGCATGGGACTTTGAAAAAATTCTGGCCAGCATGGGACTTAGAAAAAATTCTGGCCTGCATGGGACTTTTAAATATTTCAGGCAGGCGTCAGACTTAGAAAATATTCTGGCCAGCATGGGACTTTGAAAAAATTCTGGACAGCATGGGACTTTGAAAATTTTCGGCCAGGCGTCAGACTTAGAAAAGATTCTGGCCAGCATGGGACTTTGAAAATTTTCGGCCAGGCGTCAGACTTAGAAAATATTCTGGCCAGCATGGGACTTTGAAAAAATTCTGGACAGCATGGGACTTTGAAAATTTTCGGCCAGGCGTCAGACTTAGAAAAAATTCTGGCCTGCATGGGACTTTGAAAAAATTCTGGACAGCATGGGACTTTGAAAATTTTCGGCCAGGTGTCAGACTTAGAAAAAATTCTGGACAGCATGGGACTTTGAAAATTTTTGGCCAAGCGTCAGACTTAGAAAAAATTCTGGCCAGCATGGGACTTTGAAAAAATTCTGGACAGCATGGGACTTTGAAATATTTCAGGCAGGCGTCGACTTAGAAAAAATTCTGGCCAGCATGGGACTTTGAAAATATTCTGGCCAGCATGGGACTTTGAAAAAATTCTGGACAGCATGGGACTTTGAAAATTTTCGGCCAGGCGTCAGACTTAGAAAAAATTCTGGACAGCATGGGACTTTGAAAATTTTCGGCCAGGCGTCAGACTTAGAAAAAATTCTGGCCTGCATGGGACTTTTAAATATTTCAGGCAGGCGTCAGACTTAGAAAAAATTCTGGACAGCATGGGACTTTGAAAATTTTCGGCCAGGCGTCAGACTTAGAAAAAATTCTGGACAGCATGGGACTTTGAAAATTTTCGGCCAGGCGTCAGACTTAGAAAAAATTCTGGCCAGCATGGGACTTTGAACAAATTCTGGCCTGCATGGGACTTTGAAATATTTCAGGCAGGCGTCAGACTTAGAAAAAATTCTGGCCAGCATGGGACTTTGAAAATTTTCGGCCAGGAGTCAGACTTAGAAAAAATTCTGGCCTGCATGGGACTTTGAAAAAATTCTGGCCTGCATGGGACTTTGAAATATTTCAGGCAGGCGTCAGACTTAGAAAAAATTCTGGCCAGCATGGGACTTTGAAAAAATTCTGGACAGCATGGGACTTTGAAAATTTTCGGCCAGGCGTCAGACTTAGAAAAAATTCTGGCCTGCATGGGACTTTGAAAAAATTCTGGCCTGCATGGGACTTTGAAATATTTCAGGCAGGCGTCAGACTTAGAAAATATTCTGGCCAGCATGGGACTTTGAAAAAATTCTGGACAGCATGGGACTTTGAAAATTTTCGGCCAGGCGTCAGACTTAGAAAAAATTCTGGCCAGCATGGGACTTTGAAAAAATTCTGGACAGCATGGGACTTTGAAAATTTTCGGCCAGGTGTCAGACTTAGAAAAAATTCTGGACAGCATGGGACTTTGAAAATTTTTGGCCAAGCGTCAGACTTAGAAAAAATTCTGGCCAGCATGGGACTTTGAAAAAATTCTGGACAGCATGGGACTTTGAAATATTTCAGGCAGGCGTCGACTTAGAAAAAATTCTGGCCAGCATGGGACTTTGAAAATATTCTGGCCAGCATGGGACTTTGAAAAAATTCTGGACAGCATGGGACTTTGAAAATTTTCGGCCAGGCGTCAGACTTAGAAAAAATTCTGGACAGCATGGGACTTTGAAAATTTTCGGCCAGGCGTCAGACTTAGAAAAAATTCTGGCCTGCATGGGACTTTTAAATATTTCAGGCAGGCGTCAGACTTAGAAAAAATTCTGGACAGCATGGGACTTTGAAAATTTTCGGCCAGGCGTCAGACTTAGAAAAAATTCTGGACAGCATGGGACTTTGAAAATTTTCGGCCAGGCGTCAGACTTAGAAAAAATTCTGGCCAGCATGGGACTTTGAACAAATTCTGGCCTGCATGGGACTTTGAAATATTTCAGGCAGGCGTCAGACTTAGAAAAAATTCTGGCCAGCATGGGACTTTGAAAATTTTCGGCCAGGAGTCAGACTTAGAAAAAATTCTGGCCTGCATGGGACTTTGAAAAAATTCTGGCCTGCATGGGACTTTGAAATATTTCAGGCAGGCGTCAGACTTAGAAAAAATTCTGGCCAGCATGGGACTTTGAAAATTTTCGGCCAGGAGTCAGACTTAGAAAAAATTCTGGCCTGCATGGGACTTTGAAAATTTTCGGCCAGGCGTCAGACTTAGAAAAAATTCTGGCCTGCATGGGACTTTGAAAATTTTCGGCCAGGCGTCAGACTTAGAAAAGATTCTGGCCAGCATGGGACTTTGAAAAAATTCTGGACAGCATGGGACTTTGTAAATTTTCAGCCAGGCGTCAGACTTAGAAAAGATTCTGGCCAGCATGGGACTTTGAAAATTTTCGGCAAGGCGTCAGACTTAGAAAAAATTCTGGCCTGCATGGGACTTTGAAAATTTTCGGCCAGGCGTCAGACTTAGAAAAAATTCTGGCCAGCATGGGACTTTGAAAAAATTCTGGACAGCATGGGACTTTGAAATATTTCAGGCAGGCGTCAGACTTAGAAAAAATTCTGGCCAGCATGGGACTTTGAAAATTTTTGGCCAAGCGTCAGACTTAGAAAAAATTCTGGCCAGCATGGGACTTTGAAAAAATTCTGGCCAGCATGGGACTTTGAAAAAATTCTGGCCAGCATGGGACTTAGAAAAAATTCTGGCCTGCATGGGACTTTTAAATATTTCAGGCAGGCGTCAGACTTAGAAAAAATTCTGGCCAGCATGGGACTTAGAAAAAATTCTGGCCAGCATGGGACTTTGAAAATTTTCAGCCAGGCATCAGACTTAGAAAAAATTCTGGCCAGCATGGGACTTTGAAAATTTTCGGCCAGGAGTCAGACTTAGAAAAAATTCTGGCCTGCATGGGACTTTGAAAATTTTCGGCCAGGCATCAGACTTTGAAAAAATTCTGGCCAGCATGGGACTTTGAAAATTTTCAGCCAGGAGTCAGACTTAAAAAAAATTCTGGCCTGCATGGGACTTTGAAAATTTTTGGCCAAGCGTCAGACTTAGAAAAAATTCTGGACAGCATGGGACTTTGAAAATTTTCGGCCAGGCGTCAGACTTAGAAAAAATTCTGGCCAGCATGGGACTTTGAAAAAATTCTGGACAGCATGGGACTTTGAAAATTTTCGGCCAGGTGTCAGACTTAGAAAAAATTCTGGACAGCATGGGACTTTGAAAAAATTCTGGCCTGCATGGGTCTTTTAAATATTTCAGGCAGGCGTCAGACTTAGAAAATATTCTGGCCAGCATGGGACTTTGAAAAAATTCTGGACAGCATGGGACTTTGAAAATTTTCAGCCAGGCATCAGACTTAGAAAAAATTCTGGACAGCATGGGACTTTGAAAATTTTTGGCCAAGCGTCAGACTTAGAAAAAATTCTGGCCAGCATGGGACTTTGAAAAAATTCTGGCCAGCATGGGACTTAGAAAAAATTCTGGACAGCATGGGACTTTGAAAATTTCCGGCCAGGAGTCAGACTTAGAAAAAATTCTGGCCTGCATGGGACTTTGAAAATTTTCGGCCAGGCGTCAGACTTAGAAAAAATTCTGGCCTGCATGGGACTTTGAAAATTTTCGGCCAGGCGTCAGACTTAGAAAAGATTCTGGCCAGCATGGGACTTTGAAAATTTTCGGCCAGGCGTCGACTTAGAAAAAATTCTGGCCAGCATGGGACTTTTAAAATTTTCTGGACAGCATGGGACTTTGAAATATTTCAGGCAGGCGTCAGACTTAGAAAAAATTCTGGCCAGCATGGGACTTTGAAAATTTTTGGCCAAGCGTCAGACTTAGAAAAAATTCTGGCCAGCATCGGACTTTGAAAAAATTCTGGCCAGCATGGGACTTAGAAAAAATTCTGGCCTGCATGGGACTTTTAAATATTTCAGGCAGGCGTCAGACTTAGAAAATATTCTGGCCAGCATGGGACTTTGAAAAAATTCTGGACAGCATGGGACTTTGAAAATTTTCGGTCAGGCGTCAGACTTAGAAAAAATTCTGGCCAGCATGGGACTTTGAAAATTTTCGGTCAGGCGTCAGACTTAGGAAAAATTCTGGCCAGCATGGGACTTTGAAAAAATTCTGGCCTGCATGGGACTTTGAAATATTTCAGGCAGGCGTCGACTTAGAAAAATTCTGGCCAGCATGGGACTTTGAAAATTGTCGGCCAGGCGTCAGACTTAGAAAAAATTCTGGCCAGCATGGGACTTTGAAAAAATTCTGGCCTGCATGGGACTTTGAAATATTTCAGGCAGGCGTCGACTTAGAAAAATTCGGGCCAGCATGGGACTTAGAAAAAATTCTGGACAGCATGGGACTTTGAAAATTTTTGGCCAGGCGTCAGACTTAGAAAAAATTCGGGCCAGCATGGGACTTTGAAAAAATTCTGGCCAGCATGGGACTTAGAAAAAATTCTGGCCTGCATGGGACTTTTAAATATTTCAGGCAGGCGTCAGACTTAGAAAATATTCTGGCCAGCATGGGACTTTGAAAAAATTCTGGACAGCATGGGACTTTGAAAATTTTCGGCCAGGCGTCAGACTTAGAAAAGATTCTGGCCTGCATGGGACTTTGAAATATTTCAGGCAGGCGTCGACTTAGAAAAATTCGGGCCAGCATGGGACTTAGAAAAAATTCTGGACAGCATGGGACTTTGAAAATTTTTGGCCAGGCGTCAGACTTAGAAAAAATTCGGGCCAGCATGGGACTTTGAAAAAATTCTGGCCAGCATGGGACTTAGAAAAAATTCTGGCCTGCATGGGACTTTTAAATATTTCAGGCAGGCGTCAGACTTAGAAAATATTCTGGCCAGCATGGGACTTTGAAAAAATTCTGGACAGCATGGGACTTTGAAAATTTTCGGCCAGGCGTCAGACTTAGAAAAGATTCTGGCCAGCATGGGACTTTGAAAATTTTCGGCCAGGCGTCAGACTTAGAAAATATTCTGGCCAGCATGGGACTTTGAAAAAATTCTGGACAGCATGGGACTTTGAAAATTTTCGGCCAGGAGTCAGACTTAGAAAAAATTCTGGCCTGCATGGGACTTTGAAAATTTTCGGCCAGGCGTCAGACTTAGAAAAAATTCTGGCCTGCATGGGACTTTGAAAATTTTCGGCCAGGCGTCAGACTTAGAAAAGATTCTGGCCAGCATGGGACTTTGAAAATTTTCGGCCAGGCGTCGACTTAGAAAAAATTCTGGCCAGCATGGGACTTTGAAAATTTTCTGGACAGCATGGGACTTTGAAATATTTCAGGCAGGCGTCAGACTTAGAAAAAATTCTGGCCAGCATGGGACTTTGAAAAAATTCTGGCCAGCATGGGACTTTGAAAAAATTCTGGCCAGCATGGGACTTAGAAAAAATTCTGGCCTGCATGGGACTTTTAAATATTTCAGGCAGGCGTCAGACTTAGAAAATATTCTGGCCAGCATGGGACTTTGAAAATTTTCGGCCAGGCGTCAGACTTAGAAAAGATTCTGGCCAGCATGGGACTTTGAAAAAATTCTGGACAGCATGGGACTTTGTAAATTTTCAGCCAGGCATCAGACTTAGAAAAAAATCTGGCCAGCATGGGACTTTGAAAATTTTCGGCCAGGCGTCAGACTTAGAAAAAATTCTGGCCTGCATGGGACTTTGAAAATTTTCGGCCAGGCGTCAGACTTAGAAAAAATTCTGGCCAGCATGGGACTTTGAAAAAATTCTGGACAGCATGGGACTTTGAAATATTTCAGGCAGGCGTCAGACTTAGAAAAAATTCTGGCCAGCATGGGACTTTGAAAATATTCTGGCCAGCATGGGACTTTGAAAAAATTCTGGACAGCATGGGACTTTGAAAATTTTCGGCCAGGCGTCAGACTTAGAAAAAATTCTGGCCAGCATGGGACTTTGAAAAAATTCTGGACAGCATGGGACTTTGAAAATTTTCGGCCAGGTGTCAGACTTAGAAAAAATTCTGGACAGCATGGGACTTTGAAAATTTTTGGCCAAGCGTCAGACTTAGAAAAAATTCTGGCCAGCATGGGACTTTGAAAAAATTCTGGACAGCATGGGACTTTGAAATATTTCAGGCAGGCGTCGACTTAGAAAAAATTCTGGCCAGCATGGGACTTTGAAAATTTTCGGCCAGGTGTCAGACTTAGAAAAAATTCTGGACAGCATGGGACTTTGAAAATTTTCGGCCAGGCGTCAGACTTAGAAAAAATTCTGGCCTGCATGGGACTTTTAAATATTTCAGGCAGGCGTCAGACTTAGAAAAAATTCTGGACAGCATGGGACTTTGAAAATTTTCGGCCAGGCGTCAGACTTAGAAAAAATTCTGGACAGCATGGGACTTTGAAAATTTTCGGCCAGGCGTCAGACTTAGAAAAAATTCTGGCCAGCATGGGACTTTGAACAAATTCTGGCCTGCATGGGACTTTGAAATATTTCAGGCAGGCGTCAGACTTAGAAAAAATTCTGGCCAGCATGGGACTTTGAAAATTTTCGGCCAGGAGTCAGACTTAGAAAAAATTCTGGCCTGCATGGGACTTTGAAAATTTTCGGCCAGGCGTCAGACTTAGAAAAAATTCTGGCCTGCATGGGACTTTGAAAATTTTCGGCCAGGCGTCAGACTTAGAAAAGATTCTGGCCAGCATGGGACTTTGAAAAAATTCTGGACAGCATGGGACTTTGAAAATTTTTGGCCAAGCGTCAGACTTAGAAAAAATTCTGGCCAGCATGGGACTTTGAAAAAATTCTGGCCAGCATGGGACTTTGAAAAAATTCTGGCCAGCATGGGACTTAGAAAAAATTCTGGCCTGCATGGGACTTTTAAATATTTCAGGCAGGCGTCAGACTTAGAAAAAATTCTGGCCAGCATGGGACTTAGAAAAAATTCTGGCATGCATGGGACTTTGAAAATTTTCGGCCAGGCATCAGACTTAGAAAAAATTCTGGCCTGCATGGGACTTTGAAAATTTTCGGCCAGGCGTCAGACTTAGAAAAATTCTGGCCTGCATGGGACTTTGAAATATTTCAGGCAGGCATCAGACTTTGAAAAAATTCTGGCCAGCATGGGACTTTGAAAAAATTCTGGACAGCATGGGACTTTGAAAATTTTCGGCCAGGTGTCAGACTTAGAAAAAATTCTGGACAGCATGGGACTTTGAAAATTTTTGGCCAAGCGTCAGACTTAGAAAAAATTCTGGCCAGCATGGGACTTTGAAAAAATTCTGGACAGCATGGGACTTTGAAATATTTCAGGCAGGCGTCGACTTAGAAAAAATTCTGGCCAGCATGGGACTTTGAAAAAATTCTGGACAGCATGGGACTTTGAAAATTTTCGGCCAGGCGTCAGACTTAGAAAAAATTCTGGCCTGCATGGGACTTTGAAAATTTTCGGCCAGGCGTCAGACTTAGAAAAAATTCTGGCCAGCATGGGACTTTGAAAAAATTCTGGCCTGCATGGGACTTTGAAATATTTCAGGCAGGCGTCAGACTTAGAAAAAATTCTGGCCAGCATGGGACTTTGAAAATTTTCGGCCAGGAGTCAGACTTAGAAAAAATTCTGGCCTGCATGGGACTTTGAAAATTTTCGGCCAGGCGTCAGACTTAGAAAAAATTCTGGCCTGCATGGGACTTTGAAAATTTTCGGCCAGGCGTCAGACTTAGAAAAGATTCTGGCCAGCATGGGACTTTGAAAAAATTCTGGACAGCATGGGACTTTGTAAATTTTCAGCCAGGCGTCAGACTTAGAAAAAATTCTGGCCAGCATGGGACTTTGAAAATTTTCGGCAAGGCGTCAGACTTAGAAAAAATTCTGGCCTGCATGGGACTTTGAAAATTTTCGGCCAGGCGTCAGACTTAGAAAAAATTCTGGCCAGCATGGGACTTTGAAAAAATTCTGGACAGCATGGGACTTTGAAATATTTCAGGCAGGCGTCAGACTTAGAAAAAATTCTGGCCAGCATGGGACTTTGAAAATTTTTGGCCAAGCGTCAGACTTAGAAAAAATTCTGGCCAGCATGGGACTTTGAAAAAATTCTGGCCAGCATGGGACTTTGAAAAAATTCTGGCCAGCATGGGACTTAGAAAAAATTCTGGCCTGCATGGGACTTTTAAATATTTCAGGCAGGCGTCACACTTAGAAAAAATTCTGGCCAGCATGGGACTTAGAAAAAATTCTGGCATGCATGGGACTTTGAAAATTTTCGGCCAGGCATCAGACTTAGAAAAAATTCTGGCCAGCATGGGACTTTGAAAATTTTCAGCCAGGCATCAGACTTAGAAAAAATTCTGGCCAGCATGGGACTTTGAAAATTTTCGGCCAGGAGTCAGACTTAGAAAAAATTCTGGCCTGCATGGGACTTTGAAAATTTTCGGCCAGGCGTCAGACTTAGAAAAATTCTGGCCTGCATGGGACTTTGAAATATTTCAGGCAGGCATCAGACTTTGAAAAAATTCTGGCCAGCATGGGACTTTGAAAAAATTCTGGCCAGCATGGGACTTTGAAAATTTTCAGCCAGGCATCAGACTTAGAAAAAATTCTGGACAGCATGGGACTTAGAAAAAATTCTGGACAGCATGGGACTTTGAAAATTTTTGGCCAAGCGTCAGACTTAGAAAAAATTCTGGCCAGCATGGGACTTTGAAAAAATTCTGGCCAGCATGGGACTTTGAAAAAATTCTGGCCAGCATGGGACTTAGAAAAAATTCTGGCCTGCATGGGACTTTTAAATATTTCAGGCAGGCGTCAGACTTAGAAAATATTCTGGCCAGCATGGGACTTTGAAAAAATTCTGGACAGCATGGGACTTTGAAAATTTTCAGCCAGGCGTCAGACTTATAAAAAATTCTGGCCAGCATGGGACTTTGAAATATTTCAGGTAGGCGTCAGACTTTGAAAAAATTCTGGCCAGCATGGGACTTTGAAATATTTCAGGTAGGCGTCAGACTGAAAATTTTCGGCCAGGCATCAGACTTTGAAAAAATTCTGGCCAGCATGGGACTTTGAAAGTTTTCGGCCAAGCGTCAGACTTAGAAAAAATTCTGGCCAGCATGGGACTTAGAAAAAATTCTGGCTAGCATGGGACTTTGAAAATTTTCAGCCAGGGGTCGGACTTAGAAAAAATTCTGGCCAGCATGGGACTTTGAAAATTTTCGGCCAGGCATCAGACTTAGAAAAAATTCTGGCCAGCATGGGACTTTGAAATATTTCAGGTAGGCGTCAGACTTAGAAAAAATTCTGGCCAGCATGGGACTTTGAAAATTTTCGGCCAGGCGTCAGACTTTGAAAAAATTCTGGCCAGCATGGGACTTAGAAAGAATTCTGGATAGCATGGGACTTTGAAATATTTCAGGCAGGCGTCAGACTTAGAAAAAATTCTGGCCAGCATGGGACTTTGAAAATTTTCAGCCAGGCGTCGACTTTGAAAAAATTCTGGCCAGCATGGGACTTTGAAAAAATTCTGGCCAGCATGGGACTTTGAAAATTTTCAGCCAGGCATCAGACTTAGAAAAAATTCTGGCCAGCATGGGACTTTGAAAAAATTCTGGACAGCATGGGACTTTGAAAATTTTTGGCCAAGCGTCAGACTTAGAAAAAATTCTGGCCAGCATGGGACTTTGAAAAAATTCTGGCCAGCATGGGACTTAGAAAAAATTCTGGACAGCATGGGACTTTGAAAATTTTTGGCCAGGCGTCAGACTTAGAAAAAATTCGGGCCAGCATGGGACTTTGAAAAAATTCTGGCCAGCATGGGACTTAGAAAAAATTCTGGCCTGCATGGGACTTTTAAATATTTCAGGCAGGCGTCAGACTTAGAAAATATTCTGGGCAGCATGGGACTTTGAAAAAATTCTGGACAGCATGGGACTTTGAAAATTTTCGGCCAGGCGTCAGACTTAGAAAAAATTCTGGCCTGCATGGGACTTTGAAAATTTTCAGCCAGGCGTCAGACTTAGAAAAGATTCTGGCCAGCATGGGACTTTGAAAAAATTCTGGACAGCATGGGACTTTGTAAATTTTCAGCCAGGCATCAGACTTAGAAAAAATTCTGGCCAGCATGGGACTTTGAAAATTTTCGGCCAGGCGTCAGACTTAGAAAAAATTCTGGCCAGCATGGGACTTTGAAAAAATTCTGGCCAGCATGGGACTTTGAAAAAATTCTTGCCAGCATGGGACTTAGAAAAAATTCTGGCCTGCATGGGACTTTTAAATATTTCAGGCAGGCGTCAGACTTAGAAAATATTCTGGCCAGCATGGGACTTTGAAAAAATTCTGGACAGCATGGGACTTTGAAAATTTTCGGCCAGGCGTCAGACTTAGAAAAAAATCTGGCCTGCATGGGACTTTGAAAATTTTCGGCCAGGCGTCAGACTTAGAAAAAATTCTGGCCAGCATGGGACTTTGAAAAAATTCTGGACAGCATGGGACTTTGAAATATTTCAGGCAGGCGTCAGACTTAGAAAAAATTCTGGCCAGCATGGGACTTTGAAAAAATTCTGGCCAGCATGGGACTTTGAAAAAATTCTGGCCAGCATGGGACTTAGAAAAAATTCTGGCCTGCATGGGACTTTTAAATATTTCAGGCAGGCGTCAGACTTAGAAAAAATTCTGGCCAGCATGGGACTTTGAAAAAATTCTGGCCTGCATGGGACTTTGAAATATTTCAGGCAGGCGTCAGACTTAGAAAAAATTCTGGCCAGCATGGGACTTTGAAAAAATTCTGGCCAGCATGGGACTTTGAAAAAATTCTTGCCAGCATGGGACTTAGAAAAAATTCTGGCCTGCATGGGACTTTTAAATATTTCAGGCAGGCGTCAGACTTAGAAAATATTCTGGCCAGCATGGGACTTTGAAAATTTTCAGCCAGGGGTCGGACTTAGAAAAAATTCTGGCCAGCATGGGACTTAGAAAAAATTCTGGCTAGCATGGGACTTTGAAATATTTCAGGTAGGCGTCAGACTTAGAAAAAATTCTGGCCAGCATGGGACTTTGAAATATTTCAGGTAGGCGTCAGACTTAGAAAAAATTCTGGCCAGGCATCAGACTTTGAAAAAATTCTGGCCAGCATGGGACTTTGAAAATTTTCGGCCAGGCGTCAGACTTAGAAAAAATTCTGGCCAGCATGGGACTTTGAAAATTTTCGGCCAGGCGTCAGACTTTGAAAAAATTCTGGCTAGCATGGGACTTTGAAAATTTTCCGCCAGGCATCAGACTTAGAAAATAATTCTGGCCAGCATGGGACTTTGAAAATTTTCAGCCAGGCATCAGACTTAAAAAAATTCTGGCCAGCATGGGACTTTGAAAATTTTCAGCCAGGGGTCGGACTTAGAAAAAATTCTGGCCAGCATGGGACTTTGAAATATTTCAGGCAGGTGTTAGACTTTGAAAATTTTCGGCCAGGCGTCAGACTTAGAAAAAATTCTGGCCAGCATGGGACTTTGAAAATTTTCAGCCAGGGGTCGGACTTAGAAAAAATTCTGGCCAGCATGGGACTTTGAAATATTTCAGGTAGGCGTCAGACTTTGAAAATTTTCGGCCAGGCGTCAGACTTCTGGCCAGCATGGGACTTAGAAAAAATTCTGGCTAGCATGGGACTTTGAAAATTTTCAGCCAGGGGTCAGACTTAGAAAAAATTCTGGCCAGCATGGGACTTTGAAAAAATTCTGGCTAGCATGGGACTTTGAAATATTTCAGGTAGGCGTCAGACTTAGAAAAAATTCTGGCCAGCATGGGACTTAGAAAATATTCTGGCCAGCATGGGACTTTGAAAATTTTCGGCCAGGCGTCAGACTTAGAAAAGATTCTGGCCAGCATGGGACTTTGAAAAAATTCTGGACAGCATGGGACTTTGTAAATTTTCAGCCAGGCATCAGACTTAGAAAAAAATCTGGCCAGCATGGGACTTTGAAAATTTTCGGCCAGGCGTCAGACTTAGAAAAAATTCTGGCCTGCATGGGACTTTGAAAATTTTCGGCCAGGCGTCAGACTTAGAAAAGATTCTGGCCAGCATGGGACTTTGAAAAAATTCTGGACAGCATGGGACTTTGTAAATTTTCAGCCAGGCGTCAGACTTAGAAAAAATTCTGGCCAGCATGGGACTTTGAAAATTTTCGGCAAGGCGTCAGACTTAGAAAAAATTCTGGCCTGCATGGGACTTTGAAAATTTTCGGCCAGGCGTCAGACTTAGAAAAAATTCTGGCCAGCATGGGACTTTGAAAAAATTCTGGACAGCATGGGACTTTGAAATATTTCAGGCAGGCGTCAGACTTAGAAAAAATTCTGGCCAGCATGGGACTTTGAAAATTTTTGGCCAAGCGTCAGACTTAGAAAAAATTCTGGCCAGCATGGGACTTTGAAAAAATTCTGGCCAGCATGGGACTTTGAAAAAATTCTGGCCAGCATGGGACTTAGAAAAAATTCTGGCCTGCATGGGACTTTTAAATATTTCAGGCAGGCGTCAGACAGAAAAAATTCTGGCCAGCATGGGACTTTGAAAATTTTCAGCCAGGCATCAGACTTAGAAAAAATTCTGGCCAGCATGGGACTTTGAAAATTTTCGGCCAGGAGTCAGACTTAGAAAAAATTCTGGCCAGCATGGGACTTTGAAAAAATTCTGGCTAGCATGGGACTTTGAAATATTTCAGGTAGGCGTCAGACTTAGAAAAAATTCTGGCCAGCATGGGACTTTGAAATATTTCAGGTAGGCGTCAGACTTAGAAAAAATTCTGGCCAGGCATCAGACTTCGAAAAAATTCTGGCCAGCATGGGACTTTGAAAATTTTCGGCCAGGCGTCAGACTTAGAAAAAATTCTGGCCAGCATGGGACTTTGAAAATTTTCGGCCAGGCGTCAGACTTTGAAAAAATTCTGGCTAGCATGGGACTTTGAAAATTTTCCGCCAGGCATCAGACTTAGAAAATAATTCTGGCCAGCATGGGACTTTGAAAATTTTCAGCCAGGCATCAGACTTAAAAAAATTCTGGCCAGCATGGGACTTTGAAAATTTTCAGCCAGGGGTCGGACTTAGAAAAAATTCTGGCCAGCATGGGACTTTGAAATATTTCAGGCAGGTGTTAGACTTTGAAAATTTTCGGCCAGGCGTCAGACTTCGAAAAAATTCTGGCCAGCATGGGACTTTGAAAATTTTCAGCCAGGGGTCGGACTTAGAAAAAATTCTGGCCAGCATGGGACTTTGAAATATTTCAGGTAGGCGTCAGACTTTGAAAATTTTCGGCCAGGCGTCAGACTTCTGGCCAGCATGGGACTTAGAAAAAATTCTGGCTAGCATGGGACTTTGAAAATTTTCAGCCAGGGGTCAGACTTAGAAAAAATTCTGGCCAGCATGGGACTTTGAAAAAATTCTGGCTAGCATGGGACTTTGAAATATTTCAGGTAGGCGTCAGACTTAGAAAAAATTCTGGCCAGGCATCAGACTTTGAAAAAATTCTGGCCAGCATGGGACTTTGAAAATTTTCAGCCAGGCATCAGACTTAGAAAAAATTCTGGCCAGCATGGGACTTAGAAAATATTCTGGCCAGCATGGGACTTTGAAAATTTTCGGCCAGGCGTCAGACTTAGAAAAGATTCTGGCCAGCATGGGACTTTGAAAAAATTCTGGACAGCATGGGACTTTGTAAATTTTCAGCCAGGCATCAGACTTAGAAAAAAATCTGGCCAGCATGGGACTTTGAAAATTTTCGGCCAGGCGTCAGACTTAGAAAAAATTCTGGCCTGCATGGGACTTTGAAAATTTTCGGCCAGGCGTCAGACTTAGAAAAGATTCTGGCCAGCATGGGACTTTGAAAAAATTCTGGACAGCATGGGACTTTGTAAATTTTCAGCCAGGCGTCAGACTTAGAAAAAATTCTGGCCAGCATGGGACTTTGAAAATTTTCGGCAAGGCGTCAGACTTAGAAAAAATTCTGGCCTGCATGGGACTTTGAAAATTTTCGGCCAGGCGTCAGACTTAGAAAAAATTCTGGCCAGCATGGGACTTTGAAAAAATTCTGGACAGCATGGGACTTTGAAATATTTCAGGCAGGCGTCAGACTTAGAAAAAATTCTGGCCAGCATGGGACTTTGAAAATTTTTGGCCAAGCGTCAGACTTAGAAAAAATTCTGGCCAGCATGGGACTTTGAAAAAATTCTGGCCAGCATGGGACTTTGAAAAAATTCTGGCCAGCATGGGACTTAGAAAAAATTCTGGCCTGCATGGGACTTTTAAATATTTCAGGCAGGCGTCAGACTTAGAAAAAATTCTGGCCAGCATGGGACTTAGAAAAAATTCTGGCATGCATGGGACTTTGAAAATTTTCGGCCAGGCATCAGACTTAGAAAAAATTCTGGCCAGCATGGGACTTTGAAAATTTTCAGCCAGGCATCAGACTTAGAAAAAATTCTGGCCAGCATGGGACTTTGAAAATTTTCGGCCAGGAGTCAGACTTAGAAAAAATTCTGGCCTGCATGGGACTTTGAAAATTTTCGGCCAGGCGTCAGACTTAGAAAAATTCTGGCCTGCATGGGACTTTGAAATATTTCAGGCAGGCATCAGACTTTGAAAAAATTCTGGCCAGCATGGGACTTTGAAAAAATTCTGGCCAGCATGGGACTTTGAAAATTTTCAGCCAGGCATCAGACTTAGAAAAAATTCTGGACAGCATGGGACTTAGAAAAAATTCTGGACAGCATGGGACTTTGAAAATTTTTGGCCAAGCGTCAGACTTAGAAAAAATTCTGGCCAGCATGGGACTTTGAAAAAATTCTGGCCAGCATGGGACTTTGAAAAAATTCTGGCCAGCATGGGACTTAGAAAAAATTCTGGCCTGCATGGGACTTTTAAATATTTCAGGCAGGCGTCAGACTTAGAAAATATTCTGGCCAGCATGGGACTTTGAAAAAATTCTGGACAGCATGGGACTTTGAAAATTTTCAGCCAGGCGTCAGACTTAGAAAAAATTCTGGCCAGCATGGGACTTTGAAATATTTCAGGTAGGCGTCAGACTTTGAAAAAATTCTGGCCAGCATGGGACTTTGAAATATTTCAGGTAGGCGTCAGACTGAAAATTTTCGGCCAGGCATCAGACTTTGAAAAAATTCTGGCCAGCATGGGACTTTGAAAGTTTTCGGCCAAGCGTCAGACTTAGAAAAAATTCTGGCCAGCATGGGACTTAGAAAAAATTCTGGCTAGCATGGGACTTTGAAAATTTTCAGCCAGGGGTCGGACTTAGAAAAAATTCTGGCCAGCATGGGACTTTGAAAATTTTCGGCCAGGCATCAGACTTAGAAAAAATTCTGGCCAGCATGGGACTTTGAAATATTTCAGGTAGGCGTCAGACTTAGAAAAAATTCTGGCCAGCATGGGACTTTGAAAATTTTCGGCCAGGCGTCAGACTTTGAAAAAATTCTGGCCAGCATGGGACTTAGAAAGAATTCTGGATAGCATGGGACTTTGAAATATTTCAGGCAGGCGTCAGACTTAGAAAAAATTCTGGCCAGCATGGGACTTTGAAAATTTTCAGCCAGGCGTCGACTTTGAAAAAATTCTGGCCAGCATGGGACTTTGAAAATTTTCGGCCAGGAGTCAGACTTAGAAAAAATTCTGGCCTGCATGGGACTTTGAAAATTTTCGGCCAGGCGTCAGACTTAGAAAAAATTCTGGCCTGCATGGGACTTTGAAATATTTCAGGCAGGCATCAGACTTTGAAAAAATTCTGGCCAGCATGGGACTTTGAAAAAATTCTGGACAGCATGGGACTTTGAAAATTTTCGGCCAGGCGTCAGACTTAGAAAAAATTCGGGCCAGCATGGGACTTTGAAAAAATTCTGGCCAGCATGGGACTTAGAAAAAATTCTGGCCTGCATGGGACTTTTAAATATTTCAGGCAGGCGTCAGACTTAGAAAATATTCTGGGCAGCATGGGACTTTGAAAAAATTCTGGACAGCATGGGACTTTGAAAATTTTCGGCCAGGCGTCAGACTTAGAAAAAATTCTGGCCTGCATGGGACTTTGAAAATTTTCAGCCAGGCGTCAGACTTAGAAAAGATTCTGGCCAGCATGGGACTTTGAAAAAATTCTGGACAGCATGGGACTTTGTAAATTTTCAGCCAGGCATCAGACTTAGAAAAAATTCTGGCCAGCATGGGACTTTGAAAATTTTCGGCCAGGCGTCAGACTTAGAAAAAATTCTGGCCAGCATGGGACTTTGAAAAAATTCTGGCCAGCATGGGACTTTGAAAAAATTCTTGCCAGCATGGGACTTAGAAAAAATTCTGGCCTGCATGGGACTTTTAAATATTTCAGGCAGGCGTCAGACTTAGAAAATATTCTGGCCAGCATGGGACTTTGAAAAAATTCTGGACAGCATGGGACTTTGAAAATTTTCGGCCAGGCGTCAGACTTAGAAAAAAATCTGGCCTGCATGGGACTTTGAAAATTTTCGGCCAGGCGTCAGACTTAGAAAAAATTCTGGCCAGCATGGGACTTTGAAAAAATTCTGGACAGCATGGGACTTTGAAATATTTCAGGCAGGCGTCAGACTTAGAAAAAATTCTGGCCAGCATGGGACTTAGAAAAAATTCTGGCTAGCATGGGACTTTGAAAATTTTCAGCCAGGGGTCGGACTTAGAAAAAAATTCTGGCCAGCATGGGACTTTGAAAATTTTCGGCCAGGCATCAGACTTAGAAAAAATTCTGGCCAGCATGGGACTTTGAAATATTTCAGGTAGGCGTCAGACTTAGAAAAAATTCTGGCCAGCAAGGGACTTTGAAAATTTTCGGCCAGGCGTCAGACTTAGAAAAAATTCTGGCCAGCATGGGACTTTGAAAATTTTCGGCCAGGCGTCAGACTTTGAAAAAATTCTGGCCAGCATGGGACTTTGAAATATTTCAAGCAGGCGTGAGACTTTGAAAATTTTCGGCCAGGCGTCAGACTTTGAAAAATTTCTGGCCAGCATGGGACTTTGAAAAAATTCTGGCCAGCATGGAACTTTGAAAATTTTCGGACAGGCGTCAGACTTTGAAAAAATTCTGGCTAGCATGGGACTTTGAAAATTTTCGGCCAGGCATCAGACTTAGAAAATAATTCTGGCCAGCATGGGACTTTGAAATATTTCAGGTAGGCGTCAGACTTAGAAAAAATTCTGGCCAGCATGGAACTTTGAAAATTTTCGGCCAGGCGTCAGACTTTGAAAAAATTCTGGCTAGCATGGGACTTTGAAAATTTTCGGCCAGGCATCAGACTTAGAAAATAATTCTGGCCAGCATGGGACTTTGAAAATTTTCAGCCAGGCATCAGACTTTGAAAAAATTCTGGCTAGCATGGGACTTTGAAATATTTCAGGTAGGTGTCAGACTTTGAAAATTTTCGGGCAGGCGTTGGACTTTGAAAATTTCCGGGAAGGTGTGGGACTTTGAAAATTTTCGGGCCTGGTGACCCAGGCTATTGAAATGAATGGTGTGGGACTTTGAAATATTTCGGGCAGGCGTCAGACTTTGAAAAAATCTGACAACCAGGCCAGAGAGCAGGCCGTCTGCCCAAGGAGGCCGCCCCAACCCTCCTCTTTGTCGGACATAAGTCTGGTGAGCCTCCCTTGTTCGGCCCTGGAGGTGCCTCGTCTGAAATTGCTCCCTTCTGAAATCGTGACAACTCCATTTTGCGGTTTGGGTGGAAAGGTCCCCAGATAGGGAACCGGGTGCCCTATCTGCAGCGCCCCACGATGGTGGCCGGCGGTAGTGCAACCCTTTTAACCCAGGCTATTGAAAAGATTGGTGTGGGACTTTGAAAATTGTCAGACAGGGGTGGGACTTTGAAAATTTTCGGAGAGGCGCCAGACTTTGAAAACGTTTGTGCCTGTGTCAGACTTTGAAAATTTTCAGACAAGTGTGGGACTTTGAAAATTTTCAGCCAGGCGTCAGACTTAGAAAAAATTCTGGCCAGCATGGGACTTTGAAAATTTTCGGCCAGGCATCAGACTTAGAAAAGATTCTGGCCAGCATGGGACTTTGAAAAAATTCTGGCTAGCATGAGACTTTGAAAATTTTCGGCCAGGCGTCAGACTTTGAAAAAAATTCTAGCCAGCATGGGACTTTGAAAATTTTCAGCTAGGCGTCGGACTTAGAAAAAATTCTGGCCAGCATGAGACTGAAAATTTTCGGCCAGGCGTCAGACTTTGAAAAAATTCTGGCTAGCATGGGACTTTGAAAATTTTCGGCCAGGCATCAGACTTAGAAAAAATTCTGGCCAGCATGGGACTTTGAAATATTTCAGGTAGGCGTCGGACTTAGAAAAAATTCTGGTCAGCATGGAACTTTGAAAATTTTCGGCCAGGCGTCAGACTTTGAAAAAATTCTGGCTAGCATGGGACTTTGAAAATTTTCCGCCAGGCATCAGACTTAGAAAATAATTCTGGCCAGCATGGGACTTTGAAAATTTTCAGCCAGGCATCAGACTTAAAAAAATTCTGGCCAGCATGGGATTTAGAAAAAATTCTGGCCAGCATGGGACTTGGAAATATTTCAGGTAGTCGTCAGACTTTGAAAATTTTCGGCCAAGCGTCAGACTTAGAAAAAATTCTGGCCAGCATGGGACTTTGAAAATTTTCGGCCAGGCGTCAGACTTTGAAAAAATTCTGGCCAGCATGGGACTTAGAAAAAATTCTGGATAGCATGGGACTTTGAACATTTTCAGCCAGGGGTCGGACTTAGAAAAAATTCTGGCCAGCATGGGACTTTGAAATATTTCAGGTAGGCGTCAGACTTAGAAAAAATTCTGGCCAGCAAGGGACTTTGAAAATTTTCAGCCAGGCGTCGGACTTAGAAAAAATTCTGTCCAGCATGGGACTTTGAAAATTTTCGGCCAGGCGTCAGACTTTGAAAAAAATTCTGGCCAGCATGGGACTTTGAAAATTTTCGGCTAGGCGTCAGACTTTGAAAAATTTCTGGCCAGCATGGGACTTTGAAAAAATTCTGGCCAGCATGGAACTTTGAAAATTTTCGGCCAGGCGTCAGACTTAGAAAATAATTCTGGCCAGCATGGGACTTTGAAAATTTTCAGCCAGGCATCAGACTTAGAAAAAATTCTGGCCAGCATGGGACTTTGAAATATTTCAGGAAGGCGTCAGACTTTGAAAAAATTCTGGCCAGCATGGGACTTTGAAATATTTCAGGTAGGCGTCAGACTGAAAATTTTCGGCCAGGCGTCAGACTTTGAAAAATTTCTGGCCAGCATGGGACTTTGAAAAAATTCTGGCTAGCATGGGACTTTGAAAATTTTCGGCCAGGCATCAGACTTAGAAAATAATTCTGGCCAGCATGGGACTTTGAAAATTTTCAGCCAGGCATCAGACTTAGAAAAAATTCTGGCCAGCATGGGACTTTGAAATATTTCAGGTAGGCGTTAGACTGAAAATTTTCGGCCAGGCGTCAGACTTAGAAAAAATTCTGGCCAGCATGGGACTTTGAAAATTTTCAGCCAGGGGTCGGACTTAGAAAAAAATTCTAGCCAGCATGGGACTTTGAAAATTTTCGGCCAGGCATCAGACTTAGAAAAAATTCTGGCCAGCATGGGACTTTGAAATATTTCAGGTAGGCGTTAGACTTTGAAAATTTTCGGCCAGGCGTCAGACTTTGAAAAAATTCTGGCCAGCATGGGACTTTGAAAATTTTCGGCCAAGCGTCAGACTTAGAAAAAATTCTGGCCAGCATGGGACTTTGAAAATTTTCAGCCAGGCATCAGACTTAAAAAAATTCTGGCCAGCATGGGACTTTGAAAATTTTCGGCCAGGCATCAGACTTAGAAAAAATTCTGGCCAGCATGGGACTTTGAAATATTTCAGGTAGGCGTTAGACTTTGAAAATTTTCGGCCAGGCGTCAGACTTTGAAAAAATTCTGGCCAGCATGGGACTTTGAAAATTTTCAGCCAGGCATCAGACTTAGAAAAAATTCTGGCCAGCATGGGACTTTGAAAATTTTCGGCCAGGCGTCAGACTTTGAAAAAATTCTGGCCAGCATGGGACTTAGAAAAAATTCTGGATATCATGGGACTTTGAAATATTTCAGGTAGGCGTCAGACTGAAAATTTTCGGCCAGGCGTCAGACTTTGAAAAAATTCTGGCCAGCATGGGACTTTGAAAATTTTCGGCCAAGCGTCAGACTTAGAAAAAATTCTGGCCAGCATGGGACTTTGAAAATTTTCAGCCAGGGGTCGGACTTAGAAAAAAATTCTAGCCAGCATGGGACTTTGAAAATTTTCGGCCAGGCATCAGACTTAGAAAAAATTCTGGCCAGCATGGGACTTTGAAATATTTCAGGTAGGCGTTAGACTGAAAATTTTCGGCCAGGCGTCAGACTTTGAAAAAATTCTGGCCAGCATGGGACTTTGAAAATTTTCAGCCAGGCATCAGACTTTGAAAAAATTCTGGCCAGCATGGGACTTTGAAAATTTTCGGCCAGGCGTCAGACTTAGAAAAAATTCTGGCCAGCATGGGACTTTGAAAATTTTCGGCCAGGCGTCAGACTTTGAAAAAATTCTGGCCAGCATGGGACTTAGAAAAAATTCTGGATATCATGGGACTTTGAAATATTTCAGGTAGGCGTCAGACTTAGAAAAAATTCTGGCCAGCAAGGGACTTTGAAATTTTTCGGCCAGGCGTCAGACTTTGAAAAAATTCTGGCCAGCATGGGACTTAGAAAAAATTCTGGATAGCATGGGACTTTGAAATATTTCAGGTAGGCGTCAGACTTAGAAAAAATTCTGGCCAGCAAGGGACTTTGAAAATTTTCGGCCAGGCGTCAGACTTAGAAAAAATTCTGGCCAGCATGGGACTTTGAAAATTTTCGGCCAGGCGTCAGACTTTGAAAAATTTCTGGCCAGCATGGGACTTTGAAAAAATTCTGGCCAGCATGGAACTTTGAAAATTTTCGGCCAGGTGTCAGACTTTGAAAAAATTCTGGCTAGCATGGGACTTTGAAAATTTTCGGCCAGGCATCAGACTTAGAAAATAATTCTGGCCAGCATGGGACTTTGAAAATTTTCAGCCAGGCGTCGGACTTAGAAAAAAATTCTGGCCAGCATGGGACTTTGAAATATTTCAGGGAGGTGTCAGACTTTGAAAATTTTCGGCCAGGCGTCAGACTTCTGGCCAGCATGGGACTTTGAAAAAATTCTGGCCAGCATGGGACTTTGAAAATTTTCAGCTAGGCATCAGACTTTGAAAAAATTCTGGCCAGCATGGGACTTTGAAATATTTCAGGTAGGCGTCAGACTTTGAAAATTTTCGGCCAGGCGTCAGACTTCTGGCCAGCATGGGACTTAGAAAAAATTCTGGCTAGCATGGGACTTTGAAAATTTTCAGCCAGGGGTCAGACTTAGAAAAAATTCTGGCCAGCATGGGACTTTGAAAAAATTCTGGCTAGCATGGGACTTTGAAATATTTCAGGTAGGCGTCAGACTTAGAAAAAATTCTGGCCAGCATGGGACTTTGAAATATTTCAGGTAGGCGTCAGACTTAGAAAAAATTCTGGCCAGGCATCAGACTTTGAAAAAATTCTGGCCAGCATGGGACTTTGAAAATTTTCGGCCAAGCGTCAGACTTAGAAAAAATTCTGGCCAGCATGGGACTTAGAAAAAATTCTGGCTAGCATGGGACTTTGAACATTTTCAGCCAGGGGTCGGACTTAGAAAAAATTCTGGCCAGCATGGGACTTTGAAATATTTCAGGTAGGCGTCAGACTTTGAAAAATTTCTGGCCAGCATGGGACTTTGAAAAAATTCTGGCCAGCATGGAACTTTGAAAATTTTCGGCCAGGCGTCAGACTTTGAAAAAATTCTGGCTAGCATGGGACTTTGAAAATTTTCGGCCAGGCATCAGACTTAGAAAATAATTCTGGCCAGCATGGGACTTTGAAAATTTTCGGCCAAGCGTCAGACTTAGAAAAAATTCTGGCCAGCATGGGACTTTGAAAATGTTCGGCCAGGCATCAGACTTAGAAAAAATTCTGGCCAGCATGGGACTTTGAAAAAATTCTGGCTAGCATGGGACTTTGAAAATTTTCAGCTAGGCGTCGGACTTAGAAAAAATTCTGGCCAGCATGGGACTTTGAAAAAATTCTGGCCAGCATGGGACTTTGAAATATTTCAGGTAGGCGTCAGACTTTAAATATTTTCGGCCAGGCGTCAGACTTTGAAAAAATTCTGGCTAGCATGGGACTTTGAAAATTTTCGGCCAGGCATCAGACTTAGAAAAAATTCTGGCCAGCATGGGACTTTGAAATATTTCAGCTAGGCGTCGGACTTAGAAAAAATTCTGGCCAGCATGGAACTTTGAAAATTTTCGGCCAGGCGTCAGACTTTGAAAAAATTCTGGCTAGCATGGGACTTTGAAAATTTTCGGCCAGGCATCAGACTTAGAAAATAATTCTGGCCAGCATGGGACTTTGAAAATTTTCAGCCAGGCATCAGACTTTGAAAAAATTCTGGCTAGCATGGGACTTTGAAATATTTCAGGTAGGTGTCAGACTTTGAAAATTTTCGGGCAGGCGTTGGACTTTGAAAATTTCCGGGAAGGTGTGGGACTTTGAAAATTTTCGGACAGGCGTTGGACTTTGAAAATTTTCGGGCCTGGTGACCCAGGCTATTGAAATGAATGGTGTGGGACTTTGAAATATTTCGGGCAGGCGTCAGACTTTGAAAAAATCTGACAACCAGGCCAGAGAGCAGGCCGTCTGCCCAAGGAGGCCGCCCCAACCCTCCTCTTTGTCGGACATAAGTCTGGTGAGCCTCCCTTGTTCGGCCCTGGAGGTGCCTCGTCTGAAATTGCTCCCTTCTGAAATCGTGACAACTCCATTTTGCGGTTTGGGTGGAAAGGTCCCCAGATAGGGAACCGGGTGCCCTATCTGCAGCGCCCCCCGATGGTGGCCGGCGGTACTGCAACCCTTTTAACCCAGGCTATTGAAAAGATTGGTGTGGGACTTTGAAAATTGTCAGACAGGGGTGGGACTTTGAAAATTTTCGGAGAGGCGCCAGACTTTGAAAACGTTTGTGCCTGTGTCAGACTTTGAAAATTTTCAGACAAGTGTGGGACTTTGAAAATTTTCAGCCAGGCGTCAGACTTAGAAAAAATTCTGGCCAGCATGGGACTTTGAAAATTTTCGGCCAGGCATCAGACTTAGAAAAAATTCTGGCCAGCATGGGACTTTGAAAAAATTCTGGCTAGCATGTGACTTTGAAAATTTTCAGCTAGGCGTCGGACTTAGAAAAAATTCTGGCCAGCATGAGACTTTGAAAATTTTCGGCCAGGCGTCAGACTTTGAAAAAATTCTGGCTAGCATGGGACTTTGAAAATTTTCGGCCAGGCATCAGACTTAGAAAAAATCTGACAACCAGGCCAGAGAGCAGGCCGTCTGCCCAAGGAGGCCGCCCCAACCCTCCTCTTTGTCGGACATAAGTCTGGTGAGCCTCCCTTGTTCGGCCCTGGAGGTGCCTCGTCTGAAATTGCTCCCTTCTGAAATCGTGACAACTCCATTTTGCGGTTTGGGTGGAAAGGTCCCCAGATAGGGAACCGGGTGCCCTATCTGCAGCGCCCCCCGATGGTGGCCGGCGGTACTGCAACCCTTTTAACCCAGGCTATTGAAAAGATTGGTGTGGGACTTTGAAAATTGTCAGACAGGGGTGGGACTTTGAAAATTTTCGGAGAGGCGCCAGACTTTGAAAACGTTTGTGCCTGTGTCAGACTTTGAAATTTTTCAGCCAGGCGTCAGACTTAGAAAAAATTCTGGCCAGCATGGGACTTTGAAAATTTTCGGCCAGGCATCAGACTTAGAAAAAATTCTGGCCAGCATGGGACTTTGAAAAAATTCTGGCTAGCATGGGACTTTGAAATATTTCAGGTAGGCGTCAGACTGAAAATTTTCGGCCAGGCGTCAGACTTTGAAAAATTTCTGGCCAGCATGGGACTTTGAAAAAATTCTGGCTAGCATGGGACTTTGAAAATTTTCGGCCAGGCATCAGACTTAGAAAATAATTCTGGCCAGCATGGGACTTTGAAAATTTTCAGCCAGGCATCAGACTTAGAAAAAATTCTGGCCAGCATGGGACTTTGAAAATTTTCAGCCAGGGGTAGGACTTAGAAAAAAATTCTGGCCAGCATGGGACTTGGAAATATTTCAGGTAGGCGTCAGACTTAGAAAAAATCCTGGCCAGCATGGGACTTTGAAATATTTCAGGTAGGCGTCAGACTTAGAAAAAATTCTGGCCAGCATGGGACTTTGAAAATTTTCGGCCAAGCGTCAGACTTAGAAAAAATTCTGGCCAGCATGGGACTTAGAAAAAATTCTGGCTAGCATGGGACTTTGAAAATTTTCAGCCAGGGGTCGGACTTAGAAAAAAATTCTGGCCAGCATGGGACTTTGAAAATTTTCGGCCAGGCATCAGACTTAGAAAAAATTCTGGCCAGCATGGGACTTTGAAATATTTCAGGCAGGTGTTAGACTTTGAAAATTTTCGGCCAGGCGTCAGACTTCTGGCCAGCATGGGACTTTGAAAATTTTCAGCCAGGCATCAGACTTTGAAAAAATTCTGGCCAGCATGGGACTTTGAAAATTTTCGGCCAGGCGTCAGACTTAGAAAAAATTCTGGCCAGCATGGGACTTTGAAAATTTTCGGCCAGGCGTCAGACTTTGAAAAAATTCTGGCCAGCATGGGACTTAGAAAAAATTCTGGATAGCATGGGACTTTGAACATTTTCAGCCAGGGGTCGGACTTAGAAAAAATTCTGGCCAGCATGGGACTTTGAAATATTTCAGGTAGGCGTCAGACTTAGAAAAAATTCTGGCCAGCAAGGGACTTTGAAAATTTTCAGCCAGGCGTCGGACTTAGAAAAAATTCTGTCCAGCATGGGACTTTGAAAATTTTCGGCCAGGCGTCAGACTTTGAAAAAAATTCTGGCCAGCATGGGACTTTGAAAATTTTCGGCTAGGCGTCAGACTTTGAAAAATTTCTGGCCAGCATGGGACTTTGAAAAAATTCTGGCCAGCATGGAACTTTGAAAAATTTCGGCCAGGCGTCAGACTTTGAAAAAATTCTGGCCAGCATGGGACTTAGAAAAAATTCTGGCTAGCATGGGACTTTGAAAATTTTCAGCCAGGGGTCGGACTTAGAAAAAAATTCTGGCCAGCATGGGACTTTGAAAATTTTCGGCCAGGCATCAGACTTAGAAAAAATTCTGGCCAGCATGGGACTTTGAAATATTTCAGGCAGGTGTTAGACTTTGAAAATTTTCGGCCAGGCATCAGACTTTGAAAAAATTCTGGCCAGCATGGGACTTTGAAAATTTTCAGCCAGGCATCAGACTTTGAAAAAATTCTGGCCAGCATGGGACTTTGAAAATTTTCGGCCAGGCGTCAGACTTAGAAAAAATTCTGGCCAGCATGGGACTTTGAAAATTTTCGGCCAGGCGTCAGACTTTGAAAAAATTCTGGCCAGCATGGGACTTAGAAAAAATTCTGGATAGCATGGGACTTTGAACATTTTCAGCCAGGGGTCGGACTTAGAAAAAATTCTGGCCAGCATGGGACTTTGAAATATTTCAGGTAGGCGTCAGACTTAGAAAAAATTCTGTCCAGCATGGGACTTTGAAAATTTTCGGCCAGGCGTCAGACTTTGAAAAAATTCTGGCTAGCATGGGACTTTGAAAATTTTCGGCCAGGCATCAGACTTAGAAAATAATTCCAGCCAGCATGGGACTTTGAAAATTTTCAGCCAGGCATCAGACTTAGAAAAAATTCTGGCCAGCATGGGACTTTGAAATATTTCAGGAAGGCGTCAGACTTTGAAAAAATTCTGGCCAGCATGGGACTTTGAAATATTTCAGGTAGGCGTCAGACTGAAAATTTTCGGCCAGGCGTCAGACTTTGAAAAATTTCTGGCCAGCATGGGACTTTGAAAAAATTCTGGCTAGCATGGGACTTTGAAAATTTTCGGCCAGGCATCAGACTTAGAAAATAATTCTGGCCAGCATGGGACTTTGAAAATTTTCAGCCAGGCGTCGGACTTAGAAAAAATTCTGGCCAGCATGGGACTTTGAAAAAATTCTGGCCAGCATGGGACTTTGAAAATTTTCAGCTAGGCATCAGACTTTGAAAAAATTCTGGCCAGCATGGGACTTTGAAATATTTCAGGTAGGCGTCAGACTTTGAAAATTTTCGGCCAGGCGTCAGACTTCTGGCCAGCATGGGACTTAGAAAAAATTCTGGCTAGCATGGGACTTTGAAAATTTTCAGCCAGGGGTCAGACTTAGAAAAAATTCTGGCCAGCATGGGACTTTGAAAAAATTCTGGCTAGCATGGGACTTTGAAATATTTCAGGTAGGCGTCAGACTTAGAAAAAATTCTGGCCAGCATGGGACTTTGAAATATTTCAGGTAGGCGTCAGACTTAGAAAAAATTCTGGCCAGGCATCAGACTTTGAAAAAATTCTGGCCAGCATGGGACTTTGAAAAAATTCTGGCCAGCATGGAACTTTGAAAATTTTCGGCCAGGCGTCAGACTTTGAAAAAATTCTGGCTAGCATGGGACTTTGAAAATTTTCGGCCAGGCATCAGACTTAGAAAATAATTCTGGCCAGCATGGGACTTTGAAAATTTTCGGCCAGGTGTCAGACTTAGAAAAAATTCTGGCCAGCATGGGACTTTGAAAATTTTCAGCCAGGCGTCGGACTTAGAAAAAATTCTGGCCAGCATGGGACTTTGAAATATTTCAGGGAGGTGTCAGACTTTGAAAATTTTCGGCCAGGCGTCAGACTTCTGGCCAGCATGGGACTTTGAAAAAATTCTGGCCAGCATGGGACTTTGAAAATTTTCAGCTAGGCATCAGACTTTGAAAAAATTCTGGCCAGCATGGGACTTTGAAATATTTCAGGTAGGCGTCAGACTTTGAAAATTTTCGGCCAGGCGTCAGACTTCTGGCCAGCATGGGACTTAGAAAAAATTCTGGCTAGCATGGGACTTTGAAAATTTTCAGCCAGGGGTCAGACTTAGAAAAAATTCTGGCCAGCATGGGACTTTGAAAAAATTCTGGCTAGCATGGGACTTTGAAATATTTCAGGTAGGCGTCAGACTAGAAAAAATTCTGGCCAGCATGGGACTTTGAAATATTTCAGGTAGGCGTCAGACTTAGAAAAAATTCTGGCCAGCATGGGACTTTGAAAATTTTCGGCCAAGCGTCAGACTTAGAAAAAATTCTGGCCAGCATGGGACTTAGAAAAAATTCTGGCTAGCATGGGACTTTGAACATTTTCAGCCAGGGGTCGGACTTAGAAAAAATTCTGGCCAGCATGGGACTTTGAAATATTTCAGGTAGGCGTCAGACTTAGAAAAAATTCTGGCCAGCAAGGGACTTTGAAAATTTTCAGCCAGGCGTCGGACTTAGAAAAAATTCTGTCCAGCATGGGACTTTGAAAATTTTCGGCCAGGCGTCAGACTTTGAAAAAAATTCTGGCCAGCATGGGACTTTGAAAAAATTCTGGCCAGCATGGAACTTTGAAAATTTTCGGCCAGGCGTCAGACTTTGAAAAAATTCTGGCTAGCATGGGACTTTGAAAATTTTCGGCCAGGCATCAGACTTAGAAAATAATTCTGGCCAGCATGGGACTTTGAAAATTTTCAGCCAGGCATCAGACTTAGAAAAAATTCTGGCCAGCATGGGACTTTGAAATATTTCAGGTAGGCGTCAGACTTTGAAAAAATTCTGGCCAGCATGGGACTTTGAAATATTTCAGGTAGGCGTCAGACTGAAAATTTTCGGCCAGGCGTCAGACTTTGAAAAATTTCTGGCCAGCATGGGACTTTGAAAAAATTCTGGCTAGCATGGGACTTTGAAAATTTTCTGCCAGGCATCAGACTTAGAAAATAATTCTGGCCAGCATGGGACTTTGAAAATTTTCAGCCAGGCATCAGACTTAGAAAAAATTCTGGCCAGCATGGGACTTTGAAATATTTCAGGTAGGCGTCAGACTTTGAAAAAATTCTGGCCAGCATGGGACTTTGAAATATTTCAGGTAGGCGTCAGACTGAAAATTTTCGGCCAGGCGTCAGACTTTGAAAAAATTCTGGCCAGCATGGGACTTTGAAAATTTTCGGCCAAGCGTCAGACTTAGAAAAAATTCTGGCCAGCATGGGACTTAGAAAAAATTCTGGCTAGCATGGGACTTTGAAAATTTTCGGCCAGGCATCAGACTTAGAAAAAATTCTGGCCAGCATGGGACTTTGAAATATTTCAGGTAGGCGTTAGACTTTGAAAATTTTCGGCCAGGCGTCAGACTTTGAAAAAATTCTGGCCAGCATGGGACTTTGAAAATTTTCAGCCAGGCATCAGACTTTGAAAAAATTCTGGCCAGCATGGGACTTTGAAAATTTTCGGCCAGGCGTCAGACTTAGAAAAAATTCTGGCCAGCATGGGACTTAGAAAAAATTCTGGATATCATGGGACTTTGAAATATTTCAGGTAGGCGTCAGACTTAGAAAAAATTCTGGCCAGCAAGGGACTTTGAAAATTTTCGGCCAGGCGTCAGACTTTGAAAAAATTCTGGCCAGCATGGGACTTAGAAAAAATTCTGGATAGCATGGGACTTTGAAATATTTCAGGTAGGCGTCAGACTTAGAAAAAATTCTGGCCAGCAAGGGACTTTGAAAATTTTCGGCCAGGCGTCAGACTTAGAAAAAATTCTGGCCAGCATGGGACTTTGAAAATTTTCGGCCAGGCGTCAGACTTTGAAAAATTTCTGGCTAGCATGGGACTTTGAAAATTTTCGGCCAGGCATCAGACTTAGAAAATAATTCTGGCCAGCATGGGACTTTGAAAATTTTCGGCCAGGTGTCAGACTTAGAAAAAATTCTGGCCAGCATGGAACTTTGAAAATTTTCGGCCAGGCGTCAGACTTTGAAAAAATTCTGGTTAGCATGGGACTTTGAAAATTTTCGGCCAGGCATCAGACTCAGAAAATAATTCTGGCCAGCATGGGACTTTGAAAATTTTCGGCCAGGTGTCAGACTTAGAAAAAATTCTGGCCAGCATGGGACTTTGAAAATTTTCAGCCAGGCGTCGGACTTAGAAAAAATTCTGGCCAGCATGGGACTTTGAAATATTTCAGGGAGGTGTCAGACTTTGAAAATTTTCGGCCAGGCGTCAGACTTCTGGCCAGCATGGGACTTTGAAAAAATTCTGGCCAGCATGGGACTTTGAAAATTTTCAGCTAGGCATCAGACTTTGAAAAAATTCTGGCCAGCATGGGACTTTGAAATATTTCAGGTAGGCGTCAGACTTTGAAAATTTTCGGCCAGGCGTCAGACTTCTGGCCAGCATGGGACTTAGAAAAAATTCTGGCTAGCATGGGACTTTGAAAATTTTCAGCCAGGGGTCAGACTTAGAAAAAATTCTGGCCAGCAAGGGACTTTGAAAATTTTCGGCCAGGCGTCAGACTTAGAAAATAATTCTGGCCAGCATGGGACTTAGAAAAAATTCTGGCCAGCATGGGACTTTGAAAAAATTCTGGACAGCATGGGAATTTGAAAATTTTCGGCCAGGTGTCAGACTTAGAAAAAATTCTGGCCAGCATGGGACTTTGAAAATTTTCGGCCAAGAGTCAGACTTAGAAAAAATTCTGGCCAGCATGGGACTTTGAAAAAATTCTGGCCAGCATGGGACTTTGAAAATTTTCAGCCAGGCATCAGACTTTGAAAAAATTCTGGCCAGCATGGGACTTTGAAAAAATTCTGGCCAGCATGGGACTTTGAAAAAATTCTGGACAGCATGGGACTTTGAAAATTTTCGGCCAGGCATCAGACTTAGAAAAAATTCTGGCCAGCATGGGACTTTGAAAATTTTCAGCCAGGCATCAGACTTAGAAAAAATTCTGGCCAGCATGGGACTTTGAAAAAATTCTGGCCAGCATGGGACTTTGAAAATTTTCAGCCAGGCGTCAGACTTAGAAAAAGTTCTGGCCAGCATGGGACTTTGAAAATTTTCGGCCAGGCGTCAGACTTAGAAAAAATTCTGGCCTGCATGGGACTTTGAAATATTTCAGGCAGGCATCAGACTTTGAAAAAATTCTGGCCAGCATGGGACTTTGAAAAAATTCTGGCCAGCATGGGACTTTGAAAATTTTCGGCCAGGAGTCAGACTTAGAAAAAATTCTGGCCTGCATGGGACTTTGAAATATTTCAGGCAGGCGTCAGACTTAGAAAAAATTCTGGCCAGCATGGGACTTTGAAAATTTTCGGCCAGGCGTCAGACTTAGAAAAAATTCTGGCCTGCATGGGACTTTGAAATATTTCAGGCAGGCATCAGACTTTGAAAAAATTCTGGCCAGCATGGGACTTTGAAAAAATTCTGGCCAGCATGGGACTTTGAAAATTTTCAGCCAGGCATCAGACTTTGAAAAAATTCTGGCCAGCATGGGACTTTGAAAAAATTCTGGCCAGCATGGGACTTTGAAAATTTTCAGCCAGGCGTCAGACTTAGAAAAAATTCTGGCCAGCATGGGACTTTGAAAAAATTCTGGACAGCATGGGACTTTGAAAAAATTCTGGCCAGCATGGGACTTTGAAAATTTTCGGCCAGGCGTCAGACTTAGAAAAAATTCTGGCCTGCATGGGACTTTGAAATATTTCAGGCAGGCATCAGACTTAGAAAAAATTCTGGCCAGCATGGGACTTTGAAAAAATTCTGGCCAGCATGGGTCTTTGAAAATTTTCAGCCAGGCATCAGACTTTGAAAAAATTCTGGCCAGCATGGGACTTTGAAAAAATTCTGGACAGCATGGGACTTTGAAAATTTTCAGCCAGGCATCAGACTTTGAAAAAATTCTGGCCAGCATGGGACTTTGAAAATTTTCAGCCAGGCATCAGACTTAGAAAGAATTCTGGCCTGCATGGGACTTTGAAATATTTCAGGCAGGCATCAGACTTAGAAAAAATTCTGGCCAGCATGGGACTTTGAAAAAATTCTGGCCAGCATGGGTCTTTGAAAATTTTCAGCCAGGCATCAGACTTTGAAAAAATTCTGGCCAGCATGGGACTTTGAAAAAATTCTGGCCAGCATGGGACTTTGAAAATTTTCAGCCAGGCATCAGACTTAGAAAAAATTCTGGCCAGCATGGGACTTTGAAAAAATTCTGGCCAGCATGGGACTTTGAAAATTTTCAGCCAGGCGTCAGACTTAGAAAAAATTCTGGCCAGCATGGGACTTTGAAAAAATTCTGGCCAGCATGGGACTTTGAAAAAATTCTGGCCAGCATGGGACTTTGAAAAAATTCTGGACAGCATGGGACTTTGAAAATTTTCGGCCAGGCATCAGACTTAGAAAAAATTCTGGCCAGCATGGGACTTTGAAAATTTTCAGCCAGGCATCAGACTTAGAAAAAATTCTGGCCAGCATGGGACTTTGAAAAAATTCTGGACAGCATGGGAATTTGAAAATTTTCAGCCAGGAGTCAGACTTAGAAAAAATTCTGGCCAGCATGGGACTTTGAAAAAATTCTGGCCAGCATAGGACTTTGAAAATTTTCAGCCAGGCGTCAGACTTAGAAAAAGTTCTGGCCAGCATGGGAATTTGAAAATTTTCGGCCAGGCGTCAGACTTAGAAAAAATTCTGGCCAGCATGGGACTTCGAAAAAATTCTGGCCTGCATGGGACTTTGAAATATTTCAGGCAGGCGTCAGACTTAGAAAAAATTCTGGCCTGCATGGGACTTTGAAAATTTTCGGCCAGGCGTCAGACTTAGAAAAAATTCTGGCCTGCATGGGACTTTGAAATATTTCAGGCAGGCATCAGACTTAGAAAAAATTCTGGCCAGCATGGGACTTTGAAAAAATTCTGGCCAGCATGGGTCTTTGAAAATTTTCAGCCAGGCATCAGACTTTGAAAAAATTCTGGCCAGCATGGGACTTTGAAAAAATTCTGGCCAGCATGGGACTTTGAAATATTTCAGGCAGGCGTCAGACTTAGAAAAAATTCTGGCCTGCATGGGACTTTGAAAATTTTCGGCCAGGCATCAGACTTAGAAAAAATTCTGGACAGCATGGGACTTTGAAAATTTTCGGCCAGGCATCAGACTTAGAAAAAATTCTGGCCAGCATGGGACTTTGAAAATTTTCAGCCAGGCATCAGACTTAGAAAAAATTCTGGCCAGCATGGGACTTAGAAAAAATTCTGGCCAGCATGGGACTTTGAAAATTTTCGGCCAGGCATCAGACTTAGAAAAAATTCTGTCCAGCATGGGACTTTGAAAATTTTCAGCCAGGCATCAGACTTAGAAAAAATTCTGGCCAGCATGGGACTTAGAAAAAATTCTGGCCTGCATGGGATTTTGAAATATTTCAGGCAGGCGTCAGACTTAGAAAAAATTCTGGCCAGCATGGGACTTTGAAAATTTTCGGCCAGGAGTCAGACTTAGAAAAAATTCTGGCCTGCATGGGACTTTGAAAATTTTCGGCCAGGCGTCAGACTTAGAAAAAATTCTGGCCTGCATGGGACTTTGAAATATTTCAGGCAGGCATCAGACTTAGAAAAAATTCTGGCCAGCATGGGACTTTGAAAAAATTCTGGCCAGCATGGGACTTTGAAAATTTTCGGCCAGGTGTCAGACTTAGAAAAAATTCTGGCCAGCATGGGACTTTGAAAAAATTCTGGACAGCATGGGACTTTGAAAATTTTCGGCCAGGCATCAGACTTAGAAAAAATTCTGGCCAGCATGGGACTTTGAAAATTTTCAGCCAGGCATCAGACTTAGAAAAAATTCTGGCCAGCATGGGACTTTGAAAAAATTCTGGACAGCATGGGACTTTGAAAATTTTCGGCCAGGCATCAGACTTAGAAAAAATTCTGGCCAGCATGGGACTTTGAAAATTTTCAGCCAGGCATCAGACTTAGAAAAAATTCTGGCCAGCATGGGACTTAGAAAAAATTCTGGCCAGCATGGGACTTTGAAAATTTTCGGCCAGGCATCAGACTTAGAAAAAATTCTGGCCAGCATGGGACTTTGAAAATTTTCAGCCAGGCATCAGACTTAGAAAAAATTCTGGCCAGCATGGGACTTAGAAAAAATTCTGGCCTGCATGGGATTTTGAAATATTTCAGGCAGGCGTCAGACTTAGAAAAAATTCTGGCCAGCATGGGACTTTGAAAATTTTCGGCCAGGCGTCAGACTTAGAAAAAATTCTGGCCTGCATGGGACTTTGAAAATTTTCGGCCAGGCGTCAGACTTAGAAAAAATTCTGGCCTGCATGGGACTTTGAAATATTTCAGGCAGGCATCAGACTTAGAAAAAATTCTGGCCAGCATGGGACTTTGAAAAAATTCTGGCCAGCATGGGTCTTTGAAAATTTTCAGCCAGGCATCAGACTTTGAAAAAATTCTGGCCAGCATGGGACTTTGAAAAAATTCTGGCCAGCATGGGACTTTGAAATATTTCAGGCAGGCATCAGACTTAGAAAAAATTCTGGCCAGCATGGGACTTTGAAAAAATTCTGGCCAGCATGGGACTTTGAAAAAATTCTGGCCAGCATGGGACTTTGAAAATTTTCAGCCAGGCATCAGACTTAGAAAAAATTCTGGCCAGCATGGGACTTTGAAAAAATTCTGGACAGCATGGGACTTTGAAAATTTTCGGCCAGGCATCAGACTTAGAAAAAATCCTGGCCAGCATGGGACTTTGAAAATTTTCAGCCAGGCATCAGACTTAGAAAAAATTCTGGCCAGCATGGGACTTTGAAAATTTTCGGCCAGGCGTCAGACTTAGAAAAAATTCTGGCCTGCATGGGACTTTGAAAATTTTCGGCCAGGCGTCAGACTTAGAAAAAATTCTGGCCTGCATGGGACTTTGAAATATTTCAGGCAGGCATCAGACTTAGAAAAAATTCTGGCCAGCATGGGACTTTGAAAAAATTCTGGCCAGCATGGGACTTTGAAAATTTTCGGCCAGGTGTCAGACTTAGAAAAAATTCTGGCCAGCATGGGACTTTGAAAAAATTCTGGCCAGCATGGGACTTTGAACATTTTCAGCCAGGCATCAGACTTTGAAAAAATTCTGGCCAGCATGGGACTTTGAAAATTTTCAGCCAGGCATCAGACTTAGAAAAAATTCTGGCCAGCATGGGACTTTGAAAAAATTCTGGACAGCATGGGACTTTGAAAATTTTCGGCCAGGCATCAGACTTAGAAAAAATTCTGGCCAGCATGGGACTTTGAAAATTTTCAGCCAGGCATCAGACTTAGAAAAAATTCTGGCCAGCATGGGACTTTGAAAAAATTCTGGCCAGCATGGGACTTTGAAAATTTTCAGCCAGGCGTCAGACTTAGAAAAAGTTCTGGCCAGCATGGGACTTTGAAAATTTTCGGCCAGGCGTCAGACTTAGAAAAAATTCTGGCCAGCATGGGACTTCGAAAAAATTCTGGCCTGCATGGGACTTTGAAATATTTCAGGCAGGCGTCAGACTTAGAAAAAATTCTGGCCAGCATGGGACTTTGAAAATTTTCGGCCAGGCGTCAGACTTAGAAAAAATTCTGGCCTGCATGGGACTTTGAAAATTTTCGGCCAGGCGTCAGACTTAGAAAAAATTCTGGCCTGCATGGGACTTTGAAATATTTCAGGCAGGCATCAGACTTAGAAAAAATTCTGGCCAGCATGGGACTTTGAAATATTTCAGGTAGGCGTCAGACTTAGAAAAAATTCTGGCCTGCATGGGACTTTGAAAATTTTCGGCCAGGCGTCAGACTTAGAAAAAATTCTGGCCTGCATGGGACTTTGAAATATTTCAGGCAGGCATCAGACTTAGAAAAAATTCTGGCCAGCATGGGACTTTGAAAAAATTCTGGCCAGCATGGGTCTTTGAAAATTTTCAGCCAGGCATCAGACTTTGAAAAAATTCTGGCCAGCATGGGACTTTGAAAAAATTCTGGCCAGCATGGGACTTTGAAATATTTCAGGCAGGCATCAGACTTAGAAAAAATTCTGGCCAGCATGGGACTTTGAAAAAATTCTGGCCAGCATGGGACTTTGAAAAAATTCTGGCCAGCATGGGACTTTGAAAATTTTCAGCCAGGCATCAGACTTAGAAAAAATTCTGGCCAGCATGGGACTTTGAAAAAATTCTGGACAGCATGGGACTTTGAAAATTTTCGGCCAGGCATCAGACTTAGAAAAAATCCTGGCCAGCATGGGACTTTGAAAATTTTCAGCCAGGCATCAGACTTAGAAAAAATTCTGGCCAGCATGGGACTTTGAAAATTTTCGGCCAGGCGTCAGACTTAGAAAAAATTCTGGCCTGCATGGGACTTTGAAAATTTTCGGCCAGGCGTCAGACTTAGAAAAAATTCTGGCCTGCATGGGACTTTGAAATATTTCAGGCAGGCATCAGACTTAGAAAAAATTCTGGCCAGCATGGGACTTTGAAAAAATTCTGGCCAGCATGGGACTTTGAAAATTTTCGGCCAGGTGTCAGACTTAGAAAAAATTCTGGCCAGCATGGGACTTTGAAAAAATTCTGGCCAGCATGGGACTTTGAACATTTTCAGCCAGGCATCAGACTTTGAAAAAATTCTGGCCAGCATGGGACTTTGAAAATTTTCAGCCAGGCATCAGACTTAGAAAAAATTCTGGCCAGCATGGGACTTTGAAAAAATTCTGGACAGCATGGGACTTTGAAAATTTTCGGCCAGGCATCAGACTTAGAAAAAATTCTGGCCAGCATGGGACTTTGAAAATTTTCAGCCAGGCATCAGACTTAGAAAAAATTCTGGCCAGCATGGGACTTTGAAAAAATTCTGGCCAGCATGGGACTTTGAAAATTTTCAGCCAGGCGTCAGACTTAGAAAAAGTTCTGGCCAGCATGGGACTTTGAAAATTTTCGGCCAGGCGTCAGACTTAGAAAAAATTCTGGCCAGCATGGGACTTCGAAAAAATTCTGGCCTGCATGGGACTTTGAAATATTTCAGGCAGGCGTCAGACTTAGAAAAAATTCTGGCCAGCATGGGACTTTGAAAATTTTCGGCCAGGCGTCAGACTTAGAAAAAATTCTGGCCTGCATGGGACTTTGAAAATTTTCGGCCAGGCGTCAGACTTAGAAAAAATTCTGGCCTGCATGGGACTTTGAAATATTTCAGGCAGGCATCAGACTTAGAAAAAATTCTGGCCAGCATGGGTCTTTGAAAATTTTCAGCCAGGCATCAGACTTTGAAAAAATTCTGGCCAGCATGGGACTTTGAAAAAATTCTGGCCAGCATGGGACTTTGAAAATTTTCAGCCAGGCATCAGACTTAGAAAAAATTCTGGCCAGCATGGGACTTTGAAAAAATTCTGGACAGCATGGGACTTTGAAAATTTTCGGCCAGGCATCAGACTTAGAAAAAATTCTGGCCAGCATGGGACTTTGAAAATTTTCAGCCAGGCATCAGACTTAGAAAAAATTCTGGCCAGCATGGGACTTTGAAAAAATTCTGGACAGCATGGGACTTTGAAAATTTTCGGCCAGGCATCAGACTTAGAAAAAATTCTGGCCAGCATGGGACTTTGAAAATTTTCGGCCAGGCATCAGACTTAGAAAAAATTCTGGCCAGCATGGGACTTTGAAAATTTTCAGCCAGGCATCAGACTTAGAAAAAATTCTGGCCAGCATGGGACTTAGAAAAAATTCTGGCCTGCATGGGATTTTGAAATATTTCAGGCAGGCGTCAGACTTAGAAAAAATTCTGGCCAGCATGGGACTTTGAAAATTTTCGGCCAGGAGTCAGACTTAGAAAAAATTCTGGCCTGCATGGGACTTTGAAAATTTTCGGCCAGGCGTCAGACTTAGAAAAAGTTCTGGCCTGCATGGGACTTTGAAATATTTCAGGCAGGCATCAGACTTAGAAAAAATTCTGGCCAGCATGGGACTTTGAAAAAATTCTGGCCAGCATGGGACTTTGAAAATTTTCGGCCAGGTGTCAGACTTAGAAAAAATTCTGGCCAGCATGGGACTTTGAAAAAATTCTGGCCAGCATGGGACTTTGAAAATTTTCAGCCAGGCATCAGACTTAGAAAAAATTCTGGCCAGCATGGGACTTTGAAAAAATTCTGGACAGCATGGGACTTTGAAAATTTTCAGCCAGGCATCAGACTTAGAAAGAATTCTGGCCAGCATGGGACTTTGAAAAAATTCTGGACAGCATGGGACTTTGAAAATTTTCGGCCAGGCATCAGACTTAGAAAAAATTCTGGCCAGCATGGGACTTTGAAAATTTTCAGCCAGGCATCAGACTTAGAAAAAATTCTGGCCAGCATGGGACTTTGAAAAAATTCTGGACAGCATGGGAATTTGAAAATTTTCAGCCAGGAGTCAGACTTAGAAAAAATTCTGGCCAGCATGGGACTTTGAAAAAATTCTGGCCAGCATGGGACTTTGAAAATTTTCAGCCAGGCGTCAGACTTAGAAAAAGTTCTGGCCAGCATGGGACTTTGAAAATTTTCGGCCAGGCGTCAGACTTAGAAAAAATTCTGGCCTGCATGGGACTTTGAAAATTTTCGGCCAGGCGTCAGACTTAGAAAAAATTCTGGCCTGCATGGGACTTTGAAATATTTCAGGCAGGCATCAGACTTAGAAAAAATTCTGGCCAGCATGGGACTTTGAAAAAATTCTGGCCAGCATGGGTCTTTGAAAATTTTCAGCCAGGCATCAGACTTTGAAAAAATTCTGGCCAGCATGGGACTTTGAAAAAATTCTGGCCAGCATGGGACTTTGAAAATTTTCAGCCAGGCATCAGACTTAGAAAAAATTCTGGCCAGCATGGGACTTTGAAAAAATTCTGGACAGCATGGGACTTTGAAAATTTTCGGCCAGGCATCAGACTTAGAAAAAATTCTGGCCAGCATGGGACTTTGAAAATTTTCAGCCAGGCATCAGACTTAGAAAAAATTCTGGCCAGCATGGGACTTTGAAAAAATTCTGGCCAGCATGGGACTTTGAAAATTTTCGGCCAGGCATCAGACTTAGAAAAAATTCTGGCCAGCATGGGACTTTGAAATATTTCAGCTAGGCGTCGGACTTAGAAAAAATTCTGTCCAGCATGGGACTTTGAAAATTTTCGGCCAGGCGTCAGACTTTGAAAAATTTCTGGCCAGCATGGGACTTTGAACAAATTCTGGCCAGCATGGAACTTTGAAAATTTTCTGGCCAGGCGTCAGACTTTGAAAAAAATTCTGGCTAGCATGGGACTTTGAAAATTTTCGGCCAGGCGTCAGACTTTGAAAATAATTCTGGCCAGCATGGGACTTTGAAAATTTTCAGGTAGGCGTCAGACTTTGAAAAAATTCTGGCCAGCATGGGACTTTGAAAATTTTCAGCCAGGCATCAGACTTTGAAAAAATTCTGGCCAGCATGGGACTTTGAAAATTTTCGGCCAGGCGTCAGACTTAGAAAAAATTCTGGCCAGCATGGGACTTAGAAAAAATTCTGGATAGCATGGGACTTTGAACATTTTCAGCCAGGGGTCGGACTTAGAAAAAATTCTGGCCAGCATGGGACTTTGAAATATTTCAGGTAGGCGTCAGACTTAGAAAAAATTCTGGCCAGCAAGGGACTTAGAAAAAATTCTGGATAGCATGGGACTTTGAACATTTTCAGCCAGGGGTCGGACTTAGAAAAAATTCTGGCCAGCATGGGACTTTGAAATATTTCAGGTAGGCGTCAGACTTAGAAAAAATTCTGGCCAGCAAGGGACTTTGAAAATTTTCGGCCAGGCGTCAGACTTAGAAAAAATTCTGGCCAGCATGGGACTTTGAAAATTTTCGGCCAGGCGTCAGACTTTGAAAAAATTCTGGCCAGCATGGGACTTTGAAATATTTCAAGCAGGCGTGAGACTTTGAAAATTTTCAGACAAGTGTGGGACTTTGAAAATTTTCGGCCAGGCGTCAGACTTTGAAAAAATTCTGGCCAGCATGGGACTTAGAAAAAATTCTGGATAGCATGGGACTTTGAAATATTTCAGGTAGGCATCAGACTTAGAAAAAATTCTGGCCAGCATGGGACTTTGAAATATTTCAGGTAGGCGTCAGACTTAGAAAAAATTCTGGCCAGGCATCAGACTTTGAAAAAATTCTGGCCAGCATGGGACTTTGAAATTTTTCGGCTAGGCGTCAGACTTTGAAAAATTTCTGGCCAGCATGGGACTTTGAAAATTTTCGGCCAGGCGTCAGACTTAGAAAAAATTCTGGCCAGCATGGGACTTTGAAAATTTTCGGCCAGGCATCAGACTTTGAAAAAATTCTGGCCAGCATGGGACTTTGAAAAAATTCTGGCTAGCATGGGACTTTGAAAATTTTCAGCTAGGCGTCGGACTTAGAAAAAATTCTGGCCAGCATGGGACTTTGAAATATTTCAGGTAGGCGTCAGACTTTGAATATTTTCGGCCAGGCGTCAGACTTAGAAAAAATTCTGGCCAGCATGGGACTTTGAAAATTTTCGGCCAGGCATCAGACTTTGAAAAAATTCTGGCCAGCATGGGACTTTGAAAATTTTCGGCTAGGCGTCAGACTTTGAAAAATTTCTGGCCAGCATGGGACTTTGAAAAAATTCTGGCCAGCATGGAACTTTGAAAATTTTCGGCCAGGCGTCAGACTTTGAAAAAATTCTGGCCAGCATGGGACTTTGAAAATTTTCAGCCAGGCGTCGGACTTTGAAAAAATTCTGGCCAGCATGGGACTTTGAAATATTTCAGGTAGGCGTCAGACTTTGAAAATTTTCGGCCAGGCGTCAGACTTCTGGCCAGCATGGGACTTTGAAAAAATTCTGGCTAGCATGGGACTTTGAAAATTTTCAGCCAGGCATCAGACTTTGAAAAAATTCTGGCCAGCATGGGACTTTGAAAATTTTCGGCCAGGCGTCAGACTTAGAAAAAATTCTGGCCAGCATGGGACTTTGAAAAAATTCTGGCCAGCATGGGACTTTGAAAATTTTCGGCCAGGCATCAGACTTAGAAAAAATTCTGGCCAGCATGGGACTTTGAAATATTTCAGGTAGGCGTCAGACTTAGAAAAAATTCTGGCCAGCATGGGACTTTGAAAATTTTCAGCCAGGCATCAGACTTTGAAAAAATTCTGGCCAGCATGGGACTTTGAAAATTTTCGGCCAGGCGTCAGACTTAAAAAAAATTCTGGCCAGCATGGGACTTTGAAATATTTCAGGTAGGCGTCAGACTTAGAAAAAATTCTGGCCAGCAAGGGACTTTGAAAATTTTCGGCCAGGCGTCAGACTTAGAAAAAATTCTGGCCAGCATGGGACTTTGAAAATTTTCGGCCAGGCGTCAGACTTTGAAAAATTTCTGGCCAGCATGGGACTTTGAAAAAATTCTGGCCAGCATGGAACTTTGAAAATTTTCGGCCAGGCGTCAGACTTTGAAAAAATTCTGGCTAGCATGGGACTTTGAAAATTTTCGGCCAGGCATCAGACTTAGAAAATAATTCTGGCCAGCATGGGACTTTGAAAATTTTCAGCCAGGCATCAGACTTAGAAAAAATTCTGGCCAGCATGGGACTTTGAATATTTTCGGCCAGGCGTCAGACTTAGAAAAAATTCTGGCCAGCATGGGACTTTGAAATATTTCAGGTAGGCGTCAGACTTTGAATATTTTCGGCCAGGCGTCAGACTTAGAAAAAATTCTGGCCAGCATGGGACTTTGAAAATTTTCGGCCAGGCATCAGACTTTGAAAAAATTCTGGCCAGCATGGGACTTTGAAAATTTTCGGCTAGGCGTCAGACTTTGAAAAATTTCTGGCCAGCATGGGACTTTGAAAAAATTCTGGCCAGCATGGAACTTTGAAAATTTTCGGCCAGGCGTCAGACTTTGAAAAAATTCTGGCCAGCATGGGACTTTGAAAATTTTCAGCCAGGCGTCGGACTTTGAAAAAATTCTGGCCAGCATGGGACTTTGAAATATTTCAGGTAGGCGTCAGACTTTGAAAATTTTCGGCCAGGCGTCAGACTTCTGGCCAGCATGGGACTTTGAAAAAATTCTGGCTAGCATGGGACTTTGAAAATTTTCAGCCAGGCATCAGACTTTGAAAAAATTCTGGCCAGCATGGGACTTTGAAAATTTTCGGCCAGGCGTCAGACTTAGAAAAAATTCTGGCCAGCATGGGACTTTGAAAAAATTCTGGCCAGCATGGGACTTTGAAAATTTTCGGCCAGGCATCAGACTTAGAAAAAATTCTGGCCAGCATGGGACTTTGAAATATTTCAGGTAGGCGTCAGACTTAGAAAAAATTCTGGCCAGCATGGGACTTTGAAAATTTTCAGCCAGGCATCAGACTTTGAAAAAATTCTGGCCAGCATGGGACTTTGAAAATTTTCGGCCAGGCGTCAGACTTAGAAAAAATTCTGGCCAGCATGGGACTTTGAAATATTTCAGGTAGGCGTCAGACTTAGAAAAAATTCTGGCCAGCAAGGGACTTTGAAAATTTTCGGCCAGGCGTCAGACTTAGAAAAAATTCTGGCCAGCATGGGACTTTGAAAATTTTCGGCCAGGCGTCAGACTTTGAAAAATTTCTGGCCAGCATGGGACTTTGAAAAAATTCTGGCCAGCATGGAACTTTGAAAATTTTCGGCCAGGCGTCAGACTTTGAAAAAATTCTGGCTAGCATGGGACTTTGAAAATTTTCGGCCAGGCATCAGACTTAGAAAATAATTCTGGCCAGCATGGGACTTTGAAAATTTTCAGCCAGGCATCAGACTTAGAAAAAATTCTGGCCAGCATGGGACTTTGAAATATTTCAGGTAGGCGTCAGACTTTGAAAATTTTCGGCCAGGCGTCAGACTTAGAAAAAATTCTGGCCAGCATGGGACTTTGAAAATTTTCAGCCAGGCGTCGGACTTAGAAAAAATTCTGGCTAGCATGGGACTTTGAAAATTTTCAGCTAGGCGTCGGACTTAGAAAAAATTCTGGCCAGCATGGGTCTGAATATTTTCAGCCAGGCATCAGACTTAGAAAAAATTCTGGCCAGCATGGGACTTTGAAATATTTCAGGTAGGCGTCAGACTTTAAATATTTTCGGCCAGGCGTCAGACTTTGAAAAAATTCTGGCTAGCATGGGACTTTGAAAATTTTCGGCCAGGCATCAGACTTAGAAAAAATTCTGGCCAGCATGGGACTTTGAAATATTTCAGCTAGGCGTCGGACTTAGAAAAAATTCTGGCCAGCATGGAACTTTGAAAATTTTCGGCCAGGCGTCAGACTTTGAAAAAATTCTGGCTAGCATGGTACTTTGAAAATTTTCGGCCAGGCATCAGACTTAGAAAATAATTCTGGCCAGCATGGGACTTTGAAATATTTCAGGTAGGTGTCAGACTTTGAAAATTTTCGGGCAGGCGTTGGACTTTGAAAATTTCCGGGAAGGTGTGGGACTTTGAAAATTTTCGGACAGGCGTTGGACTTTGAAAATTTTCGGGCCTGGTGACCCAGGCTATTGAAATGAATGGTGTGGGACTTTGAAATATTTCGGGCAGGCGTCAGACTTTGAAAAAATCTGACAACCAGGCCAGAGAGCAGGCCGTCTGCCCAAGGAGGCCGCCCCAACCCTCCTCTTTGTCGGACATAAGTCTGGTGAGCCTCCCTTGTTCGGCCCTGGAGGTGCCTCGTCTGAAATTGCTCCCTTCTGAAATCGTGACAACTCCATTTTGCGGTTTGGGTGGAAAGGTCCCCAGATAGGGAACCGGGTGCCCTATCTGCAGCGCCCCCCGATGGTGGCCGGCGGTACTGCAACCCTTTTAACCCAGGCTATTGAAAAGATTGGTGTGGGACTTTGAAAATTGTCAGACAGGGGTGGGACTTTGAAAAATTTCGGAGAGGCGCCAGACTTTGAAAACGTTTGTGCCTGTGTCAGACTTTGAAAATTTTCAGACAAGTGTGGGACTTTGAAAATTTTCAGCCAGGCGTCAGACTTAGAAAAAATTCTGGCCAGCATGGGACTTTGAAAATTTTCGGCCAGGCATCAGACTTAGAAAAAATTCTGGCCAGCATGGGACTTTGAAAAAATTCTGGCTAGCATGGGACTTTGAAAATTTTCAGCTAGGCGTCGGACTTAGAAAAAATTCTGGCCAGCATGAGACTTTGAAAATTTTCGGCCAGGCGTCAGACTTTGAAAAAATTCTGGCTAGCATGGGACTTTGAAAATTTTCGGCCAGGCATCAGACTTAGAAAAAATTCTGGCCAGCATGGGACTTTGAAAAAATTCTGGCTAGCATGGGACTTTGAAAATTTTCAGCCAGGCATCAGACTTTGAAAAAATTCTGGCCAGCATGGGACTTTGAAAATTTTCGGCCAGGCGTCAGACTTAGAAAAAATTCTGGCCAGCATGGGACTTTGAAAAAATTCTGGCCAGCATGGGACTTTGAAAATTTTCGGCCAGGCATCAGACTTAGAAAAAATTCTGGCCAGCATGGGACTTTGAAATATTTCAGGTAGGCGTCAGACTTAGAAAAAATTCTGGCCAGCATGGGACTTTGAAAATTTTCAGCCAGGCATCAGACTTTGAAAAAATTCTGGCCAGCATGGGACTTTGAAAATTTTCGGCTAGGCGTCAGACTTTGAAAAATTTCTGGCCAGCATGGGACTTTGAAAAAATTCTGGCCAGCATGGAACTTTGAAAATTTTCAGCCAGGCGTCAGACTTTGAAAAAATTCTGGCCAGCATGGGACTTTGAAAATTTTCAGCCAGGCGTCGGACTTTGAAAAAATTCTGGCCAGCATGGGACTTTGAAATATTTCAGGTAGGCGTCAGACTTTGAAAATTTTCGGCCAGGCGTCAGACTTCTGGCCAGCATGGGACTTTGAAAAAATTCTGGCTAGCATGGGACTTTGAAAATTTTCAGCCAGGCATCAGACTTTGAAAAAATTCTGGCCAGCATGGGACTTTGAAAATTTTCGGCCAGGCGTCAGACTTAGAAAAAATTCTGGCCAGCATGGGACTTTGAAAAAATTCTGGCCAGCATGGGACTTTGAAAATTTTCGGCCAGGCATCAGACTTAGAAAAAATTCTGGCCAGCATGGGACTTTGAAATATTTCAGGTAGGCGTCAGACTTAGAAAAAATTCTGGCCAGCATGGGACTTTGAAAATTTTCAGCCAGGCATCAGACTTTGAAAAAATTCTGGCCAGCATGGGACTTTGAAAATTTTCGGCCAGGCGTCAGACTTAGAAAAAATTCTGGCCAGCATGGGACTTTGAAATATTTCAGGTAGGCGTCAGACTTAGAAAAAATTCTGGCCAGCAAGGGACTTTGAAAATTTTCGGCCAGGCGTCAGACTTAGAAAAAATTCTGGCCAGCATGGGACTTTGAAAATTTTCGGCCAGGCGTCAGACTTTGAAAAATTTCTGGCCAGCATGGGACTTTGAAAAAATTCTGGCCAGCATGGAACTTTGAAAATTTTCGGCCAGGCGTCAGACTTTGAAAAAATTCTGGCTAGCATGGGACTTTGAAAATTTTCGGCCAGGCATCAGACTTAGAAAATAATTCTGGCCAGCATGGGACTTTGAAAATTTTCAGCCAGGCATCAGACTTAGAAAAAATTCTGGCCAGCATGGGACTTTGAAATATTTCAGGTAGGCGTCAGACTTTGAAAATTTTCGGCCAGGCGTCAGACTTAGAAAAAATTCTGGCCAGCATGGGACTTTGAAAATTTTCAGCCAGGCGTCGGACTTAGAAAAAATTCTGGCTAGCATGGGACTTTGAAAATTTTCAGCTAGGCGTCGGACTTAGAAAAAATTCTGGCCAGCATGGGTCTGAATATTTTCAGCCAGGCATCAGACTTAGAAAAAATTCTGGCCAGCATGGGACTTTGAAATATTTCAGGTAGGCGTCAGACTTTAAATATTTTCGGCCAGGCGTCAGACTTTGAAAAAATTCTGGCTAGCATGGGACTTTGAAAATTTTCGGCCAGGCATCAGACTTAGAAAAAATTCTGGCCAGCATGGGACTTTGAAATATTTCAGCTAGGCGTCGGACTTAGAAAAAATTCTGGCCAGCATGGAACTTTGAAAATTTTCGGCCAGGCGTCAGACTTTGAAAAAATTCTGGCTAGCATGGTACTTTGAAAATTTTCGGCCAGGCATCAGACTTAGAAAATAATTCTGGCCAGCATGGGACTTTGAAATATTTCAGGTAGGTGTCAGACTTTGAAAATTTTCGGGCAGGCGTTGGACTTTGAAAATTTCCGGGAAGGTGTGGGACTTTGAAAATTTTCGGACAGGCGTTGGACTTTGAAAATTTTCGGGCCTGGTGACCCAGGCTATTGAAATGAATGGTGTGGGACTTTGAAATATTTCGGGCAGGCGTCAGACTTTGAAAAAATCTGACAACCAGGCCAGAGAGCAGGCCGTCTGCCCAAGGAGGCCGCCCCAACCCTCCTCTTTGTCGGACATAAGTCTGGTGAGCCTCCCTTGTTCGGCCCTGGAGGTGCCTCGTCTGAAATTGCTCCCTTCTGAAATCGTGACAACTCCATTTTGCGGTTTGGGTGGAAAGGTCCCCAGATAGGGAACCGGGTGCCCTATCTGCAGCGCCCCCCGATGGTGGCCGGCGGTACTGCAACCCTTTTAACCCAGGCTATTGAAAAGATTGGTGTGGGACTTTGAAAATTGTCAGACAGGGGTGGGACTTTGAAAATTTTCGGAGAGGCGCCAGACTTTGAAAACGTTTGTGCCTGTGTCAGACTTTGAAAATTTTCAGACAAGTGTGGGACTTTGAAAATTTTCAGCCAGGCGTCAGACTTAGAAAAAATTCTGGCCAGCATGGGACTTTGAAAATTTTCGGCCAGGCATCAGACTTAGAAAAAATTCTGGCCAGCATGGGACTTTGAAAAAATTCTGGCTAGCATGGGACTTTGAAAATTTTCAGCTAGGCGTCGGACTTAGAAAAAATTCTGGCCAGCATGAGACTTTGAAAATTTTCGGCCAGGCGTCAGACTTTGAAAAAATTCTGGCTAGCATGGGACTTTGAAAATTTTCGGCCAGGCATCAGACTTAGAAAAAATTCTGGCCAGCATGGGACTTTGAAACATTTCAGGCCTGCTTCAGACTTAGAAAAAATTCTGGCCAGCATGGGACTTTGAAATATTTCAGGTAGGTGTCAGACTTTGAAAATTTTCGGGCAGGCGTTGGACTCTGAAAATTTCCGGGAAGGTGTGGGACTTTGAAAATTTTCGGGCAGGCGTTGGACTTTGAAAATTTCCGGGAAGGTGTGGGACTTTGAAAATTTTCAGACAGGCGTTGGACTTTGAAAATTTTCGGGCCTGGTGACCCAGGCTATTGAAATGAATGGTGTGGGACTTTGAAATATTTCGGGCAGGCGTCAGACTTTGAAAAAATCTGACAACCAGGCCAGAGAGCAGGCCGTCTGCCCAAGGAGGCTGCCCCAACCCTCCTCTTTGTCGGACATAAGTCTGGTGAGCCTCCCTTGTTCGGCTCTGGAGGTGCCTCGTCTGAAATTGCTCCCTTCTGAAATCGTGACAACTCCATTTTGCGGTTTGGGTGGAAAGGTGCCCAGATAGGGAACCGGGTGCCCTATCTGCAGCGCCCCCCGATGGTGGCCCGCGGTACTGCAACCCTGGTAACCCAGGCTTTTGAAGTGAATGGTGTGGGACTTTGAAAAAATTCTGGCCAGCATGGGACTTTGAAAATTTTCGGCCAGGCGTCAGACATAGAAAAAATTGTGGCCAGCATGGGACTTTGAAATATTTCAAGCAGGCGTGAGACTTTGAAAATTTTCAGCCAGGCATCAGACTTAGAAAAAATTCTGGCCAGCATGGGACTTTGAACATTTTCGGCCAGCCGTCAGACTTAGAAAAAATTCTGGCCAGCATGGGACTTTGAAAATTTTCAGCCAGGCGTCAGACTTAGAAAAAATTCTGGCCAGCATGGGACTTTGAAATATTTCAGGTAGGCGTCAGACTTTGAAAATTTTCGGCCAGGCGTCAGACTTAGAAAAAATTCTGGCCAGCATGGGACTTTGAAATATTTCAGGTAGGCGTCAGACTTTGAAAATTTTCGGCCAGGCGTCAGACTTAGAAAAAATTCTGGCCAGCATGGGACTTTGAAAATTTTCAGCCAGGCGTCGGACTTAGAAAAAATTCTGGCCAGCATGGGACTTTGAAATATTTCAGGTAGGCGTCAGACTTAGAAAAAATTCTGGACAGCATGGGACTTTGAAATTTTCGGCCAGGCGTCAGACTTTGAAAAAATTCTGGACAGCATGGGACTTTGAAATTTTCGGCCAGGCGTCAGACTTTGAAAAATTTCTGGCCAGCATGGGACTTTGAAAAAATTCTGGCCAGCATGGGACTTTGAAAATTTTCAGCCAGGGGTCGGACTTAGAAAAAATTCTGGCCAGCATGGGACTTTGAAATATTTCAGGTAGGCGTCAGACTTAGAAAAAATTCTGGCCAGCATGGGACTTTGAAATATTTCAGGTAGGCGTCAGACTTAGAAAAAATTCTGGCCAGCATGGGACTTTGAAAATTTTCAGCCAGGGGTCGGACTTAGAAAAAATTCTGGCCAGCATGGGACTTAGAAAAAATTCTGGCTAGCATGGGACTTTGAAATATTTCAGGTAGGCGTCAGACTTAGAAAAAATTCTGGCCAGCATGGGACTTTGAAAATTTTCAGCCAGGGGTCGGACTTAGAAAAAATTCTGGCCAGCATGGGACTTTGAAATATTTCAGGTAGGCGTCAGACTTAGAAAAAATTCTGGCCAGCATGGGACTTTGAAAAAATTCTGGCTAGCATGGGACTTTGAAATATTTCAGGTAGGCGTCAGACTGAAAATTTTCGGCCAGGCATCAGACTTAGAAAAAATTCTGGCCAGCATGGGACTTTGAAAATTTTCGGCCAAGCGTCAGACTTAGAAAAAATTCTGGCCAGCATGGGACTTAGAAAAAATTCTGGCTAGCATGGGACTTTGAAAATTTTCAGCCAGGGGTCGGACTTAGAAAAAATTCTGGCCAGCATGGGACTTTGAAATATTTCAGGTAGGCGTCAGACTTAGAAAAAATTCTGGCCAGCATGGGACTTTGAAAATTTTCGGCCAGGCGTCAGACTGAAAAAATTCTGGCCAGCATGGGACTTTGAAATATTTCAGGCAGGTGTTAGACTTTGAAAATTTTCGGCCAGGCGTCAGACTTCTGGCCAGCATGGGACTTTGAAAATTTTCAGCCAGGCATCAGACTTTGAAAAAATTCTGGCCAGCATGGGACTTTGAAATTTTCGGCCAGGCGTCAGACTTTGAAAAAATTCTGGCCAGCATGGGACTTTGAAAATTTTCGGCCAGGCGTCAGACTTTGAAAAAATTCTGGCCAGCATGGGACTTTGAAATATTTCAAGCAGGCGTGAGACTTTGAAAATTTTCGGCCAGGCGTCAGACTTTGAAAAATTTCTGGCCAGCATGGGACTTTGAAAATTTTCGGCCAGGCGTCAGACTTTGAAAAAATTCTGGCTAGCATGGGACTTTGAAAATTTTCAGCTAGGCGTCGGACTTAGAAAAAATTCTGGCCAGCATGGGACTGAATATTTTCGGCCAGGCGTCAGACTTTGAAAAAATTCTGGCTAGCATGGGACTTTGAAAATTTTCAGCCAGGCATCAGACTTAGAAAAACTTCTGGCCAGCATGGGACTTTGAAATATTTCAGCTAGGCGTCGGACTTTGAAAATTTTCGGACAGGCGTTGGACTTTGAAAATTTTCGGGCCTGGTGACCCAGGCTATTGAATTGAAGGGTGTGGGACTTTGAAATATTTCGGGCAGGCGTCAGACTTTGAAAAAATCTGACAACCAGGCCAGAGAGCAGGCCGTCTGCCCAAGGAGGCCGCCCCAACCCTCCTCTTTGTCGGACATAAGTCTGGTGAGCCTCCCTTGTTCGGCCCTGGAGGTGCCTCGTCTGAAATTGCTCCCTTCTGAAATCGTGACAACTCCATTTTGCGGTTTGGGTGGAAAGGTCCCCAGATAGGGAACCGGGTGCCCTATCTGCAGCGCCCCCCGATGGTGGCCGGCGGTACTGCAACCCTTTTAACCCAGGCTATTGAAAAGATTGGTGTGGGACTTTGAAAATTTTCGGAGAGGCGCCAGACTTTGAAAACGTTTGTGCCTGTGTCAGACTTTGAAAATTTTCAGACAAGTGTGGGACTTTGAAAATTTTCAGCCAGGCGTCAGACTTAGAAAAAATTCTGGCCAGCATGGGACTTTGAAAATTTTCGGCCAGGCATCAGACTTAGAAAAAATTCTGGCCAGCATGGGACTTTGAAATATTTCAGCTAGGCGTCGGACTTAGAAAAAATTCTGTCCAGCATGGGACTTTGAAAATTTTCGGCCAGGCGTCAGACTTTGAAAAATTTCTGGCCAGCATGGGACTTTGAACAAATTCTGGCCAGCATGGAACTTTGAAAATTTTCTGGCCAGGCGTCAGACTTTGAAAATAATTCTGGCCAGCATGGGACTTTGAAAATTTTCAGGTAGGCGTCAGACTTTGAAAAAATTCTGGCCAGCATGGGACTTTGAAAATTTTCAGCCAGGCATCAGACTTTGAAAAAATTCTGGCCAGCATGGGACTTTGAAAATTTTCGGCCAGGCGTCAGACTTAGAAAAAATTCTGGCCAGCATGGGACTTAGAAAAAATTCTGGATAGCATGGGACTTTGAACATTTTCAGCCAGGGGTCGGACTTAGAAAAAATTCTGGCCAGCATGGGACTTTGAAATATTTCAGGTAGGCGTCAGACTTAGAAAAAATTCTGGCCAGCAAGGGACTTAGAAAAAATTCTGGATAGCATGGGACTTTGAACATTTTCAGCCAGGGGTCGGACTTAGAAAAAATTCTGGCCAGCATGGGACTTTGAAATATTTCAGGTAGGCGTCAGACTTAGAAAAAATTCTGGCCAGCAAGGGACTTTGAAAATTTTCGGCCAGGCGTCAGACTTAGAAAAAATTCTGGCCAGCATGGGACTTTGAAAATTTTCGGCCAGGCGTCAGACTTTGAAAAAATTCTGGCCAGCATGGGACTTAGAAAAAATTCTGGATAGCATGGGACTTTGAAATATTTCAGGTAGGCATCAGACTTAGAAAAAAATTCTGGCCAGCATGGGACTTTGAAATATTTCAGGTAGGCGTCAGACTTAGAAAAAATTCTGGCCAGGCATCAGACTTTGAAAAAATTCTGGCCAGCATGGGACTTTGAAATTTTTCGGCTAGGCGTCAGACTTTGAAAAATTTCTGGCCAGCATGGGACTTTGAAATATTTCAGGTAGGCGTTAGACTTAGAAAAAATTCTGGCCAGCAAGGGACTTTGAAAATTTTCGGCCAGGCGTCAGACTTTGAAAAAATTCTGGCCAGCATGGGACTTTGAAATATTTCAAGCAGGCGTGAGACTTTGAAAATTTTCGGCCAGGCGTCAGACTTTGAAAAATTTCTGGCCAGCATGGGACTTTGAAAAAATTCTGGCCAGCATGGAACTTTGAAAATTTTCGGCCAGGCGTAAGACTTTGAAAAAATTCTGGCTAGCATGGGACTTTGAAAATTTTCGGCCAGGCGTCAGACTTAGAAAAAATTCTGGCCAGCATGGGACTTTGAAATATTTCAGGGAGGTGTCAGACTTTGAAAATTTTCGGCCAGGCGTCAGACTTCTGGCCAGCATGGGACTTTGAAAAAATTCTGGCTAGCATGGGACTTTGAAAATTTTCAGCTAGGCATCAGACTTTGAAAAAATTCTGGCCAGCATGGGACTTTGAATATTTTCGGCCAGGCGTCAGACTTAGAAAAAATTCTGGCCAGCATGGGACTTTGAAATATTTCAGGTAGGCGTCAGACTTTGAATATTTTCGGCCAGGCGTCAGACTTAGAAAAAATTCTGGCCAGCATGGGACTTTGAAAATTTTCAGCCAGGCATCAGACTTTGAAAAAATTCTGGCCAGCATGGGACTTTGAAAAAATTCTGGCTAGCATGGGACTTTGAAAATTTTCAGCCAGGCATCAGACTTTGAAAAAATTCTGGCCAGCATGGGACTTTGAAATATTTCAGGTAGGCGTCAGACTTTGAATATTTTCGGCCAGGCGTCAGACTTAGAAAAAATTCTGGCCAGCATGGGACTTTGAAAATTTTCAGCCAGGCATCAGACTTTGAAAAAATTCTGGCCAGCATGGGACTTTGAAAATTTTCGGCCAAGCGTCAGACTTAGAAAAAATTCTGGCCAGCATGGGACTTTGAAAATTTTCAGCCAGGCGTCGGACTTTGAAAAAATTCTGGCCAGCATGGGACTTTGAAATATTTCAAGCAGGCGTGAGACTTTGAAAATTTTTCGGCCAGGCGTCAGACTTTGAAAAAATTCTGGCCAGCATGGGACTTTGAAAATATTCGGCCAGGCGTCAGACTTAGAAAAAATTCTGGCCAGCATGGGACTTTGAAAATTTTCGGCCAGGCGTCAGACTTTGAAAAAATTCTGGCCAGCATGGGACTTAGAAAAAATTCTGGATAGCATGGGACTTTGAACATTTTCAGCCAGGGGTCGGACTTAGAAAAAATTCTGGCCAGCAAGGGACTTTGAAAATTTTCAGCCAGGCGTCGGACTTACAAAAAATTCTGTCCAGCATGGGACTTTGAAAATTTTCGGCCAGGCGTCAGACTTTGAAAAAAATTCTGGCCAGCATGGGACTTTGAAAATTTTCGGCTAGGCGTCAGACTTTGAAAAAATTCTGGCCAGCATGGGACTTAGAAAAAATTCTGGATAGCATGGGACTTTGAACATTTTCAGCCAGGGGTCGGACTTAGAAAAAATTCTGGCCAGCAAGGGACTTTGAAAATTTTCGGCCAGGCGTCAGACTTTGAAAAAATTCTGGCCAGCATGGGACTTTGAAAATTTTCGGCCAATCGTCAGACTTAGAAAAAATTCTGGCCCGCATGGGACTTAGAAAAAATTCTGGCTAGCATGGGAATTTGAAAATTTTCAGCCAGGGGTCGGACTTAGAAAAAATTCTGGCCAGCATGGGACTTTGAAAATTTTCGGCCAGGCATCAGACTTAGAAAAAATTCTGGCCAGCATGGGACTTTGAAATATTTCAGGCAGGTGTTAGACTTTGAAAATTTTCGGCCAGGCGTCAGACTTTGAAAAAATTCTGGCCAGCATGGGACTTTGAAAATTTTCAGCCAGGCATCAGACTTTGAAAAAATTCTGGCCAGCATGGGACTTTGAAAATTTTCGGCCAGGCGTCAGACTTAGAAAAAATTCTGGCCAGCATGGGACTTTGAACATTTTCGGCCAGGCGTCAGACTTTGAAAAAATTCTGGCCAGCATGGGACTTAGAAAAAATTCTGGATATCATGGGACTTTGAAATATTTCAGGTAGGCGTCAGACTTAGAAAAAATTCTGGCCAGCAAGGGACTTTGAAAATTTTCGGCCAGGCGTCAGACTTTGAAAAAATTCTGGCCAGCATGGGACTTAGAAAAAATTCTGGATATCATGGGACTTTGAAATATTTCAGGTAGGCGTCAGACTTAGAAAAAATTCTGGCCAGCAAGGGACTTTGAAAATTTTCGGCCAGGCGTCAGACTTAGAAAAAATTCTGGCCAGCATGGGACTTTGAAAATTTTCGGCCAGGCGTCAGACTTAGAAAAAATTCTGGCCAGCATGGGACTTTGAACATTTTCGGCCAGGCGTCAGACTTTGAAAAAATTCTGGCCAGCATGGGACTTAGAAAAAATTCTGGATATCATGGGACTTTGAAATATTTCAGGTAGGCGTCAGACTTAGAAAAAATTCTGGACAGCATGGGACTTTGAAAATTTTCAGCCAGGCATCAGACTTAGAAAAAATTCTGGCCAGCATGGGACTTAGAAAAAATTCTGGCCAGCATGGGACTTTGAAAATTTTCGGCCAGGCGTCAGACTTAGAAAAAATTCTGGCCTGCATGGGAGTTTGAAATATTTCAGGCAGGCGTCAGACTTAGAAAAAATTCTGGCCAGCATGGGACTTTGAAAATTTTCAGCCAGGGGTCGGACTTAGAAAAAATTCTGGCCAGCATGGGACTTAGAAAAAATTCTGGCTAGCATGGGACTTTGAAATATTTCAGGTAGGCGTCAGACTTAGAAAAAATTCTGGCCAGCATGGGACTTTGAAAAAATTCTGGCCAGCATGGAACTTTGAAAATTTTCGGCCAGGCGTCAGACTTTGAAAAAATTCTGGCTAGCATGGGACTTTGAAAATTTTCGGCCAGGCATCAGACTTAGAAAATAATTCTGGCCAGCATGGGACTTTGAAAATTTTCAGCCAGGCATCAGACTTTGAAAAAATTCTGGCCAGCATGGGACTTTGAAATATTTCAGGTAGGCGTCAGACTTTGAAAATTTTCAGCCAGGCATCAGACTTTGAAAAAATTCTGGCCAGCATGGGACTTTGAAATATTTCAGGTAGGCGTCAGACTTTGAATATTTTCGGCCAGGCGTCAGACTTAGAAAAAATTCTGGCCAGCATGGGACTTTGAAAATTTTCAGCCAGGCATCAGACTTTGAAAAAATTCTGGCCAGCATGGGACTTTGAAAATTTTCGGCCAAGCGTCAGACTTAGAAAAAATTCTGGCCAGCATGGGACTTTGAAAATTTTCAGCCAGGCGTCGGACTTTGAAAAAATTCTGGCCAGCATGGGACTTTGAAATATTTCAAGCAGGCGTGAGACTTTGAAAATTTTTCGGCCAGGCGTCAGACTTTGAAAAAATTCTGGCCAGCATGGGACTTTGAAAATATTCGGCCAGGCGTCAGACTTAGAAAAAATTCTGGCCAGCATGGGACTTTGAAAATTTTCGGCCAGGCGTCAGACTTTGAAAAAATTCTGGCCAGCATGGGACTTAGAAAAAATTCTGGATAGCATGGGACTTTGAACATTTTCAGCCAGGGGTCGGACTTAGAAAAAATTCTGGCCAGCAAGGGACTTTGAAAATTTTCAGCCAGGCGTCGGACTTACAAAAAATTCTGTCCAGCATGGGACTTTGAAAATTTTCGGCCAGGCGTCAGACTTTGAAAAAAATTCTGGCCAGCATGGGACTTTGAAAATTTTCGGCTAGGCGTCAGACTTTGAAAAAATTCTGGCCAGCATGGGACTTAGAAAAAATTCTGGATAGCATGGGACTTTGAACATTTTCAGCCAGGGGTCGGACTTAGAAAAAATTCTGGCCAGCAAGGGACTTTGAAAATTTTCGGCCAGGCGTCAGACTTTGAAAAAATTCTGGCCAGCATGGGACTTTGAAAATTTTCGGCCAATCGTCAGACTTAGAAAAAATTCTGGCCCGCATGGGACTTAGAAAAAATTCTGGCTAGCATGGGAATTTGAAAATTTTCAGCCAGGGGTCGGACTTAGAAAAAATTCTGGCCAGCATGGGACTTTGAAAATTTTCGGCCAGGCATCAGACTTAGAAAAAATTCTGGCCAGCATGGGACTTTGAAATATTTCAGGCAGGTGTTAGACTTTGAAAATTTTCGGCCAGGCGTCAGACTTTGAAAAAATTCTGGCCAGCATGGGACTTTGAAAATTTTCAGCCAGGCATCAGACTTTGAAAAAATTCTGGCCAGCATGGGACTTTGAAAATTTTCGGCCAGGCGTCAGACTTAGAAAAAATTCTGGCCAGCATGGGACTTTGAACATTTTCGGCCAGGCGTCAGACTTTGAAAAAATTCTGGCCAGCATGGGACTTAGAAAAAATTCTGGATATCATGGGACTTTGAAATATTTCAGGTAGGCGTCAGACTTAGAAAAAATTCTGGCCAGCAAGGGACTTTGAAAATTTTCGGCCAGGCGTCAGACTTTGAAAAAATTCTGGCCAGCATGGGACTTAGAAAAAATTCTGGATATCATGGGACTTTGAAATATTTCAGGTAGGCGTCAGACTTAGAAAAAATTCTGGCCAGCAAGGGACTTTGAAAATTTTCGGCCAGGCGTCAGACTTAGAAAAAATTCTGGCCAGCATGGGACTTTGAAAATTTTCGGCCAGGCGTCAGACTTAGAAAAAATTCTGGCCAGCATGGGACTTTGAACATTTTCGGCCAGGCGTCAGACTTTGAAAAAATTCTGGCCAGCATGGGACTTAGAAAAAATTCTGGATATCATGGGACTTTGAAATATTTCAGGTAGGCGTCAGACTTAGAAAAAATTCTGGACAGCATGGGACTTTGAAAATTTTCAGCCAGGCATCAGACTTAGAAAAAATTCTGGCCAGCATGGGACTTAGAAAAAATTCTGGCCAGCATGGGACTTTGAAAATTTTCGGCCAGGCGTCAGACTTAGAAAAAATTCTGGCCTGCATGGGAGTTTGAAATATTTCAGGCAGGCGTCAGACTTAGAAAAAATTCTGGCCAGCATGGGACTTTGAAAATTTTCAGCCAGGGGTCGGACTTAGAAAAAATTCTGGCCAGCATGGGACTTAGAAAAAATTCTGGCTAGCATGGGACTTTGAAATATTTCAGGTAGGCGTCAGACTTAGAAAAAATTCTGGCCAGCATGGGACTTTGAAAAAATTCTGGCCAGCATGGAACTTTGAAAATTTTCGGCCAGGCGTCAGACTTTGAAAAAATTCTGGCTAGCATGGGACTTTGAAAATTTTCGGCCAGGCATCAGACTTAGAAAATAATTCTGGCCAGCATGGGACTTTGAAAATTTTCAGCCAGGCATCAGACTTAGAAAAAATTCTGGCCAGCATGGGACTTTGAAATATTTCAGGTAGGCGTCAGACTTTGAAAATTTTCGGCCAGGCGTCAGACTTAGAAAAAATTCTGGCCAGCATGGGACTTTGAAATATTTCAGGTAGGTGTCAGACTTTGAAAATTTTCGGGCAGGCGTTGGACTGAAAATTTCCGGGAAGGTGTGGGACTTTGAAAATTTTCGGGCAGGCGTCAGACTTTGAAAAAGTTCTGGCTAGCATGGGACTTTGAACATTTTCGGCCAGGCATCAGACTTAGAAAATAATTCTGGCCAGCATGGGACTTTGAAAATTTTCAGCCAGGCATCAGACTTTGAAAAAATTCTGGCTAGCATGGGACTTTGAAATATTTCAGGTAGGTGTCAGACTTTGAAAATTTTCGGGCAGGCGTTGGACTTTGAAAATTTCCGGGAAGGTGTGGGACTTTGAAAATTTTCGGACAGGCGTTGGACTTTGAAAATTTTCGGGCCTGGTGACCCAGGCTATTGAATTGAAGGGTGTGGGACTTTGAAATATTTCGGGCAGGCGTCAGACTTTGAAGAAATCTGACAACCAGGCCAGAGAGCAGGCCGTCTGCCCAAGGAGGCCGCCCCAACCCTCCTCTTTGTCGGACATAAGTCTGGTGAGCCTCCCTTGTTCGGCCCTGGAGGTGCCTCGTCTGAAATTGCTCCCTTCTGAAATCGTGACAACTCCATTTTGCGGTTTGGGTGGAAAGGTCCCCAGATAGGGAACCGGGTGCCCTATCTGCAGCGCCCCCCGATGGTGGCCGGCGGTACTGCAACCCTTTTAACCCAGGCAATTGAAAAGATTGGTGTGGGACTTTGAAAATTTTCGGAGAGGCGCCAGACTTTGAAAACGTTTGTGCCTGTGTCAGACTTTGAAAATTTTCAGACAAGTGTGGGACTTTGAAAATTTTCAGCCAGGCGTCAGACTTAGAAAAAATTCTGGCCAGCATGGGACTTTGAAAATTTTCGGCCAGGCATCAGACTTAGAAAAAATTCTGGCCAGCATGGGACTTTGAAAAAATTCTGGCTAGCATGGGACTTTGAAAATTTTCAGCTAGGCATCGGACTTAGAAAAAATTCTGGCCAGCATGAGACTTTGAAAATTTTCGGCCACGCGTCAGACTTTGAAAAAATTTTGGCTAGCATGGGACTTTGAAACATTGCAGGCCTGCTTCAGACTTAGAAAAAATTCTGGCCAGCATGGGACTTTGAAATATTTCAGGTAGGTGTCAGACTTTGAAAATTTTCGGGCAGGCGTTGGACTCTGAAAATTTCCGGGAAGGTGTGGGACTTTGAAAATTTTCGGGCAGGCGTTGGACTTTGAAAATTTCCGGGAAGGTGTGGGACTTTGAAAATTTTCAGACAGGCGTTGGACTTTGAAAATTTTCGGGCCTGGTGACCCAGGCTATTGAAATGAATGGTGTGGGACTTTGAAATATTTCGGGCAGGCGTCAGACTTTGAAAAAATCTGACAACCAGGCCAGAGAGCAGGCCGTCTGCCCAAGGAGGCTGCCCCAACCCTCCTCTTTGTCGGACATAAGTCTGGTGAGCCTCCCTTGTTCGGCCCTGGAGGTGCCTCGTCTGAAATTGCTCCCTTCTGAAATCGTGACAACTCCATTTTGCGGTTTGGGTGGAAAGGTGCCCAGATAGGGAACCGGGTGCCCTATCTGCAGCGCCCCCCGATGGTGGCCCGCGGTACTGCAACCCTGGTAACCCAGGCTTTTGAAGTGAATGGTGTGGGACTTTGAAAAAATTCTGGCAGTTGTCAGACTGAAAATTTTCTGCCAGGCGTCAGACATAGAAAAAATTGTGGCCAGCATGGGACTTTGAAATATTTCAAGCAGGCGTGAGACTTTGAAAATTTTCAGCCAGGCATCAGACTTAGAAAAAATTCTGGCCAGCATGGGACTTTGAAAATTTTCAGCCAGGCGTCAGACTTAGAAAAAATTCTGGCCAGCATGGGACTTTGAAATATTTCAGGTAGGCGTCAGACTTTGAAAATTTTCGGCCAGGCGTCAGACTTAGAAAAAATTCTGGCCAGCATGGGACTTTGAAAATTTTCAGCCAGGCGTCGGACTTAGAAAAAATTCTGGCCAGCATGGGACTTTGAAATATTTCAGGTAGGCGTCAGACTTAGAAAAAATTCTGGACAGCATGGGACTTTGAAATTTTCGGCCAGGCGTCAGACTTTGAAAAAATTCTGGACAGCATGGGACTTTGAAATTTTCGGCCAGGCGTCAGACTTTGAAAAATTTCTGGCCAGCATGGGACTTTGAAAAAATTCTGGCCAGCATGGGACTTTGAAAATTTTCAGCCAGGGGTCGGACTTAGAAAAAATTCTGGCCAGCATGGGACTTTGAAATATTTCAGGTAGGCGTCAGACTTAGAAAAAATTCTGGCCAGCATGGGACTTTGAAATATTTCAGGTAGGCGTCAGACTTAGAAAAAATTCTGGCCAGCATGGGACTTTGAAAATTTTCAGCCAGGGGTCGGACTTAGAAAAAATTCTGGCCAGCATGGGACTTAGAAAAAATTCTGGCTAGCATGGGACTTTGAAATATTTCAGGTAGGCGTCAGACTTAGAAAAAATTCTGGCCAGCATGGGACTTTGAAAATTTTCAGCCAGGGTTCGGACTTAGAAAAAATTCTGGCCAGCATGGGACTTTGAAATATTTCAGGTAGGCGTCAGACTTAGAAAAAATTCTGGCCAGCATGGGACTTTGAAAAAATTCTGGCTAGCATGGGACTTTGAAAATTTTCAGGCAGGCGTCGGACTTAGAAAAAATTCTGGCCAGCATGGGACTTTGAAATATTTCAGGTAGGCGTCAGACTGAAAATTTTCGGCCAGGCATCAGACTTTGAAAAAATTCTGGCCAGCATGGGACTTTGAAAATTTTCGGCCAGGCGTCAGACTTTGAAAAAATTCTGGCCAGCATGGGACTTTGAAATATTTCAGGCAGGTGTTAGACTTTGAAAAAATTCTGGCCAGCATGGGACTTTGAAAAAATTCTGGCCAGCATGGGACTTTGAAAATTTTTGGCCAAGCGTCAGACTTAGAAAAAATTCTGGCCAGCATGGGACTTTGAAAAAATTCTGGCCAGCATGGGACTTAGAAAAAATTCTGGCCAGCATGGGACTTTGAAAATTTTCGGCCAGGCGTCAGACTTAGAAAAAATTCTGGCCTGCATGGGACTTTGAAAATTTTCAGGCAGGCATCAGACTTTGAAAAAATTCTGGCCAGCATGGGACTTTGAAAAAATTCTGTCCAGCAAGGGACTTTGAAAATTTTCGGCCAGGCGTCAGACTTAGAAAAAATTCTGGCTAGCTTGGGACTTTGAAAATTTTCAGGCAGGCATCAGACTTCGAAAAAATTCTGGCCAGCATGGGACTTTGAAAATTTTCGGCCAGGCGTCAGACTTAGAAAAAATTCTGGCCAGCGTGGTACTTTGAAATATTTCAGGCAGGCGTCAGACTTAGAAAAAATTCTGGCCAGCATGGGACTTTGAAAATTTTCGGCCAGGCGTCAGACTTAGAAAAAATTCTGGCCAGCGTGGTACTTTGAAATATTTCAGGTAGGCGTCAGACTTTGAAAATTTTCGGCCAGGCGTCAGACTTAGAAAAAATTCTGGCTAGCGTGGAACTTTGAAAATTTTCAGCCAGGCGTCAGACTTAGAAAAAATTCTGGCCAGCATGGGACTTTGAAAATTTTCAGCCAGGCGTCAGACTTAGAAAAAATTCTGGCCAGCATGGGACTTTGAAATATTTCAGGTAGGCGTCAGACTTAGAAAAAATTCTGGCTAGCTTGGGACTTTGAAAATTTTCAGGCAGGCATCAGACTTAGAAAAAATTCTGGCCAGCATGGGACTTTGAACATTTTCGGCCAGCCGTCAGACTTAGAAAAAATTCTGGCCAGCATGGGACTTTGAAAATTTTCAGCCAGGCGTCAGACTTAGAAAAAATTCTGGCCAGCATGGGACTTTGAAATATTTCAGGTAGGCGTCAGACTTTGAAAATTTTCGGCCAGGCGTCAGACTTAGAAAAAATTCTGGCCAGCATGGGACTTTGAAAATTTTCAGCCAGGCGTCGGACTTAGAAAAAATTCTGGCCAGCATGGGACTTTGAAATATTTCAGGTAGGCGTCAGACTTAGAAAAAATTCTGGACAGCATGGGACTTTGAAATTTTCGGCCAGGCGTCAGACTTTGAAAAAATTCTGGACAGCATGGGACTTTGAAATTTTCGGCCAGGCGTCAGACTTTGAAAAATTTCTGGCCAGCATGGGACATTGAAAAAATTCTGGCCAGCATGGGACTTTGAAAATTTTCAGCCAGGGGTCGGACTTAGAAAAAATTCTGGCCAGCATGGGACTTTGAAATATTTCAGGTAGGCGTCAGACTTAGAAAAAATTCTGGCCAGCATGGGACTTTGAAATATTTCAGGTAGGCGTCAGACTTAGAAAAAATTCTGGCCAGCATGGGACTTTGAAAATTTTCAGCCAGGGGTCGGACTTAGAAAAAATTCTGGCCAGCATGGGACTTAGAAAAAATTCGGCCAGGCATCAGACTTAGAAAAAATTCTGGCCAGCATGGGACTTTGAAAATTTTCGGCCAGGCATCAGACTTAGAAAAAATTCTGGCCAGCATGGGACTTTGAAAAAATTCTGGCTAGCATGGGACTTTGAAAATTTTCAGCTAGGCGTCGGACTTAGAAAAAATTCTGGCCAGCATGAGACTTTGAAAATTTTCGGCCAGGCGTCAGACTTTGAAAAAATTCTGGCTAGCATGGGACTTTGAAAATTTTCGGCCAGGCATCAGACTTAGAAAAAATTCTGGCCAGCATGGGACTTTGAAACATTTCAGGCCTGCTTCAGACTTAGAAAAAATTCTGGCCAGCATGGGACTTTGAAATATTTCAGGTAGGTGTCAGACTTTGAAAATTTTCGGGCAGGCGTTGGACTCTGAAAATTTCCGGGAAGGTGTGGGACTTTGAAAATTTTCGGGCAGGCGTTGGACTTTGAAAATTTCCGGGAAGGTGTGGGACTTTGAAAATTTTCAGACAGGCGTTGGACTTTGAAAATTTTCGGGCCTGGTGACCCAGGCTATTGAAATGAATGGTGTGGGACTTTGAAATATTTCGGGCAGGCGTCAGACTTTGAAAAAATCTGACAACCAGGCCAGAGAGCAGGCCGTCTGCCCAAGGAGGCTGCCCCAACCCTCCTCTTTGTCGGACATAAGTCTGGTGAGCCTCCCTTGTTCGGCCCTGGAGGTGCCTCGTCTGAAATTGCTCCCTTCTGAAATCGTGACAACTCCATTTTGCGGTTTGGGTGGAAAGGTGCCCAGATAGGGAACCGGGTGCCCTATCTGCAGCGCCCCCCGATGGTGGCCCGCGGTACTGCAACCCTGGTAACCCAGGCTTTTGAAGTGAATGGTGTGGGACTTTGAAAAAATTCTGGCCAGCATGGGACTTTGAAAATTTTCGGCCAGGCGTCAGACATAGAAAAAATTGTGGCCAGCATGGGACTTTGAAATATTTCAAGCAGGCGTGAGACTTTGAAAATTTTCAGCCAGGCATCAGACTTAGAAAAAATTCTGGCCAGCATGGGACTTTGAACATTTTCGGCCAGCCGTCAGACTTAGAAAAAATTCTGGCCAGCATGGGACTTTGAAAATTTTCAGCCAGGCGTCAGACTTAGAAAAAATTCTGGCCAGCATGGGACTTTGAAATATTTCAGGTAGGCGTCAGACTTTGAAAATTTTCGGCCAGGCGTCAGACTTAGAAAAAATTCTGGCCAGCATGGGACTTTGAAATATTTCAGGTAGGCGTCAGACTTTGAAAATTTTCGGCCAGGCGTCAGACTTAGAAAAAATTCTGGCCAGCATGGGACTTTGAAAATTTTCAGCCAGGCGTCGGACTTAGAAAAAATTCTGGCCAGCATGGGACTTTGAAATATTTCAGGTAGGCGTCAGACTTAGAAAAAATTCTGGACAGCATGGGACTTTGAAATTTTCGGCCAGGCGTCAGACTTTGAAAAAATTCTGGACAGCATGGGACTTTGAAATTTTCGGCCAGGCGTCAGACTTTGAAAAATTTCTGGCCAGCATGGGACTTTGAAAAAATTCTGGCCAGCATGGGACTTTGAAAATTTTCAGCCAGGGGTCGGACTTAGAAAAAATTCTGGCCAGCATGGGACTTTGAAATATTTCAGGTAGGCGTCAGACTTAGAAAAAATTCTGGCCAGCATGGGACTTTGAAATATTTCAGGTAGGCGTCAGACTTAGAAAAAATTCTGGCCAGCATGGGACTTTGAAAATTTTCAGCCAGGGGTCGGACTTAGAAAAAATTCTGGCCAGCATGGGACTTAGAAAAAATTCTGGCTAGCATGGGACTTTGAAATATTTCAGGTAGGCGTCAGACTTAGAAAAAATTCTGGCCAGCATGGGACTTTGAAAATTTTCAGCCAGGGGTCGGACTTAGAAAAAATTCTGGCCAGCATGGGACTTTGAAATATTTCAGGTAGGCGTCAGACTTAGAAAAAATTCTGGCCAGCATGGGACTTTGAAAAAATTCTGGCTAGCATGGGACTTTGAAATATTTCAGGTAGGCGTCAGACTGAAAATTTTCGGCCAGGCATCAGACTTAGAAAAAATTCTGGCCAGCATGGGACTTTGAAAATTTTCGGCCAAGCGTCAGACTTAGAAAAAATTCTGGCCAGCATGGGACTTAGAAAAAATTCTGGCTAGCATGGGACTTTGAAAATTTTCAGCCAGGGGTCGGACTTAGAAAAAATTCTGGCCAGCATGGGACTTTGAAATATTTCAGGTAGGCGTCAGACTTAGAAAAAATTCTGGCCAGCATGGGACTTTGAAAATTTTCGGCCAGGCGTCAGACTGAAAAAATTCTGGCCAGCATGGGACTTTGAAATATTTCAGGCAGGCATCAGACTTTGAAAAAATTCTGGCCAGCATGGGACTTTGAAAATTTTCGGCCAGGCGTCAGACTTCTGGCCAGCATGGGACTTTGAAAATTTTCAGCCAGGCATCAGACTTTGAAAAAATTCTGGCCAGCATGGGACTTTGAAATTTTCGGCCAGGCGTCAGACTTTGAAAAAATTCTGGCCAGCATGGGACTTTGAAAATTTTCGGCCAGGCGTCAGACTTTGAAAAAATTCTGGCCAGCATGGGACTTTGAAATATTTCAAGCAGGCGTGAGACTTTGAAAATTTTCGGCCAGGCGTCAGACTTTGAAAAATTTCTGGCCAGCATGGGACTTTGAAAATTTTCGGCCAGGCGTCAGACTTTGAAAAAATTCTGGCTAGCATGGGACTTTGAAAATTTTCAGCTAGGCGTCGGACTTAGAAAAAATTCTGGCCAGCATGGGACTGAATATTTTCGGCCAGGCGTCAGACTTTGAAAAAATTCTGGCTAGCATGGGACTTTGAAAATTTTCAGCCAGGCATCAGACTTAGAAAAACTTCTGGCCAGCATGGGACTTTGAAATATTTCAGCTAGGCGTCGGACTTTGAAAATTTTCGGACAGGCGTTGGACTTTGAAAATTTTCGGGCCTGGTGACCCAGGCTATTGAATTGAAGGGTGTGGGACTTTGAAATATTTCGGGCAGGCGTCAGACTTTGAAAAAATCTGACAACCAGGCCAGAGAGCAGGCCGTCTGCCCAAGGAGGCCGCCCCAACCCTCCTCTTTGTCTGACATAAGTCTGGTGAGCCTCCCTTGTTCGGCCCTGGAGGTGCCTCGTCTGAAATTGCTCCCTTCTGAAATCGTGACAACTCCATTTTGCGGTTTGGGTGGAAAGGTCCCCAGATAGGGAACCGGGTGCCCTATCTGCAGCGCCCCCCGATGGTGGCCGGCGGTACTGCAACCCTTTTAACCCAGGCTATTGAAAAGATTGGTGTGGGACTTTGAAAATTTTCGGAGAGGCGCCAGACTTTGAAAACGTTTGTGCCTGTGTCAGACTTTGAAAATTTTCAGACAAGTGTGGGACTTTGAAAATTTTCAGCCAGGCGTCAGACTTAGAAAAAATTCTGGCCAGCATGGGACTTTGAAAATTTTCGGCCAGGCATCAGACTTAGAAAAAATTCTGGCCAGCATGGGACTTTGAAATATTTCAGCTAGGCGTCGGACTTAGAAAAAATTCTGTCCAGCATGGGACTTTGAAAATTTTCGGCCAGGCGTCAGACTTTGAAAAATTTCTGGCCAGCATGGGACTTTGAACAAATTCTGGCCAGCATGGAACTTTGAAAATTTTCTGGCCAGGCGTCAGACTTTGAAAATAATTCTGGCCAGCATGGGACTTTGAAAATTTTCAGGTAGGCGTCAGACTTTGAAAAAATTCTGGCCAGCATGGGACTTTGAAAATTTTCAGCCAGGCATCAGACTTTGAAAAAATTCTGGCCAGCATGGGACTTTGAAAATTTTCGGCCAGGCGTCAGACTTAGAAAAAATTCTGGCCAGCATGGGACTTAGAAAAAATTCTGGATAGCATGGGACTTTGAACATTTTCAGCCAGGGGTCGGACTTAGAAAAAATTCTGGCCAGCATGGGACTTTGAAATATTTCAGGTAGGCGTCAGACTTAGAAAAAATTCTGGCCAGCAAGGGACTTAGAAAAAATTCTGGATAGCATGGGACTTTGAACATTTTCAGCCAGGGGTCGGACTTAGAAAAAATTCTGGCCAGCAAGGGACTTTGAAAATTTTCGGCCAGGCGTCAGACTTAGAAAAAATTCTGGCCAGCATGGGACTTTGAAAATTTTCGGCCAGGCGTCAGACTTTGAAAAAATTCTGGCCAGCATGGGACTTAGAAAAAATTCTGGATAGCATGGGACTTTGAAATATTTCAGGTAGGCATCAGACTTAGAAAAAAATTCTGGCCAGCATGGGACTTTGAAATATTTCAGGTAGGCGTCAGACTTAGAAAAAATTCTGGCCAGGCATCAGACTTTGAAAAAATTCTGGCCAGCATGGGACTTTGAAATTTTTCGGCTAGGCGTCAGACTTTGAAAAATTTCTGGCCAGCATGGGACTTTGAAATATTTCAGGTAGGCGTTAGACTTAGAAAAAATTCTGGCCAGCAAGGGACTTTGAAAATTTTCGGCCAGGCGTCAGACTTTGAAAAAATTCTGGCCAGCATGGGACTTTGAAATATTTCAAGCAGGCGTGAGACTTTGAAAATTTTCGGCCAGGCGTCAGACTTTGAAAAATTTCTGGCCAGCATGGGACTTTGAAAAAATTCTGGCCAGCATGGAACTTTGAAAATTTTCGGCCAGGCGTAAGACTTTGAAAAAATTCTGGCTAGCATGGGACTTTGAAAATTTTCGGCCAGGCGTCAGACTTAGAAAAAATTCTGGCCAGCATGGGACTTTGAAATATTTCAGGTAGGCGTCAGACTTTGAATATTTTCGGCCAGGCGTCAGACTTAGAAAAAATTCTGGCCAGCATGGGACTTTGAAAATTTTCAGCCAGGCATCAGACTTTGAAAAAATTCTGGCCAGCATGGGACTTTGAAAAAATTCTGGCTAGCATGGGACTTTGAAAATTTTCAGCCAGGCATCAGACTTTGAAAAAATTCTGGCCAGCATGGGACTTTGAAATATTTCAGGTAGGCGTCAGACTTTGAATATTTTCGGCCAGGCGTCAGACTTAGAAAAAATTCTGGCCAGCATGGGACTTTGAAAATTTTCAGCCAGGCATCAGACTTTGAAAAAATTCTGGCCAGCATGGGACTTTGAGAATTTTCGGCCAAGCGTCAGACTTAGAAAAAATTCTGGCCAGCATGGGACTTTGAAAATTTTCAGCCAGGCGTCGGACTTTGAAAAAATTCTGGCCAGCATGGGACTTTGAAATATTTCAAGCAGGCGTGAGACTTTGAAAATTTTTCGGCCAGGCGTCAGACTTTGAAAAAATTCTGGCCAGCATGGGACTTTGAAAATATTCGGCCAGGCGTCAGACTTAGAAAAAATTCTGGCCAGCATGGGACTTTGAAAATTTTCGGCCAGGCGTCAGACTTTGAAAAAATTCTGGCCAGCATGGGACTTAGAAAAAATTCTGGATAGCATGGGACTTTGAACATTTTCAGCCAGGGGTCGGACTTAGAAAAAATTCTGGCCAGCAAGGGACTTTGAAAATTTTCAGCCAGGCGTCGGACTTACAAAAAATTCTGTCCAGCATGGGACTTTGAAAATTTTCGGCCAGGCGTCAGACTTTGAAAAAAATTCTGGCCAGCATGGGACTTTGAAAATTTTCGGCTAGGCGTCAGACTTTGAAAAAATTCTGGCCAGCATGGGACTTAGAAAAAATTCTGGATAGCATGGGACTTTGAACATTTTCAGCCAGGGGTCGGACTTAGAAAAAATTCTGGCCAGCAAGGGACTTTGAAAATTTTCGGCCAGGCGTCAGACTTTGAAAAAATTCTGGCCAGCATGGGACTTTGAAAATTTTCGGCCAATCGTCAGACTTAGAAAAAATTCTGGCCCGCATGGGACTTAGAAAAAATTCTGGCTAGCATGGGAATTTGAAAATTTTCAGCCAGGGGTCGGACTTAGAAAAAATTCTGGCCAGCATGGGACTTTGAAAATTTTCGGCCAGGCATCAGACTTAGAAAAAATTCTGGCCAGCATGGGACTTTGAAATATTTCAGGCAGGTGTTAGACTTTGAAAATTTTCGGCCAGGCGTCAGACTTTGAAAAAATTCTGGCCAGCATGGGACTTTGAAAATTTTCAGCCAGGCATCAGACTTTGAAAAAATTCTGGCCAGCATGGGACTTTGAAAATTTTCGGCCAGGCGTCAGACTTTGAAAAAATTCTGGCCAGCATGGGACTTTGAAAATTTTCGGCCAGGCGTCAGACTTAGAAAAAATTCTGGCCAGCATGGGACTTTGAACATTTTCGGCCAGGCGTCAGACTTTGAAAAAATTCTGGCCAGCATGGGACTTAGAAAAAATTCTGGATATCATGGGACTTTGAAATATTTCAGGTAGGCGTCAGACTTAGAAAAAATTCTGGCCAGCAAGGGACTTTGAAAATTTTCGGCCAGGCGTCAGACTTTGAAAAAATTCTGGCCAGCATGGGACTTAGAAAAAATTCTGGATATCATGGGACTTTGAAATATTTCAGGTAGGCGTCAGACTTAGAAAAAATTCTGGCCAGCAAGGGACTTTGAAAATTTTCGGCCAGGCGTCAGACTTAGAAAAAATTCTGGCCAGCATGGGACTTTGAAAATTTTCGGCCAGGCGTCAGACTTAGAAAAAATTCTGGCCAGCATGGGACTTTGAACATTTTCGGCCAGGCGTCAGACTTTGAAAAAATTCTGGCCAGCATGGGACTTAGAAAAAATTCTGGATATCATGGGACTTTGAAATATTTCAGGTAGGCGTCAGACTTAGAAAAAATTCTGGACAGCATGGGACTTTGAAATATTTCAGGCAGGCGTCAGACTTAGAAAAAATTCTGGCCAGCATGGGACTTTGAAAATTTTCAGCCAGGCATCAGACTTAGAAAAAATTCTGGCCAGCATGGGACTTAGAAAAAATTCTGGCCAGCATGGGACTTTGAAAATTTTCGGCCAGGCGTCAGACTTAGAAAAAATTCTGGCCTGCATGGGAGTTTGAAATATTTCAGGCAGGCGTCAGACTTAGAAAAAATTCTGGCCAGCATGGGACTTTGAAAAAATTCTGGCCAGCATGGGACTTTGAAAAAATTCTGGCCAGCATGGGACTTTGAAAAAATTCTGGCCAGCATGGGACTTTGAAAAAATTCTTGCCAGCATGGGACTTAGAAAAAATTCTGGCCTGCATGGGACTTTTAAATATTTCCGGCAGGCGTCAGACTTAGAAAATATTCTGGCCAGCATGGGACTTTGAAAAAATTCTGGACAGCATGGGACTTTGAAAATTTTCGGCCAGGCGTCAGACTTAGAAAAAATTCTGGCCTGCATGGGACTTTGAAAATTTTCGGCCAGGCGTCAGACTTAGAAAAAATTCTGGCCAGCATGGGACTTTGAAAAAATTCTGGACAGCATGGGACTTTGAAATATTTCAGGCAGGCGTCAGACTTAGAAAAAATTCTGGCCAGCATGGGACTTTGAAAAAATTCTGTCCAGCATGGGACTTTGAAAAAATTCTGGACAGCATGGGACTTTGTAAATTTTCAGCCAGGCATCAGACTTAGAAAAAATTCTGGCCAGCATGGGACTTTGAAAATTTTCGGCCAGGCGTCAGACTTAGAAAAAATTCTGGCCTGCATGGGACTTTGAAAATTTTCGGCCAGGCGTCAGACTTAGAAAAAATTCTGGCCAGCATGGGACTTTGAAAAAATTCTGGACAGTATGGGACTTTGAAAAAATTCTGGCCAGCATGGGACTTTGAAAAAATTCTGGCCAGCATGGGACTTTGAAAATTTTCGGCCAGGCGTCAGACTTAGAAAAAATTCTGGACAGCATGGGACTTTGAAATATTTCAGGCAGGCGTCAGACTTAGAAAAAATTCTGGCCAGCATGGGACTTTGAAAATTTTCGGCCAGGAGTCAGACTTAGAAAAAATTCTGGCCTGCATGGGACTTTGTAAATTTTTGGCCAAGCGTCAGACTTAGAAAAAATTCTGGCCAGCATGGGACTTTGAAAAAATTCTGGCCAGCATGGGACTTTGAAAAAATTCTGGCCAGCATGGGACTTTGAAAAAATTCTGGCCAGCATGGGACTTTGAAAATTTTTGGCCAAGCGTCAGACTTAGAAAAAATTCTGGCCAGCATGGGACTTTGAAAAAATTCTGGCCAGCATGGGACTTAGAAAAAATTCTGGCCAGCATGGGACTTTGAAAATTTTCGGCCAGGCGTCAGACTTAGAAAAAATTCTGGCCTGCATGGGACTTTGAAATATTTCAGGCAGGCGTCAGACTTAGAAAAAATTCTGGCCAGCATGGGACTGAAAATTTTCGGCCAGGCGTCAGACTTAGAAAAAATTCTGGCTAGCTTGGGACTTTGAAAATTTTCAGGCAGGCATCAGACTTCGAAAAAATTCTGGCCAGCATGGGACTTTGAAATATTTCAGGCAGGCGTCAGACTTAGAAAAAATTCTGGCCAGCATGGGACTTTGAAAATTTTCGGCCAGGCGTCAGACTTAGAAAAAATTCTGGCTAGCTTGGGACTTTGAAAATTTTCAGGCAGGCATCAGACTTTGAAAAAATTCTGGCCAGCATGGGACTTTGAAAAAATTCTGTCCAGCAAGGGACTTTGAAAATTTTCGGCCAGGCGTCAGACTTAGAAAAAATTCTGGACAGCATGGGACTTTGAAATATTTCAGGCAGGCGTCAGACTTAGAAAAAATTCTGGCCAGCATGGGACTTTGAAAATTTTCGGCCAGGCGTCAGACTTAGAAAAAATTCTGGCCTGCATGGGACTTTGAAAATTTTCGGCCAGGCGTCAGACTTAGAAAAAATTCTGGCCAGCATGGGACTTTGAAAAAATTCTGGACAGTATGGGACTTTGAAAAAATTCTGGCCAGCATGGGACTTTGAAAAAATTCTGGCCAGCATGGGACTTTGAAAATTTTTGGCCAAGCGTCAGACTTAGAAAAAATTCTGGCCAGCATGGGACTTTGAAAAAATTCTGGCCAGCATGGGACTTAGAAAAAATTCTGGCCAGCATGGGACTTTGAAAATTTTCGGCCAGGCGTCAGACTTAGAAAAAATTCTGGACAGCATGGGACTTTGAAATATTTCAGGCAGGCGTCAGACTTAGAAAAAATTCTGGCCAGCATGGGACTTTGAAAATTTTCGGCCAGGAGTCAGACTTAGAAAAAATTCTGGCCTGCATGGGACTTTGTAAATTTTTGGCCAAGCGTCAGACTTAGAAAAAATTCTGGCCAGCATGGGACTTTGAAAAAATTCTGGCCAGCATGGGACTTTGAAAAAATTCTGGCCAGCATGGGACTTAGAAAAAATTCTGGCCAGCATGGGACTTTGAAAAAATTCTGGCCAGCATGGGACTTAGAAAAAATTCTGGCCAGCATGGGACTTTGAAAATTTTCGGCCAGGCGTCAGACTTAGAAAAAATTCTGGCCTGCATGGGACTTTGAAATATTTCAGGCAGGCGTCAGACTTAGAAAAAATTCTGGCCAGCATGGGACTTTGAAAATTTTCGGCCAGGCGTCAGACTTAGAAAAAATTCTGGCTAGCTTGGGACTTTGAAAATTTTCAGGCAGGCATCAGACTTCGAAAAAATTCTGGCCAGCATGGGACTTTGAAATATTTCAGGCAGGCGTCAGACTTAGAAAAAATTCTGGCCAGCATGGGACTTTGAAAATTTTCGGCCAGGCGTCAGACTTAGAAAAAATTCTGGCTAGCTTGGGACTTTGAAAATTTTCAGGCAGGCATCAGACTTTGAAAAAATTCTGGCCAGCATGGGACTTTGAAAAAATTCTGTCCAGCAAGGGACTTTGAAAATTTTCGGCCAGGCGTCAGACTTAGAAAAAATTCTGGCTAGCTTGGGACTTTGAAAATTTTCAGGCAGGCATCAGACTTAGAAAAAATTCTGGCCAGCATGGGACTTTGAAAATTTTCGGCCAGGCGTCAGACTTAGAAAAAATTCTGGCCAGCGTGGTACTTTGAAATATTTCAGGTAGGCGTCAGACTTTGAAAATTTTCGGCCAGGCGTCAGACTTAGAAAAAATTCTGGCTAGCGTGGAACTTTGAAAATTTTCAGCCAGGCGTCAGACTTAGAAAAAATTCTGGCCTGCATGGGAGTTTGAAATATTTCAGGCAGGCGTCAGACTTAGAAAAAATTCTGGCCAGCATGGGACTTTGAAAAAATTCTGGCCAGCATGGGACTTTGAAAAAATTCTGGCCAGCATGGGACTTTGAAAAAATTCTGGCCAGCATGGGACTTTGAAAAAATTCTTGCCAGCATGGGACTTAGAAAAAATTCTGGCCTGCATGGGACTTTTAAATATTTCCGGCAGGCGTCAGACTTAGAAAATATTCTGGCCAGCATGGGACTTTGAAAAAATTCTGGACAGCATGGGACTTTGAAAATTTTCGGCCAGGCGTCAGACTTAGAAAAAATTCTGGCCTGCATGGGACTTTGAAAATTTTCGGCCAGGCGTCAGACTTAGAAAAAATTCTGGACAGCATGGGACTTTGAAAAAATTCTGGACAGCATGGGACTTTGAAATATTTCAGGCAGGCGTCAGACTTAGAAAAAATTCTGGCCAGCATGGGACTTTGAAAATATTCTGGCCAGCATGGGACTTTGAAAAAATTCTGGACAGCATGGGACTTTGAAAATTTTCGGCCAGGCGTCAGACTTAGAAAAAATTCTGGCCAGCATGGGTACTTTGAAAATTTTCGGCCAGGCGTCAGACTTAGAAAAAATTCTGGCCACCATGGGACTTTGAAAAAATTCTGGACAGCATGGGACTTTGTAAATTTTCAGCCAGGCATCAGACTTAGAAAAAATTCTGGCCAGCATGGGACTTTGAAAATTTTCGGCCAGGCGTCAGACTTAGAAAAAATTCTGGCCTGCATGGGACTTTGAAAATTTTCGGCCAGGCGTCAGACTTAGAAAAAATTCTGGCCAGCATGGGACTTTGAAAAAATTCTGGACAGTATGGGACTTTGAAAAAATTCTGGCCAGCATGGGACTTTGAAAAAATTCTGGCCAGCATGGGACTTTGAAAATTTTTGGCCAAGCGTCAGACTTAGAAAAAATTCTGGCCAGCATGGGACTTTGAAAAAATTCTGGCCAGCATGGGACTTAGAAAAAATTCTGGCCAGCATGGGACTTTGAAAATTTTCGGCCAGGCGTCAGACTTAGAAAAAATTCTGGACAGCATGGGACTTTGAAATATTTCAGGCAGGCGTCAGACTTAGAAAAAATTCTGGCCAGCATGGGACTTTGAAAATTTTCGGCCAGGAGTCAGACTTAGAAAAAATTCTGGCCTGCATGGGACTTTGAAAATTTTTGGCCAAGCGTCAGACTTTGAAAAAATTCTGGCCAGCATGGGACTTTGAAAAAATTCTGGCCAGCATGGGACTTTGAAAATTTTTGGCCAAGCGTCAGACTTAGAAAAAATTCTGGCCAGCATGGGACTTTGAAAAAATTCTGGCCAGCATGGGACTTAGAAAAAATTCTGGCCAGCATGGGACTTTGAAAATTTTCGGCCAGGCGTCAGACTTAGAAAAAATTCTGGCCTGCATGGGACTTTGAAAATTTTCAGGCAGGCATCAGACTTTGAAAAAATTCTGGCCAGCATGGGACTTTGAAAAAATTCTGTCCAGCAAGGGACTTTGAAAATTTTCGGCCAGGCGTCAGACTTAGAAAAAATTCTGGCTAGCTTGGGACTTTGAAAATTTTCAGGCAGGCATCAGACTTCGAAAAAATTCTGGCCAGCATGGGACTTTGAAAATTTTCGGCCAGGCGTCAGACTTAGAAAAAATTCTGGCCAGCGTGGTACTTTGAAATATTTCAGGCAGGCGTCAGACTTAGAAAAAATTCTGGCCAGCATGGGACTTTGAAAATTTTCGGCCAGGCGTCAGACTTAGAAAAAATTCTGGCCAGCGTGGTACTTTGAAATATTTCAGGTAGGCGTCAGACTTTGAAAATTTTCGGCCAGGCGTCAGACTTAGAAAAAATTCTGGCTAGCGTGGAACTTTGAAAATTTTCAGCCAGGCGTCAGACTTAGAAAAAATTCTGGCCAGCATGGGACTTTGAAAATTTTCAGCCAGGCGTCAGACTTAGAAAAAATTCTGGCCAGCATGGGACTTTGAAATATTTCAGGTAGGCGTCAGACTTAGAAAAAATTCTGGCTAGCTTGGGACTTTGAAAATTTTCAGGCAGGCATCAGACTTAGAAAAAATTCTGGCCAGCATGGGACTTTGAACATTTTTGGCCAAGCGTCAGACTTAGAAAAAATTCTGGCCAGCATGGGACTTTGAAAAAATTCTGGCCAGCATGGGACTTAGAAAAAATTCTGGCCAGCATGGGACTTTGAAAATTTTCGGCCAGGCGTCAGACTTAGAAAAAATTCTGGACAGCATGGGACTTTGAAATATTTCAGGCAGGCGTCAGACTTAGAAAAAATTCTGGCCAGCATGGGACTTTGAAAATTTTCGGCCAGGAGTCAGACTTAGAAAAAATTCTGGCCTGCATGGGACTTTGAAAATTTTTGGCCAAGCGTCAGACTTTGAAAAAATTCTGGCCAGCATGGGACTTTGAAAAAATTCTGGCCAGCATGGGACTTTGAAAATTTTTGGCCAAGCGTCAGACTTAGAAAAAATTCTGGCCAGCATGGGACTTTGAAAAAATTCTGGCCAGCATGGGACTTAGAAAAAATTCTGGCCAGCATGGGACTTTGAAAATTTTCGGCCAGGCGTCAGACTTAGAAAAAATTCTGGCCTGCATGGGACTTTGAAAATTTTCAGGCAGGCATCAGACTTTGAAAAAATTCTGGCCAGCATGGGACTTTGAAAAAATTCTGTCCAGCAAGGGACTTTGAAAATTTTCGGCCAGGCGTCAGACTTAGAAAAAATTCTGGCTAGCTTGGGACTTTGAAAATTTTCAGGCAGGCATCAGACTTCGAAAAAATTCTGGCCAGCATGGGACTTTGAAAATTTTCGGCCAGGCGTCAGACTTAGAAAAAATTCTGGCCAGCGTGGTACTTTGAAATATTTCAGGCAGGCGTCAGACTTAGAAAAAATTCTGGCCAGCATGGGACTTTGAAAATTTTCGGCCAGGCGTCAGACTTAGAAAAAATTCTGGCCAGCGTGGTACTTTGAAATATTTCAGGTAGGCGTCAGACTTTGAAAATTTTCGGCCAGGCGTCAGACTTAGAAAAAATTCTGGCTAGCGTGGAACTTTGAAAATTTTCAGCCAGGCGTCAGACTTAGAAAAAATTCTGGCCAGCATGGGACTTTGAAAATTTTCAGCCAGGCGTCAGACTTAGAAAAAATTCTGGCCAGCATGGGACTTTGAAATATTTCAGGTAGGCGTCAGACTTAGAAAAAATTCTGGCTAGCTTGGGACTTTGAAAATTTTCAGGCAGGCATCAGACTTAGAAAAAATTCTGGCCAGCATGGGACTTTGAACATTTTCGGCCAGCCGTCAGACTTAGAAAAAATTCTGGCCAGCATGGGACTTTGAAAATTTTCAGCCAGGCGTCAGACTTAGAAAAAATTCTGGCCAGCATGGGACTTTGAAATATTTCAGGTAGGCGTCAGACTTTGAAAATTTTCGGCCAGGCGTCAGACTTAGAAAAAATTCTGGCCAGCATGGGACTTTGAAATATTTCAGGTAGGCGTCAGACTTAGAAAAAATTCTGGCCAGCATGGGACTTTGAAAAAATTCTGGCCAGCATGGGACTTTGAAAATTTTCAGCCAGGGGTCGGACTTAGAAAAAATTCTGGCCAGCATGGGACTTTGAAATATTTCAGGTAGGCGTCAGACTTAGAAAAAATTCTGGCCAGCATGGGACTTTGAAATATTTCAGGTAGGCGTCAGACTTAGAAAAAATTCTGGCCAGCATGGGACTTTGAAAATTTTCAGCCAGGGGTCGGACTTAGAAAAAATTCTGGCCAGCATGGGACTTAGAAAAAATTCTGGCTAGCATGGGACTTTGAAATATTTCAGGTAGGCGTCAGACTTAGAAAAAATTCTGGCCAGCATGGGACTTTGAAAATTTTCAGCCAGGGTTCGGACTTAGAAAAAATTCTGGCCAGCATGGGACTTTGAAATATTTCAGGTAGGCGTCAGACTTAGAAAAAATTCTGGCCAGCATGGGACTTTGAAAAAATTCTGGCTAGCATGGGACTTTGAAAATTTTCAGGCAGGCGTCGGACTTAGAAAAAATTCTGGCCAGCATGGGACTTTGAATTATTTCAGGTAGGCGTCAGACTGAAAATTTTCGGCCAGGCATCAGACTTTGAAAAAATTCTGGCCAGCATGGGACTTTGAAAATTTTCGGCCAAGCGTCAGACTTAGAAAAAATTCTGGCCAGCATGGGACTTAGAAAAAATTCTGGCTAGCATGGGACTTTGAAAATTTTCAGCCAGGGGTCGGACTTAGAAAAAATTCTGGCCAGCATGGGACTTTGAAAATTTTCGGCCAGGCATCAGACTTAGAAAAAATTCTGGCCAGCATGGGACTTTGAAATATTTCAGGTAGGCGTCAGACTTAGAAAAAATTCTGGCCAGCATGGGACTTTGAAAATTTTCGGCCAGGCGTCAGACTTTGAAAAAATTCTGGCCAGCATGGGACTTTGAAATATTTCAGGCAGGTGTTAGACTTTGAAAATTTTCGGCCAGGCGTCAGACTTCTGGCCAGCATGGGACTTTGAAAATTTTCAGCCAGGCATCAGACTTTGAAAAAATTCTGGCCAGCATGGGACTTTGAAATTTTCGGCCAGGCGTCAGACTTTGAAAAAATTCTGGCCAGCATGGGACTTTGAAAATTTTCGGCCAGGCGTCAGACTTTGAAAAAATTCTGGCCAGCATGGGACTTTGAAATATTTCAAGCAGGCGTGAGACTTTGAAAATTTTCGGCCAGGCGTCAGACTTTGAAAAATTTCTGGCCAGCATGGGACTTTGAAAAAATTCTGGCCAGCATGGAACTTTGAAAATTTTCGGCCAGGCGTCAGACTTTGAAAAAATTCTGGCTAGCATGGGACTTTGAAAATTTTCGGCCAGGCATCAGACTTAGAAAATAATTCTGGCCAGCATGGGACTTTGAAAATTTTCGGCCAGGCCTCAGACTTAGAAAAAATTCTGGCCAGCATGGGACTTTGAAAATTTTCAGCCAGGCGTCGGACTTAGAAAAAATTCTGGCTAGCATGGGACTTTGAAAATTTTCAGCTAGGCGTCGGACTTAGAAAAAATTCTGGCCAGCATGGGACTGAATATTTTCGGCCAGGCGTCAGACTTTAAAAAAATTCTGGCTAGCATGGGACTTTGAAAAAATTCTGGCCAGCATGGGACTTTGAAAATTTTTGGCCAAGCGTCAGACTTAGAAAAAATTCTGGCCAGCATGGGACTTTGAAATATTTCAGGCAGGCGTCAGACTTAGAAAAAATTCTGGCCAGCATGGGACTTTGAAAATTTTCAGCCAGGCATCAGACTTAGAAAAAATTCTGGCCAGCATGGGACTTAGAAAAAATTCTGGCCAGCATGGGACTTTGAAAATTTTCGGCCAGGCGTCAGACTTAGAAAAAATTCTGGCCTGCATGGGAGTTTGAAATATTTCAGGCAGGCGTCAGACTTAGAAAAAATTCTGGCCAGCATGGGACTTTGAAAAAATTCTGGCCAGCATGGGACTTTGAAAAAATTCTGGCCAGCATGGGACTTTGAAAAAATTCTGGCCAGCATGGGACTTTGAAAAAATTCTTGCCAGCATGGGACTTAGAAAAAATTCTGGCCTGCATGGGACTTTTAAATATTTCCGGCAGGCGTCAGACTTAGAAAATATTCTGGCCAGCATGGGACTTTGAAAAAATTCTGGACAGCATGGGACTTTGAAAATTTTCGGCCAGGCGTCAGACTTAGAAAAAATTCTGGCCTGCATGGGACTTTGAAAATTTTCGGCCAGGCGTCAGACTTAGAAAAAATTCTGGCCAGCATGGGACTTTGAAAAAATTCTGGACAGCATGGGACTTTGAAATATTTCAGGCAGGCGTCAGACTTAGAAAAAATTCTGGCCAGCATGGGACTTTGAAAAAATTCTGTCCAGCATGGGACTTTGAAAAAATTCTGGCCAGCATGGGACTTTGAAAATTTTCGGCCAGGCGTCAGACTTAGAAAAAATTCTGGCCAGCATGGGACTTTGAAATATTTCAGGTAGGCGTCAGACTTAGAAAAAATTCTGGCCAGCATGGGACTTTGAAAATTTTCGGCCAGGCGTCAGACTTTGAAAAAATTCTGGCCAGCATGGGACTTTGAAATATTTCAGGCAGGTGTTAGACTTTGAAAATTTTCGGCCAGGCGTCAGACTTCTGGCCAGCATGGGACTTTGAAAATTTTCAGCCAGGCATCAGACTTTGAAAAAATTCTGGCCAGCATGGGACTTTGAAATTTTCGGCCAGGCGTCAGACTTTGAAAAAATTCTGGCCAGCATGGGACTTTGAAAATTTTCGGCCAGGCGTCAGACTTTGAAAAAATTCTGGCCAGCATGGGACTTTGAAATATTTCAAGCAGGCGTGAGACTTTGAAAATTTTCGGCCAGGCGTCAGACTTTGAAAAATTTCTGGCCAGCATGGGACTTTGAAAAAATTCTGGCCAGCATGGAACTTTGAAAATTTTCGGCCAGGCGTCAGACTTTGAAAAAATTCTGGCTAGCATGGGACTTTGAAAATTTTCGGCCAGGCATCAGACTTAGAAAATAATTCTGGCCAGCATGGGACTTTGAAAATTTTCGGCCAGGCCTCAGACTTAGAAAAAATTCTGGCCAGCATGGGACTTTGAAAATTTTCAGCCAGGCGTCGGACTTAGAAAAAATTCTGGCTAGCATGGGACTTTGAAAATTTTCAGCTAGGCGTCGGACTTAGAAAAAATTCTGGCCAGCATGGGACTGAATATTTTCGGCCAGGCGTCAGACTTTAAAAAAATTCTGGCTAGCATGGGACTTTGAAAAAATTCTGGCCAGCATGGGACTTTGAAAATTTTTGGCCAAGCGTCAGACTTAGAAAAAATTCTGGCCAGCATGGGACTTTGAAATATTTCAGGCAGGCGTCAGACTTAGAAAAAATTCTGGCCAGCATGGGACTTTGAAAATTTTCAGCCAGGCATCAGACTTAGAAAAAATTCTGGCCAGCATGGGACTTAGAAAAAATTCTGGCCAGCATGGGACTTTGAAAATTTTCGGCCAGGCGTCAGACTTAGAAAAAATTCTGGCCTGCATGGGAGTTTGAAATATTTCAGGCAGGCGTCAGACTTAGAAAAAATTCTGGCCAGCATGGGACTTTGAAAAAATTCTGGCCAGCATGGGACTTTGAAAAAATTCTGGCCAGCATGGGACTTTGAAAAAATTCTGGCCAGCATGGGACTTTGAAAAAATTCTTGCCAGCATGGGACTTAGAAAAAATTCTGGCCTGCATGGGACTTTTAAATATTTCCGGCAGGCGTCAGACTTAGAAAATATTCTGGCCAGCATGGGACTTTGAAAAAATTCTGGACAGCATGGGACTTTGAAAATTTTCGGCCAGGCGTCAGACTTAGAAAAAATTCTGGCCTGCATGGGACTTTGAAAATTTTCGGCCAGGCGTCAGACTTAGAAAAAATTCTGGCCAGCATGGGACTTTGAAAAAATTCTGGACAGCATGGGACTTTGAAATATTTCAGGCAGGCGTCAGACTTAGAAAAAATTCTGGCCAGCATGGGACTTTGAAAAAATTCTGTCCAGCATGGGACTTTGAAAAAATTCTGGCCAGCATGGGACTTTGAAAATTTTCGGCCAGGCGTCAGACTTAGAAAAAATTCTGGCCTGCATGGGACTTTGAAAATTTTCGGCCAGGCGTCAGACTTAGAAAAAATTCTGGCCAGCATGGGACTTTGAAAAAATTCTGGACAGTATGGGACTTTGAAAAAATTCTGGCCAGCATGGGACTTTGAAAAAATTCTGGCCAGCATGGGACTTTGAAAATTTTTGGCCAAGCGTCAGACTTAGAAAAAATTCTGGCCAGCATGGGACTTTGAAAAAATTCTGGCCAGCATGGGACTTAGAAAAAATTCTGGCCAGCATGGGACTTTGAAAATTTTCGGCCAGGCGTCAGACTTAGAAAAAATTCTGGACAGCATGGGACTTTGAAATATTTCAGGCAGGCGTCAGACTTAGAAAAAATTCTGGCCAGCATGGGACTTTGAAAATTTTCGGCCAGGAGTCAGACTTAGAAAAAATTCTGGCCTGCATGGGACTTTGTAAATTTTTGGCCAAGCGTCAGACTTAGAAAAAATTCTGGCCAGCATGGGACTTTGAAAAAATTCTGGCCAGCATGGGACTTTGAAAAAATTCTGGCCAGCATGGGACTTTGAAAAAATTCTGGCCAGCATGGGACTTTGAAAATTTTTGGCCAAGCGTCAGACTTAGAAAAAATTCTGGCCAGTGTCAACTTCCGCTTACCCGCAGGACTTAAATCGGGAAATATGTCCTGATCGACTCTCCAATCAAAGGGTCAGTAATTCCCCTTTTCCCTCACCGGCTCTAAGGCGTCAGCGTGAGGGGACGGGAATTAGTTAAGCCGATATATCAAAGTGGACTCACCTAGGTTTGTTCACTGTCTTCTTATCATGAGGCCAATCCGTTTTCATCCACCTATCAATCCTGAATGAGCAACCACACAGAACCCAGGAATAATAGACTGGACACCTCACTTACTTGGCAGCTCCACTTCTCTTAGTTGTTTGCATTTGTTATTGACCTAGTCATTTAATAATCCTTGTTAGGATCATACGGACTTGTTTCATATCAAGCAGGAGTATTTGACTTTATTAATGCAAATGGAGACATTCATTAGATGTTATTAGAATGCACTTACCTCTTTCCAGACGTCCGTTGCTGCTGTCCGTCTCGAAGAAAAATAATAGGGTCTTATAAAACGACCTGGACTTATTAAACGTCCGAAAGAAATAAAACAAAAGTGAAATCAAATAACTAAACCAATCAAATAAACAAATAAACCAATATTTATATTACAACGGTCTTATAAAACGACCTAGACTTATAAAATGTCCAAAAGGAATAAAACAAAAATAAAAATAAACAAATAAAACAAATAAACATAATAATTCACAATCGGTTTTTAAATCCTTTTATTAGGTCTCATAAAAGGACCCCGGACTTATAAAATGTCCAAACAAAATAGAATAAAACCGAAAGAAACAAATAAAATAATTAAATCAAAAATTGTCTTTCAATGATTTTATTTCAAATAATAATATGAATATAAAACAGTTTTCAAATCCTTTAATAAACTCCCGCCAGACGCGGGACACAATTATAAATCACAAAAATCACAAATATAATAAAAATTAAAATTAATAAAATATAGAATAAAATAGGAAAAGGGAAATCAAACATAAATATTTAAACCTTTGATAAGAGCCTTCTAAGATTGATCACTTCTCAAAAAAGCTCAAGACCTGAATTTAAAATAAGATGTTTTTGGCTAAAAATTAATTTAAAGATATGGGAGTGTGTTAAATGGCTCCGTCCCTACACGCGATTAACCGTTCATAACTTCCTGCTAAACATCTTATTTAATAAAAGCATTTTACTTTACCCAATTTGGTGAGAAAAGTCCCGGTCGCGACTAACAGCCAAAGGTCCTTCGAATAAACCTAAGTCCTACCACGCCGCTGAACAGTCCTCCAGTGACACACTCCATACAGGTTCATCGCAGGGAGAAGTCGAAGAGCAGAGCCCCGATCCTCGCAATGGACGGATCTTTTATAACCTTGGTTGCGTGTCACTGTTTCCTCTTGGTGAACGTGTCCTTCCGCGCGTCTTGGGGGATTTCCAGTCTCTTGTAGTCTCTTCACATATCAATGCGCCGAGACGAGTTAGGACTTGTTCACAGTCTTCACACCGTTGAGTGACAGGCGCGCAACATTGCATCAGCTCAATCTTGCATCAGCGCACACAGGAAACTGTTGAACCAGGTTGCGCTCTGTGGCTTGCGTAGCTTAGCAACCAGTTCCTGTTTTTCAAACAGGAAATTCATCGTGCTGCTAAGGTCTCAGTTACAATTCAACGGTCTTGGCTCTTATGTGATAGTCACAAACATCAAATCAATAACAATATATGATAATGTTTTAACATAACTAAGCAAGCATGAATAACATGTATATACATGACATGTTAATTCCCAAATTCTCTCAGGGAATCTCAACAGGTTAATTCTTTTTTATGTTACACTTCTTGTATGACAATGCTGGGAGAAACATTTGCATACAGGCAATCTTGACACTCAATGCAGTTACAGCAAACTTATCAGCGATAAAAGACAGTATCGCTTGTAATTAAAAGAAAAGAAAAGACAGCAGAGCTTCATAGTGGCTTCAATGTGCTGTGAGCATTGATCCATAATTCAGGATAACAATTGTCGAATTAAGATTGTGTGTGTGTATTATTACTTAGTTCAGGATACCTTTTATTTACATCTAATTTAATGTGTATAAGATATAAGATCATAAGGGATGACCGATCCCTGCTAAGCAGGCGGCTCTGGTTGCTTAGGTTTGGCGGCATCTGGTGGTTGCTTTGAGGAACTACCCTCAGAGGCCAAAGTTAAATTATATCAGCCCTATAGACACCAATTCCTCGATCTTATGGACACCAATTGATCTCTAATTCTAGAATTGAGTTCAGTCCATAATTCGTTATCTAATATTACATGATATGGCACCACATCTGACCCACTCGATCCCACTCAATTCAACACCCCCTCCTAGAGATCATGGGTGTCATTCATGCAAATCAGCCGCATATCCAGCTCACCATCCAACCCCATCATCCACACCTCATCTACCCCCCCGTCATCCCCCAACGGAGACGCCGGGGAGTCAGAAGGCATGGAGACGGACGAAGGATCAGGGAGCGGAGACCACAGGCCAAATTCACCTACCATCAGGGAGGGCGACAACGCAGCCAACGAGTCCTCATCCTCATCCTCGCTCAGCACAATCACCGGGTCATCAATAGATGATGAAACCGCGGGGGAGGCTGGCCTCAACAGTGGCATGACCTTACCAACTGGAGCCTCCTGTCGGGCGGCACTGGATTCCCCAGGCTCGTCAACCCGGTCCAGGGAGGTCGAGGGGGCCGTTTCAGGCGCGCAGGGCCGCTCCTCCCTAACTCTACCCCTGGCTCGCTCGCCAGGTCTGGCCTTCCTCTTAGGAGTGGCGGCTACACAAAAGCCAGACGGGGTATTGAAAGTCAGGCGTCGGGCACCGTCAGGCAGGCGCCATATCATGCGCATCAAAGGGACAGTTCTCCCGATGAGTTCACATTTCTTGTCAACATAATACCGCATATCTTTTATTGGACTTTGAACCAAACCTTCCAACTTACTTGAGCTCGCGAGGTCAGCAAAGCCAGGCCATATCCACATTCTACTTAAGGCAGAATCGAAGAGATCACTCATATAAGTCATATAAATCCCATCAGGTATAAGCCACATTTCTCTACTCACACCCTCTGGGGGCAAAGGATAGCAGCAGTGCCCGTAGAAAGCGTCTCCCACCACCCATGCGGAGAAGAGGAGGAGATCGCTTCCACAGAAGACACACCGCGGCTCATCCTGCCATGGTAGCCCCCGGGGGGGGAGGTTATCCTGGTAAACACACAGACACAAGTCGACAATTCTTAAACCTGAGGAGAGCCTACAAGATTGCGGCCCCCAGTATATACAGTCCGATTCTGATCTAAATGTTCATCCGCATCCGCTCTGTCGAGAGAATGCGGAAAGCCTCTACCACGAGAGAGCGAGGATGTGGTCGCTCTCCGAGTAGCGGAACCTTTTGGCGGGAGAGTAAAGAAAGCTGCATATGTAAAAAACCAAACTACTAAAACTAATTGGTCGACCAGGCGCAACCAAAGGAGAATTGAAATTATTCCCCAAACCATACCCCATAATATTAGTTTAGCTGTTCGCCACACCCAGACCCTGCTGCCCGTAGCCACGGGGTTCCTTTGAAGGCGAACCACCATATTCATAATGTAGAGAGCCAATGCCATTGCCAATACACCTTCTAATACAACTGCTCCATATACAACCTCAAAAATCTTGATGGAGGTTATATCTAAACAAATCCAACAAACCAAGAGGAAAGTTTCAGCTACCCCTCTTGGAGTTTTATAATTTATTCTAATACGGCCATGCATGTACACAATAAAGCATCCTAGTCCCATTGTGTATGTACAAAATACAAAGCGCAACACCAATACCTTGATAACAGCTATTATCAAAATAATGGGTCGAGTTAGCTGCCAAATGTCCCATTGTCCAGTGCAACAATAAAGAAGCCATATTATGAAAATTATCCAATACTCAGCTTCATTACTTACATTTTGAAGGGCGCCTGGTCTCCCTTTAGTACCATTAACCGAACTGCATGCCATGGTCAATTGTAGTTTTACTGTTCCGCCAAAAGATTTCAGTGAGAAGTGAGGAAGTCGGGGCTAGGGCGTAGTATTTAAAGTTGGGTCGATCCCGCCCCTTTCCGTAGCCCTTCCCCAATGCTCAGTAACTTCCTTTTTGTCGTCCCTCCCCAATTTGCCTGCAGCTCGTTGGCCAATAACTGAGCTTTTACCTTATTTGGTATGGTTTTCTCTTTATGATTTTGGCGAGGAAATAACGACAAAGTTCCTCTTTTGACAATTGCAAAAGCTATCACCGCTGATAGGACGATTCCTAAACCTAGCAGGAACCAAAGTCCCACTTCATGTACTAAATTATATAGCCCTGTACTTATTCCAGTAGCTGCCGTCTCCGCTACCTCTTCTACAACTTCAACGGCTGTTGTGGCCACAGTTTTTACCACACCTTTTATTGCCAATCCCATTCTCTCATACCATGTACACACATGTTCCCCTTTACGGTTATATTCGTCACTGTGTCCACAATGCAGCCACCTTTCAGCGGGCTTGTGGCATGTGCCAGGGCCATAAATTTTATTAAATCCCAACCAATCAAACCCTGTAACTATATTTCCTTTACAAAGGGTCTTCCTAAATGCGTGACCTTCTAAAATTTGCATAATAGAGTCAGGGGGTTTGGGGAGAATTTTCAGTCCTACCATCTTGGACAAGTCATTATCTTTGTCCCATCGCGCGCAGTAATCCCTACCTGCAGCCTGACTCCGGATCCATTTACTATTATTATCCTTAATCCACACCGCTCCCTCAACATTGGCATATTCTGCATCGCGGTAACGTGGAGTACAAAAATTCATAAACCGGGACTGAACATTGAGACAGGATATACGTGCTAATACAATTGTACAGTTTTTAAAATTTTCCACTGCATTACCTCCCTCACACACCATCTCCCATGGCCTAGGATTAGCGTATAAGGCTGGTCTCTCAACATCAGGCCAAATATCGTTTTCTTTAGAGTATACTGTCGCAATATATTGGTATTTAACCCAATAATTTTCCGACTCTCCTAAGCATGGTAACACGTCGCTAACAATTTCATCTTTATTGAGTCCCCACCACGTCTTACTCTCCTCTCTCGTATGTTTTTCTTTCCACGCTTGTAGCACCCCTTTAATCGTCAGGTTTCCCTTTAACCCTGTACAGTCATAAATCCAATGAGTCAAAGGTGGCGTTCCCATTTCCATCAAGGGACATCGTGGTGAAATTCCACTTTTCCACTCTGACCCATGTAATCTGTTAAACATTCTCAACGCCACACATTGGTCAATTTTATCAAAATCACCCTTCGGGACATTATGTAAATCATCCGGTGTTGGAATACGTTGAGCCCACATTCGTGCCCACACTACATTTAATACATTTATCCCCAAGGTTCTATTAAAGGTCGATTTCAATAATTTTGTACCTCTTTTCCATATCCATGGAAAGGAGTCGTTCAGCCACTCTTCGTGTTTCACTTCTATTTTCTTTTTATTCAATGTGTTTCCGAGAGTCATTCCAACAACCCCAGCCAAGGGAAACAGGGGAGTTAGAAACTTACTTGCGTCACCCATACGCCCTTTGTCGGGGATGGTAATGCTATTACCCTCATCCGCATAGCAAAACATATGATAGGGCTCAGGACAATATTTCATCATATTCCAATCACAATGGCTGTCATTATACGACTGGGCCTTTCTTAACTTTAACCTACAGCCTGGCCTGTACTTTATTTCTACTATTTTTTGTGGTACGGGCTTTTCTCTACTTCCAAAAACGCCTCCGCGCAGCTTAAGAAATTTAGGTGACTCCTCTGCTGACAGAGTAGGAGTACCTGGCCGATAAGTTATCGCTCGTTTAATAACCTTAATCGCCCCCGGTTTTCTAAATTTCCCAAACCCTTGTAGCCGAAAAATTTTAGATGACTTACCCGATGATGTAGTAGGAGTACCTGGCAGGTGGTTGGTGGTCCCATTGGTCCCTGGTCCCTTGCACCGAAAGGTTAAACAGCTCCAACATGGTTCCCATGCCGGCCGAAGTTCGGTACAAGTGTCATTTCGTGAGACCGCCGGGTAGGTGAAATCAGGGGCATCAGGGTCAGTCTCCACCCAGTATCCTCCTGTTGCATCTGGCAATCCTGCACAGTATTCGTTGAAGAACCAAGCAGGATCTCCTTCTCCAATCTGGATCCAAATATTTCTGACAATTCTTTGCTCTCGCTTCTTCAAGCACAACAGGGTAATATTGACTACAGAGTCGTTCGCTGTGTTATCAATCCGTCGAATAACTCGGACTTTACACTTAATCTTTGATTTTACAGGGTACGTTGTGCTTCTTTTCAAAATCTTCATGGATTCATTGTAATACGTGTCGTTGAAGGTGTTGCGGAGGTAGGAATTCACGAGGGCGGTTCTCTCTTCCCTCCATCCTTTCTCACAAGGATTATTTGCTCCGGCACCGCAGGCTTCCCTATTCGGTCCCTTCCTCCTCCTCCATTCTTCACAAACATGCATCACCTCCACTTTCCAGCATGTTTGGTTGGTTATTTTAGTGGTGCCATGCCGTATCTCCACCAGGTTGATGGGATTAATTGGAGCCATGCTGTCGAAGCTGAACCTTCGCCTTCTCTGCGCTCGCAGCCCCAACAAACAATAAATCAATGTTATTACTATCAAGCAAAGTATGGTGGCCAGCCAAACCCTTCCATACACCCAGCGTTGTCTTCGACGGATGACCGGAACGTTCATGTAAACTCTGTCAGCTTCAGGTTGTTCATGAACGGTGTCCAATGGGTCTTCATGTGCTGGAGTATCATAGTGGTTGTCTAGCATTTGGCGCTTTGGTTGGCGTGTAATCGTTCCTCCGTCGGGGTAGCCATGCGGTCCTTCACCTACTTCTAATGTCAGGGGGTGAGGCACGTTTAGAGTCGCAGGTCGGGGTATGTCATAAATCGGGGTTTCGTATCCAGGAGGACTCCATCCTCGGCGCTCGAATTGTTCCCTTGCCTCGGCTGAACAAAGTTTCCCGGGTATTACTAACTTGCCCCCGCTGCCACCAAAATCTTTCTCTTCTTCCATCGCGTCTTCGTAGCTTCGTTTCATGCTTTCTCCTGTTGGTCTTGTCTTTTGTGGACTGCTAAGTTTTGAAATCTCATTGGCTCCTCCCTCTTTTCCTTGGGGGTTGGCCTTCATCACATAGTTATTTTATTTTTATTTAAATTGTTTCTACATTCCACTGAGCCAAATTCATCTTAATCTTGATCAAGAGGGGGATTTTTATTATTATTATACTCAATGTACCCCGCACCTCTTAATCATTTTAACTACTTATCTTCATCATACTTGGCCCTCAATTCAGCCATTCTTTCTTGCATTTGATTCTGTCGAAATACTTGGTAGTCAAACAATAGGGCCGTTGAGGGTCCTGGTGACCCCTCCTGCTCAAGGTTCGCGGGGGTCTGGTTGGACCTCTGTATTTTGGCCTCAGCTGCCTCGATTCTTTTTTCCAATTTCTTAATTATCTCCCTCATTTCATTTTGCTCAGCGATTCTTTCCTGAGAACGCTCAATTAACGACAACCAATGTGGCCTAAATTGCCCAATATCTACAAAAAGATTGTCTAGGGCCGGTATAAATGCTCCTAAAAAATTTTCTAATAATTGTCTATGTGTCTCTAATCTGGTTACTCTAGTCTTTAGCTCAGCAATCTCACCTTCCATCTCCTTTCGTTGCTACTTCTCAGCGGATGAAGAGGGCTGTGGGTCCTGGTGCCTGTTCCAAAAGCGTGACAGGACCCCCTTAAGGACCTTGTGCTCATCAGCCTCGCTATCTTCGCTCGCCTCGCCTTCATACCCTTTTCCTTCTGGCTCCTCCTCATTAGAGGAGGGGTCTTCATTCATCTCTGGCTTTTCCCTCCACACCGCCTTCGACCCTGCGTCGGGAGTTTCCGGTACCCCCCCCTTTTCCGTTTGCTCCTCTTGAGGAAGCACGGAATGGGGGGCCTCTCTATACATTTTTATCAGCTTTTTCCACTTAGGCTTATCGCTATACCGCCATGGGTTTGCCTCATAAAATTTAGGGCACCCACGCAGAGACCAATGCCTTTTGCGGTAGCCTGACAAATTTCCATCACCGTCACAACCCGGGTAGGGACATCCAAGCCCCCATCTCTTCTTCGGGCGACCCCTGAGGTCAAAGTCTCCCTTCGACCTGGGTGCCTTGTGTTCATCCTCTTCTAATGAACTCACATAACAATATTCCAGCTCTCTTGTGGCCACCTGAGCCAATGCCAACAACTTCTCATTACCCTTAGGCTTTACTCCTTCATCTCCACTCTCACTACTATGCCCTCTTGTCGGCCCAGTACCAAAGTATTCTCCATAAAAAGCACAGTTGGGGTGTAACCGTTTGGCTTCCTCCTCTGTACTCATCGACACTGCCACCCCTAACGAGTATATTCCCTCGTAGGGTTTCATAGCCATCATTACTTTTACTTTCAACCAATATATCGGGTCCCCCAAAACCCATCGTCGCGGCATCGCTGGACTCATTTTTACTACTACTGTTTTAGCTTTATATTCCATTCTATCCAATGTAGTCCCTTTTACTGTATGACTACCTTCCGTAGCGCTAATATTCACTGCTTTCTCTTGCGGGACACCCGGCAATGTTTCCATTGAAATGTCCCCTCGAGCCAAAGCCACATTGATTAGCGTGGGCCAGGGGGTTCTTGGTTCCCCCCCACTTAACACAGGTTCAACGTGAACTAAAGTTGGCACCGCTTCCGAGCCAACAATTAATGGAGCCAAGCAATACTTACCTCCATGCGGTGGCCAGTTGTTGTAAAGCAGTGCCTGGAACCCCGGGTCGCGAGTCCTCTCGTTCACTTCCATCGGCCAATAGGTCAGTAAATCGGAACTTAGCGACTTTATCGAAGTTTCTGCTCTAGTTAACTGCCATCCCTCGGCCTCTCCTGCTTCCACTAGTGAACCTTTTTCTATTCTCATCCTACAATGTAGGCAATACTGTATGCTTTCCCCGTCCCACAAACATTCACAATGCTGTGCCTCGGTATTCTCTTGCGGGGCTAAGTCCCACTGAGCATACGCTTTTATCCTAGGTAGGCTTTTTATTCTACAATATCCACACACCTGTATTTCAAGCACCTTAGCCGGGCCTATTTTACTCAGGTCCGGCATAAAGCCATCTACCCAATACTTATTGGCTATATTCCACTGTCTCCTCGACTCCTCGTTTCCACTGCAAATTACACAGGTCGAGACAGCCGGTTGCCAACTAAAATCTTCCACCCTATTACTAATATATCCTCTCACTGCATTCGTCCAAAGATTAAATGCCTTACCGACCATTATCACCTTCTCCGTCCTCCGCACGATGACAGCTCCCTTCATCATAACGAGCCTGACAAAGTCCGGAGGGACTGGTTCCATTTTTAATTATTTGTCTTACTCCTTAACTTCAGGCTGAATTAACTGGTATCGGTTTTAGCTGCTCTACCCCTTGGACTCCCTTCTTCTTCAGTCGCACTGTATTTCTGTCTAAAACTTCTTCAACAATGTCAAATTGGTCATATTTAGCTTTCACTGCCTGACTATCAGAAGGACTATGAGATTTTATCCACACTCTCTGTCCTACCTGAAATGGACACTTTCCCTTTTGAGGGTGTTGTGTGCTTTGCATCCGTCCTACCTCAAGTGTGACAAAGGGGCGCTGGTTCAATTCCTCTGAAGGGGAGGGTCTATCTGCTCTGCTCCTCCCATTCAAATCCTTGACCAACTCCACCAATTTCTCACTCCATTCTTTTCCATTAGCATTTTTCCCGAGCCAACTTTTAACTAGGCCAATGGTTCGTTCAGCCACGCCATTAGCTTGAGGGGTGTAAGGCGGAGAGTAAGTCCTCATTATTCCCCACTTTTGACACCACCTGTCTATTGTAGCGTTTTTGAAATGAGTTCCATTGTCAGTTCTTAACTCTCTCGGTATGCCTAACCACATACAACCCTCTTCTAGCGTTTTCAGCACGCTATTAGCATTCGCATTACGTACAGCTTTTAAACCAAAATGTCCTGACATCGAATCAACAAGCACAATAAGATATTTCTCACCTTTAGTGCCGCTTACTCCCATGGGGCCTGCTACGTCCATGCAAACTGATGCCCATGGAACAGTGCTTTTAATCGTCAATCCGTCCACTCGCTGTCCTCGGCGTCCTGCATTATACTTATTACACAACTCGCAATTTCGTATAACTGAACGGATTTTCTTTTCTGGGATCCAAAGTTCCAGTTTTTCCAGCTCCCTTTTTGTGGGCAAGGCACCTCCATGGCCTAGCGCTTCATGTACGGCCTTAGTCACCTCACACACAAACTCATTTGGGACCACTTTTCCTCCTTTGGGAGTATTGTCCCATTTTTCTGCTCCTACAATTACCAATCTTCTCTCTTGGACGTATTTATCTATTTCATCATTGCCTCTCCAGTGAGCCCCCTCCTTGACGTGGGCTTTCTGGTGAACAACATCGATAGTCATATTCAACCTTAACTCGGCTATTTTCTTCCACAACTCAGCATGAGCAATTTCTTTACTCCTCGCTCCTTCAAACCCATTTTCTTCCCAAATGGATAAGTCCTCTTTGAGCGCCTGAGCACAATAGTGACTATCGGTTATAAGTCTTACTCGACTCACGTGTAATCTTATGGCCTCTAACAATCCTTCCAACACCGCTGTAGCCTCTCCTGCCTGGGCACTACCAGGAGTCTGACCCTTTCGGCGGCATACCTCTTTACCATTGTGTTTCAGGATGAAGCCCCAGTGGGCATTCTGGTCTTCACCCTTTTTAGAACCATCTGTGTATAAAACCCATTCATATGGCTTCTCCTCACCATTTACAGTTTTCGCCTGTTTTTTAGATATGGATTTTGCTGGTCCTATCTCTAAATCGGGGTCTAGCAGGATATCTTCCCACCTCCCCCATCTCACATTAGTCGCTTTAGTACTTTCTATTGTGTCTTTACGCAGGTAGCGATGTACTTGACTCTGCGTAACAACTTTTATGCCTTGTCCCTGGGCTAAGTCTTTTAATGTTCCCCAGTATTTAGCAAGAACCGCTAATTCTCTCTCCTCCTGGGGAAACTTCTTCTCAACATTATTTATAGTATAAGTCCATAATGTTACCAAGCCGGCACCTTCGTTACTAACACTTACCATTGCATTATCTTCATCACATTGAATCTCGGCAACTAACCTAACCTCTAAACTTCTCGGCTCAAGGCGTATAGCATTTTTTACTGCGTTTTTGAGCCCTTCTAAATTTTCTTGGTCTTTAGCCGACCACGGCCAATCTTTTGTTTTCTTTTCGTTAGGATTTTTACGCAATCGGGCGTAAAGGGGTCTCGCAAATTTCTGATAAAACGGAACATGATCTCGAACATAATTACACAATCCTAATACTTTCTGCAGCTCATTCTCGGACGTTGGCGGCAAAATTTGTTCTATTTTCTCTCGATACGCTTGCGACAGCCCCAAGTCTTCAGACACTTGGAATCCCAGGTAATCTACCTGAAATCTGGCAAGCTGACACTTCTTAAGATTTAGCTTCAATCCTGCCGCCGTCACACGCTCGATTACGGCCTGCAGAGTTTCCAAATGTTCCTCCTCCGTATCACTAGCAATGAACACATCATCAATGTATACTGTGACCGGGAGACCTTCTAAAACATGCAAGACAGCTGATTGAAATACGTTCGGAGAATTTTTATATCCCTGCGGCAAGCGCTGCCAAACGTATGCTTTTCCCTTATGCGTAAACGCTGTTTTCCCTTGTGATGCTTTGGCAATTCTCAGGGAAAAAAATCCATTTGCAAGGTCGATACATGATTTATACTTTTTTACTCTTAATGTTTTTAAAGACGCCTGGGGGTTTATGAGGCTCGCTCGATTAGCCACCGTACGGCGGTTTAGAGCTTTAAAGTTAATGACTGGCCTCCAACCCCCTCCTACCGCTTCAGGTTTTTTAACAGCTTGAATTGGGCTATTGGTAATCGGGTTTAGCTCTTCACGAATAATACCAAGTGCTAATAATTCTTTTACAATTACCTCCATTTCGGCAACTGCTCCGGGGTTGAGGGGATATTGCCTTACGGGCGGATGTACTCCCCCACTTATAGTATGCATATATTTTGCTCCTAAATCACCGCAATCATTTTTAAAATGTGCGATAGCAGCCTTGTCTAAAACTTCACCTAATTTCTTTTTCCCTTCCAATGTCAATACACTGTCTTGGATTTGTTGGGCTTTTACGGCTGGTACATCTACTGACTTATACCATTCTTGATTAGATATTATTTTTGTAGGGCCTACTTTCACTAATTTTGATTTTAGTTTTTCCCATCTCTTTTTCGCAACCTGCTTTTTATTTTTAGACTTTTTTATTTCTTCTGCATCTTTTAACGTCAACAAATTGTGAGGTCCTAACACCCACACAATTCCCTTCCAAATCCCTACCGGCATTTTAGCAATCGAGCCATCAGCTACCATTACTTGTAGGTGTCCGATTTGTTTTAAGGCTCTACGGGTCATGGACACCTCAGCCCCTGTGTCTACTAAATAGGGTACTCCCTCCACCTTAGCATAAAGGTTATTCCCTACTCTGTAGACTCCTTCTAGGGTGACCCGTGCCTCTGTCTCCATTACTTTCCAGGCCCCCCGGAGGCTGCAGCCTTGCGCGCCTCGAGGAAGGCCTTCCTTTCTTCTGGGTTTAGTTTGTCAAATTCTTCTTTGGGCATGTATGCCGGACCTGGTCTTCGCGCTGCTGGCTGTTGTCTTGGTTGGGGCCTCGTCTGCTGTCCTGGCTGAGTGGCCGGTCTCTGATTTCCACTCATTCTCTGTTGCTGAGGTCTCACATAGGGGACAGTCTGAACTGGTCGCTGAGCCCCCTGCTGGACTTGCTGTTCGTTCCCTCGGGTACGACTAGCGATTGGTCCGGTTCTCCTCTTCTCAGCGTTATGCTTATTCAGGCGATCCCACTTCTTAACGGAGGCTTCAATTTTCAGTGTCGTGCTATTTGGAGCCATTTTCACAAAGACAGCTTCGTTCCCTTTGTCCTTAACAATCATCCGCAGCACTTTGATATACCTATTTGGCGATATAACTTCTTTAATTTTGTGCCACACGTTTAGCAGTGAAACGTCCCTTTTGAGTTGCTCCCTAGCTCTGTTAATATGGGCATCTTCATCTTCATCTTCGCCATCCACCCATCTTTCATAGACCTGTTGTGGTGTTTCGTTTGGTCCGACGGGGCTAGCGATGATGTACTGAAGCCATAGCTTCTTCGCGCCTTCCCCTCCTGGCGCGTCCCTAATCATGGGCCATGTCTCAACTAAATACTCTTTAGCTGTTTCTAACCTACCTTTTTGGCGAACCAACTCTTTTAAGGTCTTAAACTGTTGCACATCACCCTCTATGTCGTGTGGCTGATTTATTGGATTCGGTACTATTGTAGTTAATCCCAGTTGTGTCATATATTGGGACTGCTGGTTCAAGGAGGCTCTTGGGGCAGCTGGTACCGTTAAAGTAACCGCTGCTCCATCATTGTCTGAATCTGAATTCAGGTCATCGTCGGCTCTCAACTCACATTTTGCTTTATCATTTATTGCTTTCTTGAGCCGTCTTAACATAAAATCATGTGCCACCGCCACGTAACCATCCCTGAAATTCTTAGTCAGGTCTTGGTGAGCAAGTAATGTGGTGTATGGCGGGGCCTGTAAAATGTTAACAGCCTCGCGATAAGTTATTCGCATAGTTAGAGGCATTTTACTATCTAGCTTATTGAGCCAGGCCGGTGGGTAAGGGCGATTTACTTGCCCTGCCTCCGGTATGTACGCTTTTCGCCCATCCTTTGTCTCGATCCATCCCAAACTAACATCCCTAGCTATCCTTTCTGAGGACCGGTACACATCAAACGTGGGTTGAGGATTTTTCTTTCTTCTATTCACTGGTCTTGTAACTATTTTTGGGTTCTGGCCAGGGTTGGCCGGGTCATCCTCTGACGAGGTTGAGTCTCGGTCTTCATCAGCGGGATTAGCGCCAATCGCGGTCGGAACAGGAGCTTGCTCTCCACCGTCTTCCTCTTCGCTCCCATCTTCTGGCAGGGGCACTGGCATCATGGGGGGTCGTCCCGGGAAGGGGTCCCGTGCTGTTCCAGGGGTAGACGTGACGGGGCTAAAGGTCACCGTTCCCCTTAGGGCTTTGTTTTTCCCCTTCGGGGTTTGTCTGCTCGGTCCCGCTCGCTCTTCATCCTCTACCACCCGGGCAGCTCCTGACATCCCTCCACTTACCGGGGAAGGCACGGGAGTTGTTTTAACTGGGGATGGTGACTGGGGCGAGTCCCTGAGTTCTCCGGTTATCGATTGCTGGAGCTGGCGCCGTTCACGATCCATCTGCCTAGTACGGGTTAAAATTTCATCTGTCACTGATTTAACCCGCTCCTCTCTCTGCTTTTTTGATATTCCTACCACAAATTCTACTCCCGATGGTGTTGTCACGGGAGTTTTAGCTCTTAAGGTGAAGGCCGCCACAGCTATGGACTCGGCCTGTTGCCACTGCATTTTCCCAGTTTTAATCCAATTTACATCTATCACTACTCTCTCCGCTCCTTCACCTAGCGCTTTGTCAACCCCTCTCTCCAATGCTTTTGCCATTTCGTCCGCATATTGTGTCTGCTCGCTTTTAGGGTTCCACTCTGTCCCTGGCACGTGAATTATCATGCCATAGGGAGTGTTCCCGCCACTAGTTTTTGCCGCTATTATTGGCCGCTGATAATTTTTCTGCAATTCCTGTTTAACCTCTGATTCATATTCTTGTCCTGCTTCCTGCCTTAAAATGTTCCTAAGCGCTTTACTATGTGGTTTTAGTGATCTATCTGTAATTATCACTATAGCATCCCCTTGTATTTGCCAGGGGCTCCCCACATAGTGACACAATACCACTCCATTCCCGATTGAAACCTTTTTAGTTTCCTCCGGCAGCCCGCCAAGGGCCGCCGTTCTTATCAGGGGAGTCATTCTCACAGTTATCCCTGAGCTCTCATTCTCCGATGCTCCTGCGTCCTCCTCTACTGGGACACATGAGCCCGTATCATAAAAGCCCTCTTCACTTGCGGCTTCAGCAAACCGCTTCCTCGCCATCTGGAGCTCTTTCAACTCCGGTTGTTCCCAAAGGTTGAGGCTTAAAGCTTCAGTCCCCTTGGGATTTGCCAATTCCACCCTTATGTGCATTTTCTCGGCAAGGGATCTTATCGTCGGGTCCCACTGGACTCCGGTACTAACCACTTCCATCACATTATACACATCCAACAACATAGACCACCAGTGGACCCAAAGGCCCACCGTCCCAGAGGTGCATCCCTCTTGGGGGTGGTTTACCACTACTGTTGCTATGCCCATTATTTCGGGAAATTCGCTCACGAACATTCCCGTTTCCTTCACCGCCCTTTCCACCTCGACTGGGAGGTCTGTCGGACGGATCGAAGGGTTGTTTATCTCCAGGTGCCTTCTGGCTCCTGGTGGCCATCGATCTACACCTTCACCCAGTAGCATAACCACTACCGGTATATTCACTTGTTTTAGAGGACGGAATTCAGGCTTTAATCCTGCTCCCCTCTCCGTAGGGCTGGGGGGCTTTTCCCCTCCATTTTTCCCCGTCAATTTTTCCATTACTTCACTAGCGTGTTTTATAGCCCGCTTTGCTTTCTTAATGTAGGAGTGGAGCTATCTATTTCCGAAGCCTACCCGTGCGCTTTGGGTTTCAGGGACGTACTATAGCTCCTGGTTACTCAGCTCCGTACCCGTGTACGTTGCCTTCTACTTCTATCGGGACTACCGCGTTCGGGTTTCCTACCTTAACTCGTAGGCGGATGTCCTCTCTTAAACGGTGGGGTGTACTGTCCTTCCAAATCGGTTGTAATCCTCTCCGCTTCCCTTTTCCGGGATCTGGCTATCTTCTTGTGCCAATGGACACTCCTGTCAGAACCGAAAAAGGCTGCTTCCACTAGAACATTAGTCTAGTGGAAACTCCTACCTTTCCTCCTTGGTTCTCGACGACTTTCTTCTTGTGCCGATGGACACTCCTGTCAAAACCGAAAAAGGCTGCTTCCACTAGAACATTAGTCTAGTGGAAACTCCTACCTTTCCTCCTTGGTTCTCGACGACTTTCTTCTTGTGCCGATGGACACTCCTGTCGGGAACCGAAGTTTAAAAGTTTCTCAAAAACACCAGGAGAAAAGGCAAGGGAAAGGAAATCAAGTTTTGGTCTACAGCGTCAACCTCTGTCAACGTGTCTACTATCAACGAAAAGGGACTATATATTTCTTCAGGCACCCCGCAATAACTAAGCAAAGAATATGGTAATCTTGCTAAATACGGACACCTGTGATAACAATAAAATAAAATAGGCCACCGCACCCAATTTGGAAGACCTAAATGCCGTAAACCATAGTTTATCATTACACTATTAAAGGAGACTGCTTCTCTTCAAGCAGCTCTCCACCACTAACTCTAACTGTTCAAGCCCTCCTCCTCTTTGTGGGCGGGCTTGTACCACCCCTTGACTCAGCCCCTCCCTCAGGAATGCGCGGCGCAGCGCGCTCTACCAGGTACACCATCAGTACCTTCACAGCCGACCAAAGCAGCAGGTCGCTGTAAAAGCCCATTCACTTGTAATGGCTCTCTCACACTCAGCCTCTGTTTGAGTGTAAGTCTCCTGGGGGGAGCCAGTCACCGTTCCTTTAACACAAAATAGTACAATCAACTTCAATTCAAAAATCACACTAGATTTTCACAATTAAAGCAGTTCTTTTCCATGAAACATTTTCATCAAAGAGACTAATTTTGTGTTAGCTCAGGGTCGTCTGACATGACAATTTATCAGCGAGTTCGCCGTCAACTCCAAGCACGGTGCCCCCAGCTCAGAGTCGCGCTCACTCGGGTTCCTGTTCGGGCTTCGATCGACCCCGATTTTGACAAAAATGAGTCAATCGAGCCCCACGTTGGGCGCCACATGTCAACTTCCGCTTACCCGCAGGACTTAAATCGGGAAATATGTCCTGATCGACTCTCCAATCAAAGGGTCAGTAATTCCCCTTTTCCCTCACCGGCTCTAAGGCGTCAGCGTGAGGGGACGGGAATTAGTTAAGCCGATATATCAAAGTGGACTCACCTAGGTTTGTTCACTGTCTTCTTATCATGAGGCCAATCCGTTTTCATCCACCTATCAATCCTGAATGAGCAACCACACAGAACCCAGGAATAATAGACTGGACACCTCACTTACTTGGCAGCTCCACTTCTCTTAGTTGTTTGCATTTGTTATTGACCTAGTCATTTAATAATCCTTGTTAGGATCATACGGACTTGTTTCATATCAAGCAGGAGTATTTGACTTTATTAATGCAAATGGAGACATTCATTAGATGTTATTAGAATGCACTTACCTCTTTCCAGACGTCCGTTGCTGCTGTCCGTCTCGAAGAAAAATAATAGGGTCTTATAAAACGACCTGGACTTATTAAACGTCCGAAAGAAATAAAACAAAAGTGAAATCAAATAACTAAACCAATCAAATAAACAAATAAACCAATATTTATATTACAACGGTCTTATAAAACGACCTAGACTTATAAAATGTCCAAAAGGAATAAAACAAAAATAAAAATAAACAAATAAAACAAATAAACATAATAATTCACAATCGGTTTTTAAATCCTTTTATTAGGTCTCATAAAAGGACCCCGGACTTATAAAATGTCCAAACAAAATAGAATAAAACCGAAAGAAACAAATAAAATAATTAAATCAAAAATTGTCTTTCAATGATTTTATTTCAAATAATAATATGAATATAAAACAGTTTTCAAATCCTTTAATAAACTCCCGCCAGACGCGGGACACAATTATAAATCACAAAAATCACAAATATAATAAAAATTAAAATTAATAAAATATAGAATAAAATAGGAAAAGGGAAATCAAACATAAATATTTAAACCTTTGATAAGAGCCTTCTAAGATTGATCACTTCTCAAAAAAGCTCAAGACCTGAATTTAAAATAAGATGTTTTTGGCTAAAAATTAATTTAAAGATATGGGAGTGTGTTAAATGGCTCCGTCCCTACACGCGATTAACCGTTCATAACTTCCTGCTAAACATCTTATTTAATAAAAGCATTTTACTTTACCCAATTTGGTGAGAAAAGTCCCGGTCGCGACTAACAGCCAAAGGTCCTTCGAATAAACCTAAGTCCTACCACGCCGCTGAACAGTCCTCCAGTGACACACTCCATACAGGTTCATCGCAGGGAGAAGTCGAAGAGCAGAGCCCCGATCCTCGCAATGGACGGATCTTTTATAACCTTGGTTGCGTGTCACTGTTTCCTCTTGGTGAACGTGTCCTTCCGCGCGTCTTGGGGGATTTCCAGTCTCTTGTAGTCTCTTCACATATCAATGCGCCGAGACGAGTTAGGACTTGTTCACAGTCTTCACACCGTTGAGTGACAGGCGCGCAACATTGCATCAGCTCAATCTTGCATCAGCGCACACAGGAAACTGTTGAACCAGGTTGCGCTCTGTGGCTTGCGTAGCTTAGCAACCAGTTCCTGTTTTTCAAACAGGAAATTCATCGTGCTGCTAAGGTCTCAGTTACAATTCAACGGTCTTGGCTCTTATGTGATAGTCACAAACATCAAATCAATAACAATATATGATAATGTTTTAACATAACTAAGCAAGCATGAATAACATGTATATACATGACATGTTAATTCCCAAATTCTCTCAGGGAATCTCAACAGGTTAATTCTTTTTTATGTTACACTTCTTGTATGACAATGCTGGGAGAAACATTTGCATACAGGCAATCTTGACACTCAATGCAGTTACAGCAAACTTATCAGCGATAAAAGACAGTATCGCTTGTAATTAAAAGAAAAGAAAAGACAGCAGAGCTTCATAGTGGCTTCAATGTGCTGTGAGCATTGATCCATAATTCAGGATAACAATTGTCGAATTAAGATTGTGTGTGTGTATTATTACTTAGTTCAGGATACCTTTTATTTACATCTAATTTAATGTGTATAAGATATAAGATCATAAGGGATGACCGATCCCTGCTAAGCAGGCGGCTCTGGTTGCTTAGGTTTGGCGGCATCTGGTGGTTGCTTTGAGGAACTACCCTCAGAGGCCAAAGTTAAATTATATCAGCCCTATAGACACCAATTCCTCGATCTTATGGACACCAATTGATCTCTAATTCTAGAATTGAGTTCAGTCCATAATTCGTTATCTAATATTACATGATATGGCACCACATCTGACCCACTCGATCCCACTCAATTCAACACCAGCATGGGACTTTGAAAAAATTCTGGCCAGCATGGGACTTAGAAAAAATTCTGGCCAGCATGGGACTTTGAAAATTTTCGGCCAGGCGTCAGACTTAGAAAAAATTCTGGCCTGCATGGGACTTTGAAATATTTCAGGCAGGCGTCAGACTTAGAAAAAATTCTGGCCAGCATGGGACTTTGAAAATTTTCGGCCAGGCGTCAGACTTAGAAAAAATTCTGGCTAGCTTGGGACTTTGAAAATTTTCAGGCAGGCATCAGACTTCGAAAAAATTCTGGCCAGCATGGGACTTTGAAATATTTCAGGCAGGCGTCAGACTTAGAAAAAATTCTGGCCAGCATGGGACTTTGAAAATTTTCGGCCAGGCGTCAGACTTAGAAAAAATTCTGGCTAGCTTGGGACTTTGAAAATTTTCAGGCAGGCATCAGACTTTGAAAAAATTCTGGCCAGCATGGGACTTTGAAAAAATTCTGTCCAGCAAGGGACTTTGAAAATTTTCGGCCAGGCGTCAGACTTAGAAAAAATTCTGGCTAGCTTGGGACTTTGAAAATTTTCAGGCAGGCATCAGACTTCGAAAAAATTCTGGCCAGCATGGGACTTTGAAAATTTTCGGCCAGGCGTCAGACTTAGAAAAAATTCTGGCCAGCGTGGTACTTTGAAATATTTCAGGCAGGCGTCAGACTTAGAAAAAATTCTGGCCAGCATGGGACTTTGAAAATTTTCGGCCAGGCGTCAGACTTAGAAAAAATTCTGGCCAGCGTGGTACTTTGAAATATTTCAGGTAGGCGTCAGACTTTGAAAATTTTCGGCCAGGCGTCAGACTTAGAAAAAATTCTGGCTAGCGTGGAACTTTGAAAATTTTCAGCCAGGCGTCAGACTTAGAAAAAATTCTGGCCTGCATGGGAGTTTGAAATATTTCAGGCAGGCGTCAGACTTAGAAAAAATTCTGGCCAGCATGGGACTTTGAAAAAATTCTGGCCAGCATGGGACTTTGAAAAAATTCTGGCCAGCATGGGACTTTGAAAAAATTCTGGCCAGCATGGGACTTTGAAAAAATTCTTGCCAGCATGGGACTTAGAAAAAATTCTGGCCTGCATGGGACTTTTAAATATTTCCGGCAGGCGTCAGACTTAGAAAATATTCTGGCCAGCATGGGACTTTGAAAAAATTCTGGACAGCATGGGACTTTGAAAATTTTCGGCCAGGCGTCAGACTTAGAAAAAATTCTGGCCTGCATGGGACTTTGAAAATTTTCGGCCAGGCGTCAGACTTAGAAAAAATTCTGGACAGCATGGGACTTTGAAAAAATTCTGGACAGCATGGGACTTTGAAATATTTCAGGCAGGCGTCAGACTTAGAAAAAATTCTGGCCAGCATGGGACTTTGAAAATATTCTGGCCAGCATGGGACTTTGAAAAAATTCTGGACAGCATGGGACTTTGAAAATTTTCGGCCAGGCGTCAGACTTAGAAAAAATTCTGGCCAGCATGGGTACTTTGAAAATTTTCGGCCAGGCGTCAGACTTAGAAAAAATTCTGGCCACCATGGGACTTTGAAAAAATTCTGGACAGCATGGGACTTTGTAAATTTTCAGCCAGGCATCAGACTTAGAAAAAATTCTGGCCAGCATGGGACTTTGAAAATTTTCGGCCAGGCGTCAGACTTAGAAAAAATTCTGGCCTGCATGGGACTTTGAAAATTTTCGGCCAGGCGTCAGACTTAGAAAAAATTCTGGCCAGCATGGGACTTTGAAAAAATTCTGGACAGTATGGGACTTTGAAAATTTTTGGCCAAGCGTCAGACTTAGAAAAAATTCTGGCCAGCATGGGACTTTGAAAATTTTCGGCCAGGCGTCAGACTTAGAAAAAATTCTGGCCAGCGTGGTACTTTGAAATATTTCAGGCAGGCGTCAGACTTAGAAAAAATTCTGGCCAGCATGGGACTTTGAAAATTTTCGGCCAGGCGTCAGACTTAGAAAAAATTCTGGCCAGCGTGGTACTTTGAAATATTTCAGGTAGGCGTCAGACTTTGAAAATTTTCGGCCAGGCGTCAGACTTAGAAAAAATTCTGGCTAGCGTGGAACTTTGAAAATTTTCAGCCAGGCGTCAGACTTAGAAAAAATTCTGGCCTGCATGGGAGTTTGAAATATTTCAGGCAGGCGTCAGACTTAGAAAAAATTCTGGCCAGCATGGGACTTTGAAAAAATTCTGGCCAGCATGGGACTTTGAAAAAATTCTGGCCAGCATGGGACTTTGAAAAAATTCTGGCCAGCATGGGACTTTGAAAAAATTCTGGCCAGCATGGGACTTTGAAAAAATTCTTGCCAGCATGGGACTTAGAAAAAATTCTGGCCTGCATGGGACTTTTAAATATTTCCGGCAGGCGTCAGACTTAGAAAATATTCTGGCCAGCATGGGACTTTGAAAAAATTCTGGACAGCATGGGACTTTGAAAATTTTCGGCCAGGCGTCAGACTTAGAAAAAATTCTGGCCTGCATGGGACTTTGAAAATTTTCGGCCAGGCGTCAGACTTAGAAAAAATTCTGGACAGCATGGGACTTTGAAAAAATTCTGGACAGCATGGGACTTTGAAATATTTCAGGCAGGCGTCAGACTTAGAAAAAATTCTGGCCAGCATGGGACTTTGAAAATATTCTGGCCAGCATGGGACTTTGAAAAAATTCTGGACAGCATGGGACTTTGAAAATTTTCGGCCAGGCGTCAGACTTAGAAAAAATTCTGGCCAGCATGGGTACTTTGAAAATTTTCGGCCAGGCGTCAGACTTAGAAAAAATTCTGGCCACCATGGGACTTTGAAAAAATTCTGGACAGCATGGGACTTTGTAAATTTTCAGCCAGGCATCAGACTTAGAAAAAATTCTGGCCAGCATGGGACTTTGAAAATTTTCGGCCAGGCGTCAGACTTAGAAAAAATTCTGGCCTGCATGGGACTTTGAAAATTTTCGGCCAGGCGTCAGACTTAGAAAAAATTTTGGCCAGCATGGGACTTTGAAAAAATTCTGGACAGTATGGGACTTTGAAAAAATTCTGGCCAGCATGGGACTTTGAAAAAATTCTGGCCAGCATGGGACTTTGAAAATTTTTGGCCAAGCGTCAGACTTAGAAAAAATTCTGGCCAGCATGGGACTTTGAAAAAATTCTGGCCAGCATGGGACTTAGAAAAAATTCTGGCCAGCATGGGACTTTGAAAATTTTCGGCCAGGCGTCAGACTTAGAAAAAATTCTGGACAGCATGGGACTTTGAAATATTTCAGGCAGGCGTCAGACTTAGAAAAAATTCTGGCCAGCATGGGACTTTGAAAATTTTCGGCCAGGAGTCAGACTTAGAAAAAATTCTGGCCTGCATGGGACTTTGAAAATTTTTGGCCAAGCGTCAGACTTAGAAAAAATTCTGGCCAGCATGGGACTTTGAAAAAATTCTGGCCAGTATGGGACTTTGAAAAAATTCTGGCCAGCATGGGACTTTGAAAATTTTTGGCCAAGCGTCAGACTTAGAAAAAATTCTGGCCAGCATGGGACTTTGAAAAAATTCTGGCCAGCATGGGACTTAGAAAAAATTCTGGCCAGCATGGGACTTTGAAAATTTTCGGCCAGGCGTCAGACTTAGAAAAAATTCTGGCCTGCATGGGACTTTGAAAATTTTCAGGCAGGCATCAGACTTTGAAAAAATTCTGGCCAGCATGGGACTTTGAAAAAATTCTGTCCAGCAAGGGACTTTGAAAATTTTCGGCCAGGCGTCAGACTTAGAAAAAATTCTGGCTAGCGTGGAACTTTGAAAATTTTCAGGCAGGCATCAGACTTCGAAAAAATTCTGGCCAGCATGGGACTTTGAAAATTTTCAGCCAGGCGTCAGACTTAGAAAAAATTCTGGCCAGCATGGGACTTTGAAATATTTCAGGTAGGCGTCAGACTTTGAAAATTTTCGGCCAGGCGTCAGACTTAGAAAAAATTCTGGCCAGTGTGGTACTTTGAAATATTTCAGGTAGGCGTCAGACTTTGAAAATTTTCGGCCAGGCGTCAGACTTAGAAAAAATTCTGGCTAGCGTGGAACTTTGAAAATTTTCAGCCAGGCGTCAGACTTAGAAAAAATTCTGGCCAGCATGGGACTTTGAAAATTTTCAGCCAGGCGTCAGACTTAGAAAAAATTCTGGCCAGCATGGGACTTTGAAATATTTCAGGTAGGCGTCAGACTTTGAAAATTTTCGGCCAGGCGTCAGACTTAGAAAAAATTCTGGCTAGCGTGGAACTTTGAAAATTTTCAGCCAGGCGTCAGACTTAGAAAAAATTCTGGCCAGCATGGGACTTTGAAAATTTTCGGCCAGGCGTCAGACTTAGAAAAAATTCTGGCTAGCTTGGGACTTTGAAAATTTTCAGGCAGGCATCAGACTTTGAAAAAATTCTGGCCAGCATGGGACTTTGAAAATTTTCGGCCAGGCGTCAGACTTAGAAAAAATTCTGGCTAGCTTGGGACTTTGAAAATTTTCAGGCAGGCATCAGACTTCGAAAAAATTCTGGCCAGCATGGGACTTTGAAATATTTCAGGCAGGCGTCAGACTTAGAAAAAATTCTGGCCAGCATGGGACTTTGAAAATTTTCGGCCAGGCGTCAGACTTAGAAAAAATTCTGGCTAGCTTGGGACTTTGAAAATTTTCAGGCAGGCATCAGACTTCGAAAAAATTCTGGCCAGCATGGGACTTTGAAAATTTTCGGCCAGGCGTCAGACTTAGAAAAAATTCTGGCCAGCGTGGTACTTTGAAATATTTCAGGCAGGCGTCAGACTTAGAAAAAATTCTGGCCAGCATGGGACTTTGAAAATTTTCGGCCAGGCGTCAGACTTTGAAAAAATTCTGGCCAGCATGGGACTTTGAGAAAATTCTGGCCAGCGTGGTACTTTGAAATATTTCAGGTAGGCGTCAGACTTTGAAAATTTTCGGCCAGGCGTCAGACTTAGAAAAAATTCTGGCCAGCATGGGACTTTGAAACATTTCAGGCCTGCTTCAGACTTAGAAAAAATTCTGGCCAGCATGGGACTTTGAAATATTTCAGGTAGGCGTCAGACTTTGAAAATTTTCGGCCAGGCGTCACACTTTGAAAAAATTCTGGCCAGCATGGGACTTTGAAAAAATTCTGGCCAGCATGGGACTTTGAAATATTTTCAGGCTGGCGTCAGACTTTGAAAAAATCTGACAACCAGGCCAGAGAGCGGGTCGTCTGCCCGAGGAGGCCGCCCCAACACTCCTCTTTGTCGGACATAAGTCTGGCGAGCCTCCCTTGTTCAGCCCTGGAGGTGTCACGTCTGAAATTTCTCCCTTCTGAAATCGTGACAACTCCATTTTGCGGTTTGGGTGGAAAGGTGCCCAGATAGGGAACCGGGTGCCCTTCTGCAGCGCCCCCCGATGGTGGCCCGCGGTACTGCAACCCTGGTAACCCAGGCTATTGAAATGAATGGTGTGGGACTTTGAAAAAAATTCAGGCAGTTGTCAGACTTTGAAAATTTTCGTTCAGGCATCAGACTTTGAAAAATTCTGGCCACCATGGGACTTTGAAATATTTCAGGCCTGCTTCAGACTAAGAAAAAATTCTGGCCAGCATGGGACTTTGAAAATTTTCGGCCAGGCGTCAGACTTTGAAAATTTTCGGCCAGGCGTCAGACTTAGAAAAAATTCTGGCCAGCATGGGACTTTGAAAATTTTCAGCCAGGCGTCAGACTTAGAAAAAATTCTGGCCAGCATGGGACTTTGAAAATTTCCGGCCAGGCGTCAGACTTAGAAAGAATTCTGGCCAGCATGGGACTTTGAAATATTTCAGGCAGGCGTCAGACTTAGAAAAAATTCTGGCCAGCATGAGACTTTGAAATATTTCAGGTAGGCGTCAGACTTAGAAAAAACTCTGGCCAGCATGGGACTTTGAAAAAATTCTGGCCAGCATGGGACTTTGAAATATTTCAGGTAGGCGTCAGACTTTGAAAATTTTCGGCCAGGCATCAGACTTCGAAATAATTCTGGCCAGCATGGGACTTTGAAAAATTTCAGCCAGGCATCAGACTTAGAAAAAATTCTGGCCAGCATGGGACTTTGAAATATTCCAGTAGGCGTCAGACTTTGAAAATTTTCGGCCAGGCGTCAGACTTAGAAAAAATTCTGGCCAGCATGGGACTTTGAAATATTCCAGTAGGCGTCAGACTTTGAAAATTTTCGGCCAGGCGTCAGACTTTGAAAAAATTCTGGCCAGCATGGGACTTTGAAAAAATTCTGGCCAGCATGGGACTTTGAAAAAATTCTGGCCAGCATGGGACTTTGAAATATTTCAGGCAGGCGTCAGACTTAGAAAAAATTCTGGCCAGCATGGGACTTTGAAAAAATTCTGGCCAGCATGGGACTTTGAAATATTTCAGGTAGGCGTCAGACTTAGAAAAAATTCTGGCCAGCATGGGACTTTGAAAATTTTCGGCCAGGCGTCAGACTGAAAAAATTCTGGCCAGCATGGGACTTTGAAATTTTCGGCCAGGCGTCAGACTGAAAAAATTCTGGCCAGCATGGGACTTTGAAATATTCCAGTAGGCGTCAGACTTTGAAAATTTTCGGCCAGGCGTCAGACTTTGAAAAAATTCTGGCCAGCATGGGACTTTGAAAAAATTCTGGCCAGCATGGGACTTTGAAAAAATTCTGGCCAGCATGGGACTTTGAAATATTTCAGGCAGGCGTCAGACTTAGAAAAAATTCTGGCCAGCATGGGACTTTGAAAAAATTCTGGCCAGCATGGGACTTTGAAATATTTCAGGTAGGCGTCAGACTTAGAAAAAATTCTGGCCAGCATGGGACTTTGAAAATTTTCGGCCAGGCGTCAGACTTCTGGCCAGCATGGGACTTTGAAAATTTTCAGCCAGGCATCAGACTTTGAAAAAATTCTGGCCAGCATGGGACTTTGAAATTTTCGGCCAGGCGTCAGACTTTGAAAAAATTCTGGCCAGCATGGGACTTTGAAAATTTTCGGCCAGGCGTCAGACTTTGAAAAAATTCTGGCCAGCATGGGACTTTGAAATATTTCAAGCAGGCGTGAGACTTTGAAAATTTTCGGCCAGGCGTCAGACTTTGAAAAATTTCTGGCCAGCATGGGACTTTGAAAATTTTCGGCCAGGCGTCAGACTTTGAAAAAATTCTGGCTAGCATGGGACTTTGAAAATTTTCAGCTAGGCGTCGGACTTAGAAAAAATTCTGGCCAGCATGGGACTGAATATTTTCGGCCAGGCGTCAGACTTTGAAAAAATTCTGGCTAGCATGGGACTTTGAAAATTTTCAGCCAGGCATCAGACTTAGAAAAACTTCTGGCCAGCATGGGACTTTGAAATATTTCAGCTAGGCGTCGGACTTTGAAAATTTTCGGACAGGCGTTGGACTTTGAAAATTTTCGGGCCTGGTGACCCAGGCTATTGAATTGAAGGGTGTGGGACTTTGAAATATTTCGGGCAGGCGTCAGACTTTGAAAAAATCTGACAACCAGGCCAGAGAGCAGGCCGTCTGCCCAAGGAGGCCGCCCCAACCCTCCTCTTTGTCGGACATAAGTCTGGTGAGCCTCCCTTGTTCGGCCCTGGAGGTGCCTCGTCTGAAATTGCTCCCTTCTGAAATCGTGACAACTCCATTTTGCGGTTTGGGTGGAAAGGTCCCCAGATAGGGAACCGGGTGCCCTATCTGCAGCGCCCCCCGATGGTGGCCGGCGGTACTGCAACCCTTTTAACCCAGGCTATTGAAAAGATTGGTGTGGGACTTTGAAAATTTTCGGAGAGGCGCCAGACTTTGAAAACGTTTGTGCCTGTGTCAGACTTTGAAAATTTTCAGACAAGTGTGGGACTTTGAAAATTTTCAGCCAGGCGTCAGACTTAGAAAAAATTCTGGCCAGCATGGGACTTTGAAAATTTTCGGCCAGGCATCAGACTTAGAAAAAATTCTGGCCAGCATGGGACTTTGAAATATTTCAGCTAGGCGTCGGACTTAGAAAAAATTCTGTCCAGCATGGGACTTTGAAAATTTTCGGCCAGGCGTCAGACTTTGAAAAATTTCTGGCCAGCATGGGACTTTGAACAAATTCTGGCCAGCATGGAACTTTGAAAATTTTCTGGCCAGGCGTCAGACTTTGAAAATAATTCTGGCCAGCATGGGACTTTGAAAATTTTCAGGTAGGCGTCAGACTTTGAAAAAATTCTGGCCAGCATGGGACTTTGAAAATTTTCAGCCAGGCATCAGACTTTGAAAAAATTCTGGCCAGCATGGGACTTTGAAAATTTTCGGCCAGGCGTCAGACTTAGAAAAAATTCTGGCCAGCATGGGACTTAGAAAAAATTCTGGATAGCATGGGACTTTGAACATTTTCAGCCAGGGGTCGGACTTAGAAAAAATTCTGGCCAGCATGGGACTTTGAAATATTTCAGGTAGGCGTCAGACTTAGAAAAAATTCTGGCCAGCAAGGGACTTAGAAAAAATTCTGGATAGCATGGGACTTTGAACATTTTCAGCCAGGGGTCGGACTTAGAAAAAATTCTGGCCAGCAAGGGACTTTGAAAATTTTCGGCCAGGCGTCAGACTTAGAAAAAATTCTGGCCAGCATGGGACTTTGAAAATTTTCGGCCAGGCGTCAGACTTTGAAAAAATTCTGGCCAGCATGGGACTTAGAAAAAATTCTGGATAGCATGGGACTTTGAAATATTTCAGGTAGGCATCAGACTTAGAAAAAAATTCTGGCCAGCATGGGACTTTGAAATATTTCAGGTAGGCGTCAGACTTAGAAAAAATTCTGGCCAGCATGGGACTTTGAAATATTTCAAGCAGGCGTGAGACTTTGAAAATTTTCGGCCAGGCGTCAGACTTTGAAAAATTTCTGGCCAGCATGGGACTTTGAAAAAATTCTGGCCAGCATGGAACTTTGAAAATTTTCGGCCAGGCGTAAGACTTTGAAAAAATTCTGGCTAGCATGGGACTTTGAAAATTTTCGGCCAGGCGTCAGACTTAGAAAAAATTCTGGCCAGCATGGGACTTTGAAAATTTTCAGCCAGGCATCAGACTTTGAAAAAATTCTGGCCAGCATGGGACTTTGAAAAAATTCTGGCTAGCATGGGACTTTGAAAATTTTCAGCCAGGCATCAGACTTTGAAAAAATTCTGGCCAGCATGGGACTTTGAAATATTTCAGGTAGGCGTCAGACTTTGAATATTTTCGGCCAGGCGTCAGACTTAGAAAAAATTCTGGCCAGCATGGGACTTTGAAAATTTTCAGCCAGGCATCAGACTTTGAAAAAATTCTGGCCAGCATGGGACTTTGAAAATTTTCGGCCAAGCGTCAGACTTAGAAAAAATTCTGGCCAGCATGGGACTTTGAAAATTTTCAGCCAGGCGTCGGACTTTGAAAAAATTCTGGCCAGCATGGGACTTTGAAATATTTCAAGCAGGCGTGAGACTTTGAAAATTTTTCGGCCAGGCGTCAGACTTTGAAAAAATTCTGGCCAGCATGGGACTTTGAAAATATTCGGCCAGGCGTCAGACTTAGAAAAAATTCTGGCCAGCATGGGACTTTGAAAATTTTCGGCCAGGCGTCAGACTTTGAAAAAATTCTGGCCAGCATGGGACTTAGAAAAAATTCTGGATAGCATGGGACTTTGAACATTTTCAGCCAGGGGTCGGACTTAGAAAAAATTCTGGCCAGCAAGGGACTTTGAAAATTTTCAGCCAGGCGTCGGACTTACAAAAAATTCTGTCCAGCATGGGACTTTGAAAATTTTCGGCCAGGCGTCAGACTTTGAAAAAAATTCTGGCCAGCATGGGACTTTGAAAATTTTCGGCTAGGCGTCAGACTTTGAAAAAATTCTGGCCAGCATGGGACTTAGAAAAAATTCTGGATAGCATGGGACTTTGAACATTTTCAGCCAGGGGTCGGACTTAGAAAAAATTCTGGCCAGCAAGGGACTTTGAAAATTTTCGGCCAGGCGTCAGACTTTGAAAAAATTCTGGCCAGCATGGGACTTTGAAAATTTTCGGCCAATCGTCAGACTTAGAAAAAATTCTGGCCCGCATGGGACTTAGAAAAAATTCTGGCTAGCATGGGAATTTGAAAATTTTCAGCCAGGGGTCGGACTTAGAAAAAATTCTGGCCAGCATGGGACTTTGAAAATTTTCGGCCAGGCATCAGACTTAGAAAAAATTCTGGCCAGCATGGGACTTTGAAATATTTCAGGCAGGTGTTAGACTTTGAAAATTTTCGGCCAGGCGTCAGACTTTGAAAAAATTCTGGCCAGCATGGGACTTTGAAAATTTTCAGCCAGGCATCAGACTTTGAAAAAATTCTGGCCAGCATGGGACTTTGAAAATTTTCGGCCAGGCGTCAGACTTTGAAAAAATTCTGGCCAGCATGGGACTTTGAAAATTTTCGGCCAGGCGTCAGACTTAGAAAAAATTCTGGCCAGCATGGGACTTTGAACATTTTCGGCCAGGCGTCAGACTTTGAAAAAATTCTGGCCAGCATGGGACTTAGAAAAAATTCTGGATATCATGGGACTTTGAAATATTTCAGGTAGGCGTCAGACTTAGAAAAAATTCTGGCCAGCAAGGGACTTTGAAAATTTTCGGCCAGGCGTCAGACTTTGAAAAAATTCTGGCCAGCATGGGACTTAGAAAAAATTCTGGATATCATGGGACTTTGAAATATTTCAGGTAGGCGTCAGACTTAGAAAAAATTCTGGCCAGCAAGGGACTTTGAAAATTTTCGGCCAGGCGTCAGACTTAGAAAAAATTCTGGCCAGCATGGGACTTTGAAAATTTTCGGCCAGGCGTCAGACTTAGAAAAAATTCTGGCCAGCATGGGACTTTGAACATTTTCGGCCAGGCGTCAGACTTTGAAAAAATTCTGGCCAGCATGGGACTTAGAAAAAATTCTGGATATCATGGGACTTTGAAATATTTCAGGTAGGCGTCAGACTTAGAAAAAATTCTGGACAGCATGGGACTTTGAAATATTTCAGGCAGGCGTCAGACTTAGAAAAAATTCTGGCCAGCATGGGACTTTGAAAATTTTCAGCCAGGCATCAGACTTAGAAAAAATTCTGGCCAGCATGGGACTTAGAAAAAATTCTGGCCAGCATGGGACTTTGAAAATTTTCGGCCAGGCGTCAGACTTAGAAAAAATTCTGGCCTGCATGGGAGTTTGAAATATTTCAGGCAGGCGTCAGACTTAGAAAAAATTCTGGCCAGCATGGGACTTTGAAAAAATTCTGGCCAGCATGGGACTTTGAAAAAATTCTGGCCAGCATGGGACTTTGAAAAAATTCTGGCCAGCATGGGACTTTGAAAAAATTCTTGCCAGCATGGGACTTAGAAAAAATTCTGGCCTGCATGGGACTTTTAAATATTTCCGGCAGGCGTCAGACTTAGAAAATATTCTGGCCAGCATGGGACTTTGAAAAAATTCTGGACAGCATGGGACTTTGAAAATTTTCGGCCAGGCGTCAGACTTAGAAAAAATTCTGGCCTGCATGGGACTTTGAAAATTTTCGGCCAGGCGTCAGACTTAGAAAAAATTCTGGCCAGCATGGGACTTTGAAAAAATTCTGGACAGCATGGGACTTTGAAATATTTCAGGCAGGCGTCAGACTTAGAAAAAATTCTGGCCAGCATGGGACTTTGAAAAAATTCTGTCCAGCATGGGACTTTGAAAAAATTCTGGACAGCATGGGACTTTGTAAATTTTCAGCCAGGCATCAGACTTAGAAAAAATTCTGGCCAGCATGGGACTTTGAAAATTTTCGGCCAGGCGTCAGACTTAGAAAAAATTCTGGCCTGCATGGGACTTTGAAAATTTTCGGCCAGGCGTCAGACTTAGAAAAAATTCTGGCCAGCATGGGACTTTGAAAAAATTCTGGACAGTATGGGACTTTGAAAAAATTCTGGCCAGCATGGGACTTTGAAAAAATTCTGGCCAGCATGGGACTTTGAAAATTTTCGGCCAGGCGTCAGACTTAGAAAAAATTCTGGACAGCATGGGACTTTGAAATATTTCAGGCAGGCGTCAGACTTAGAAAAAATTCTGGCCAGCATGGGACTTTGAAAATTTTCGGCCAGGAGTCAGACTTAGAAAAAATTCTGGCCTGCATGGGACTTTGTAAATTTTTGGCCAAGCGTCAGACTTAGAAAAAATTCTGGCCAGCATGGGACTTTGAAAAAATTCTGGCCAGCATGGGACTTTGAAAAAATTCTGGCCAGCATGGGACTTTGAAAAAATTCTGGCCAGCATGGGACTTTGAAAATTTTTGGCCAAGCGTCAGACTTAGAAAAAATTCTGGCCAGCATGGGACTTTGAAAAAATTCTGGCCAGCATGGGACTTAGAAAAAATTCTGGCCAGCATGGGACTTTGAAAATTTTCGGCCAGGCGTCAGACTTAGAAAAAATTCTGGCCTGCATGGGACTTTGAAAATTTTCGGCCAGGCGTCAGACTTAGAAAAAATTCTGGCCTGCATGGGACTTTGAAAATTTTCGGCCAGGCGTCAGACTTAGAAAAAATTCTGGCCAGCATGGGACTTTGAAAAAATTCTGGACAGTATGGGACTTTGAAAAAATTCTGGCCAGCATGGGACTTTGAAAAAATTCTGGCCAGCATGGGACTTTGAAAATTTTCGGCCAGGCGTCAGACTTAGAAAAAATTCTGGACAGCATGGGACTTTGAAATATTTCAGGCAGGCGTCAGACTTAGAAAAAATTCTGGCCAGCATGGGACTTTGAAAATTTTCGGCCAGGAGTCAGACTTAGAAAAAATTCTGGCCTGCATGGGACTTTGTAAATTTTTGGCCAAGCGTCAGACTTAGAAAAAATTCTGGCCAGCATGGGACTTTGAAAAAATTCTGGCCAGCATGGGACTTTGAAAAAATTCTGGCCAGCATGGGACTTTGAAAAAATTCTGGCCAGCATGGGACTTTGAAAATTTTTGGCCAAGCGTCAGACTTAGAAAAAATTCTGGCCAGCATGGGACTTTGAAAAAATTCTGGCCAGCATGGGACTTAGAAAAAATTCTGGCTAGCTTGGGACTTTGAAAATTTTCAGGCAGGCATCAGACTTCGAAAAAATTCTGGCCAGCATGGGACTTTGAAATATTTCAGGCAGGCGTCAGACTTAGAAAAAATTCTGGCCAGCATGGGACTTTGAAAATTTTCGGCCAGGCGTCAGACTTAGAAAAAATTCTGGCTAGCTTGGGACTTTGAAAATTTTCAGGCAGGCATCAGACTTTGAAAAAATTCTGGCCAGCATGGGACTTTGAAAAAATTCTGTCCAGCAAGGGACTTTGAAAATTTTCGGCCAGGCGTCAGACTTAGAAAAAATTCTGGACAGCATGGGACTTTGAAATATTTCAGGCAGGCGTCAGACTTAGAAAAAATTCTGGCCAGCATGGGACTTTGAAAATTTTCGGCCAGGCGTCAGACTTAGAAAAAATTCTGGCCTGCATGGGACTTTGAAAATTTTCGGCCAGGCGTCAGACTTAGAAAAAATTCTGGCCAGCATGGGACTTTGAAAAAATTCTGGACAGTATGGGACTTTGAAAAAATTCTGGCCAGCATGGGACTTTGAAAAAATTCTGGCCAGCATGGGACTTTGAAAATTTTTGGCCAAGCGTCAGACTTAGAAAAAATTCTGGCCAGCATGGGACTTTGAAAAAATTCTGGCCAGCATGGGACTTAGAAAAAATTCTGGCCAGCATGGGACTTTGAAAATTTTCGGCCAGGCGTCAGACTTAGAAAAAATTCTGGACAGCATGGGACTTTGAAATATTTCAGGCAGGCGTCAGACTTAGAAAAAATTCTGGCCAGCATGGGACTTTGAAAATTTTCGGCCAGGAGTCAGACTTAGAAAAAATTCTGGCCTGCATGGGACTTTGTAAATTTTTGGCCAAGCGTCAGACTTAGAAAAAATTCTGGCCAGCATGGGACTTTGAAAAAATTCTGGCCAGCATGGGACTTTGAAAAAATTCTGGCCAGCATGGGACTTAGAAAAAATTCTGGCCAGCATGGGACTTTGAAAAAATTCTGGCCAGCATGGGACTTAGAAAAAATTCTGGCCAGCATGGGACTTTGAAAATTTTCGGCCAGGCGTCAGACTTAGAAAAAATTCTGGCCTGCATGGGACTTTGAAATATTTCAGGCAGGCGTCAGACTTAGAAAAAATTCTGGCCAGCATGGGACTTTGAAAATTTTCGGCCAGGCGTCAGACTTAGAAAAAATTCTGGCTAGCTTGGGACTTTGAAAATTTTCAGGCAGGCATCAGACTTCGAAAAAATTCTGGCCAGCATGGGACTTTGAAATATTTCAGGCAGGCGTCAGACTTAGAAAAAATTCTGGCCAGCATGGGACTTTGAAAATTTTCGGCCAGGCGTCAGACTTAGAAAAAATTCTGGCTAGCTTGGGACTTTGAAAATTTTCAGGCAGGCATCAGACTTTGAAAAAATTCTGGCCAGCATGGGACTTTGAAAAAATTCTGTCCAGCAAGGGACTTTGAAAATTTTCGGCCAGGCGTCAGACTTAGAAAAAATTCTGGCTAGCTTGGGACTTTGAAAATTTTCAGGCAGGCATCAGACTTAGAAAAAATTCTGGCCAGCATGGGACTTTGAAAATTTTCGGCCAGGCGTCAGACTTAGAAAAAATTCTGGCCAGCGTGGTACTTTGAAATATTTCAGGTAGGCGTCAGACTTTGAAAATTTTCGGCCAGGCGTCAGACTTAGAAAAAATTCTGGCTAGCGTGGAACTTTGAAAATTTTCAGCCAGGCGTCAGACTTAGAAAAAATTCTGGCCTGCATGGGAGTTTGAAATATTTCAGGCAGGCGTCAGACTTAGAAAAAATTCTGGCCAGCATGGGACTTTGAAAAAATTCTGGCCAGCATGGGACTTTGAAAAAATTCTGGCCAGCATGGGACTTTGAAAAAATTCTGGCCAGCATGGGACTTTGAAAAAATTCTTGCCAGCATGGGACTTAGAAAAAATTCTGGCCTGCATGGGACTTTTAAATATTTCCGGCAGGCGTCAGACTTAGAAAATATTCTGGCCAGCATGGGACTTTGAAAAAATTCTGGACAGCATGGGACTTTGAAAATTTTCGGCCAGGCGTCAGACTTAGAAAAAATTCTGGCTAGCTTGGGACTTTGAAAATTTTCAGGCAGGCATCAGACTTCGAAAAAATTCTGGCCAGCATGGGACTTTGAAATATTTCAGGCAGGCGTCAGACTTAGAAAAAATTCTGGCCAGCATGGGACTTTGAAAATTTTCGGCCAGGCGTCAGACTTAGAAAAAATTCTGGCTAGCTTGGGACTTTGAAAATTTTCAGGCAGGCATCAGACTTTGAAAAAATTCTGGCCAGCATGGGACTTTGAAAAAATTCTGTCCAGCAAGGGACTTTGAAAATTTTCGGCCAGGCGTCAGACTTAGAAAAAATTCTGGCTAGCTTGGGACTTTGAAAATTTTCAGGCAGGCATCAGACTTAGAAAAAATTCTGGCCAGCATGGGACTTTGAAAATTTTCGGCCAGGCGTCAGACTTAGAAAAAATTCTGGCCAGCGTGGTACTTTGAAATATTTCAGGTAGGCGTCAGACTTTGAAAATTTTCGGCCAGGCGTCAGACTTAGAAAAAATTCTGGCTAGCGTGGAACTTTGAAAATTTTCAGCCAGGCGTCAGACTTAGAAAAAATTCTGGCCTGCATGGGAGTTTGAAATATTTCAGGCAGGCGTCAGACTTAGAAAAAATTCTGGCCAGCATGGGACTTTGAAAAAATTCTGGCCAGCATGGGACTTTGAAAAAATTCTGGCCAGCATGGGACTTTGAAAAAATTCTGGCCAGCATGGGACTTTGAAAAAATTCTTGCCAGCATGGGACTTAGAAAAAATTCTGGCCTGCATGGGACTTTTAAATATTTCCGGCAGGCGTCAGACTTAGAAAATATTCTGGCCAGCATGGGACTTTGAAAAAATTCTGGACAGCATGGGACTTTGAAAATTTTCGGCCAGGCGTCAGACTTAGAAAAAATTCTGGCCTGCATGGGACTTTGAAAATTTTCGGCCAGGCGTCAGACTTAGAAAAAATTCTGGACAGCATGGGACTTTGAAAAAATTCTGGACAGCATGGGACTTTGAAATATTTCAGGCAGGCGTCAGACTTAGAAAAAATTCTGGCCAGCATGGGACTTTGAAAATATTCTGGCCAGCATGGGACTTTGAAAAAATTCTGGACAGCATGGGACTTTGAAAATTTTCGGCCAGGCGTCAGACTTAGAAAAAATTCTGGCCAGCATGGGTACTTTGAAAATTTTCGGCCAGGCGTCAGACTTAGAAAAAATTCTGGCCACCATGGGACTTTGAAAAAATTCTGGACAGCATGGGACTTTGTAAATTTTCAGCCAGGCATCAGACTTAGAAAAAATTCTGGCCAGCATGGGACTTTGAAAATTTTCGGCCAGGCGTCAGACTTAGAAAAAATTCTGGCCTGCATGGGACTTTGAAAATTTTCGGCCAGGCGTCAGACTTAGAAAAAATTCTGGCCAGCATGGGACTTTGAAAAAATTCTGGACAGTATGGGACTTTGAAAAAATTCTGGCCAGCATGGGACTTTGAAAAAATTCTGGCCAGCATGGGACTTTGAAAATTTTTGGCCAAGCGTCAGACTTAGAAAAAATTCTGGCCAGCATGGGACTTTGAAAAAATTCTGGCCAGCATGGGACTTAGAAAAAATTCTGGCCAGCATGGGACTTTGAAAATTTTCGGCCAGGCGTCAGACTTAGAAAAAATTCTGGACAGCATGGGACTTTGAAATATTTCAGGCAGGCGTCAGACTTAGAAAAAATTCTGGCCAGCATGGGACTTTGAAAATTTTCGGCCAGGAGTCAGACTTAGAAAAAATTCTGGCCTGCATGGGACTTTGAAAATTTTTGGCCAAGCGTCAGACTTTGAAAAAATTCTGGCCAGCATGGGACTTTGAAAAAATTCTGGCCAGCATGGGACTTTGAAAATTTTTGGCCAAGCGTCAGACTTAGAAAAAATTCTGGCCAGCATGGGACTTTGAAAAAATTCTGGCCAGCATGGGACTTAGAAAAAATTCTGGCCAGCATGGGACTTTGAAAATTTTCGGCCAGGCGTCAGACTTAGAAAAAATTCTGGCCTGCATGGGACTTTGAAAATTTTCAGGCAGGCATCAGACTTTGAAAAAATTCTGGCCAGCATGGGACTTTGAAAAAATTCTGTCCAGCAAGGGACTTTGAAAATTTTCGGCCAGGCGTCAGACTTAGAAAAAATTCTGGCTAGCTTGGGACTTTGAAAATTTTCAGGCAGGCATCAGACTTCGAAAAAATTCTGGCCAGCATGGGACTTTGAAAATTTTCGGCCAGGCGTCAGACTTAGAAAAAATTCTGGCCAGCGTGGTACTTTGAAATATTTCAGGCAGGCGTCAGACTTAGAAAAAATTCTGGCCAGCATGGGACTTTGAAAATTTTCGGCCAGGCGTCAGACTTAGAAAAAATTCTGGCCAGCGTGGTACTTTGAAATATTTCAGGTAGGCGTCAGACTTTGAAAATTTTCGGCCAGGCGTCAGACTTAGAAAAAATTCTGGCTAGCGTGGAACTTTGAAAATTTTCAGCCAGGCGTCAGACTTAGAAAAAATTCTGGCCAGCATGGGACTTTGAAAATTTTCAGCCAGGCGTCAGACTTAGAAAAAATTCTGGCCAGCATGGGACTTTGAAATATTTCAGGTAGGCGTCAGACTTAGAAAAAATTCTGGCTAGCTTGGGACTTTGAAAATTTTCAGGCAGGCATCAGACTTAGAAAAAATTCTGGCCAGCATGGGACTTTGAACATTTTTGGCCAAGCGTCAGACTTAGAAAAAATTCTGGCCAGCATGGGACTTTGAAAAAATTCTGGCCAGCATGGGACTTTGAAAATTTTTGGCCAAGCGTCAGACTTAGAAAAAATTCTGGCCAGCAAGGGACTTTGAAAAAATTCTGGCCAGCATGGGACTTAGAAAAAATTCTGGCCAGCATGGGACTTTGAAAATTTTCGGCCAGGCGTCAGACTTAGAAAAAATTCTGGCCTGCATGGGACTTTGAAAATTTTCAGGCAGGCATCAGACTTTGAAAAAATTCTGGCCAGCATGGGACTTTGAAAAAATTCTGTCCAGCAAGGGACTTTGAAAATTTTCGGCCAGGCGTCAGACTTAGAAAAAATTCTGGCTAGCTTGGGACTTTGAAAATTTTCAGGCAGGCATCAGACTTCGAAAAAATTCTGGCCAGCATGGGACTTTGAAAATTTTCGGCCAGGCGTCAGACTTAGAAAAAATTCTGGCCAGCGTGGTACTTTGAAATATTTCAGGCAGGCGTCAGACTTAGAAAAAATTCTGGCCAGCATGGGACTTTGAAAATTTTCGGCCAGGCGTCAGACTTAGAAAAAATTCTGGCCAGCGTGGTACTTTGAAATATTTCAGGTAGGCGTCAGACTTTGAAAATTTTCGGCCAGGCGTCAGACTTAGAAAAAATTCTGGCTAGCGTGGAACTTTGAAAATTTTCAGCCAGGCGTCAGACTTAGAAAAAATTCTGGCCAGCATGGGACTTTGAAAATTTTCAGCCAGGCGTCAGACTTAGAAAAAATTCTGGCCAGCATGGGACTTTGAAATATTTCAGGTAGGCGTCAGACTTAGAAAAAATTCTGGCTAGCTTGGGACTTTGAAAATTTTCAGGCAGGCATCAGACTTAGAAAAAATTCTGGCCAGCATGGGACTTTGAACATTTTTGGCCAAGCGTCAGACTTAGAAAAAATTCTGGCCAGCATGGGACTTTGAAAAAATTCTGGCCAGCATGGGACTTAGAAAAAATTCTGGCCAGCATGGGACTTTGAAAATTTTCGGCCAGGCGTCAGACTTAGAAAAAATTCTGGACAGCATGGGACTTTGAAATATTTCAGGCAGGCGTCAGACTTAGAAAAAATTCTGGCCAGCATGGGACTTTGAAAATTTTCGGCCAGGAGTCAGACTTAGAAAAAATTCTGGCCTGCATGGGACTTTGAAAATTTTTGGCCAAGCGTCAGACTTTGAAAAAATTCTGGCCAGCATGGGACTTTGAAAAAATTCTGGCCAGCATGGGACTTTGAAAATTTTTGGCCAAGCGTCAGACTTAGAAAAAATTCTGGCCAGCATGGGACTTTGAAAAAATTCTGGCCAGCATGGGACTTAGAAAAAATTCTGGCCAGCATGGGACTTTGAAAATTTTCGGCCAGGCGTCAGACTTAGAAAAAATTCTGGCCTGCATGGGACTTTGAAAATTTTCAGGCAGGCATCAGACTTTGAAAAAATTCTGGCCAGCATGGGACTTTGAAAAAATTCTGTCCAGCAAGGGACTTTGAAAATTTTCGGCCAGGCGTCAGACTTAGAAAAAATTCTGGCTAGCTTGGGACTTTGAAAATTTTCAGGCAGGCATCAGACTTCGAAAAAATTCTGGCCAGCATGGGACTTTGAAAATTTTCGGCCAGGCGTCAGACTTAGAAAAAATTCTGGCCAGCGTGGTACTTTGAAATATTTCAGGCAGGCGTCAGACTTAGAAAAAATTCTGGCCAGCATGGGACTTTGAAAATTTTCGGCCAGGCGTCAGACTTAGAAAAAATTCTGGCCAGCGTGGTACTTTGAAATATTTCAGGTAGGCGTCAGACTTTGAAAATTTTCGGCCAGGCGTCAGACTTAGAAAAAATTCTGGCTAGCGTGGAACTTTGAAAATTTTCAGCCAGGCGTCAGACTTAGAAAAAATTCTGGCCAGCATGGGACTTTGAAAATTTTCAGCCAGGCGTCAGACTTAGAAAAAATTCTGGCCAGCATGGGACTTTGAAATATTTCAGGTAGGCGTCAGACTTAGAAAAAATTCTGGCTAGCTTGGGACTTTGAAAATTTTCAGGCAGGCATCAGACTTAGAAAAAATTCTGGCCAGCATGGGACTTTGAACATTTTCGGCCAGCCGTCAGACTTAGAAAAAATTCTGGCCAGCATGGGACTTTGAAAATTTTCAGCCAGGCGTCAGACTTAGAAAAAATTCTGGCCAGCATGGGACTTTGAAATATTTCAGGTAGGCGTCAGACTTTGAAAATTTTCGGCCAGGCGTCAGACTTAGAAAAAATTCTGGCCAGCATGGGACTTTGAAAATTTTCAGCCAGGCGTCGGACTTAGAAAAAATTCTGGCCAGCATGGGACTTTGAAATATTTCAGGTAGGCGTCAGACTTAGAAAAAATTCTGGACAGCATGGGACTTTGAAATTTTCGGCCAGGCGTCAGACTTTGAAAAAATTCTGGACAGCATGGGACTTTGAAATTTTCGGCCAGGCGTCAGACTTTGAAAAATTTCTGGCCAGCATGGGACTTTGAAAAAATTCTGGCCAGCATGGGACTTTGAAAATTTTCAGCCAGGGGTCGGACTTAGAAAAAATTCTGGCCAGCATGGGACTTTGAAATATTTCAGGTAGGCGTCAGACTTAGAAAAAATTCTGGCCAGCATGGGACTTTGAAATATTTCAGGTAGGCGTCAGACTTAGAAAAAATTCTGGCCAGCATGGGACTTTGAAAATTTTCAGCCAGGGGTCGGACTTAGAAAAAATTCTGGCCAGCATGGGACTTAGAAAAAATTCTGGCTAGCATGGGACTTTGAAATATTTCAGGTAGGCGTCAGACTTAGAAAAAATTCTGGCCAGCATGGGACTTTGAAAATTTTCAGCCAGGGTTCGGACTTAGAAAAAATTCTGGCCAGCATGGGACTTTGAAATATTTCAGGTAGGCGTCAGACTTAGAAAAAATTCTGGCCAGCATGGGACTTTGAAAAAATTCTGGCTAGCATGGGACTTTGAAAATTTTCAGGCAGGCGTCGGACTTAGAAAAAATTCTGGCCAGCATGGGACTTTGAATTATTTCAGGTAGGCGTCAGACTGAAAATTTTCGGCCAGGCATCAGACTTTGAAAAAATTCTGGCCAGCATGGGACTTTGAAAATTTTCGGCCAAGCGTCAGACTTAGAAAAAATTCTGGCCAGCATGGGACTTAGAAAAAATTCTGGCTAGCATGGGACTTTGAAAATTTTCAGCCAGGGGTCGGACTTAGAAAAAATTCTGGCCAGCATGGGACTTTGAAAATTTTCGGCCAGGCATCAGACTTAGAAAAAATTCTGGCCAGCATGGGACTTTGAAATATTTCAGGTAGGCGTCAGACTTAGAAAAAATTCTGGCCAGCATGGGACTTTGAAAATTTTCGGCCAGGCGTCAGACTTTGAAAAAATTCTGGCCAGCATGGGACTTTGAAATATTTCAGGCAGGTGTTAGACTTTGAAAATTTTCGGCCAGGCGTCAGACTTCTGGCCAGCATGGGACTTTGAAAATTTTCAGCCAGGCATCAGACTTTGAAAAAATTCTGGCCAGCATGGGACTTTGAAATTTTCGGCCAGGCGTCAGACTTTGAAAAAATTCTGGCCAGCATGGGACTTTGAAAATTTTCGGCCAGGCGTCAGACTTTGAAAAAATTCTGGCCAGCATGGGACTTTGAAATATTTCAAGCAGGCGTGAGACTTTGAAAATTTTCGGCCAGGCGTCAGACTTTGAAAAATTTCTGGCCAGCATGGGACTTTGAAAAAATTCTGGCCAGCATGGAACTTTGAAAATTTTCGGCCAGGCGTCAGACTTTGAAAAAATTCTGGCTAGCATGGGACTTTGAAAATTTTCGGCCAGGCATCAGACTTAGAAAATAATTCTGGCCAGCATGGGACTTTGAAAATTTTCGGCCAGGCCTCAGACTTAGAAAAAATTCTGGCCAGCATGGGACTTTGAAAATTTTCAGCCAGGCGTCGGACTTAGAAAAAATTCTGGCTAGCATGGGACTTTGAAAATTTTCAGCTAGGCGTCGGACTTAGAAAAAATTCTGGCCAGCATGGGACTGAATATTTTCGGCCAGGCGTCAGACTTTGAAAAAATTCTGGCTAGCATGGGACTTTGAAAAAATTCTGGCCAGCATGGGACTTTGAAAATTTTTGGCCAAGCGTCAGACTTAGAAAAAATTCTGGCCAGCATGGGACTTTGAAATATTTCAGGCAGGCGTCAGACTTAGAAAAAATTCTGGCCAGCATGGGACTTTGAAAATTTTCAGCCAGGCATCAGACTTAGAAAAAATTCTGGCCAGCATGGGACTTAGAAAAAATTCTGGCCAGCATGGGACTTTGAAAATTTTCGGCCAGGCGTCAGACTTAGAAAAAATTCTGGCCTGCATGGGAGTTTGAAATATTTCAGGCAGGCGTCAGACTTAGAAAAAATTCTGGCCAGCATGGGACTTTGAAAAAATTCTGGCCAGCATGGGACTTTGAAAAAATTCTGGCCAGCATGGGACTTTGAAAAAATTCTGGCCAGCATGGGACTTTGAAAAAATTCTTGCCAGCATGGGACTTAGAAAAAATTCTGGCCTGCATGGGACTTTTAAATATTTCCGGCAGGCGTCAGACTTAGAAAATATTCTGGCCAGCATGGGACTTTGAAAAAATTCTGGACAGCATGGGACTTTGAAAATTTTCGGCCAGGCGTCAGACTTAGAAAAAATTCTGGCCTGCATGGGACTTTGAAAATTTTCGGCCAGGCGTCAGACTTAGAAAAAATTCTGGCCAGCATGGGACTTTGAAAAAATTCTGGACAGCATGGGACTTTGAAATATTTCAGGCAGGCGTCAGACTTAGAAAAAATTCTGGCCAGCATGGGACTTTGAAAAAATTCTGTCCAGCATGGGACTTTGAAAAAATTCTGGACAGCATGGGACTTTGTAAATTTTCAGCCAGGCATCAGACTTAGAAAAAATTCTGGCCAGCATGGGACTTTGAAAATTTTCGGCCAGGCGTCAGACTTAGAAAAAATTCTGGCCTGCATGGGACTTTGAAAATTTTCGGCCAGGCGTCAGACTTAGAAAAAATTCTGGCCAGCATGGGACTTTGAAAAAATTCTGGACAGTATGGGACTTTGAAAAAATTCTGGCCAGCATGGGACTTTGAAAAAATTCTGGCCAGCATGGGACTTTGAAAATTTTTGGCCAAGCGTCAGACTTAGAAAAAATTCTGGCCAGCATGGGACTTTGAAAAAATTCTGGCCAGCATGGGACTTAGAAAAAATTCTGGCCAGCATGGGACTTTGAAAATTTTCGGCCAGGCGTCAGACTTAGAAAAAATTCTGGACAGCATGGGACTTTGAAATATTTCAGGCAGGCGTCAGACTTAGAAAAAATTCTGGCCAGCATGGGACTTTGAAAATTTTCGGCCAGGAGTCAGACTTAGAAAAAATTCTGGCCTGCATGGGACTTTGTAAATTTTTGGCCAAGCGTCAGACTTAGAAAAAATTCTGGCCAGCATGGGACTTTGAAAAAATTCTGGCCAGCATGGGACTTTGAAAAAATTCTGGCCAGCATGGGACTTTGAAAAAATTCTGGCCAGCATGGGACTTTGAAAATTTTTGGCCAAGCGTCAGACTTAGAAAAAATTCTGGCCAGCATGGGACTTTGAAAAAATTCTGGCCAGCATGGGACTTAGAAAAAATTCTGGCCAGCATGGGACTTTGAAAATTTTCGGCCAGGCGTCAGACTTAGAAAAAATTCTGGCCTGCATGGGACTTTGAAATATTTCAGGCAGGCGTCAGACTTAGAAAAAATTCTGGCCAGCATGGGACTTTGAAAATTTTCGGCCAGGCGTCAGACTTAGAAAAAATTCTGGCTAGCTTGGGACTTTGAAAATTTTCAGGCAGGCATCAGACTTCGAAAAAATTCTGGCCAGCATGGGACTTTGAAATATTTCAGGCAGGCGTCAGACTTAGAAAAAATTCTGGCCAGCATGGGACTTTGAAAATTTTCGGCCAGGCGTCAGACTTAGAAAAAATTCTGGCTAGCTTGGGACTTTGAAAATTTTCAGGCAGGCATCAGACTTTGAAAAAATTCTGGCCAGCATGGGACTTTGAAAAAATTCTGTCCAGCAAGGGACTTTGAAAATTTTCGGCCAGGCGTCAGACTTAGAAAAAATTCTGGCTAGCTTGGGACTTTGAAAATTTTCAGGCAGGCATCAGACTTCGAAAAAATTCTGGCCAGCATGGGACTTTGAAAATTTTCGGCCAGGCGTCAGACTTAGAAAAAATTCTGGCCAGCGTGGTACTTTGAAATATTTCAGGCAGGCGTCAGACTTAGAAAAAATTCTGGCCAGCATGGGACTTTGAAAATTTTCGGCCAGGCGTCAGACTTAGAAAAAATTCTGGCCAGCGTGGTACTTTGAAATATTTCAGGTAGGCGTCAGACTTTGAAAATTTTCGGCCAGGCGTCAGACTTAGAAAAAATTCTGGCTAGCGTGGAACTTTGAAAATTTTCAGCCAGGCGTCAGACTTAGAAAAAATTCTGGCCTGCATGGGAGTTTGAAATATTTCAGGCAGGCGTCAGACTTAGAAAAAATTCTGGCCAGCATGGGACTTTGAAAAAATTCTGGCCAGCATGGGACTTTGAAAAAATTCTGGCCAGCATGGGACTTTGAAAAAATTCTGGCCAGCATGGGACTTTGAAAAAATTCTTGCCAGCATGGGACTTAGAAAAAATTCTGGCCTGCATGGGACTTTTAAATATTTCCGGCAGGCGTCAGACTTAGAAAATATTCTGGCCAGCATGGGACTTTGAAAAAATTCTGGACAGCATGGGACTTTGAAAATTTTCGGCCAGGCGTCAGACTTAGAAAAAATTCTGGCCTGCATGGGACTTTGAAAATTTTCGGCCAGGCGTCAGACTTAGAAAAAATTCTGGACAGCATGGGACTTTGAAAAAATTCTGGACAGCATGGGACTTTGAAATATTTCAGGCAGGCGTCAGACTTAGAAAAAATTCTGGCCAGCATGGGACTTTGAAAATATTCTGGCCAGCATGGGACTTTGAAAAAATTCTGGACAGCATGGGACTTTGAAAATTTTCGGCCAGGCGTCAGACTTAGAAAAAATTCTGGCCAGCATGGGTACTTTGAAAATTTTCGGCCAGGCGTCAGACTTAGAAAAAATTCTGGCCACCATGGGACTTTGAAAAAATTCTGGACAGCATGGGACTTTGTAAATTTTCAGCCAGGCATCAGACTTAGAAAAAATTCTGGCCAGCATGGGACTTTGAAAATTTTCGGCCAGGCGTCAGACTTAGAAAAAATTCTGGCCTGCATGGGACTTTGAAAATTTTCGGCCAGGCGTCAGACTTAGAAAAAATTCTGGCCAGCATGGGACTTTGAAAAAATTCTGGACAGTATGGGACTTTGAAAATTTTTGGCCAAGCGTCAGACTTAGAAAAAATTCTGGCCAGCATGGGACTTTGAAAATTTTCGGCCAGGCGTCAGACTTAGAAAAAATTCTGGCCAGCGTGGTACTTTGAAATATTTCAGGCAGGCGTCAGACTTAGAAAAAATTCTGGCCAGCATGGGACTTTGAAAATTTTCGGCCAGGCGTCAGACTTAGAAAAAATTCTGGCCAGCGTGGTACTTTGAAATATTTCAGGTAGGCGTCAGACTTTGAAAATTTTCGGCCAGGCGTCAGACTTAGAAAAAATTCTGGCTAGCGTGGAACTTTGAAAATTTTCAGCCAGGCGTCAGACTTAGAAAAAATTCTGGCCTGCATGGGAGTTTGAAATATTTCAGGCAGGCGTCAGACTTAGAAAAAATTCTGGCCAGCATGGGACTTTGAAAAAATTCTGGCCAGCATGGGACTTTGAAAAAATTCTGGCCAGCATGGGACTTTGAAAAAATTCTGGCCAGCATGGGACTTTGAAAAAATTCTTGCCAGCATGGGACTTAGAAAAAATTCTGGCCTGCATGGGACTTTTAAATATTTCCGGCAGGCGTCAGACTTAGAAAATATTCTGGCCAGCATGGGACTTTGAAAAAATTCTGGACAGCATGGGACTTTGAAAATTTTCGGCCAGGCGTCAGACTTAGAAAAAATTCTGGCCTGCATGGGACTTTGAAAATTTTCGGCCAGGCGTCAGACTTAGAAAAAATTCTGGACAGCATGGGACTTTGAAAAAATTCTGGACAGCATGGGACTTTGAAATATTTCAGGCAGGCGTCAGACTTAGAAAAAATTCTGGCCAGCATGGGACTTTGAAAATATTCTGGCCAGCATGGGACTTTGAAAAAATTCTGGACAGCATGGGACTTTGAAAATTTTCGGCCAGGCGTCAGACTTAGAAAAAATTCTGGCCAGCATGGGTACTTTGAAAATTTTCGGCCAGGCGTCAGACTTAGAAAAAATTCTGGCCACCATGGGACTTTGAAAAAATTCTGGACAGCATGGGACTTTGTAAATTTTCAGCCAGGCATCAGACTTAGAAAAAATTCTGGCCAGCATGGGACTTTGAAAATTTTCGGCCAGGCGTCAGACTTAGAAAAAATTCTGGCCTGCATGGGACTTTGAAAATTTTCGGCCAGGCGTCAGACTTAGAAAAAATTTTGGCCAGCATGGGACTTTGAAAAAATTCTGGACAGTATGGGACTTTGAAAAAATTCTGGCCAGCATGGGACTTTGAAAAAATTCTGGCCAGCATGGGACTTTGAAAATTTTTGGCCAAGCGTCAGACTTAGAAAAAATTCTGGCCAGCATGGGACTTTGAAAAAATTCTGGCCAGCATGGGACTTAGAAAAAATTCTGGCCAGCATGGGACTTTGAAAATTTTCGGCCAGGCGTCAGACTTAGAAAAAATTCTGGACAGCATGGGACTTTGAAATATTTCAGGCAGGCGTCAGACTTAGAAAAAATTCTGGCCAGCATGGGACTTTGAAAATTTTCGGCCAGGAGTCAGACTTAGAAAAAATTCTGGCCTGCATGGGACTTTGAAAATTTTTGGCCAAGCGTCAGACTTAGAAAAAATTCTGGCCAGCATGGGACTTTGAAAAAATTCTGGCCAGTATGGGACTTTGAAAAAATTCTGGCCAGCATGGGACTTTGAAAATTTTTGGCCAAGCGTCAGACTTAGAAAAAATTCTGGCCAGCATGGGACTTTGAAAAAATTCTGGCCAGCATGGGACTTAGAAAAAATTCTGGCCAGCATGGGACTTTGAAAATTTTCGGCCAGGCGTCAGACTTAGAAAAAATTCTGGCCTGCATGGGACTTTGAAAATTTTCAGGCAGGCATCAGACTTTGAAAAAATTCTGGCCAGCATGGGACTTTGAAAAAATTCTGTCCAGCAAGGGACTTTGAAAATTTTCGGCCAGGCGTCAGACTTAGAAAAAATTCTGGCTAGCGTGGAACTTTGAAAATTTTCAGGCAGGCATCAGACTTCGAAAAAATTCTGGCCAGCATGGGACTTTGAAAATTTTCAGCCAGGCGTCAGACTTAGAAAAAATTCTGGCCAGCATGGGACTTTGAAATATTTCAGGTAGGCGTCAGACTTTGAAAATTTTCGGCCAGGCGTCAGACTTAGAAAAAATTCTGGCCAGTGTGGTACTTTGAAATATTTCAGGTAGGCGTCAGACTTTGAAAATTTTCGGCCAGGCGTCAGACTTAGAAAAAATTCTGGCTAGCGTGGAACTTTGAAAATTTTCAGCCAGGCGTCAGACTTAGAAAAAATTCTGGCCAGCATGGGACTTTGAAAATTTTCAGCCAGGCGTCAGACTTAGAAAAAATTCTGGCCAGCATGGGACTTTGAAATATTTCAGGTAGGCGTCAGACTTTGAAAATTTTCGGCCAGGCGTCAGACTTAGAAAAAATTCTGGCTAGCGTGGAACTTTGAAAATTTTCAGCCAGGCGTCAGACTTAGAAAAAATTCTGGCCAGCATGGGACTTTGAAAATTTTCGGCCAGGCGTCAGACTTAGAAAAAATTCTGGCTAGCTTGGGACTTTGAAAATTTTCAGGCAGGCATCAGACTTTGAAAAAATTCTGGCCAGCATGGGACTTTGAAAATTTTCGGCCAGGCGTCAGACTTAGAAAAAATTCTGGCTAGCTTGGGACTTTGAAAATTTTCAGGCAGGCATCAGACTTCGAAAAAATTCTGGCCAGCATGGGACTTTGAAATATTTCAGGCAGGCGTCAGACTTAGAAAAAATTCTGGCCAGCATGGGACTTTGAAAATTTTCGGCCAGGCGTCAGACTTAGAAAAAATTCTGGCTAGCTTGGGACTTTGAAAATTTTCAGGCAGGCATCAGACTTCGAAAAAATTCTGGCCAGCATGGGACTTTGAAAATTTTCGGCCAGGCGTCAGACTTAGAAAAAATTCTGGCCAGCGTGGTACTTTGAAATATTTCAGGCAGGCGTCAGACTTAGAAAAAATTCTGGCCAGCATGGGACTTTGAAAATTTTCGGCCAGGCGTCAGACTTTGAAAAAATTCTGGCCAGCATGGGACTTTGAGAAAATTCTGGCCAGCGTGGTACTTTGAAATATTTCAGGTAGGCGTCAGACTTTGAAAATTTTCGGCCAGGCGTCAGACTTAGAAAAAATTCTGGCCAGCATGGGACTTTGAAACATTTCAGGCCTGCTTCAGACTTAGAAAAAATTCTGGCCAGCATGGGACTTTGAAATATTTCAGGTAGGCGTCAGACTTTGAAAATTTTCGGCCAGGCGTCACACTTTGAAAAAATTCTGGCCAGCATGGGACTTTGAAAAAATTCTGGCCAGCATGGGACTTTGAAATATTTTCAGGCTGGCGTCAGACTTTGAAAAAATCTGACAACCAGGCCAGAGAGCGGGTCGTCTGCCCGAGGAGGCCGCCCCAACACTCCTCTTTGTCGGACATAAGTCTGGCGAGCCTCCCTTGTTCAGCCCTGGAGGTGTCACGTCTGAAATTTCTCCCTTCTGAAATCGTGACAACTCCATTTTGCGGTTTGGGTGGAAAGGTGCCCAGATAGGGAACCGGGTGCCCTTCTGCAGCGCCCCCCGATGGTGGCCCGCGGTACTGCAACCCTGGTAACCCAGGCTATTGAAATGAATGGTGTGGGACTTTGAAAAAAATTCAGGCAGTTGTCAGACTTTGAAAATTTTCGTTCAGGCATCAGACTTTGAAAAATTCTGGCCACCATGGGACTTTGAAATATTTCAGGCCTGCTTCAGACTAAGAAAAAATTCTGGCCAGCATGGGACTTTGAAAATTTTCGGCCAGGCGTCAGACTTTGAAAATTTTCGGCCAGGCGTCAGACTTAGAAAAAATTCTGGCCAGCATGGGACTTTGAAAATTTTCAGCCAGGCGTCAGACTTAGAAAAAATTCTGGCCAGCATGGGACTTTGAAAATTTCCGGCCAGGCGTCAGACTTAGAAAGAATTCTGGCCAGCATGGGACTTTGAAATATTTCAGGCAGGCGTCAGACTTAGAAAAAATTCTGGCCAGCATGAGACTTTGAAATATTTCAGGTAGGCGTCAGACTTAGAAAAAACTCTGGCCAGCATGGGACTTTGAAAAAATTCTGGCCAGCATGGGACTTTGAAATATTTCAGGTAGGCGTCAGACTTTGAAAATTTTCGGCCAGGCATCAGACTTCGAAATAATTCTGGCCAGCATGGGACTTTGAAAAATTTCAGCCAGGCATCAGACTTAGAAAAAATTCTGGCCAGCATGGGACTTTGAAATATTCCAGTAGGCGTCAGACTTTGAAAATTTTCGGCCAGGCGTCAGACTTAGAAAAAATTCTGGCCAGCATGGGACTTTGAAATATTCCAGTAGGCGTCAGACTTTGAAAATTTTCGGCCAGGCGTCAGACTTTGAAAAAATTCTGGCCAGCATGGGACTTTGAAAAAATTCTGGCCAGCATGGGACTTTGAAAAAATTCTGGCCAGCATGGGACTTTGAAATATTTCAGGCAGGCGTCAGACTTAGAAAAAATTCTGGCCAGCATGGGACTTTGAAAAAATTCTGGCCAGCATGGGACTTTGAAATATTTCAGGTAGGCGTCAGACTGAAAATTTTCGGCCAGGCGTCAGACTTCGAAATAATTCTGGCCAGCATGGGACTTTGAAACTTTTCAGCCAGGCATCAGACTTAGAAAAAATTCTGGCCAGCATGGGACTTTGAAATATTTCAGGTAGGCGTCAGACTTTGAAAATTTTCGGCCAGGCGTCAGACTTTGAAAAAATTCTGGCCAGCATGGTACTTTGAAAAAATTCTGGCCAGCATGGGACTTTGAAATATTCCAGTAGGCGTCAGACTGAAAATTTTCGGCCAGGCGTCAGACTTCGAAATAATTCTGGCCAGCATGGGACTTTGAAAAATTTCAGCCAGGCATCAGACTTAGAAAAAATTCTGGCCAGCATGGGACTTTGAAATATTTCAGGTAGGCGTCAGACTTTGAAAATTTTCGGCCAGGCGTCAGACTTAGAAAAAATTCTGGCCAGCATGGGACTTTGAAATATTTCAGGTAGGCGTCAGACTTTGAAAATTTTCGGCCAGGCGTCAGACTTAGAAAAAATTCTGGCCAGCATGGGACTTTGAAATATTCCAGGTAGGCGTCGGACTTTGAAAATTTTCGGCCAGGCGTCAGACTTAGAAAAAATTCTGGCCAGCATGGGACTTTGAAATATTTCAGGTAGGCGTCGGACTTTGAAAATTTTCGGCCAGGCGTCAGACTTAGAAAAAATTCTGGCCAGCATGGGAATTTGAAATATTTTCAGGCAGGCGTCAGACTTTGAAAAAATCTGACAACCAGGCCAGAGAGCGGGTCGTCTGCCCGAGGAGGCCGCCCCAACACTCCTCTATTTTTTTTTGTTTTTTTTGTTTTTTTTTTAAGAGCTCAGAATTGTTCATTCGGTAGTCTTACCGATTCAACGTCTTGTCATCATTGCTCTTTTTTTTCTTTTTTTTTTTGTGTGTATGTGTGCGTGCGTTTGCGTGCGTGCGTGCGTGCGTTTGCGTGTGTGCGTTTGCGTGTGTGCGTTTGCGTGCGTTTGCGTGCGTGCGCGTGCGTGCGTGCGTGCAAATACGTATAAATTTATACTCATTCATTCACCTAAAACCTTATAAATATCCCATTACCCTTCGCCTTAACCAGGTACTTCAGAATCTTGCCAGAGTCGTGAGGTTTAAATGGTCAGGAGACCAGAGAAAAGGTCAGAAAAAAAAGAAATAAAGTGAAAAGAAAGGAAAATCAAAGTGAAATCCAGCACCGACCAAACACTTCCTGCCTTCCCCATGATTACAAAATCAAAGTCTTACGCCAACCCCGGAAGCCTCTAAATTCCAGCAAATTTGGCGAGATCTCAAGAGACCAGAGGAAAAACTAAAGAGAGGAAGGAGGGAAGCATCGATAAGGCAGAGAGAGATCCATAGAAGCCAGTACATCCAATCCATCAAAGTGAAGTCCAGCACCAACAAGACCCCTCCTACGTGGTTACAAAACCAGAGTCTTATGCCAACCCCAGAAACCTCATACTTCTAATAAATTAAGATCTCAAGTGACCAGAGGAAAAACTAAAGAGAGGAAGGAGGGAAGGATAAATAGAGCAAAGTGAGAACCACAGACACCAGCACCAACTGATTCAAGGGGCTGTGGGAGGGAGAGGCTACTTCTGTTGAGTTTCAGTAGATGCTGGTGCGACGGATCTGGCATGCATAAGGACCACCACCAAAGAAAGAAGCCGTCAACCGCGGTCCAGCAAAGCGAGCACCCCCCCCCCCCGAAATCCCCAGGCCGCGGCAGCACCAAGGCCACCCCCAAGCCACCCGAGCGGACACCGGTCGGCGAGCCGACCCAGACGCCCGGAACACCCCCGCCCCAGCCCCGGCCCACACCCCCGAGCCCAAGGCCGCAGAACGAGGCCCAGCGGGCCCCCACAGCGCCCCACCGGTCCCCAGCCCCCATCCCCCCACGACCCCCCCGCACCCCACCCAAACCCGCCACCCACCACGACCCAGGCCCCACCACCCCGACCCCCAAACCCCCGAACACACCCCGACCCCCAACACCCAACCCCCCTCCCACCCATACCTCCACCCCCCCCCCAAACAAGCCGCCCCCCCCGATGGCCGCCAACCCCCCCCCCGCGAACCCGGCCCCCCGCGAAACCCCCCCCCCCCCCCGGAAACCGGCACCGGGCAGCAGCGTAGAGAGGGAAGATGTGCCCACCCCACCTCCAGCCGCGTGAGAGTAGCACAGCGGCGGGAGGGGGGAAGCAGAGGAGGAAGCACCAGGGGAGAAGGCGGAACACCAGAACACCGAGCCCGGTGGGGAGAGGCCCCGGTCGTCACGCCAGAGTACTAGTGACACCTAACCCTGTTACTGAGTCCGCCAGCTCGCCGACTGGCGAGCTCTACCCTTACACCGTGAATGTGGCCCCACCCAGTGTATATACAAGTGTGTGCGTGTGGTGCATTAAAATTGGGAGCAGGTGAGTCGGAGCAGAGGGAAAAAATTTCCCCTACTCCGACACACCCGTATCCCCCCCAAAGAAATGAATATGTATATGTGTGGTGCATTAAAAAAGGGAATGGAGGGACAAAGTGGTGGGGCAGGGATACAAATGGGGGGGACCACAGCGCTGCCAGGCACTGCAGTCCATCCCCTCTGATGGCTCCCCGCCCCAACTCACCCCTCCCCTTGGACGTGAAGTGCATTAAAATTGGAGGGGAGTTGAAGGGTGAAGACGGTGTTTCCACCCTTCCCCACCCCACCAAGAAATGTGTTGTGTGCCCTATGTGTATATTTACAAAGTGTATAGTGCAAAGCTAGTGAAGTGAGTAAGAGGAGCGACCAGCACCCCCCCCCCCCCCCTACCCGCCCCCCACCTCATCCACCCGGCACCACAGCCCTGGAGGTGTCACGTCTGAAATTGCTCCCTTCTGAAATCGTGACAACTCCATTTTGCGGTTTGGGTGGAAAGGTGCCCAAATAGGGAACCGGGTACCCTATCTGCAGCGCCCCCCGATGGTGGCCCGCGGTACTGCAACCCTGGTAACCCAGGCTATTGATATGAATGGTGTGGGACTTTGAAAAAATTCAGGCAGTTGTCAGACTTTGAAAATTTTCGGTCAGGCATCAGACTTTGAAAAAATTCTGGCCACCATGGGACTTTGAAATATTTCAGGCAGGCGTCACTTAGAAAAAATTCTGGCCAGCATGGGACTTTGAACATGTTCGGCCAGGCGTCAGACTGAACATTAGTTTGAATTAAGATTATGGTTATGTTTAGTGTTATAGTTACGTTTAGCCTAAACGTAACTATAACACTAAACATAATAAGCCTAAACGGTTTAGGCTTAGTAAAAAAATAAAAATAAAAAATAAAAATAATAATAATAATAATAAATCTCAACCGAGGAAGCTGTTCCGGATAAAGTGACGTCAGCGGAAAAACAAAGGCGCCGATTGGCCAAAGAGGAGATTTGTGTATCTGTATTCGATTGCTCTTCCTGAAGTACCCGGATGTTTATCAAGCGAACTGAATTTAAATTTAGAAAATTTGAATATGTATTTGCAAAACTGAATGTGAACATATATTGAACATTGAATTTTTTTCTACATTCAAATTTGACAATACAGATTGAGTTTTTTACTTCAGTGATTCCTACCAAAAAAAATACCAATTCAATTTAAGCCTGGTTCACACGGCAGGAGAATTGGCCCGATTTTAGTCCTGAATTTCCCCTCGCGACAATCGTAAATACGCGCCGAGACGCAAGCGATAATCTTCACAGATAATCCTGCCGTGTATGTTGTCACCACAAACGGGGCCTCCCGATATCGGCGCTCGGAAGGACCCCCGACTTGAAATCGGGCATATCCAACATGTTGGATATTTTCTGGCCCGATTTCGCTCCGCGCAGCCGATTGAAGGTGACGTGCAGCCAATCAGAAAGCGAGCCAGCGAGGAAGCCGGTGGGGATCCAAAATCAAAACAGTCATGAAGCAGCAGAAAGTCCGTGCTCGCGCTATTACACTCTTTTTATTTTATTTAATTATTTGTATTTTTTTTTAATACACGCACACACATTCTCCACAAATAAACGTGGTCTCCGGGTGGGACGCCAACCCGCGCCGCCAGCACCGAGCCGAGGGCAAGTGATGTCTCGCCAGTGCCTATTTACGCTCCTTTAAACAACACCTTTTCTTTTTATGCCGCTTTTTCGGCTGAAAACCAGGATCGACTCATGTTGACGACTCGGAAGCCACGTTTAATCTCGAGAGGTTTTGCGAGACGTCCTGTCACATTCTTGAATGAACTCGGCTCGTGTGGAGTGTGTTGATTGTGCAGTGTGGCCGCACACCACGCACGGTAGCCTACGTTCAAAACTGGAACTCCCGTGATTTTTTCTCTTCACGTGTGGTGTCTGCCAAAGATTGGAAATCGGCCGACAATTTTAAAATCTTGCCGCGTGAACCAGGCTTTAGGTAATTCAAATTCAGTTTTTAATTCCAGTTATTCAAAATGAACAGCACAAATTCAATTTATGAAATTCAGATAAATTTTTTCAATACAGTTATTCAAGTTTAGCGATTCAAATTCAAATCTAAATAATTCAGATTCAAGTTTAGTGATTCAAATCTAAATAATTCAGATTCAGTTTCTGGTGGCACAAATATCAGACCATACGGGGGTAGATTCTGTTTTTTTTTTTTTGTTTTTTTTTTTTGTTTTTTTTTGTCCAGGCTTCACGCTACTAATAACCGAAATGTTTACCCAAACTTTAACAGTAGTTTTTGCTTATAAGTCTCTTCTGTGAGTGAAAATGAAATGAAATGCTTTCATTTTAAGCTTGCACCGTTGTTACAGTCGCTGCAAATGACACCAGAAGTCGCAATGCACGTAATGTATTTCTGGCCACAAAATGCAGAACTTTGTGCGAAAAGGTCGAGGCTGTCTGGTGTAGTGCCAGGACACGCAGTGTATGTAGTCTGGTGCCATTCCGGTCTAGTGGACAAGTGGTTTTGTGTCCTCTGTCAAAAGAAAAGGTGATGAAACAGTTGTCAGCATGACCCTGCCCCAGCTTTTTTAGAATGTGTTGCAGCCATAAAATTATAAGTTAATGATTGTTTTTTTCTATATAAATAAAGTTAAGTTGAGTTGAGTTTGTTAAAAAAAAAAAAAAAAAAAAAAAGCACATTAAATAACCTCGTGTTTGCAGTGCATTCAATTAAATACAGGTTGAAGTACAGGACATCATTTGCAAATTGTTTGTGCAAAAAGAATGTATTGTTTTAGCACATCCCAACTTCATTGGAATTGGGTTTGCATAGAAAATCTGGAGGTAGATTGAAAACCATGTGCATGAGTTCAAAGCAATCTCTTTTCCTTTAACAGCCTGAACAAGTTAACTAAGACTCACCATACTCCCTTTATATTGATGCAAGTTGGTTAAATCCTAAAATGTTTCGAAAACATTTTACAATTCATTCACTATTGATTTCAATATGCAAAAAATAATAATAAAATAAATCTCACATTCATGAAGTGTTTCTCAATTCCGGTCCTCAGGCCCCCCTAGCCAGCCTCTTTTCCATGTCTCCCTATTGCAACGCAGGTGAGGATCGTTATCAGGCTTCTCCAGAGATGGCTGATTAGCTGTCATTGGAATCAGCTGCATTGGGAATTGGGAGACATGGAAAACAGGTTGGCTAGGGGGGCCTGAGGACTGGAATTGAGAAACACTGCGAGTGCAGCACAATAGGTCAGCGCATTCGGCTATAAACTGAACGGGTGGTGAATTGAGCCCACCCAAGTACAAGATGCACTTTTTCAGAATTTCCATTTTAATAAGCTTGTTGGCCTGTTGAATTTCAAAAATGGAATCTCCCCCTCTTTGTAACGTCTCTATGGTGCAATCGGTCAGCGTATTCTGCTGTTAACCGAAAGGTTGATGGTTTGAGCCCACCCAGGGACGTGGCTTACTTTTTCAGAATTTCCCTTTGGATTTGAGCTTGTTGGCTTGTTCAAATTCAAAAACGTAATCTACCCCTCTGTCGTGTCTCTCTTGCACAGTAGGTCACCGCGTTTGGCTATAAACTGAACGGGTGGTAAATTGAGCCCACCCAGGGACGAGGTACACTTTTTCAGAATTTCCAATTTGATAAACTTGTTGGCTTGTTGAAATTCAAAAACAGAATCTACCCCTCTTTCTAAAATCTCTGTCGCACAATAGGTCAGCGCATTGGTCTGTTAAGTGAAAGGTTGGTGTTTCAAGCCCACCTGGGGACGTGGTACAGAGTTTTCTTTTAGATTTGAGCTTGGCTTATGTGTTGAAATTCAAAGCTGTAAATGCCATGACTTGTAGTGTCTCTCTAGCTCAATAGGTCAGCGCATTTGGCTATAAACTGAACAGGTGCGGAATTGAGCCCACCCAAGTGCAAGGTGCACTTTTTCACTTTGATAAGCTTGTTGGCCTGTTGAATTTCAAAAACGGAATCTACTGCTCTTCCTAATGTCTCTGTGGCGCAATAGGTCAGCGCATTCGGCTGTTAACTGAAAGGTTGGTGGTTCAAACCCACCCAGGGATGAGGTACACTTTTTCAGAATTTCCAGTTTGGTGAACTTGTTGGCTTGTTGAAATTCAAAAACGGAATATACCCCTCTTTCTCACATCTCCGTGGGTCAATAGGTCAGCGCATTTGGCTGTTTACTAAAAGGTTGGTAGTTCAAGCCCACCTGGGGATGTGGTACAGCGTTTCCCTTTGGATTTGAGCTTGCTGGCTTATGTGTTGAAATTCAAAGCTGTTCATGCCATGACTTGCAGTGTCTCTCTAGCTTAATAGGTCAGTGCATTTTGCTATTACCTGAAAGGGTGGTGGTTTGAGCCCACCCAAGTATGAGGTATGCGTTTTTAGAACTTCCATTTCGATAAGCCTCTGGGCTTGTTGAAATTCAAAAACGGAATCGACCCCTCTTTGTAATGTGTCTGTGTTGCAATAGGTCAGCGCAATTGGTTGTTATCTGAAAGGTTGGTGGTTTGAGTCCACCTAGGGACGTGGTACACTTTTTCAGAATTTCCCTTTGGATTTGAGCTTGTTGGCTTGTTCAAATTCAAAAACGTAATCTACCTCTCTCTCATGTCTCTGTAGCACAGTGTTTCTCAATTCTGGTCCTCAGGCCCCCCGAGCCAGCCTGTTTTCCATGTCTCCCAATTCCCAAATGCAGCGGATTCCAATGACAGTTAATCAGCCAGCTCTGGAGAAGCCTGATAACGATCCTCACCTGCGTTGCAATAGGGAGACATGGAAAACAGGCTGGCTAGGTGGGCCCGAGGACCGGAATTGAGAAACACTGATGTTGTGAGTCACGACACTGCTTCACCACTGTTATCCGTACCACTGAAGCAGTTGTGTTGAAATGGTTCAGTGCTTCGAGGCATTTGAGACAATTCAGTGTGGTGACATCTACTGGACAAAAATATATTTTATTTACATTCGGCAAAAGGATAAAGCGTCACCGTTGTGACAGTTTTGTGACACAACATGACTGTTGTGACACTGTTGTGTCAGTTTTAAATGAAAAGGTGAAATACTTGTGCAACAGAAAACTGATGATGGTATTTGAATAAAATGCTTGTGACACTGGGACGGGGATTTGGGTGTTTCATTAAAAACATCATTATTGCACCCTTTGGTTTCAGTTGGTTATATATGACCTCTCCGGCTTTGGAGAAGATCGTTTTGGTGATTTGATATATATCATAAATCATATAGTGTGTGTGAATGAATGCCTACAATATGTGCAATTGCGAATTAATCTATTGTGTAGTAATCTAACTTCACCTCCACTGTAAAATAAAGGGAAGTGATATTTACTTGGGAAAAAAAAAGTATATTGTAAATTTTACAAGGAGGGTTTTGGGTACAATTTACCAGTTTATTTAAAAATAAAGTTACTAAAGTGTAAGAGTGAACTCCTGACCTTCAGATTGGTAGATAAGACACTCTTATGTGAGCCATTTAGTCTTGCTGTTTTCCACTATAGGCTAAAGTATTTCTGGTGACTAAATGGAGCAAAAACCTGAGGTACGAGGACCTGACACCAGCAACACAGCAGGACTGGCGTGGCTCAGCAAGGCTGTGACCCAACCTGAAGGTTGTGGGTTCGTTCTTCAACCTTTCAGTACTTATTTTTTCCTCATTAAAAAAAATACAAGATGTACTCGGAACACTTGTAAAATTTACTTAATTTTGGAGCGATATCACATTCCTAGTTTATTTTTCTCCGAGTAAATATTACTTTTTTCTTTTATAGTGCACCCTTCTTCGTTTTCAATCACAATTCACGCAAAAGCTCTGCTCCTCTCAACCCACCAGCGTTGCCAGGTGGGAAATGTAGGATTACCGTACCATAGACTCAAAATTATCATACTTTGATGGAAATTATCGTACACCCGTCATAACCAAAGTACATTGATTCGCAACAATCAAATATAGTCGTTCTTATGTTTAAAAGCGCTCACAGGCACTCAAGGCTTCGTTGCGGGTTAATGTCACTGATCTGTATACATTAATGGATAGGTGGTTTGAGTCTTGCGCGAGTTCCTGTTTGGGAGTGTCTCCTGGGGGCGGGCACTTACCGTTGGGCCAATCAATGCATGGACGTCTCTCGTTTCTCATGCTCAGCAAAGCGTGATTGGCTGGTATGTCACATGAGAACAGATACCTTCAGGGTTTGAAAAAAAAACTCTGGCAGCTTCAATTTTGACGGCAATAATCCAAAACGGTCAAATTATCGTACATTTTCCATTTTTTGGGGATTATTGATCGTACAGAAGGTCAAATTATCATACAAATACGATAATTATCGTACATCTGGCAACACTGCAACCCAACACTGCAACCCACAATCTTGCCCCGAAGCCCCTCCCTACCTGGAACGACACGGCGACAGTGACAGCATGTACTTAACGCTTCACTTCCGCGGTCACGTGATTATTATTATTTTTTTTTTTCATCCTACCGAATGAGCACGGCATCTGAACAACGTATCAAGACACATTGCCGCGAGCGGTCGACACTTCCCATGCGTCTGTGTCGAGCGTGACGTCACGAGATGTTCTACTAGAGACGACCAATTGTGACACTTATGCAGTGAGTGCTCGACCCTTCACTCATATTCAGACCTGCCCAAAAGGTCCGAATCAGCGTGGGAAACAAAGTCCGATCCGTTTAAAGCGGACCAGACAGTGCAGGTCTGAATACACTCTAGTTGTTATTACACTTTGCCTTTAAAGCATTTTTTAAAACCATTGAATTTGAACCTTAAGGATATAAATGAAAGAAAGGGGAGGGGCGGCGGGGACAAAAAATGCTGCATTTATTTATTTTGAGTTGACCACAAAAAAGGTGCATTGATTTATGCCTTTTAATGGCGGGGGGGTTTTCCTGGCCTGACATCACCCCTGTACCATTCACAACATCCATTGCTGCTCTTGATGCAAGCAAAGTTTTGGGCCTGGAGGACACCGTTGCGCAACTTGCCCGGAAGGAAGTCTGTCCACAAACACTCCATCAGGCTGGTCATACAGCACGGGAAGCTGAAGCAGGGCGTGATCTGTGGGTGACCAATGGAAGGGATTTCAGCAACATGGTGAACAACATGACTACTAGGTTGCTAATAGATACAGTAAAGCACTTGCTGCTTTGTGCTTAGACAACTTCTGATAAGTGGCTGCTACAGAGTGGTACCAAATCAATTCCTACCGTGCACTCGCAGCCCTCTCCATAGCGGTCCAACACCTTCTTCTGCGCATCGCTCAAGGCATCCCACGGCTGATAGAAGTCACACAGGGAGACATGCAGAGTGCCGTCAAACTGCAGCCTGCCTGCATTTGCAGAAGAGAAAAGGAGCATGCACTCAGAACAGTGGCAATAAAAATAAAGGACATAAAATACACCTGTGGGAGACAACTCGAGCTTTATACCCATGAATAGATATACAACGCCCTTGGTCAGCGTGATTCCACATGCTGCAGAGTTGGGTCCAGTGTAGATGGCACCAAAAAGTTTTTCCACACCCTTGAATGTCTGAAAAACAAAGATTTATCTCCAACATGCACACAAGTTGCATTTACAAAAGTTCCTCACCTTCAAGTGCCAGATGGCATACTTAATGGATCCACTTTCACCTTGTGTGTCAGGCATCACGCCAACAACCCTTGCCTTGATGACTAGAAAGATGTATTGAAAAGATTCATTAAAACACAAAGGAGCATCCAGGTTAGAGGGTTTGAGGCCAAGACAGCAGCACAAAGCCAAACAAAAGACTAAAAAAAGCCAATTAAGTTAATTGAACAACCATTTTGTGACAGGAGGACAAGTTGTCCCATGTCCCACAATAGGAATGTGGGCGTACACTTCCTTAATACCATTAGCATGACCTGCAAACTCAAATGGCTACTTTTAAAAGTCTGTTAGGCCGGTTTAGCCTGTTCAGCCATTTTGTTCCAAAGTAGCCACAGAACTGGTGACTGGGTGGGTGCAAAAAAATAAATAAATAAATAAAATAAAAATAAACAAAAAATTCCAGAGACAATAATTCACCAGCGATTGGATTTTGCAGACTGCCTTAAACATAGTGTACTTCATTTCATAACAATAATAATAATAATAATAATAATAATAATAATAAATAAATAAATGAATAAAAAAACAACATAAATAACGACTGGAAATTGACTTGTTCAACTTACCAACAACATCTCTTTGGCAATACAACTCCTGTGGATGCATTGGTAAACAGGTGCAGGCTTGCACACCTTCCTTCTGCAGCCCCCACAAGCAGAGGAGCGCAACTGGCACCACAAAGTTCTTCCAGATCATCTTGAAACCGTCAATGACCCCGTCAAAAGCAACAAGTTCTGTTACAACAGGATGTTCACTCTGCTTGAGTTCATTTGAAGGAGAGCCTTTTTCTTAAAGCTGCAGACTCCGCCCACAATTACTCACTTGCATCACCGACAAAATTGAAAACAATTAATCTGAGATGATACATACACTTTATACATCATTTATGCAGAAATTTGGATCTATGAATATATGGTAAAATATGGGGGGGGGGGGGGGGATACCAATTCACACATTCTTCCTAAGTAAGGAGAAAGTGGGATTACTATGGTTGAATGAATGTTATCAATTTACACCACAAATGTTTTGTGCATGAACAAGACTAGAACAAATGAGCCAACTTTTCTTGGCTTTAATTCTGCAGGTAGAAACTGGTTAGAATAGATCAAATTTGGCATCTTTTTTTTTTTTTTTTTAGGTAATCTCTTTGATTTTGTTGGTGAAGAAAGTCTCAGGTGAAAACAGTCATCAATCAGTGTGTGCAGGTGTTGTCGCTTAATTGTGGGCGTAATCTGGAGCGATCAAAAGGCCCTTGTCTAGCTGGGTTCACCACAGTAATAAAACTCGTGACACAACAAAGTGCCGCCTCTGAAACAACAACAACAACAACAGCAGCAGCATGGTTGTGTAACCACAAATCTTCTAATTTGTTTTGGCTTTGTTACATGGAAGGTTTCAGGATGAGCTGGAAGAAGTTTGTTCTGCCTCTGGTGCTGCTGTGCTTGTGGGGACTTCCAGGAGGAAGGAGCACAAGCCTGTAGCTGTTTCCCAATTCATCCGCAACAGGTGAATTGCCAAGCAGATGTTGTCCTTCATGTGCTAAACCTAACAGGAAGTCCACCATTTTGATTTACTTTGGAATGTGTTGCCATTTTTTTGGCCATTTCATAGGGGTCTTATTTTAACGAACTCCTCCTACAGTGTTTATCCGATCATCTTCAAACTTGGTGTGATTCATCTAAAGATGTTGAAGATGAAAAGTTATTGAAAGCTTTTTATTTCGTCGCACGCTGTTGTCGTGGCATGCACTGTTTGCAAAGGAAAAAAAAATCTTCTTAAAGAAGCATTCCCAGTTGTACGAAGCAGCTAGAGCTACGAAAATTTGTAGACATATGTAACAGCCCAAGATGTACAAAAATGTCTCTTGGTGACCTGTGCTAAACCCGACAGGAAGTCCCCCAGGGGCCGGGCATCACATTTTGAGCTAACCCCCCCCCCCCCCCCCCCCCCTTTTTAATGGTTAAATGCTACAAAGTACATTTGGATGAGTGTTTATAATGTATGTTTATTATATGACAGGGCTTCCCAAGTGAAGGTGAATTATTTTGCCCTTGTCCCCCTGGCAAAGTCTTACCATTCCTATGTCTGTGCATTTTTTTTTAAAATTAATATAATGAGGACAATTTCTATTTTACTTTGTTCTAAATTGACTGATAAAACTTTTTTTGTTTTTTCTCTCCTTTCCTCCGCTTGGTTAAGTAGAGAAGCAGGTGTTAAAGGATGGTTTACCTATTTTTGACACCATTTCTAGTCCATTTTATGACAATTACTTGCCGAATTTACTTCTAGATCTTTTCTTTTCTTTTCTGCTAATTTTTGTGTGGGTCTAAAGCATTTATTTTATGGCACGACGAGGCGTCAATTGTCAAAGCTAGCAGTTGAACTGCACTACTCATTTGAAAGGGCATCCTCAAGCATCTTTCAAATTTTCACTTTTGTAGTACTGTAACTAAACGGTTTCCTTTTAACATGACAAGCAAGTCTTTGCTTTCGATTTGTCTTTCTAGTCATTAAGGCAAAGGTTGTCGGAGTGATGCCGGGCGCACAAGGTGTTCGACCCACAAAATACAACATCAAACACATTACGGTGAGATGCAATTATTTTCATGTATAGTACCTTTTTATGAAGAATGCAAATTGGCCATAAATCTAGCTTGTTTTTCCAGACTTTCAAGGGTGTTGAAAAGCTTTTTCATGCCATCTACACTGGCCCAACTCTGCGTTATGTGGAGTCACTCTGACCAAGGGAACTGAATATCTACTCATGGGTATGAAAGTTACTTTAATTTTTCTCTCCACCATATGAAAACTATTGATTACATGGTCTATCTAAGGGCTGGGTGATGGGGCCCAAAACTCGTATGGCAGTATAAACTGCATGTGTAAGCAAATTATTTATATATTATATACCTTTGGTTACTACGGAGCCCCTAAGGTGACGTATTTTTATTTTATTTATTTATTTATTTTTTAAAAGAGAGAATAAAAAACTGGGCGTTCCCTCGCAGAGCAACTTTGTGTTCAGGATGCAAAGTTTTTTTGTTTTGTTTTTTTCCGCCTACCATGTCACCTTAGCTGTGCTGTAAACGCTTCCGGGTCATCTTCCCTGTGACCAAAAGCGACGTGTAAACAAAACATTGGGAAAATAGATGATCCATTCTAGTTGCTTTGGGAAAGCTTTCCCGCTGCTTTGTTTCATGTTTACAAATGTTCCATCCTCGTCGCATTTGGTCACATGGAAGATGACCCGTAAGTGTTTACGGCGCACCTAAGGTGGTAGACATGGTAGGTGAGAAAAAACAACAACTTTGCGTTCCCTCGCGAAACAACTTTGTGAGGGAACGCAAATTATTATTATTATTTTTTCTGCCATGTCACCTTTGGGGGCTCCGTAGCTTACTTGTGTGTGTGTGTGTGTTTTTAAATCTCACGCCAAAATTAAGTCGGCACTCTGCTGCAAAATTATGCAAACAAAATATTGCTGATAGTTTAACTAAATGAAAACTGGCTTACAGGTATTCACTTGAAGATCACAAGTGGCCATTGTAAACGGCACAAGTCTAAGTTTTATACAACAAACTGAAATGGTGATGAAAATTAAGCTTAACTCATTCACTGCCAGTCATTATAGAAAATTTTTACATTTCCAATACTCGCGTGATATTACATTCAATAATTATATATAAACCGAATCTACCAAATAACAGAATAGACTCCCTACTTTTTGTCCCGTCCCGTTCTTTTATAATTGACAGCAGAAAAATGTAGGTTTGCCAAAATACCACCATTTCTCCCATGGACTCTGAAACTGTGTTTATTTCCTATAAAATTGGGCAATGATGTCATCTACCGGTGGTTGGGCATCAGTAAAGTTGTTTCCAAGTTTGATATTTACAGTGGAGCATGCTCAGATTCGCCCCCATTTAGCACCGCTCTAAAAAATACAATTGACAAGTATACTTGTCAAAGGCAGTGAATGAGTTTTAAAGGTTTTTTTTTTTTTTTGGTTTTTTTTTTTTGTCGTCATTACAGGTAGGTTGCAGTATGGCTCATTGCATGTTAACCTGTGCGATTTCTATCAGCCATGGGATGCCTTGGATCTTGTGCAAAAGAAACTTCTGTACCACTACAGGGAGGGCTGCAATTGTGTTGGAAGAACACAACCAACACCCCCCCCCCTCCTCCTCCTATCAGATATTGCCCACATGGACAAACACTTCTTAATCAGGCTGAGTCTTCCAGTAAGTGTGTTTGTAAACATGTTGATTAAATCCATCCACAGATCAAATCCTGCTTCTCCTTCCCGTGCCACATGACCAGACCAACAGAGTGCTTGTGGACAGACTTCCTGCCAGGCAAAATGGGCAGTCGCGACCAGGCCCAAAACTTTGCTTGCATCAAGAACAGCAAGGGATATTGTACCTGGTACAGGGGGGCTGCCTGGTCTGGAAAGGAATACCCAGCTTTAAAAGGCCGTTAACTCAAAATAAAAATCTTTATTTTTTTTTTATTTTATTTTTTTTATTTTCCTTCTCTGTGACGATTAATCCCTGGCTGACTTTAAAGTACTTGTGATTCTTTAACAATGATGGGCAATTGGACATATTTACTGTACATAAGAGCTGGCTTTGTAGCTGGAACTCATTACAGTGAAGATGCCTTGCAAACTTTCAGAATTAAGTTGCAGTGAAATTTAACGGGGCTCAGAGATGGGGGGGAAAAGTACTTGAGTACGATTACTTGTATAAAGAGGACTTTTTGTAAAAGTAATCAAAAATAATTACTATTAAAACGGTATCTGTACAATTCTTAAAAACAGATGGCTGTTAGTCTACTTGTTACTTTTATTTCGCATGTATGACAATTTAAAAATATATTAGACCTAACCTGAGATTGGCTGGCAACCAGTGCAGGGTGTCCCCCGTCTACTGCCCAGAGCCAGCTGAGATAGGCTCCAGCACCCCCCGCAACCCTTGTGAGGAATAAGCGGTCAAGAAAAAGGATGGATTTAGATCTAACACAAATGCTGTCATCCTGTCTTTGCCAATCATATGATTGGTTACACATGATCCAACATCCATCCATGCTTGTGATAGGCTCTATCTCAAGCAATGAGACGGCGCAAGAAGAGGTGACGCTTCTGTTGATCTGAATGTAGCATAGGTGGCAGCTGCCACTTAACAGGTGGGCATTGACTGGAATTGATGATTGATGGAAGTGCCCACCTTTTGGTGTGTGCTTCAGCACTTTCAGCGAATGCTTGATGAGAAGCCTTGAAAAAAATGCACAGAGTGATCAGTGAGTGAAGCAGGATTACTTCCGTTAATCGCTGAGTCCTTCCCAATCTGTATTCTGTGCGAGGCTTCGCATTATGTTCATTAAACACTCATTCTGTTCCTTTAGTGGTTTGTTTTCTTGTTTTAACCCAATTATTTCTTCATTAGCTAGCTCCAGTGTCTCTGACCGTTGGTTCATCTTCAACAGTCGGTGTCTCGGATCAGATTCACCTTCCAAGTTCAAGCAGACTCAGCTCAGCGTCAGCCTGTCTTCTTAGTAGCTCCCTTTCTTTTTTGCAGTTCATAGAGACCAAGTGCAGCCTCTTTCTTCTTAGCAGCTTCCTTTCTGCTTTGCAGTCTAGCATAGCGTGCAGCTAATTTAGTGGGTGACTTTTTTTTTTTTTCCCCCATCATAGCTGAGGTGTTGACTCATAAGGATGTGATTTTACTGAAAGTAAATTGAATATTCATCACAATGTATTTACTTTAAACAATAAATCCAATCAAATACTTATTTCAGATTCCAATGGCTAGGTGGTGCCATTCTCCAGTTGTCAAGTGCTGTATTACGAAGGAATTCAAATGTTTTCCCATCAAAATAACGTAATCATGAATCACATATAATATTTCTCTTTTCTAAACATTACTGTCACAAATTAAGGGGAAGCTGACTTTTTGTATTTTTTTATTTTCTTACACTTTTCTGTTAGACCAGTAGACAACAAAATAGCACTGTTAAATAAATTCCTCATCCTCAAACATTTTTGACACAGTTTTACTGATAATTTATTATACTGACACATAAAGTAACATTGGCTCCATAATTTAATAATTATCAATATGAGGTTATCAGATTACGTACAATACTTCATTCTACAAGACGGCGCTGATCACTTGATCCACTTTCCGGTAACACACACACACATTTATTTAATGAAAGTCGTGTCTTTAGTTATTAGCTTTCTACAAAAAAAAACAAGAAAAAAAAAACATAACTATAAAAACTCACCTTAAATGAAATGATCCGAACAAACACGTAGGGGTTCGTACGACCACACTTTTGATCTGTTGATCGCAGCAATCCATGCTCGCCTTCGTTGTTCACTTTTCTATTCTCCTGTTGACAAATTACCTTCGGAATGCGATAAAAAACGCTTTTTATTTCTTCCACCCCGGCTGTAGCAGTTAATAATAGCACACGTCGTAGGAATTATCACTCGATGAATTGTCAACAAGTGAGAGAGTATACCGCGGAGCTAACACGTAGCAACACGAGCCTTCGAAAATGTCTGCCTGCAATGCATTGTGGGATATGCAGAAAAGGGAAAACCCCTCCATATGGCACGGAAGAGGCAGGACTGTTTTTGCATATCAGTTTGGTTCCGGTTCGGTTTGCGACGTGTGGGCTGCGTAAAAAATACTTGTGCTTCCGACTTTGTGCCGCTCTTGCGCGTTCGCAACCCAGACCGGAACCAAACTGATGTGCAAAATCACGTCCCGCCTCTTCCGTGGCATATCCCCCATATAAAGATGTTTTATCGGTACCAAGATCCACGCAACCCAATGGCCGTCTTTGTGCGTCAAAAGGTCCTCCATCCAAAGGTCCGTCGTCACTTGAGCCAGTAACAGCGAAGCCTCTCGGCGATGGACGTTTTGAAAAGCCAATCATATCCTCCAAATATCAACGTGCTGGTTGCCAGGGTAACTCATTTTTTTAAAGTCTTTTCAACACCCTGCGCGAAAACCCTCCAATGTCATAAGTCACGTTTTTGGTTGCTGCAACCTTCCAAATACGCACACGATTCACCCATTCTTATGTTTGAGTTAGCAATCATGGTTAGGCCCCTCCAAACCATTTTACAAACTAGGACATTGTGCATAAAAAGTCCTCCCTCGTACGACGCAGGAGGCAGTCACAGCCAAATTCATGGTGATTGACCTATTGAACAGCCAAAGAGATTCTGAATACGTCAGTCTTGCTTTTTTTGTTTTTCCGAAAGCCAGCTCATTACAGAGAAGAATAGAGAGCGTCATTGTGCGTTATAAAGTCACATATCTCTTTGACTCCCTTTCTTTGAATTCATGTCAAAATGATGATGAAATGTGGATAAAGTCTCATGTCTAAAAATAGAATAGTGACAAATTAAAATGAATTGTGATCAGACTTGACCTGAGCTTTCAAGGGTCCCCCAAATGCTCACCTAGACCCCTGTTTTGGAAAGTCCTCTGTAAAATGCTCATTTTCTGTAGTATTATTGTCAAACTTGAACTAGAATTAGGGAAAACCTCAAGCTTTGATCCTGCAGTTTTCAAGCCCCAATCACCATTCTACATTCTTTTTCAAGGCAGATTTTGTGAAAATATTTAGACAAGCATAAAATTCTTTTTTTCTTTTCTTTTTTTTTTAAATTCAAACTTAAATTACTCAGTGCTAGGATCACTTATTAAACAGGTTATCTTCAAAAAGAGACCAAAGCTATGCTGATACTCCAAATGGTTCAAGAACAGCTTCAAATTTACTTTGGAGGCACCTTTTTTTTTTTTTTGGCCTTTTTGGCAAAAATGGCAGGAACTATAAGAGGTTTTAATGTGTTTAAATGATAAAAGTGACAGGTGAAAGCAGTCATCAATTAGTTTGTGCTCGTATTGGTGTAAAAAAGGCCCTCATCAACATCCTCTTATGACTGAACAGAACTTGACCTGCATCTGGAACTGCAGCCCGTTTGGACAACTAAAACCTGATTCTTCTTCTTCTGGTTCTTCTCTGCCAGCAGAGACAACTGGCAGCGGCTGTCACTACCACTATCCGGGGTGACCCTGTGGAATTGGTGGAGCAATACACATACTTGGGTATAATATTTGATTGCCTCTTGAGGTTTTCCTCCAACACTGACGTGATCATTAAGAAATGCCATCAAAGGAAATATCTGCTGAGGAAACTGAGTTGTGTTGGGCTCAAAAAGGACATTCTCTTGATGTTTTACCATACATTCATTGAGGATATTCTAACTTTCTGATTCACTTCTTGGTTCCATTCCATCACCATGCGAGACCGGACACGTCTACTTAATATCACTAAAGTATGTTCAAAAATCACTGGACACCCTGTCAGAGCCTTATCTTACTTTTGTGACCAACAAACTTTACTCTCTGTCCACCGAATCCTGCTCGATCCCTCTCACTCACTTCATCCAATGGTTGAGTGGCTTCCATCAGGCCGCAGGCTGAGATGCCCACGCTGCAGAACACAGCGGAGGAGGACTACATTTGTCCCCAGAGCAGTAAATCTCGAACAAATTGCGACAGACTGACTTGTTTGTTTTTTATGTTTATTGGTTCAATGCCTGTTTTTGTTTTTTAAACTTGCTCATATGCCATTGAATTGCCCACAAATAAAGTGTTTTTGAATTGAATTCTGTCTCCTAGAAGGATGAGTTGGAAGAAATTTGTGCTGCCTCTAGTGCTGCTGTGCTTGTGGGGGCTTCAGGAGGAAGGAGCACAAGCCTGTAGCTGTTTCCCAATTCATCCGCAGCAGTTGTATTGCCAAACAGATGATGTTGGTAAGTTGAACGGGGCTCCACTTTGTCATTAAACAAGTGGTTTTTTTTATTGTTTGTTTTGTAGGATAAATTCAAATCCAATTGTCCACAATATTTGGGAATCTGAGATTTTTTTTTTTTTTTTTCCCAGCATTAACTTAACAGGCTAGGCTTAAAGGAATTTCTTAAAAAGTGTACCTCATACTTGGGTGGTCTCAAAACACCACCCTTTCGGTTAACAGCCAAATGTGCTGACCTATTGCGCTAGAGAGACGCTAGAAGTCGTGGCATTTACAGCTTTGAATTTCAACACAAAAGCCAACAAGCTCAAATCCAAAGGGGAAAAAAAAAAAACAGTGTACCACATCCCTGGGTGGGCTTGAACCACCAACCTTTCGGTTAACAGCCGAATGCGCAGACCTATTGTGCCACAGAGACATTACAACGAGAAGTAGAATCCGTTTTTGAATTTCAACAAGCCAACAAGCTTTTCAAACTGGAAATTCTGAAAGTTTGCCTCATACTTGGGTGGGCTCAAACCACCACCATTTCAGTAAATAGCCAAATGCGCTGACCTATTGCGCTTGAGAGACACGACAGGTACTGGTATTTACAGTTTTTGATTTTAACACGGGGCGTGACTGTTTAGCACGTTCTTCTCCCAGTTCTGAGGACTTGGGTTTGAGTCCAGGCTCCGGCCTTCATGGGTGGAGTTTGCATGTTCTCCCCGTGCCTGTGTGGGTCTTCTCCGGGTACTCCTGTCCCCTCCCACATCCCAAAGACATGCACGGCAGGTTCATTGGGCGCTCCGAATTGTCCCTAGGTGTGTGTGTGAGTGTGGATGGTTGTTTGTCTCTGTGTGCCCTGCGATTGGATGGCAACCAGTTCAGGGTGTCCCCCGCCGGCTGAGATAGGCTCCAGCACCCCCGCGACCCTTGTGAGGAATAAGTGGTCAAGAAAATGGATGGATTTCAACACATCAGCCAACAAGATCAAATCTAAAGGGAAATTCTATTTTTTTTTAAATGAAAAAAAGTGCACCACATCCCTGGGTGGGCTTGAACCACCAACCTTTCAGTTAACAGCTGAATGCGCCGACCGATTGTGCTACAGAGATATTCCAAATTGAGAAACACTGCGCTAGAGACACGACAGATACTGGTATTTCCAGTTTTGAATTTCAACATATAAGCGAAGAAGCTCAAAGCCAAAGGGAAATTCTGAAAGAGTGCACCACTCCCCTGGGTGGGCTTGAACCACCAACCTTTCGGTGACATTACAAAGAGTGGTAGATTCCGTTTTTGAATTTAAGCCAGCCAACAAGCTTGAACTGAAAAAGTCCTAACCCTTTCATTAATAGCCAAATGTACTGACCTGTTGCGCTACAGAGACGCTACAAGTGATGGCATTTACAGCTTTGAATTTCAACACACAAGCCAACAAGTTTTTCATAAAGGAATTTCTGAAATGTGTAACACATCCCAGGGTGGGCTCAAAACACCAACCTTGCAGTTAACAGCCAAATACGCTGACCTATTGTGCCACAGATACATTGCAAAGAGGGGTTGATGTTTTTTTTGTTTTTGTTTTTTTAATTGCAATGCATACTGCTTTGGTCAGACTACAAACAAGCCCAATTTTGGCCCGACACTTGTCGCATATCGTTAACGATTTTGAATTGTCTTGACGTAGTTCAACGATTGGACGCCTTGTGTCTGGGATGCTTCATGACCATCACGCTGAAAGTATAGCATGTCAGAATTTTTGCTCGTCTCGTCGTTGTCCTTTTGGTTCCACAGCATTGACTAATAGCGAGAGGAGGGGAAACAATCATAGCACGCTGACTCCTCGTTTTTTTTTTGTTTGTTTTTTGCCCTGATAGTTCATGGGACTGCATATGTATGTTGTGCAATTACATCATAATGCCGTCAAACTCGTCGGAGCAGCATACCTTGGCTGACGAAGGATACAATTACTGATGATTTAGCACTGCATTTTATTGCGTTTTGTAATTATTTCATTTAGTGAAAGTATTCGGAGAGTAAGTTTTGACGTAATTATGGCTATTTGATGACAGTAAATGTGTTAGGGATATGTAATATGACGTATTATTTAAGTCTATTTGTTAAGAGGGTTAATATGACAAAATGTATTTTTTAATATATATATATATATATATATATATATATATATATATATATATATATATATATATATATATATATATATATATATATATATATATAATTTTTAACAGCCAACATCTGTTCAATTAAACGTAGACAATGTTCTGTCGACAACTATCATACATGATGGTATTGTTGGAGCCAATATTTTGTTGTTTGATTATAATGTTGCTAATTAGAAATGACAATTGTTTCACATAGTGGCCAAGAGACACGGAGACTGAAGTCATCTAAAAATACAGAAACTCATGCAAATAATTTGTCTGTGGGGGCACGTTGGCATAAGGTCTGCTGTAGTTTTAATGTGGATCTAGTTGGCCTGAATTTTTTGGCTAGTAAAGGCAACAACGTACTGTAGTGCCCATTTTCAGCTTTCAGAACAGCATACTCGTGTTAAAACTATACATATGCTTCTGCATCGGTGTTTAACCTAATTGCAGTGTATTATTATAATTTACGGGAACATCATAACGTAGGAATGCTATTCTGACTACGTATGCTAGCCCGATAGAGGCAGCTGTCAGATCAGCATACGGGTACGCTCGGACCCGTCGGCATGGGCGGGCCTTGCGGGTCCGTGCCCGCCCTCGCAGTCAGCCGTGCCCGTTTTAGCTATTTTAGGCGGAGCACAGACTACGCGAATTTTTTGTCTTTCAATTTTTTGTCAGTCGAATTGTCAGATTACCTGATAAATTCGCTCTGTGCCATGGACCGGATGTGTTGTCACACTTGCAAGTCTGAACTCGACAAGGCACCACCTGATCGGGTGTTGTCTTGCCGAGAGAACTGCATCGGCACTGGTGTCGGAGAGGCGGAACCATAAATAAACATCAGCGCATTGCTTGCACTCCCTGCGCGGTAGTGTTTAAAATATGATTTAGTAGCCTATAGTATAGGCTACTATGCCATGGTGCAGGGTCATCAGCCGGTGACCACCCTTCCCTGATGTTTTGCTCCATTATCCCCAGAACATCTCCAGGTGGTGGAGCAGCGATAGGGACGTCTCCCTACCGCCCACTTTTAATATAATCATAGGAGTATTAATCAGGAATTACATGGCTGGGGCCTCACCTTACGAGAGGCTGGCATGTTTTACCACCATCTTTCCTGCTACAGCTGCCCAAAGGACAACTTTGAACATAGTTAGCCTGGGTGGTGCTTGCCTCGAGTGTCGGACCCACTGGGTCAACCACTGCTGTAGCCTGAAGGTGGCTGTTGCCGAGTCACATTCTTCAGGCTGCTTGTCACATTTCGCTTTGCGCTAGTCACTAGCTTTTTTCCTTCTTCGTAGTTTCTCCCACTATCAGCGAGTTAGCCACTTCAAAGTATGGCTCAGACCAACTCCCTTGAGTTTTTGGTGTCGCTTGCTGGGCTTCACATTGACAGAGATGCTAGGTCTGTCAAGCAAACTAATTGGAGGTAGGCTTGTGAAATGTAGTCAGAGCAACTGTAGTGTGTGCTTCGAAATACATTCGCTTTGGCTGCATGCTTTAATTTAGCGATATGTAGTAGTTAATTACGCTTTACCTTTAAAGCACTTTTTAAAATGCTAGATACAAGATGTTTTTCCCTCCACAGCAAGGTTTACATTTGTCATGGCCTGGTTTGCATGCGCTACAATCGCGCCAGAGTTCATGACCTGTTATGTGTCTGTTTAGGTACCGATGAAACAAGTGTCTGTTTACAAAACGTGACGTTCGTGATGTCAACCTTTAATCCTTTAGGTGAGGTCGGGACCTATGGGATGTCGTTCTTTAGTCCTTTACGATTCACTGTCTGTGGGTGCAGGCTGAGAATTGTGTGGGGTTTGCCGGATTACTGTCCAACTGTCCTGTGTACAACGTCTGAGTTTCTGCCTCTCGATTTGAATAAATGGAGAAAATCTTATTTGTGTCTGCATTTGGGATCCAAACCTTTCAGTACATAACAGAATAATCCGGCCACATGGATTCCGCAGACTTAAATAAGAGGTGCCATGCGCTTGGACAGCCGCTCGAGGGAGGGTTGGAGAGTACGTCGCACAGAGCAGGTCCTGTGTCGTTTCGGAGAGGGCAACAACCAATGGAGAACCAGTCATCCTGTGCCAGCACCGTTTCCCAATGCTGACGCAGAAGCTCCCGGGTTGGGAGAAGGGTCCCACCTCGTGGCGAAGGTGCTGCCGTTTCAAGTTCCTCCTCGTGGCGAAGGTGCCGTCATGTCAAGTTTCCTCCTTGCGGCGAAGATGCCGCCGTTTCAAGTCAGCGACCGCCCCCGCTCCAGTCCCGGACGCTCGGAGGTGTCCGGCCAGCGGCCAACTCGCTCTCGCTCCTGTTCTAGCGACGATTAGCAAGCCCCCGCTCAAGTTCCGGACGACGGCGTTCGGCAGTGGCCTCCGCTTCTCCACGTCTGGCGGCGCGTAGCCCGTGGACGATGGCGTTTGACCAGCGGCCTCCGGCGGCGCTCAACCAGCGTCTCTCGCCGCTATAATTTCGGACGACGGCGTACGGCAGCGGTCCTCTCTTCTCCACGTCTTCTCACTGAACCGGCGGCGCGGACGATGGCGTTCGGCAGCGGTCCTCTCTTCTCCACGTCTTGTCTCTGGTCCGGCGGCGCGGACGACGGCGTTTCGACGAGCGGCTTCCGGCGGCGCTCAACCAGCGTGCGCTCCCCGCTATAGATTCGGACGACGGCGTAAGTTCTGCGACCGTCTTATGTTATTTTCTTACCTGGGATCTGGTGAGGGTTTGTGTTTAAACGCCAGGAGGCATTCTTTGGGGGGGGGTACTGTCATGGCCTGGGTCGCATGCGCCAGAGTCGCGCCAGAGTTCATGACCTGTTATGTATCTGTTTAGGTCAGTGTTTCTCAATTCCAGTCCTCAGGCCCCCCTAGCCAGTCTGTTTTCCATGTCTCCCAATTTCAATGCAGGTGAGGATCGTTATCAGGCTTCTCCAGAGCTGGCTGATTAGCCGTCATTGGTATCAGCTGCATTGGGAATTGGGAGACATGGAAAACAAGCTGGCTTGGGGGGCCTGGGGACCGGAATTGATAAACACTGGTTTAGGTACTGATGTAACAAGTGTTTGTTTACAAAATGTGACGTTCGTGATGTCAACCTTTAATCCTTTAGGTGATTTCGGTACCTACGTGATGTCGTTCTTTCGTCCTTTACGATTCAATGTCTGTGGGTGCAGGCTGAGAATTGTGTGTGGTTTGCCGGATTACTGTCCAACTGTCCTGTGTACAGCATCTCTGAGTTTCTGCCTCTCGATGTGAATAAATGGAGAAAATCTTATCGTGTATGCATTTGGGATCCAAACCTTTTAGTACCTAACAACATTACAGGCATATATATATATATATATATATATATATATATATATATATATATTAGGGCTGTCAGACGATTTAAAAAAATAACTAATTAATCGTGCAATTTTTTATAGTTAATCGCGATTAATCGCGATTAATTTATTTCTTATTCATTTTTTTTTTAACTTTTGCTTATACAATTTTTTTGAAAAATTGTAACAAATATTTACCCAAGTACAGTGTTTAAATTAATGTAGAATGATCACATACAGCACGGTAGTTGAGTGGTTAGCACGTCCGCTTCCCAGATCTGAGGTCTCCGGTTCGAGTCCAGGCTCGGACCTTCCTGGGTGGAGTTTGCATGTTCTCCCCGTGCCCGCGTGGGTCTTCTCCGGGTACTCCGGTCTCCTCCCACATTCCAAAGACATGCATGGCAGGTTAATTGGGCGCTCCGAATTGTCCCTAGGTGTGTGTGTGTGAGTGTGGATGGTTGTTCGTCTCTGTGTGCCCTGCGATTGGCTGGCAACCAGTCCAGGGTGTCCCCCGCCTACTGCCCAGAGCCAGCTGAGATAGGCACCAGCACCCCCCGCGACCCTTGTGAGGAATAAGCGGTCAAGAAAATGGATGGATGATCACATACAAAGAATATTTCGAGTCAAAAACTTTTATTTTTTAAACGCTTTCCTTAATTTTTTTAAACAATTATTCTCCTGTAAAATATAAACTTTAAACAAAAAAATCAAATTTGACTCACATTGCGAGCACCTTTTTTTTTAATACTCTTTACTCTAATATAAATAAAAACAACCCATACCTATTAAAAAGTGCAGAGGGCGATTTCTTGCATGTTCTACTTGTAATATAAATTAAATTACATTTTGAATAACAACAAATGTGTTCTTATCACTCAAAATAAAAAAAAGTACATGAGTCAATGTAAAAAAAAATAAAATAACTGCTGAAAGCTCTATTGAATTTTTTTTTTCTCCATGGAAAGAAATTTGGCTTACTCCTTCTTTAAACTTAGCCAATTACTGAGGCAAACCAGTTTGTTCACATTATCAGGGGACAAAGAAGCTCGCTTCTTTTGAATGATGTGGCCTGAGAGCGAGAACAACCTCTCACAGGGTACTGTGGTTGCAGGAGTTGACAGGTACATGCGTGCAATGGATGCCAACCTGCTGTGTGCTCCTTCTCTCTCTGACCACCATTGTAGTGGGCAATCCTCCAATTCCATTCTGGGCTCTGCTTTGTAGCGATTCAGACAATGATGTACGGACTCCTCATCTTCATCAGACGTATCAGGCGATCCTTGAAAGATGGATAGCTTCCTCTTCTTCTTTGGTGGCTGTTCTGCAGTTGTCACACCAGGTGCTTCTTGTGTCATGAGGCCACAGACTGAGGCCCACACCTCACTCCTTTCATCTTTGGGGAGACACTTCAGATCTTTAAATCTGGGGTCAAGGGCAGTAGCGATTTTCAGCCAGGTGAGGTTGGTACTGTTCTTCCTCCCAGTTAGGTCTGTGGTAAAGATCTTCTTGAACCGCACAACATAGACTGGATCATCATCTGAAGGCTCCATAGCTTTAAACAAGTAAAAGTAGGCTGGCAACACTACCGAACAGGAGACATACTGCTCCCCTCCCAGCAGTTCTGTCACATATCTGCAATGGAAATAACAAGATGTTTTAATCATGTCGGTGTGAATTTGTACAACACAGAATAAAAGCACTTGAATCACCACCTTGGGGATGACGTGGCTCAGTGATAGGGTGGTTGTCTCCCAAACCAGAGGTTGTGGGTTCAATCCCATGCCACTGTGACCACTCAAAGTATACTTGAGCAAGATACTGAACCCCCAGTTGCTCCTGATGCTGCATCATCAGTAGGTGAACGAGTAGCCTGAATGTAAAGTGCTTTGAGGGCCTTGTAAGATGGAAAAGCGCTATATAAATGAAGTGCCATTTACCATTTCATTTCTGTCTGTATGCACACCTACATATCAGCGGGTGCGGGAGGAGAACGCACACAGAACACAGTTGTACAAAGAAATAGGGAGAGAATATGGTGTTCTCTCACGCACTCTCACATGTGCACACACGCACACACGAGGGAACAAAAACAATGAAGCATACTAACCTGCACGGCTCAAGTAGTTGTTCTAAATTTTGCAACTTGGCCAGGTCCTGTTCAGTCAGCATGGCAATCTTACTCTTCTGCTGTGCCAGAGTAGTTGTCAGTGGAAAACTGTTTCGTCGGATCCGCTTCACCATCTCCAGGGTGGAATTCCATCGTGTTGCAATGTCCTGAACCAACGATTCTTGCTTATTTCCATGTGCAACTTGCTGCTCATTTAATTCATGGGCGTTTGATGGACTATGCTTGAAGTGACCAACAATTTTTCGACATTTGGCCAAGACAGTTTCAAATCCACTGTCAGTAAGAGAAACAGAGATCGATCTTTGCACTGTGGGCTGTGCAGGGCAGATGTTCAAATGGGAGCAGTCTCGCGGTTGCAACCATGTTACGGGCGCTATCAGTGCAAAGTGTGGTTAGCTTCTCCATTATTTTCCATTTGTTTGCAACTTCAATAAACTGGTCAGCACATGCCTGTGCATAGTGTCGCTCCTCTGTTTTACTCACAGTTAGCACAAATGAGTGCAGAGTCCATTCTTTGTCAATAAAATGTGCTGTGACCCCCAAGTAGTTATCATTACTCACAGAAGTCCAGTGATCACCTGTGACAGCGACGTTCGCTGCTTTTTGAAGCATGTCCATCCGCTGAGCCAACTCGTCCATACAACGCGTGCATTCTTGATACTATGGTTCCTCTCGACGGCAGATTGTAATTAGTATCCCCCGATGCTGCTCGAATGACCGCTGTCAGTCCGTCGTCTTCAACTATGCTAATTGGGCGGCAGTTTTTCCCTATCCACATTACCAAGGAATTGGTTACCTTGTCACTTACAGCTTTAGTTATCCGCCCACGAGCGCCACCCTCCCGCAGCGTTACTTGGCGAGGCCCCTTTGAACGAACTTCACCAGGGTGCTTTGCTCGAAGATGATACGTTAAAGATGTACAACTACGGTGATATTTGAATTCAGCTTTACAAAGTGAGCAAACTGCAGTAGATTTATCCAACGAGCCGTCGGGTAACTTTTTGAAGTAAAACTTTCCGCCCAAAAGTCCGCCATGGTCCATCTTTGCGCCAGGGACGCTACATAAGTCACGTGACCAGAAATCTTCGTCGTCGTCGTTTTCTTCTTCTTCGTCTTCTTCTTCTTCTTCTTCTTCTTCTTGTGGCAGTTTGCTTCGGCTCAAGGCAGCAAAGGAACGTTAAAAAAAAGAAAAAAGAAAGAAAGCTTTAACGGCGTTTATTTTTTTTAAAGCGTTATTTGTTTTTTATTAATCGCCAAATTTAACGCGTTAACTTTGACAGCATTAATATATATGTATAAATTAATACATAAAAAACACACACAGATCACCACAACAATGCTGCATTTATTTATTTTGAGTTGACCACAAAAATGCTGCATTGATTTATGCCTTTTAATGGCGGGGGGGTTTTCCTGGCCTGACATCACCCCTGTACCATTCACAACATCCTTTGCTGCTCTTGATGCAAGCAAAGTTTTGGGCCTGGAGGACACCGTTGCGCAACTTGCCCGGAAGGAAGTCTGTCCACAAACACTCCATCAGGCTGGTCATACAGCACGGGAAGCTGAAGCAGGGCGTGATCTGTGGGTGACCAATGGAAGGGATTTCAGCAACATGGTGAACAACATGACTACTAGGTTGCTAATAGATACAGTAAAGCACTTGCTGCTTTGTGCTTAGACAACTTCTGATAAGTGGCTGCTACAGAGTGGTACCAAATCAATTCCTACCGTGCACTCGCAGCCCTCTCCATAGCGGTCCAACACCTTCTTCTGTGCATCGCTCAAGGCATCCCACGGCCGATAGAAGTCACACAGGGAGACATGCAGAGTGCCGTCAAACTGCAGCCTGCCTGCATTTGCAGAAGAGGAAAGGCGCATGCACTCAGAACAGTGGCAATAAAAATAAAGGACATAAAATACACCTGTGGGAGACAACTCGAGCTTTATACCCATGAATAGATATACAACGCCCTTGGTCAGCGTGATTCCACATGCTGCAGAGTTGGGTCCAGTGTAGATGGCACCAAAAAGTTTTTCCACACCCTTGAATGTCTGAAAAACAAAGATTTATCTCCAACATGCACACAAGTTGCATTTACAAAAGTTCCTCACCTTCAAGTGCCAGATGGCATACTTAATGGATCCACTTTCACCTTGTGTGTCAGGCATCACGCCAACAACCCTTGCCTTGATGACTAGAAAGATGTATTGAAAAGATTCATTAAAACACAAAGGAGCATCCAGGTTAGAGGGTTTGAGGCCAAGACAGCAGCACAAAGCCAAACAAAAGACTAAAAAAAGCCAATTAAGTTAATTGAACAACCATTTTGTGACAGGAGGACAAGTTGTCCCATGTCCCACAATAGGAATGTGGGCGTACACTTCCTTAATATCATTAGCATGACCTGCAAACTCAAATGGCTACTTTTTAAGTCCGTTAGGCCGGTTTAGCCTGTTCAGCCGTTTTGTTCCAAAATAGCCACAGAACTGGTGGCTGGGTGGACAGGGAAATGCCCCCCAAAAAAATTCCAGAGACAAAATAATTCACCAGCGATTGGATTTTGCAGACTGCCTTAAACAGTGTATTTCATACCATTTAAACCTTTATTTTTATTATTTGTATTTTTTTAAAATAATGACTAGAAATGGACTTGTTCAGCTTACCAACAACATCTCTTTGGCAGTACAACTCCTGCGGATGAATCGGGAAGCAGGTGCAGGCTTGCACACCTTCCTTCTGCAGCCCCCACAAGCAGAGGAGCGCAACTGGCACCACAAAGTTCTTCCAGATCATCTTGAAACCGTCAATGACCCCGTCAAAAGCAACAAGTTCTGTTACAACAGGATGTTCACTCTGCTTGAGTTCATTTGAAGGAGAGCCTTTTTCTTATAGCTGCAGACTCCGCCCACAATTAGTCACTTGCATAGCCGACAAAATTGAAAACAATTCATCTGAGATGATACATACACTTTATACATGATGTATGCAGAAATTTGGATCTAGGAATATATGGTAAAATATGGGGAGAAAAAAAAAAACAATTCACACATTCTTCCTAAGGAGTGGGATAAATATGGTTGAATGAATGTTAGCAATTTACACCACAAACGTTTTGTGCAGCGGTGGCTGACTGGTTAGCACGTCCGCCCCCCCACATCTGAGGACTCTGGTGCGAGTCGAGGCTCCGGCCTTCCTGGGTGGAGTTTGCATGTTCTCCCCGTGCCTGCGTGGGTCTTCTGCGGGTACTCCAGTCTCCTCCCACATTCCAAAGACATGCATGGCAGGTTAATGGGGTATAGGCCACGGAAGAGGCGGGACTGTTTTTGCGCATCAGTTTTTTCCCGGTTCGGTTTGTGACGTGGGGGCCGCGTCAAAAATACTTGTGCTTCCGACTTTGTGCCCCTCGGTTGTGCGTTCGCAACCCGGACCGGAAACAAACTGTTGTGCAAAATCACATCCCGCCTCTTCCGTGGCATATACCCCATTGGGCGCTCCGAATTGTCCCTAGGTGTGCTTGTGTGTGTGAGGATGGTTGTTCGTCTCTGTGTTCCCTGCGATTGGCTGGCAACCAGTCCAGGGTGTCCCCCGCCTACTGCCCAAAGCCAGCTGAGATAGGCACCCCCCGCGACCCTTGTGAGGAATAAGCGGTGAAGAAAATGGATGGATGGATGTTTCGTGCAAGAACAAATGAGCCAACTTTCTTTGCCTTAATTCTGCAGGTAGAAACTGGTTAGAATAGATCAAATTTTGCATCTTTTTTTAAAATCCAACTTTCTTTATTAATTTTCACCCAAAGACACAACAAACTAGACATCTTAAACAGCTTGGTTTCATTACAATTTTATGTCCATTAACCCAATATCCCATCCCCTGAACTCACCCACCCCAGATCCAAACAGTGCAGTGATCTAGTAGACAGCTGCACACGGACACAACACACCACCCACACACAAAAGGGAAGGAGGGGGAAAAATAAAAAATACAAATAATAAGATAATAATAATAATAATAAAGGTAGGTACAACCTAATCCACCCCTACCTGAGGAAGCAAAATGACAGCAAATAGTAGAAAAGGTTGCCAGTTCTCCTTAAATTTGCTAATAGAACCATTCACTGAAAATCTAAGTTTTTCCAGCTTTAAATTAAAAAGTACTTCCTTCATCCACGAATCATGGGATGGAGGGCTAGGGAGTTTCCACCTCAATAAAATGAGCCTACGAGCTAGTAAAGTTGTAAAGGCCAGGGCCTGCTTAAGGGGACCAGATACTGTTGTGTCAGGAGGAGCGCCGAAGACAGCCGAAAGCAAGGTAGGAGGAATAGTTTGGCCATATGCTTCGCTAAGTGTATTAAAAACCTCTCTCCAAAATACACTTAGTTTGGGACAAGCCCAGAACATGTGAACATGATTTGCCGGTGATTGCCCACACCTATTGCAAATGTCACGAACTGCTGGATAGATTTTAGACAATCTAGCATTTGTATAATGTATTTTATAAAACACCTTACACTGGATTAACGCATGACGGGCACAAATTGAGGAAGAAGATCAGATTCCATTGCTGTTCAGATACAGTCAACAGTAAGTCGTCTTTCCCAACTTCTTTTGAAAACATCAATTTATTTTAAAATTATTTCATCAAGTATTTTATACAAGACTGAAATGCATTTACTCTGTTGACGGTCTATTCCCAGTACAACATCCAAACAGGTTTCTGGGGTCTGTTGGGAAAGTAAGTAAAGGAACAGTTTCTTGACAAAATCTCTAGCCTGTAGATAACGAAAAAAATGTGAATTTGGTAAACCAAATTTTGATGATAGGTCAGAAAAAGATTTAAAAAAATATATATATCATTCTCATACAAATCCCTAATTGTCCGAAGCCCTTGATCATACCAAATTCTGAAGGCGATATCAGTATTTGAAGGTATAAAGTTACAATTTTTCACCAAAGGTGTTAGTATAGAAGGTCCAAAGAGCCTACAACATTTTCTAAACTGTCTCCAAATGGCTATGGTTTCCCGAACTATTGGGTTATTCCTAAAGTGTGATAAAGACAGAGGAAGTGACGAGCTAAGTACTGACAATAAAGAATAGCGGATAGACGATTTTTCCATTTGTACCCAGGCTGGCACTGAATTAACCTCATCACACGCCCAAAACAAAAGTTTCTGAATATTGGCTGCCCAATAATATTGTCTGAAATTAGATAGGGCAAGACCGCCATCGCTTTTGGAAGACTGAAGTATTGATTTATGGATTCTTGCGGACTTCCCACCCCATAAAAAATGTGAAATATCTTTATCCAGCGTATCAAAAATGACTAGTTAAGGAGAATGGGGACATGTTGAAAAAGGTAGAGAAATTTAGGAAGAACAGTCATCTTAATTAAATTCACACGTCCCATTAACGAGAGTGGTAATGAAGACCACCGGTCAAAATCTTTCCCAGCACAGTCCAATAATGATAAGAAGTTCTGTTTAACCATGTCGGTCATAGATGCAGAGACAAAACCCCCAAGATATCGAAATCCGGTTTCTACCCACTTAAATGGTACAATTGAACGAGGAAGCGCGGTGGCCGAAGAATTGAGAAGAAACAACTCACTTTTTTGATAGTTCAGCTTGTAGCCAGAAAATGTACCATACTGGTCTAATATATCAAAAAGCACAGGGAATGAATAAACTCGGTCCGAGACATATAAAAGCAAATTGTCTGCATAAAGAGATACTTTATGTATCACACCCATCCTCACAAGATCTCGAAATCTTTCCTCTGAACGCAACCATATAGCCAGAGGCTCTATCGCAATAGTGAACAGGAGAGGCGAGAGTGGGCACCCATGTCTAGTGCCCCTACCAAGTGGGAAAAGCGAAGACAGGGTATTGTTTGTACGAACTGAAGCTGACGGAGAAGAGTATAATAGCCTGACCCACCGAACAAAATCTTCACCCAAACCAAACCTATTCATCACTTCGTAAAGAAAACTCCATTCAACACGGTTGAATGCTTTTTCCGCAACTAGAGACACAACCACCTCTGGCCCCGAGTCGCCTGGCGTATGAATAATATTGAAAAGACGTCTAGTATTGTGGTAGTAGTGCCGTCCAGCCATAAAGCCTGTTTGATCCAAAGAGATGATTTGAGGTAATACACGCTGTAATCGAAGTGCAAGAACTTTAGAAAGGATTTTCAAATCTATATTTAAAAGCGAAATAGGCCTGTAGCTACCACATAACAAAGGGTCTTTATCTTTTTCAGGATGAAGGAGATCGTAGCGTCAGAGAGAGTCTTGGGAAGTCAGCCCTTTAAAAAAGCTTCATTGTACATTGACTCCAACATTGGTGCTCAGAGATCTGCATTAGCTTTATAGTAGTCAGCTGAAAAGCCGTCAGGGCCAGGAGCCTTGCCAGCTTTAAGTGATGTAATAGCTTCTTGCACTTCGCCTACCATGACGGGTCCTCCCAATCCCCTCACCGATGACTCTTCTATCTGTGGAAAATGTATATTTTGAAGCATCTCATGTGCAATAGGTGGTGATCTAGAAGCATATGAATCTGAGTAGAAATGGACAAAAACGTCATTAATACCATCCGGGTCTAATATAGCTTCACCAGTAGCGGCTTTCACACACGGAATCAGTTTTGAGGTCGCATCAACACGAGCTTGATAAGCTAAAAGTTTTCCAGCTTTGTCCCCAGACTCAAAAATCTCTGCTTCGTCTTAGTCAGTTGAACCACAGCCGCAGTGGTAGTTGTAAGATTGAGACTAGCTTGAAGTTTTAAACGTTCCGTATAGAGGCCGGATCTGGATTTAATGCATACCTATCATCCAAATCTTTGATTTTGTTCAGCAGAACATTCACATGAGATAACTCTCTCTTCTTCAAGTGAGAAACAAAACTTATAAGCTGACCCCGCATATATGCCTTTGAAGCTTCCCATAGCGTGCCTCTTGATATATCTGGCAAATCATTCAGCTCTAGAAAAAGTGAAATTTAGGATCTTAAAAATTTTGTATACTCATCATTCATCAACAATTAAACCTCCAGCATTTAAGAGGGCGTGACCTGATGTCTAATTTCAAATCAAGGGAGACTGGCGCATCTGATATAGCTATTGTATGGTAGTCACACGATACACACCATACACACCAAACAAACAACTGGGGGGAGACACCCACCAAAAATCTCACCAACACTGCAGTGCCTATTGCACAACAGAAATTCTTTTTCCTGTAGAAATAAATAACCGAATCCTACCTAATGGCTTCCCTGTAACAGCAAAAAATAGGGCTCACTAACACAAACGGCTTCTAACACCATCTGTAAATTTTAAAGGTAAATTGCAATGACAGCATTATTATCACTCCCCCCCCCCCAAAAAAAAAGGGAAGAAGAAAAATAAATATACCAAAAAAACATTTGTAGTGAAAATTACAAATGTGTCTTTGACAGGTTTTCTTTATCAGAAAAACCTTATAAAATTATAATAAAATGAGTAACAAAAAATGAATGTCAAAAATAAATTAAAGAAAAAATAAATTCAGATGTGCCATAAGCAGTAATAAAACACATGACTCAACCATTTCTACAAAAGAGTGGTATTGAACATTGACACAAAAAAAAAAGTAAAAAAAGGAAAAAAAAAAAGGATCTTTTTTTTTAGGTAATCTCTTTGATTTTGTTGGTGAAGAAAGTCTCAGGTGAAAACAGTCATCAATCAGTGTGTGCAGGTGTTGTCGCTTAATTGTGGGCGTAATCTGGAGCGATCAAAAGGCCCTTGTCTAGCTGGGTTTACCGCACTAATTCAACTTGTGACACAACAAAGTGCCGCCTCTGAAACAACAACAACAACAACAACAGCAGCAGCATGGTTGTGTAACCACAAATCTTCTAATTTGTTTTGGCTTTGTTACATGGAAGGTTTCAAGATGAGCTGGAAGAAGTTTGTGCTGCCTCTGGTGCTGCTGTGCTTGTGGGGACTTCCAGGAGGAAGGAGCACAAGCCTGTAGCTGTTTCCCAATTCATCCACAACAGGTGTATTGCCAAGCAGATGTCGCTAAATAGAATAGGACTTCACTTTCAGTTATTATACATCCACTTTTTCATTTTAAAGTAGAGAAGTAGTTATCAATGGATGGTTTACCGATTTTTGTGACACCACTTCTAGTCCATTTTATGACAATTACTTGCCAAATTTCCTTTTAGGGACTAACATTTTTGTTTTTTAAATTTATTTCCTTCTCTGCTAACTTTTGAGTGTGTCTGTAGCATTTATTTTATGGCATTATGAGAGGTGTCAATTGTCAAAGATAGCAGTTGATCCTTGCCATTGATTTGAAAGATGCTTGGGGATGCAATTTCGATTTTCACTTTTGTAGTGCTGTAAATAAATGGCTTCCTTTAACCTAAGTCTTCGCTTTCGATTTGTCTTTCTAGTCATTAAGGCAAAGGTTGTCGGAGTGATGCCAGGCTCACAAGGTGTTCGCACCACAAAATACAACATCAAACACATTACGGTTAGATGCAATTATTTTCATGTACAGTACCTTTTTTATGAAGAATGCAAATTGGGCATAAATCTAGTTTGGGTTTTTTTCCAGACTTTCAAGGGTGTTGAAAAGCTTTTTCATGCCATCTACACTGGCCCCAAGTCTGCATTTGTCACGATGGGGGGGTGTTTGAGGAAGGACCCAAATGCAGGGGGCAACAAAAACAGGGCAAGGCAGGGATGCAAGTAAAAAAGGGGATTTAGTTAACAAAAAATGTAAACAAGGTACTATGGAAAAATTAACAAGGTCAAAAACACACAAGGCATGGCATGGAAAACATGGGCTCACAGGAACAGGAACAACAACAGGCGCAATGACTCAACAAGAACTGAAAGAAAGCAGGGTAATTAAATACACATGGTAACGAGAAAACAACAGACACCTGGGCAAGATACAAGAGGCTTGGGGAGCTGATTGGTCAACACAGTGGGAAGGGAAGACACACTCAGGTGGACATGGTTACACATAACGGGACAAGGGACGAGACAAGGAATACATGACAAACGACCAAAAACACCAAAAGAAAACAAAATCCCACCCCCACAAAACCAAAACATGACAGCATTATGTGGAGTCACTCTGACCAAGGGAACTAAGTATCTACTCATGGGTATGAAAGTTTTTTATATATATATATATATATATATATATATATATATATATATTTTATTGCCCTGCGATTGGCTGGCAACCAGTCCAGGGTGTCCCCCGCCTACTGCCCAGAGCCAGCTGAGATAGGCGCCAGCACCCCCCGCGACCCTTGTGAGGAATAAGCAGTCAAGAAAATTGATGGATGGATGGATTTTTTATTTTTCCCTCACCCATATGAAAACTATTGCTTACATGGTCTATCTACGGGCTGGGTGATAGGTCCAAAACTCGTATCACATTATAACTGCATCATGTGCGTGTGTAAAGCAAATTATTTATATATTATATAAATTTACTTACTGGTTTATCTAGTCCTTTTTTATAGATGCTAAATGGATTTAAAAAATGAAAGAATAAATTTTATAATTTGTTGTGTAAATCTCACATCAAAATTAAGTCAGCACTCTGCTGCAAAATTATGCAAACAAAACATTGCTGATAGTTTAATTAAATGAAAACAGTACAGCTGGCTTACAGCAAGTAGTCACTTGAAGATCACAAGTGGCCATTGTAAACAGCACGAGTCTAGGTTTTACATAACAAAGACTGAAATGGTGATAAAAATCAAGCTTAATGAACATTTTTTTGTTTGTCATTATAGGCAGGTTGCAGTCTGATGGCTCATTGCATGTTAACCTGTGCGATTTCCATCAGCCGTGGGATGCCTTGGGTGTTGTACAAAAGAACCTTCTGTACAGCTACAGGGAGGGCTGCAATTGTGTGGTAAGAACATAACTCCACCACTCAGTGGCCGTTTCTCAATACGCATTCTTGTCCGTATTTACGTCCTCGTGATGTCTTGATACGTCATCAGTTGCGGCCCAAGTACTGTTCCAATTGCAAGTACGCAAAAAGCAATAGCATGTTGTTCTTACTGCGAGCTTCCTGCTTGTGACGCATTGCCATAACTGTACCACGTGACTAGATGTTATATAATTATTACTATTTTAAAATATTATTTGAAATGAAATTATACATGTGATTTATCTAATTTCCGATAATATTTGGGGGGTCTGGAAAGATACCGGTGAAGTTGCAGGTTTTGTTCTGATTCTTCTGAAATTGTGATGATGCATCTTTATGTTCAAGTGTGCAGATCCCAAAAACATGGGAAGGAAATCAAGTTTGATGAAATTTATTCCAAAACACAGCTGCAAAAATACAATAGTACAAATCTTGCAAATAAAAGGAAAGAGCTTGCAAAAGGCAAGAATCAAAACCACCGAAACAAGAATACCGCCCCCACCAAAAATAAATAAATCAAACAAGCACAAAACTGAGGTGAGATGGGAAAGGTGCGGTCGAGACTAGTTGGGCAAAGTCGGTGGATCAGCAAGAGAATTAGTCCGACAAACTGGTGTACTCCGTTGCTAAAGGCAGCCTAATCAACACAAAACAGGTGTGTGGGAAGAAAGAAGAAAAAACGTGATGCTCTTCCGCTCCCATTCAGTCCTTGAAGTACGAAATGCATCCTGGGATATATTCACAACCAAGCCTTCACCAAGCAACAACCGATGCATCCTTGGTTGAAGCTAGCAATAAAGAACGCGAATTCCGTGTGGCCTTGGCAGCCATTTTGGTGACCTAAGCATAAATGTTTTGTGATAAACACTCCGTCCGCACACCCCATCACCCCTCCCCTGGTAGAAATGAACAATATCTGAGTATTTGTCAGTATTGCTTTATTAAACAAAATAACTTGTAAGTAGGGGTGGGTTTGAAATATCGATATATCGCTATCATATCGATACACCTTTTCATATCCCAATATCGATACATAAAACCATGTATCAATATATCGACCCCCCCCATTTTTGTCAATTTATTTACACAGCCTGTGCTGTGGTTGTAATTTATTTAAATTATTATTTATTGTTTTTATAAGGCCATGTTAAATGAAACAGATTAATGTAACTGCAATGGATTCAATTCCTAATGTAAATATTCATATTCTTAATAATGCATTAAATTAGAGCAAGAAGTTTCTACTCTTTACAGCATTGGTACTTTTGACTGTCTAAAATATGTGCTGCATGAATTTCTCAACTGAATCGAAAATCGTTGTGAATCATGAATTGAATCGGGCCCTTGTGTATCGAATTAAATCGATTTTGGAAATCTGAATCGATACCCAGCCCTACTTGTAAGGGTCAATATTGAAGTTTTAAAAATGTTCACAAAAATAAGTGATAAATAATAAGTCTTTATAAAACTAACAATGACACCAAATACTCAAATAAATAAAGCTAAATGAATTAAAATAAAACTCAATGCCACTACTATTAACAAATAAACATCTGGAAATAAACAAAGTGCAAGCAAGTTAGTAGAGGCCCTACAGAGGCACATGTCTCCATTTCTGGGCTGCAAAATCGGCTATCAGGTCATCATATGACAGCTTTTGTGCAATTTCCGCATTTATGTTAGGGTATGAAATGCTCCTTGAACATATTGAAGCATTGATCCTGTATTCAGAAATACAAGACAATATTCAGGGATTCTACAATGAAATATGGTTTTGAACCAACCATGGTACAAACATTTTCTAAATTGATTAGGATTATGGTATTGTGCAGGCCTATATTTAAAACACAGGTACATGAAAATTTTAATAATCTACCTTTTTAGACAAGGACTGATAGGGTACTATGTAAAAATTCTGGACATAATGTTAAAACTATGAATATGAAATGAGGAAATCTACTTAGCCTTAAGATGATTATTATTATTATTTTCAAATTAGACTTTTACCAGTACATGCCGCTCTTGGCCGTTCCATATGAAACAATATTGTCTCGTCACATTCCATTTAACATACCGTATAATGAATGAGTGTTTTTTTTTTTTTTTGCTAACTGTGGTCATGTAAACGTAGCTGCTACAAAATAAACAAATTGTCATTGTCATACCTGCAAGTGAGGCGCGAGCATCATCTCATTGTTTTTTCTTTTCCGCCCCCAATTCGTGATGCCTTTTTGATGACATGTCCAGATATCCAAGAATAAACTTCTGCCAAATTTGCGATTGAAGCATAAAGTGCACCCCGCCCCCCTCCCCCTTTCCCAAGTAGTTTGTTTCGTTGGAGCAAAAGTGCACCCCGCCCCCCTCCCCCTTTCCCTAATAGGAACAAACTACTAGGGGAGGGGGGGCACCAACGTAGACCAGCGATACCGCTCGTCGAGTAAATAATGCTACGTTATTTTTTGTATTTATTAACATGCTTTACAAGCTTTTATTTTAAATATTAGACACTGATATTATAATTACTAATATGATTATTTTTACGGGCTTGATTTGTTTTTTGGTGCCCCCTTAGGCAGTTGGTGCCCTACGCGCAGTGCGTGGTAAGCGTATGCGGAGCGCCGTGTCTGGGTCTTGGCTTATGCATACTTTTGATTGGAACAGTACTTGGGCCGCCATTGATAACATCTCGCGAAATCACAAGGATGTAAGTAAAGTTTTTAACCGATGTATGTTGCACAAACACATTTTGAAATTTACAAATCCATTGAAAGAAAGTCACATGATATAACTACGTTGAAATACGCCAGCGAGATATGCGTGCTTGGGAAGTACGTTCTTGAGACCGGGCTTACCAAGACTCTGCTCGTTGCGTCTCAAGTACGTACTATGTGTTCTTGATATTGAGAAACAGCCATTGTTTTTGCATGTATGACGATTAATGAAAAAAATAAAAATAAAAAAAACGCTGCCGTCCTGTTGCAGCCAATCATACAATGCATTACACACGATCCGACATCCATCCCCGCTTGTGATTGGCTCTATCTCAAGCTATGAGATGGCACGAGAACGCGATGCTTCTCTGTTGGTCTGTATGTAGCATAGGTCCCGGCTGCCACTAAAGAACAGAGGTGGGCATCATCATTGACTGGAATTGTTAAGTGCCCACCTTTTGGGTGTGTGGGTTAGGGTTAGGGTTAGCACTTTCAGCGAATGCTTGATAATGCTATGCCTTGAAAAAATGCACAGACTGATCAGTGAGTGAAGCAGGATTACTTCTGTCAGTCGCTGTGAGTACACACGGTCCTTCTCAATCCGTGTATTTTTGTGAGGCTTCACATTATCAAGCATTTGCTGAAAGTGATGAAGCACACACTAAAAGGTGGGCACTTCCATCATTCAATTCCAGTATATATTACTGGATAGCTGATAGGCCAAGCGTTTTGAAGCCACAAGGCCGCCATATTACTCCTCCCCAAGAAATGTTTCTCAACCCCGTGTGGCTGCGCTCCAGCGCCACTCCAGAATTGGCATATACATGCAATTGTATTGCCAAACCGATGTTGTTGGTAAGTTGAATAGGGCTCCACTTTGTCAAAAAAAAAAAAAAAAAAAGTGTTTTGTTTTGTAGGATAAATTCTAATTGTCCACAATGTAGCATTAATTTAACAGGCTTAAAGCTAGCAACTTGTTTGCTTGTCACAGGGAAGCAGATGTTCTTAATGAAAACTGTCTACTGACACTTAAAAGATTAGCTCATGTTTGGTTTGGTTCTGTGCCGCTGTCTTGGTCCCAAACCTGGATGCTCCCTTTTAGGTTTTAATGCATCGTTTGAAAATTTGTCTTTCTACTTTTTGTAGACATGAGGGCCAAGGTTGTCTGAGTGATGCCTGGCGCCCAAGGTAAAGGTCAACCCACCAAGTATGACATCCAACACTTGACAATGTTTACAAAAAATACATCTTCATGTACAGTGTGTATGTGACACATCAATCTTTTTGCTTTTCAGACCTTCAAGGGTGTTAAAAAGCTTTTTGCTGATGTTTACACGGGTCCCAACTCTGCAGCATGTGGAGTCACTCTGACCAAGGGCACTGACTATCTACTCGTGGGTATCAAAAGCTGGAACAATTCTCAACCATATGTAAAATCAAACTATTAATAGTGCTCAAATGTAAGCCTTTAAGTGCTTGCCCTGCACTGCCTATGACAGTTTAGACTTTTGATGTGTATTTTCGCATCCATCCTTTTACTTAATGCTTTGCGTCTTTTTTTTTCTCCTCTCCCCCCTGACACCCTCATTTCCTTTCCTGTCTTGTTTGAATAAAGGCAAGCTGCAGTCAGATGGCACATTGCATGTCTCCCAATGTGACTTTCATGAGCCGTGGAATTCCTTGAGCCCCGCTCAAAAGAAGCTTTTATCCCTCTATGCAGAGGGCTGTAGTTGCACGGTAACCACACCACTGCGTTTTTTTAAAGCCTTCAATGTGTTTATGCTGTTGGAGGCTCCCGATTATAATAAATGGGCAAGTGCCAACTGCTTTATCATTTATTAGCTTTCTAGTAGCCATGCTTAATTTTCTGTCCTTGGTCACTCGCAGATCAAGTCGTGCTTCTCCTTACCATGCTGCATGACTGGCCCGACCGAGTGCTTGTGGACAGACTTCCTGCCGGGCAAGATGGGCAGTCGTGACCATGCCCAGAACTTTGCTTGCATCAAGAGCGGCAACGGCTGTTGTGCCTGGTACATGGGGGCTGTCGAGTTTGTAAAGGAAGGGGCTAGTAACTAAAAATAAATCAATCAATCAATCAATCAAATCAATGTTGCGTATGTGTTTGGTTTTTTCTTTTTTTGGGGGGGGTCAAAATGAGTGGGAGTGACTCATTACTGTTCAATGGTTTAGATGGGTATTGCTTGTCATTCACAGTGACAATGTCACAACTGCCACTTGATTGGGATGTCTGCCATAATGTCATGTCTGATATTAAAAGCAACGCATCTGTCAAGTTGATTTCCATTTGTGCAGTTCTAGCACCCTCTGGTGGTTACTTATTAGTGGTTTAATTTTCATCGGGAACGGTTTGGCCCTTCTGTTTAAAATCTTTGCTAATCGTGTGAATGTCGTAATATGCTTGTGATTGAGTCAATGTGTGCATTAGGAAGTAAGTGCCTCAATATTAGAAATTTGTAGGGAGTGTATATGCATTGCTGTTATGTACAAAAGCACAAATCAACATACTGTACTGTACTCATCTTGTGTGGGGTAATAGGGCGCTACACAACCGTGATACATTAAAAAAAAAAAATAAAAAAAATAATTCCATTAGAATACTTTGAACACATCAATGATCAGTTTCTAATTTCAAAGAGAATGAAAGTTCAGGTTGTTAGACTTTAAAATAACACAATGCTGTATAAAGTAATGTGTTCAGGTATAGGCCAACTGCACAGGGTTGCCAAATCAAGATATCTATCAAAACAAACTGAACTCAGAAACTAGCATGCAGGCGCGGTTGACAAAATTTCCTCACCAAACTGAGGCTTGTTCACGAGGCTGATTGCACATTATAACATTATAATGGGTCCTGGCTTGTACACAAATTGGCCACTAGGTGACACAATTCCATCCATCCATCCATGTTCTTAAGTGTGGGAATTCTTTCTTTCATTATGGCTGTTTTTCCTTTGAATTGGTCCCTACTAGTTATGTTTCAGAGTTCTGTTTTTTTGTTAATTTTTTTCTCCCCCTGAAATTAAGACTGAGCAGGGTTAGGCCATTTACGATTTCCATCCTAAACCTTCAGACCAGCCAGTGTTACACAGTCTGTTCAGTTAATGTGTTGTGCCATAACATGCTTGAGTAGTCGGGATGTAACAATATCCAAACATCAGCATATGAAGCTCACGATACAATATTGCGGGGATGGTGGCGATATTTAAAAAAAAAAAATCCATACAAATATTGTGCTTTTGTACATAACAGCAATGCCTATAAACCACCTACAATCTCTAACACTTAATATTGAGGCACTTACGTGCTAATGCACACACAGACGCACACGCACCCACGCACACCCCTACTAAATTCACAAGCATATTATTACATTCATCCGACAATTAGCATAGATTTTAAACAAGAGCCAAAAACATTCCCAATGAAAATTAAACTGCACTAAAAAAAACTAGCCACCAGAGGGTGCTATAACTGCACAAACAGAAATCAACCTGACTTTAACAGATGTGTCGCTTTTAATAGTGGACACGACATTGAGACAGTTTTATTTTAATATGACATCCCTATGGAGTGGCAGTTGTGACATTGTCACTATGAATGACAAGCAATACCCATCTAAAATCATTGAACAGTAATGAGTCACTCCCACTCATTTTGACCCCCGCCAAAACCTAGTGTGAAATGTTGGCAAGGCATCATAAGGGAAACCAGGATTGTTAACAGTTATTTCGATCATTGTGAAAGAACCAGAAACACTGTCAGCCACTGCTGAAGCAGAGTTTTAAATAATAAATAAAAACTCCACAACATTGATTTTATTTTGTATTTTTTGAGTTACTAGCCCCTTGAAATTGTAAGACCAACTCAGGTTTACCGGAAAAACCCTACGCTGGCCAAGATGTTGAAAACAGGACTTGGTGGCCATAAATTTAGAATGTATTTATGTATATTCTCATTTTCCCAATTGAATTAAAACAAAAATCAAATTCCCAATACTTTGAACTAAAACAAAATTAGAAAATACACATCTCACCGACTTCTGGGGAAAATTTTGAGTTCGTTGGACAGACGTGAAGTCGACCGGATCCACCCAAGGAGTCGGTCCTTTTGTCTCTAACACTTTTGCTGAGGTAGAGGCCAGAGGGGAGTCTGAATTAGATCCCGGAGGCCACTCACCGACATCCCTGAAGTTTACCGACGGATCTTCAGCTATCCCACTTCTGACACCAAATTGTAGAATTTTCAGCAGTTAGGCGAGATGTATGAAACAATCTGGAAAACAATTTGTCTTTTGGGTTTCTTTATACTGCAATGGGCTGGCAACCAGTTCAGGGTTTATCCCGCTTACTGCCCAAAGCCAGCTGGGATAGGCTCCAGCACCCCTGTGACCCTTGTGAGGACTAAGCGGTTAAGAAGATGGATGGATGGATGGATGGATGGATGGATGGATGGATGGATGGATGGGTTTCTTTATATTTGAAACTTCAAATATACACAAGTCTAACAGAGCAGTCTACAAGATAGTGATCTGTGAGAGAGTGTGCAGTAAGAATCATGGGAAGATTCTTTCTGCTGCATGGTTAGGAATTTGGGAGGAAAAAAGGGAGTGTCAGCTAGATAGGAAAGCGAAGCGAACCTGTTCTGAGCAGGTTAATCAGTCAAGGTGACTTCATGTACAAAAAATGAAAAATCCATTGTTAAAGAAAATACAGGTGTCTACAATAAAGTGTAAACTGATGTTAATATGTGCTAAATAATTATTTTCCATTACAGTGGTCATAATTTACATCATAACTGTCTCATGTATGGACAAGACCAGAACAAATGGGCCAATGTTTCTTTACATCAACACAAAAATGTCATATTTTTGCCAAATATCTGGAGGTTGAAACTTGTTTAAACTCTGGATAAGCCATAGATGATGGATTGATGGAACTTGTATAAATTCCCTTATATATAATTTTACAGGAAATCTCTTTAATTCTGTTGGTGATAAAAGTGTCAGGTGAAAGCAGTCAACAATCAGTGTGCGCACGTTTCGTCGTCACTTAATTGTGGGTGGAGTCTGCAGCTATAAAAAGGCCCTCCTCATCCTTGACTCAAGCAGCGTGACTGTCAACCTCTTCTTGTGACGGAAAAGAACTTGAGCTGATTCTGGAACTGTGACCTGTTTGGACAACTAAAACCGGCTTCTGCTTTTTCTTACTTTACCTTTAAGGATGAGCTGGAAGACATTTGTGCTGCCCCTGCTGCTGCTGTGCTTGTGGGTAGTGATGGCAAAATGAAGCCCCGTAAAGCAGTGAAGCCCTGCAGTGAAATGCTTCACACACACGTAGGGGCTTCAAGATGATTCATTTCCTCGACTACGCCATCATGTGGACATAAAAATGTATAACATGCTTGGTGCATGCAATAAAATGGTGGGGTGTAAATCATGCTCTAAATACAAAAGAATATATATTTGAAGAGTGTTTTAACATGAATTGTTCTGTGTTACTTTGTCTATGTTTGTGCTTATGCAACAAGTGAAAATGTGAAATAAGGAGGTACAATAAAGTGCTTATTCATTTTTATTTAAAAACTATTTTTTCCGAAGTTTTTGGACTCAGGCGGTTTCTTTTTTTTTGCCGAGAATTTCACCTGCTTTGGAAAAAAACTCTTTCACATGGTACTGATGAAGCAGGGGTGCATCGATATGAGATAGCAAGTTTGTATAGAATTGGACGCGTATATTTCTGTGATTCCCAGTACTGAACAAGGGAAAATCTCTTTCTTGCTGGTTCCATCGCAAAAAGAAGCTCGTCAAATCGAATGCCAAAAGCAAAAAAAAGTAGCGTAATAAGGGACCCGAAAACACAAAAAGTGAAGGGGAATCCATAGCGTTTCTTTGCCGCTTTTATTTCGAACTACACTCAAACCTAGCGAATCATTTCCTGAATCAGTCACGTGGTACACCTGCTTCGTGGGGCTTCAAACGTCACCACGTACGTCATCAACACACGCATTGACACGCCGTTCATGAACCACTCATCTGCATTACTCGGCACACGCTTCAGGGATTCGACCCGAGAAGCACATCACTACTTGTGGGGGCTCCAGGAGGAAGGAGCACAAGCCTGTACCTGTTTCCCGATTCATCCGCAGCAATTGTATTGCCAAACAGATGTTGGTGAGTTGAACGGGACTTCACTTTGTCATTAAAAAAAAAAAGTAGTTCACTTAGGGTTTTTTATTTTTTATTTATTTATTTTTTTATTTTTTTATTAAATCTTGCAGTTGGTTGGATGTGCATGAGTACTGGTTATGTATATTTGGCAAAGAATGTTCAGTTGACTGACATTGTCGGTTAAACTTTTATGGATTGTTTTAAACATGTTAAAAATAATTTAAAGATCAGCTCATTCTCGGTTTGGTTCTGTGCTGCTGTCCTGGCCTCAAATCCGCCAACCTGGACACCGTTTTTGAGAATTGTCTTTCTAGTCATCAGGGCCAAAGTTATGGGAGTGATTCCTGGCGCACAAGGTAAAGGTCGACCCACCAAGTATGACATCAAACACTTGACGGTGAGATAATGTTTACAAAAATGCATCAAGTATAATGTGCATGTTAGATATGAATCTTTGCTTTTCAGACCTTCAAGGGCATTAAAAAGCATTTTGTTGCCATCTCCACTGGACCCAACTCTGCAGCATGTGGAGTCACTCTGACCAAGGGAACTGAATATCTCCTCATGGGTATAACCTGGATCAATTTTTCAAGCATATGTAAAATCAAACAATAGTGTTTGCCCTACTGCTTATGATAGTTTAGACTTTTTGATATGTATTTTCGCATGCATCCTTTTACTTAATGATTTGCGCTTTTCCCTGTTCCCCCATTTCCTTTCCCCTCAAATACAGGAAAGCTGCAGTCGGATGGCACACTGCATGTCTCCCAATGTGACTTTCATGAGCCGTGGAATTCCTTGAGCCCCACTCAAAAGAAGCTTTTAGCCCTCTATGCAGAGGGCTGTAGTTGCACGGTAACCACACCACTGCGTTTTTTAAAGCCTTCAATGTGTTTATGCTGTTGGAGGCCCCCTATTATAATAAATGGGCAAGTGCCATCTGCTTTCTTTGAGCTTTCTAGTAGCCATGCTTAATTTTCTGTCCTTGGTCACTCGCAGATCAAGTCGTGCTTCTCCTTACCATGCTGCATGACTGGCCCGACCGAGTGCTTGTGGACAGACTTCCTGCCGGGCAAGATGGGCAGTCGTGACCATGCCCAGAACTTTGCTTGCATCAAGAGCGGCAACGGCTGTTGTGCCTGGTACAAGGGGATTGTTGGGTTTTAAGCGAAGAAATGTATTTTAGGGGCTAGTAACTCAAAAAAAAAAAGTTTTTTTTTTTTTTTTAATATATAGACACACCCCCACCCACAGATTCAGCACTGGCTGACAGTGTTTGAGGTTCACTTCCTATAAATCAGGGGTGTCAAATATGCGGGCCGGATCAGGCCCGCAAAGGGGTTTAATCCGGCCCGTGAGATGATTTTGAAAAGTTAAAAAAAAAAAAAAATTGTAATGTTGGACTAATTGATCAGCTGGCCACAATCAAAACATATAAATTTGTAATTTCACAAGCAGTCCTCAGATAAGCAATGCAACTTGTACGGGAAATTGTCCTGGATGTCATTTTACACACAACTTAAAGTTACGTTGGGTTTTTTTTAATGATTTTTTTTTTTTTTAATCATAGACCGAAAAACGTGTTAAATAAAAAAAAAAACAATTACTAGTAAGAATTAGCATCCTTTTCACGTCATTAACTGCGCCACATAATGTATTCTGGGAACAATTTTTGTATATGCAAATCAGGTGGATTTAACACGTCTGGAACGTTTACTGGCAAAGTGTTGCCGCGTTCCATTTGTGTTAATTTTCAGGAACAATAATTACAGTTGAGCTCAGTAAATTAGGGCTAGCCCATGAAAATCTGCGTATAAATGACGGCAATCGTTTTTTTAAGTTTTATACCGTTGTTTTACAGATACGGCCCACTTGGTAATATATTTTCCTCCATGTGGCCCCTGAGCTAACATGAGTTTGACACCCCTGCTATAAACGCTTCACTGTGGGTCACGTGATTTTGTTAAAGCTGTACGCGCACCGACTCAGGGATTGCACTGTGAGATCGGGGTTGTGGGATCCATCACTACGTGCCACTTTGGAGCTGACATAACGTGATTTCCAGCTGAGCTGAGAGTCAATAATTCCGAAAAATGTATTCTTGTATACCTATTCCAGGCTTAGTAGTGTCAGTTTTTAGCATCACAGACTAGAGAATAGTGCCATCTCTAAAAAGCCATAAATTTAGCTCCCCGGTATTTAAAGATACATCAAACCAACATTTCAATTTGACCAACATTGTTGCGATAACTTCCACCAGCTGCTGGAAGTTCTCTCCTGCGCAAAAAAAGTGTCATCAGCCAAGAACATTCGAAGCATTGCACATTTATGTACAGCATATATTTTGACCCTAGTATTGACAATTGCAGCGCACCACAGGAGATACCCAAAAGTGAAGACCTACCCATGAAGTTCCGCTGGCCTATCTGCACAAACTGAATCATCAGTCTCTTTGCATTTCCTGCACTGTCAATATGAAAGAATGTTCTGTTTTGAATACAGGGATGGAAATTTTAAAATATTTTCAGAATCTCATTCATTGATGCAATTCACAGGAAAAAGGTCATTTGTACTTCATATTTTGAGGGGGGATTGGCTGGCAACCAGTTCAGGGTGTACCACACTTACTGCCCAAAGCTAGCTGAGATAGGCTCCAGCACCCCCCGAGACCCTAGTGAGGAGTAAGCGGCTCAGGAAACGGATGGATTTTGAGGGGGTGGGAGTTGTTCACTTTGTTTTTCCCATGAAATTCATTCTCTCTCTCATTGCGTCGATTACAATTTCAGTATATGCCGATTGCCAGTTGTGTAAATTAGGTGATGATGGCAGACAGCCAATACTCCATTTCCTATCCCTACTAATCCATGTGTGCAATTTGCACCACAACTGTTTCGTGTATGCGCAAGGAAGGCCAAAACGTAACCTTTTCTTTTTTTTTCTTTTTTTTACCTCAACACAAAAACTGCAATTAATATCTTCCCCACACATTTCTGCAAGTTGAATCATTTCTTAGGAAATCTCCCTCATTTTGTTGGTGAAGTCTCAGGTGAAATCACTCATTGTGTGTAAGTGATGCTCCTTAATTGTGGGTGGAGGCTGCAGCTACAAAAAGTCCCTCATCAGCTCAAAGTGAATCTGCTGGTGTGAGACAACAGAGTGTCTATTCTGGGACAGCAATCTGTTTGCGCAACCTTTAGTTGAAAGGATATTGACACAAAAATTTACACTAATAAAACAAATGCAGGTCTTGTGTTCTCTCTGACAATTCTTTTTGGCAGTGGCTGACTGAGGATGTCTTTCCCACCTCCTTTAGATATATATATATAAACACACCAGGTACTGAACAGACATGCCTCGAAATTATTCGGGCAGTGTTTTAGTCAAACAAATGCACAAATTTGTAACTCTGTGGCTGGTCTGATGGTTTCGGGCCGAAATCTCAATTTCAGTGGGGAAATTCCGTTAGCCTTCTCAACAAAAAACCCTGAAACATCTAGTAGTGACCAATCCAAATTTCAAAGACTTCACCAAAGAAATTTTCCCAAACCTGATGCAATATACCACTAGCAAAGCAGTCTCTGCAGTTCATAATGGATCATTCACTCTGTATTTCTTGTACAGTGGTGGGCAATTGGAAAATTTGTGTGCATATACTTTCCATGCAGGCAAAGCCTGCTCATAGAATTTGGGCAGCTTAATGGGCAATTTTCCACTGAATAGTTACATATAAGAACCTCCAGACCAACTTCTGTTATGAAGGACCACAATGAACCTGAATATTCATACAGAGAATTTCCTTTTACTAATGATGCTTATTTCCTCATAAAACCTAATAATTTATCGATCTCCACACATTGTGAAGGGTTAAAAAGTGACAAAGCAGGATACACCATCGTGATATGCCTTCAACCTGAGACAATACTCTTCCATAGATAGAGAGATCCCTTTGGAGACACATATATAATAGATAGTCTTTTGGATTTTGGGAATAAAATTTTGATGCTGGCTGAGAGCATTATTATTATCCATCCATCCATCCATTTTCTTCCATCCAGCCAATCGCAGGGCATATTATTATTATTATTATTTAATAAAAATGCCAAGATGTTTTATACATTAACTGGAATATTGCAAATTGAATTAGCATCAGTTTCATATAAACACAAAATCTTGATTTTATCTACATTAAGCTTAACACCTGGTGCTTCAGAAAATGTTACTGCTAATGCATTTGCACCTGTTTTCTATCCTTAGGAAACAATATAGTGTCACCAGCCAGCTGGGATATTCATATCTCTCTATTAAATGTGATTAGACCCTCAATATTTGGAGAATTTGCAATATTGCAACATAAAAGCTCAGCAGCTACCAAAAACAAAACAACAGACTGGGCATCCTTGTGGTGCACTCCTCTTGATATAGAAAATCTTTTAGGCATGCTGGGATATAAAATAACAGAACCACTAATGTCCTTGCATCTATAAATTTACTCCCGATACCAAACATACTCAGTGCAAAAAATAAAAATAAAAATAAAAAAAAGCACAAAGCATTGAAATAGTCTCAGGTGAAATCACTCATCAATCAGTGTGTGCAAGTGACCTTACTTAATTGTGGGTGGAGTCTGCAGCTATAAAAAAAAAAAAAAAAAAAAAAAAAAAAAAAGCCCTTATAAACACCTGCTGGTGTGAGACAACAGAGGACTTCTTCTTGGGTGACAATCTGTTTGTGGAACCTGTTGATTGTGTTTCTTGGAAGGATGAGCTGGAAGATGTTTGTGCTGCCCCTGGTGCTGCTTTGCCTGTGGGGGCTCCAGGAGGAAGGCGCTCAAGCCTGTACCTGTTTCCCGATTCGTCCACAGCAGGTGTATTGTAAAGCAGATGTGGTTGGTAAGTTGACTGGGCTCAAATTTATTTTCTTTGGTCCTCAGTGCAAATACTACACTGCATATATTTGGATCAGTGTTCATTTGATAGCCTCTGTATATGACAGAGCTTCCAAGTTGACGGTGCAACTGAAGGGCTTCCACTTTAACCCTGCACCCCTAGTAAATGGTGTTAATTTACAGGTGCTAATACACATGGTAACAGTCTTGATATTTTGTCTATGACCAAATTACTTTTAAAAACGAAACACTTTCACTAATTAACTTTACATGTTAATTTCAATTCTAAGACTTCCTAGGCTATGCAATTTCACTTTGTAGTTATCAAGGCCAAGGTTATTGGTGTGATGCCTGGTGCACAAAGTATGGGTAGAACCATAAAGTATGACATCAAACATGAAGGTGAGGCGCCTGTTGTATTTGTGCATCTTCAGGAACAATGCAAATTGGAGAAATGTTCTGAAATGTTTTTTCTTTCAGACTCTCAAAGGCACTGAAAAGCGTTTTGCTGCTGTTTACATGCGTCCCAGCTCTGCAGCATGTGGAGTACTCTAACCAAGGGCACTGAATATCTACTTATGGGTATGAAATGTCTCTTGCCCACCCAAATGTGCAAAGGAGCTACTCCATGGTCAACCTATAGACAAATGTCAGCCTTTGATGCTTGCTGAAGGCTTACGAAACATTGCCTAAAACTATTCTTACCATGTTCTAAGGTGTCCTTATTTTCTCTCCTGTCTTCTGCAAATACAGGCAGGCTGCATTCTGATGGCTCATTGCATATTAACACGTGCGACGTCCATCAGTCGTGGGATTCCTTGAGCACCATGCAAAAGAACCTGTTATATCGCTACAGAAAGGGCTGCGATTGCACGGTAGGAAAATGGATGAATTGTAGTGGCCCCTGATTCTAGTACATGTTGTGGTGATTTAATGAATTGGCATGTGAACATGTTGCTTAAATCCCTGTCCTTGTTGGCCAACAGATCAAGTCCTGCGTCTCCTTCCCATGCTGCATGACGGGCCCTGCCGAGTGCTTGTGGTCAGACTTGATTATGGGCAATCGTGACCAGGCCCAGAACTTTGCTTGCATCAAGAGCAGAAACGGATGTTGTACCTGGTACAGGGGGGGATGCCTGGTCTGCAGGAGTTTACCTGGGTGCGAACAGCTATTAATTAAAAATCAAAACGTGTGTTTTTTTTATTTTATTTTTTTTATTTTTTTTATTTATTTTTTTGTGTGTGATTAAGTGCTATATACGAACTTGTAAACTGAGCTGGCCTGCTCGCTTGGTTCATGACTGACTATGGACTACAAAAAAAAAAAATTCTGATCTTTATCTTCAAACAAAAATTCTGACTGCTTTTGATGCTTTCTGCTACTTGCACAACAATTACAACTTTAACGTTGCCTGAAGCTTGTCCTATGTTTACTACCCTGGCTGTAATGGGTGCAAATTTTGCAGTGGTGGCTCCAGCAGATGGCGCTGTTGGTTTACAGTTTTGTTAAATTCCTTTTTATATTGCATTGATAAGTTGTCTCAGGAATTTTCAAATGTTGTGATTGCTACTTAGTTGTACCTAAAAATAGTCAATACCTTCACATTGCTATACTGCAGTTGTATGTACTGTCATGGAGACTCCACACAATCCTATTCTGTTGATAAGTTTAAAGGTGTTTCAGGCAACCAAGCCACTGCAGCAGTGGTTCTCAAACTTTCAATTAAATTTGCTCAAGTACCACCATTAAATAAGTGGGCAGTTTAGGCCAGAGAGTTAAATTGGTGATGTCAATTAAATGCGTGTTACATATTCTATCTGCTGGAATTTTCCCAAAAGAAATACTTCTAGATGTGCTGAAATATAAAGATTCAAAATTTCCCCAAACGCTGGAATACTCAAAAGTTATCCCAATGTTCCATGCCACGCCGAGCCCTTTAAAAGTTGTATTATGGGGGATAGTGTTGCAGTGCCACACTTTGGCACAGGGGGGCGGTGTTGGTTCAGGAAGTGAATGGGAGCCACTGTATGTTGGTGGAAAAAGCTAAAAAAAAAAAAAAAAAAGTTTGTGCTGAACCAACAAGAGAATCTGCCTGCTTAGTCTTTGTACCACGGTTAAGAGGTCACTGGACAGTCGAAGAGGATTTAACACCAGTATTTTGTCAATCTACTGAAATTCTCATTTTTACTTGAATACTCTTAAATCTATGAAATATCCTCTAAAGGACACCTAAATACGAGATGTGCAGCCATGGACTTAACACGGACTGCTTGCGGATTTAGTTCTGTTGTATTCGTCTGCCACTAGAGGGAGGCCGCGTACCACAATGAGAAGCAGTGCACTACATCAGTCACCGGTTCTGAGACGCTGCTGATAACAGAATGCAACGTAATGGGCCACCCGGCTCCCAGGCTTGTCAGACAAAATAAAAAAAGAAACACTAAGGTCTCCGCAATTCTTAAGCTCTTTCTTTCTTTCTTTCTTTCGTTCGTTCGTTTGTTCGTTCGTTAGTTCTTGTTTAATTTAAACATGGTTTAACTTGTACTTATATTTCTGTTTTGTTTTGTGAAGGCCTTACAGCAGCGGCACCTGGTCACTAGAGGGCGCTAGTGTGCCGCCCTACCATTGACAGTGATCAAATTAACTTCCTGGAAATGAAGATAGATAGATAGATAGATGTGCCAGGGTATTAAAACAGTCCTTAATTTAATCAGTGTGTGCAGGTGCCTTCTCTTAATTGTGGGCGGTGTCTACGGCTATAATAAGGCCCTCGTGAAGCTGAATTTAAGCATAGCCATCCGGTCGCTGTCATTGTTGTTTGCTTGCAGAACTCAAACTTAGTTGGAATGATCAATGATGGGCTGGACGGTGAAGAGCTTCATGCTTCCTCTGGTGCTACTGTGCTCATGGTGGCTAGAGGAAGGAACACAGGCTTGCAGCTGTGTCCCAAGGCATCCACAGCAGGTGTTTTGCCAAGCAGATGTTGGTAAGCTTAATGGAACGCCACATTGTTAAAACTGAGGTGTTTATTTTAAAAAGTGTTGTAAAACTATACAGTGAAGTTACTGAAATTGTTTCTTGTAACATTTTTACCTTTTTTTTTTTTTTTCTTCCCTAAATTAACCTTACCTTTTTATGTATTTTTAGGTCTAATTCTACTCTAATCAGTATTAAAATATCCAAATGCGTTTTGATAAGCTGTTGGCTCTAATTACAGCTGGAATTTTATTTTATAAAGCCAACAATTTGGCTTGGCTAATTAGGAAAGCAGGTGTTTTCAATTATACCTTTTCAGTGTCAGTAGTTGCAGAATGTCTGGCAAGCTACATTGGATTTAATGTTTTAAAATGCAATGCACAAGCTTTAAGCTGCAGTTGTGCTTTTGGTGAGAGGTGGGAGTTGCAAGTCAAAAAGTGCCTAATTCTCCTTTTTTAAGGATCATCTTGCTAATATTAGCTGCTGTCAGTTTTTGCTGTTTATGTAAGTACTCTAAGATAGTTTGTCATGACCATGTGTTTTGCACATGGCTTTGACTTTAGTGCTGGTCTCTTGCAACCTTTTGGTAAATGTAACTTTAAAAATGTTTTCCAGTCATCAGGGCACTGGTTGTTAGACGGAAGGCTGACTATGATGGCTACAAACCCGTCAAGTATGTCATCAAACAGACAAAGGTAAAAGACTTCTGTTCATCTATCTGCCAATTCAACAAATCTAACCTGTCTTTCCCTCCCCCACCCATCAGATGTTCAAGGGCCCAAAAAGGGATTTTGATGCCATCTATACTGAATCAAATTCTGCAGCATGTGGAGTAGCTCTGGAAACGAGTGTCACGTACCTACTCATGGGTAAAATGCTCAACATTCTTACATTCACAGGAAATGATCTCTTCCAGGGCTCGGCTATTAACAAAACATTTGAAAGTAATGTAACATTTCAACCCTTAATTGTTAAAACCTTTAAAAAAAAAAAAAAAAAAAAAAAAAAAAAAGCCTCAGATTGCTAGGCTAACTTTCTTTGGCTACCGAGTAACTAAAGCTAGCTATGCTTGTGCTAACATGTTTGAAAGGGCACAATACATGATTGACACAATGTCCAAAATGGAGCCTGCTAATCATCAGGGGTTTAATATAATTGAAAATCTTATTGTACATGGAAGTGCTCAAAGCTATTCCTTTTCCTCGCTGAACTGAAGTCTTGCTCAGCATCACTTGCCCTGTAATGGTTTTACACGAACTCATGATCAACTTTCTTTGCCCGTCACTTGTGCCATTACAGGCCGACTGGAGTTGGACGGCTCACTGCACATCACTTTGTGTGACTTCTTTCAGCCATGGATGTCCTTGAGCTTCCCACGAAGGAACCTGTTGCGGCGCTATCGACTGGGCTGTTCTTGCAAAGTGAGAATGCAAAACAAATGAGTATCCACTAACTTAAGTTTGGCGAAAACACATGGGCAGATTTTAATTGCGTGTATGCATATAAACATGTTTGTTTTTCCTTGGTCTTGTGCAGATCACACGCTGCACCTCCCTCCCATGTGGCATCAGCAGCCCGGCAGAGTGCTTATGGACAGACTTCCTGCCAGTGAAAATGGCTAGCGGCGAGCAGGCCCAAAACTTTGCCTGTATTAAGAGAAGCTATGGCTATTGTGCTTGGTACCGGGGTGCTCGCTCATCCAAGAACTTTTTCAGGGGCATCAAACAATAAAAAAATAATAATAAAATAAAATAAATAATGTGGTCTTATGTTCTGGGTCCATAAGCATGAATCATAACTTACATTAAATGAGCCTGAACTGTATGTAGTTGTCTCACCAAATGTGATGCATCACAAGTCATGGAAATGCAGTTTTGCATGTCTGGCACATGACCTTTCACGATTGAAAGTAATAAAAGAGAAAATGCAAAAGTATTGCCAGATAATCGCCATGACCACTATCTTTGCCAGGATAATTATGACGATGGCCATTTTAGTATTCAATGAAGTTTTTTTTTTTTTTTTTTTTTAAGAGCGTATGTTAAACTCGGACACAAAGGGAAGTCGGCGCAGAGATTAAAACCTTGAACCACAAAGGCTGAGGCAGACATGCTAACCACTATAAACTAGTGATGGGTCGAAATGGGCTGAGGCTCGGAAGCTTGTGTCGAGTAATGGGAGGGGCGTTTCCACGAAGCTTGTGTCAAGGAGCGCGTTATTTCGGCAAAACCCGGAAATGTGTGAAGCGTCACCGGCCAGCTGAATCACGTAAACACTTCGGGACTGGTTTGGCGCGCATTGCAAACACAGACAGAATGAAAGTCCATTAGTGTCCTGGGAGACACATAAAAATACCTAAACAAATTTACATAAACTGGCACTCGCATTTTTCTGCACTCGAGCTTCATCTGTGCCTTGTGAAAGAATATTTTCTAAAGCTGGTGAAATATTGTCCAAAAAAAGAAACAATTTAAAGCCACCACTGTGGGAAAGCTATTATTTCTAAATAAAAATGAATAAATTATCCTTCACAATTGTATTTTGTTCACATACTAAATTACTGACACAAGCACATTCATATCTTTGTCTTAAAATAGCCATTGAATTCTTAACAAGGTTGACCTCTTGGGCTTTTAGACCACTTGATGGCGCCATAGAGTAAATGAAGCACCATGAAGCTTTGATACATGTGCAAACCAATTGGTTGCAAAGCTTCATTGCTTCATGAGGCTTCATTTGGCCATCCCTACTATAAACTATAATCCCCAAACAATTGAACATTTCAAATGTTTACAACAGTACACTAAAATCAAGCCCATTCTAAAAAAAAGACAACTGGATATCTCCCTGCTAGCAAATTATAGACCAATCACAAACCTTCCCTTCATAACTAAAATAGTTGAAAAAGTGGTTTTTAATCAACTCAGCAATTTCTTGAGCTTAAACGGACTTTTGGATAAATTCCAGTCAGGTTTCCGACCTCATCACAGTACAGAAACAGCTCTGATTAAAGTACTGAATGATATAAGATTGAGCACTGATGCAGGGAAGGTATCGGTGCTCGTCTTGTTGGACCTCAGTGCAGCATTTGACACGATGGATCATAATATACTGTTGGACAGGCTGGAAACTTGGGTGGGGTTAAATGGAACAGTCCTTAAATAGTTCAGGTCCTATTTGGAGGAAAGGAGTTACTTTGTGACCATTGGAAATTTTGAATCTGATCGAAAGGCCATGACATGTGGGGTCCCTCAAGGGTCAGTCCTTGGACCCCTGTTGTTCAGTCTGTATATGTTACCTTTGGGTCAAATGCTTCAGAACACCGATGTTGACTATCATAGTTATGCAGATGACACACAACTGTATTTATCGATGTCCCCAAATGACAGCAGTTCTATTAACGCATTGTGTCATTCTCTAGAGCAAGTTAACAACTGGATGAACCAAAATTTCCTTCAGCTGAACGAAAACAAAACGGAGCTCATTGTTTTCGGCAATAAAGAAAAGAGGATTGCTGTTAAAAAACAGCTTGAGTCACTGTCTTTAGAAACTAAAGACCAAGTTCGAAATCTTGGGGTATTAATAGACTCAGATCTGACCTTCAGTAATCATATTAAATTTATCACTAAAACAGCCTTTTACCAGCTGAAAAACATATCCAGACTGAAGGACTGCATGCTTCAAGCAGACCAAGAGAAGCTTATCCATGCTTTTATCTCCAGCAGACTAGATTACTGTAACGGTCTTCTGACTGGACTCTCTCAAAAGAACATGAGACACTTGCAGCTCATTCAGAACGCTGCAGCTCGAGTTCTGACCAAAACAAAAAGATCAGAACATATTACTCCAGTACTTAAGGATTTACACTGGCTCCCTGTCAGCTGTAGAATCGATTTTAAAGTTCTGCTACTCGTCTATAAATCGCTAAATGGTTTGGGTCCTGAATATATCCAAGAAATGCTGATTGAGTACAAACCCAGCAGGGCTCTGAGATCTACAGACTTGGGCCAACTAGTGGAACCCAGAGTTCGAAGCAAACATGGTGAAGCTGCATTTAGCTATTATGCTGCACACAGATGGAATAGGCTACCAACAGAAGTGAAGTCAGCCCCGAGTGTAAATGCTTTCAAATCCAGGTTAAAAACTTTGCTTTTTTCTTATACCTTTGATTAGGGACTTTTAAACAGCTTTAATTAAGTGTTTTTTCTTATTTTAAACTTCCTTACGTTAAATGTTTTAAAGTTTGTTGAATAATGATTTAAGATTGTTATTGTATGTTAAATTTTCTAACCTATTTTCATTTATTTTTCTTCCTCTGAATGTTACCTACTGTTTCTTGATGCTTATGTGTTGTCTTTCCTTGCGTAAAGCACATTGAGTTGCCTTGTGTATGAAATGTGCTATACAAATAAACTTGCCTTGCCTTGCCTAAAATAATTCTTGCACATTAGATTTAAGAAAATGCACTTGACATACTTCTGCACCAGATACCATTCCTGACACACCATTAAGAGTTCAATTCACTTTGGCTTCAGTACAAAACTGTCCAAAATGGTAAACCACTTAAGCCCTAGAGTCCACCCAAATCCAATCTTCAACCCAAACTGCTGGGTCAAAAAAATTTAACCAAAGCTTGGACAAATGTAACCGAGTATGCTTAAAATCCACAACTCAGTGACTAGCTTAGGAAAACAACCCTTTTTTTTTTTTTCTTTTTTTTTAAGGAGTGCACCCAAAGTGTGATGGGATGATCTTTAAGGACAAGCAGCATAGTCATTAATGGTCAAGCATAAAAAGTTGTGTGACATGAGGAGTTGCTTGCTAAACAGAGGTGTCATGAAACATTGCATCGCATGTGGATGTGCTAAGGAAGTTGGAAAAAATAGAAGCGATGGCAGCATAAAGGTGTGAGTTAGGAAGGATGAGCGTGGCGGTGGGGCCATCGACAGCGGCAGGACGGCGGCGCTAATGCGAGCTCTACGTGTGTAACCTCACTCTAGACGAGCGCCCTGATTAAACAATGATTTATAGGCCCGCTGGAGCCTCTCAACAATCCGTCCCTGCAATGAGATTTTTTTCCTCTGCCGCTCCGGTGAAACATCTCGAGAGAACGTCCAGACTGGACAATGTGTAGTTGAGAAGAGGGTGGGTATAAAATGCTATCATCATGATGGCTCTGGTGGGCTCACGGGAGCATGCAGGCACCTATTTGTCTCTCTCTCGCACTCACACACCCACACACGCGCGCGCGCACCCGCGCATGCACACAAGGGCAACACAGGTAAGGCTGGCTAGCTTCCTTTTGTAGAATAAAGGAGCCAATATGTTTTGGGATGATGTTTGACTAGAGTGGCGACACATTTTACTTGTGTCATGATTCTCCTATTTAGCAAAAACAAACAAACCGGTGAATAAAGATCTGAATCCAACAATGGACTCCTATGGAAAAGTGATTATATATATATTTATTCAATATATATATAATATACGTAAATATGAACAAATGGAGCAAGAATAGTCAGCAATATCATTTGTAGCAAATAAATATATACATATATATATATATATATATATATATATATATATATATATATATATATATATATATATATATATAAATAGTCACTCCACTGCTGTTAATTTATTGAATCATGTGCAGTTCGTCGACATACAACACTGCTGGCTATTGCTGCTTTTGTTTACACTTACATCTACATATTTATATACTGTAGCATGCAAGCGTCACAGCTACCGTTCATGTAATGTTGTCAGTCACCCCACTGCTATTTACTGATGCATGTAGCGTGAATGTATGTATATATATATATATATATATATATATATATATATATATATATATATATATATATATATATATATATATATATATATATATATATATAAATATGTAGATGTAAGTGTAAACAAAAGCAGCAATAGCCAGCAGTGTTGTATGTCGACGAACTGCACATGATTCAATAAATTAACAGCAGTGGAGTGACTATTTTGATGGACTAGTTTTTACCCTCTTTTGGGTCAGACTTGACCCAGTGTGTTTGAGGTCAAATCCTCAACCCGAAGCACTGGCCATAGATAACCTGACATTGGCTTGGTATCTCTTTGAACCCCGTGCTGAGTTAGCTATTTCACCCAGTTTGGTTTGCTTTTAGTCGAGTCTAATTTACAGTGAAGTGACATTACATGAATACTTTATGAACATTCACTCCGTATGCTACACAGTAAGTATGTAGACATGATAGGGGGAAAGCAGCAGCAAGACTCGTAAAAGGTATTTTGATAATTATACTATAACAGTACGCCACACTGAATTCATGTTTTTGACTGAGATTCAATCAAAAATATAAAAGCAACACAAGTAATCGTATTGGAATTGATTTTAAAATATTACGCTTTTCAAGTGTGCCACAAACATTAGCAATTAGCATGTCTGTGAGCTTTTTGGAGGTAAAAATAAAAACAAAACAGAAAAATAAGCGGCATTCCTCATTAGCACTGCACTGGGTCACGGATGAGGAAGCACGCACGCCAAGTCGCCGTCTTTCAAGTGACTTCAAACGCAGTCTTTCGTGTGACACGGCGGCAGGAAGTTGAGCTTCACCAGGAGGATGGATTCAGCCACCAATAGAGGATTTGTTTTCGCCTTGGTGTGGACATGATGCATTCTGCATTTGAGTCGTATCTGCTGTTGATTTGAGTGCTGAGGGCTCCAGATTATGCAATTGAATGTCAATGCATCATCACCATCCTACTGATGGGAGAGTGGGAAAATTTGTAGTTCCACCCCTGTTTTTTTTTTTTTAGAAAACTATATAAATACAGGATTTATACCCATCAATTCCTTCTCAGTCCACACCTCTGTGCTTCTGTTAATGTGTGGTGGAGATTTTTTCCTAACCCCAAGCCTGCATTTTTCCATTTTGTGTTTGTTTTGTCAACAGCAGGACATTTCTGTGGACAAACAGTTGTTTACCCCTCCAGCCAAGCGCAGAGTGGGGGGTGGCGGGGGGGGGGGGGGGGTGGGGGGAGTAAGTATTAGAGTAAGTATTAGACAACAGTGTCACTCACTGTCGCCAGGCGAATTTGTCGGCTGCATGACGTCACTCCTGCGGCAACTTGACAGCTTTTTTTTTTTATTCATTCACTCACTCACACAAGCTTGAGTGAGTGAAAAAAAAATAAAATCCGTGCGTGCTGTCAAGTTGCCGCGGGAATGACGTCATGCAGCTGACAAATTCGTGACACGTCACCCCCCACCCCACTCTGCGATTGGCTAGAGGGTTAAAGAACTTTCTGTCCACAGAAAGGTCCCGCTGTTGACAAAACAAACACAAAATGGCAAAATACAGGCTTGGTTTCGGAAAAAATCACCACCCCACATTAACAGAAGCCCAGAGGTGTAGACTGAGAAGGAGTTGATGGGTATAAATCCTGTATTTATATAGTGTATTTTCCTGAGTTAAAACGGAAGATCCTGCCTTTAAGAAATTAAAAGAGAAAAACAATTTTTCATTCATTTTATTGTCACATTTGTATGGTTTCATTGTACGCTTGCTTTGGGTCTATGAGATTAACCTGTAAAAAAAATTGTTAGCAAACAAACTTTTTCATATCCTAATTTACTTTTGTTCCGTTTTATAAATAATTTATTAAATGTATTCTGCACTCATTGTGACATTTAATTTACCATGCTCACTAAATTTGAAATGCATTTATTTAAATAGTTGCAAATGAATATATACCTGTATATTTAGATTATGTTGAATTATTGGTTACATTTTTATTTTAATAAAAGAACTACTATAATCCTTTTAACAAACATTTTTTTTTAAATTATAAACAAATGTTTTCATCGTACCCCCAAAAATCAGAAAAAAACAATTCTATTGGTGTAAATGCACTTTATATTATAATTTGTTTATTGATGCTGATTGTCCATCAGAAATCATGTGATATTACTTATAAACCAGACAGTTCACAGCATGATAACACTCCATACAAATGCAACATCATACAACCACCGCTGTGGCCCTTCCGACATGTTCGGTGGGGGCATCATAAACAACCTGTGTGGTTGACAGAAATCTAATTGCTTTAATTCTTAAGATAAAAGGTAAGTCACATTGCATTACAAACCGTACTGCCAATACACACTATTTAAAAATAAATAAAATAAAAAATACTCCAGATCTAGAGATCTTCCACTGCAAATGAATGGCGCTTCATGCTCAAGCCACCACCGCCCACCCATAAATCAAGCGACCATATTGATTCAATTGTATTTTTACTTGCATTTTTTCTTGTATTTTGCAATTAGTGAATGATAATAGAATGATCAAATTGTTAGAATATGACTGTATGACCGCTCTTACCATGTGTCAGTGAGAAGCGGCAATCTTACAAAAATAAAAATAAATTCCAGACATCATTCTGTGTTGCTATGGCCACAGCCAAGCAACCCCTCCTATCATATCACAGATAAGAACATCCATTGATGGTTGATTCCCGTGGGATTACGGCGGTGCGGGTGACAGTAAATGAGATGAGAATATATCGCAGCACTGGGAAGAATTTAAATGTAAATTATGAATGCGGGAAAAATTCAGAGCACCCTTCAGAAAAAAGTTTTTAAAAAAAATCTCTCTCATGCTTCAGTAATAGATTGGCTTGCAGGATTTGCATTTATCATCTGCTCTTTGTAAAATGATCTGGTAAATAAAGGGATACATTTTCCAGTAATTAACCTTGAGTGGAAACCAGCTTGCTACGCGGATTCACATCATCATCATCACACAGCATCTGAACAGCATACTTAGCATGTTAATTATTCAGGAACCTTCATTACAAATGTGTTTCTAAATGTGTCCCTGCGCTCCTCGCAGCTCAGCATTGCCCATCCAGATGCAAACTTTTTTCAAACTTTTGAAACGTGTAGTATCTTGACTGCAGTATGGCTGGGAGCAAAATGTTACCAAATGACAAACTGCCCAGAAAAGCAACCACATAATTTTGCTTGAAGGTCCGCTAGGTTAATGCTAACACATAATGGAAGACATCACAGACGGGCTAAAAAAAAATTATCATCTGTGTTGCGGTGTCAATACCCACTAAGCAGCGGATATTTGAATACAAAAGTTGGAGGAACACAAACAGACAATATAACATTACATTATAACATTCACTCAATGGAAGCAAGACTGATGAATTAAGCTGATATTAACAGCAGCGCTAAAGAAAAACTACAGGAATTAAATCATTATGTACAGTACTTCCATGTTGAATTCTGTTGACTGCATGATCATCCTACTCGGCATCACAGCCAACGCAAGCAAGCGATCGATAACCTGATAAGGTGATGTCATCCTGAGGGCTTGCTAATGAGCTTGAGAGCTGTTTAAGAAGTCCAGAGCAGTTGGAGCAAAGAACCCCTTTCACCTGAAGATTTGTGATGAGGGCGGGGCCTTAACCTTCACTCGGGTGGGACTATTTGAAAAGTGCTGTCAAGGCAAACAGCGGGATAATTGCAGTGTTTTTTTTCTTTTGGGACCAGACATTGAGATGCTCAGCGGACGGCGGCGAGCGATGCTATTTGCCCGGCATGTCCCCCCTATTGTGAGGAGACAAAAGTAAGCGATGCGAAAGAAGCGCTTTTGATTTAAACAGCTCAGGCTAAATGTCAGCGGCAATTAGTTAACAGTGAGGTAGCAGGGTAGCCTGCTGTTTCTGTGGCCTTTGAGGGATGCTTGACTTTTTGTACTTGTTGCATACACAAGAAAAAGAAGAAGAAGTAACAAGAACTATTTGGCCTCATTATTATTAGTGCCAACTTCTTTATGTAGGTTTTAGTATTATAACCCACAGTGGCAGCAGGATAGACTTGTGGACTTACACGAGAGTGGGGTTGCAACGTGCAAGTAGTGTTAAGTTTGCCAACAAAAACTAAACAAAAATAATTTTGTCAACACATATTTTTCACCTGGGCGGCACGGTAGTCGAGTGGTTAGCACGTCCGCTTCCCAGGTCTGAGGTCTCCGGTTCGAGTCCAGGCTCGGACCTTCCTGGGTGGAGTTTGCATGTTCTCCCCGTGCCCGTGTGGGTCTTCTCCGGGTACTCCGGTCTCCTCCCACATTCCAAAGACATGCATGGCAGGTTAATTGGGCGCTCCGAATTGTCCCTAGGTGTGCGTGTGAGTGTGGATGGTTGTTCGTCTCTGTGTGCCCTGCGATTGGTTGGCAACCAGTCCAGGGTGTCCCCCGCCTACTGCCCAGAGCCAGCTGAGATAGGCGCCAGCAGCCCCCGCGACCCTTGTGAGGAATAAGCGGTCAAGAAAATGGATGGATGGATGGATATTTTTCACCTGACTAAAATTAGACTAGACTAGACTAAAACCCTCATTAATAAACAATAACTGGGACTAAATCAGAATGCATTTCCGTCAACTAATGAACACGAGAGGAAAATGTTCTTCACTTAATAAAAACTGGTCTAAAATCTATGGACATTTTTAGTTCATGAACAAAAACGAGACGAAAATGATATGATTTTGTGATTTTGTAAAATCTTGTCTCTGCTAATCTGTGACGTATGTGACATTGTCATGTGACAGCACAAACTTATGGGACAGAAAGGAGGTGGATTGACGGTGAAAGGTTAAAAAAAAAGAAAAAAAAAAAAGAAGTACCGTACATTATAGTTATATGTTAATATTAATCCAACAGCTATAATGTTAATGCGACCGCTCACTCATGCTGGCTAACTTACTAGCTCATAGCATGGAGCCACAGTAGCCACTGTAATTGTATGTGAAGTTGTTTTTCATCAAAAAGATGAGGAAATATTATGTGAAATGGTTTTAGATCCGAAAAGGTTCAATATAAACTGCTGACAAAAAATATACAGGGGTAAAATGGTTGTCCTGACTAAAAACTAGACAGTTTTTGTTGACTAAAACTAGATGAATAAAATTAAGTTTTCTTGGACTAAAATAAAGAGTAAAATTCTAGATTTTTAGTTGACTAAAAATGGACTAAATAAAAATGAGATGAGGTTGACTAATTGTGATAAAAACTAACAAGCATGACTGAAATTGGACTAAAACTGAGACTAAATTTAAGAATGTCAGACAAAATTAACACTAGGTGCAAGGGCACAATTACTTGCTCACAGACACTTTTTCACAAATAATTGATTTTAATAACAGAAGATTGACTTGATTGCTTAATTTCCTCCAGTATTTGCAGGTGATAGGACTGAGCCCTGCCATGAATAGCCTGTAGTGGGTAGGGGGACCGGGGCAAGTTGTATCAGGGGTAAGTTGTCACATTGCAATTTTCTTCTCCACCACAAGGGTGCAACAAAAAAGTGGAATACTAGTTTTCTTCGTATAAATGGTCAGGGGTTGTGAACTGTCTGAGAAGAGAATAGCACATTGTGAGCTGAGATGGGTGCAAGTTATCTGTTTTGCACAACCCAAAGTAAATGTTTTTACCTTCATATATTTTGAAACAGGCGTCGTACATAGACAAATTCTAGCAGCAAATCATGTGGACTCGATAGAGGAGAGATTCAGGCATCTTGTCACGTCTCAGTCACTGCTCTGTTTTAAGCTAACCTTGAACTAGAGTAAGTATTAGACAACATGGTAGTTTGGGCAATTTGCCTCAGTCATTTTGGGGATTGTTGTCACATATGCAAAGAATGGGCAAATGAAAAATGCACCTCTGGCAACTCTGTTTACTTATGATAGAATTGTTCTTCATATGATGAGTCTGAAGAATGAGGAATTTAATTTGCTAGGTTTTGTTTCATTGATAAAAATTGATTTTCCAGTTGTTGGAACTACAGTATGCCCACATGTCTGGACTAGTTTAAGTTTCATAATGCACCATCCATCTATTGACTAAAATGCTTTAATTTTTTTTATTATTATTATTAAATTTAATATCAAATTTCCAGTATAATGGAAGCAAATCAGGCATTTGAGGCTGAGAGCTATGACGTATATGTCAGCAGTTCCTCAGGACTTTAATTTATTTCATAATATTTTATGTTAAAGTTTTCTCAATGGCTATAGTAAATTGTCAAGATCAATGAGAAACAATTTCTCTGGCTGTAAAAACAAACAAACAAAACAAAACAGGAGAACAAAGATAATTTTGATAATTTAGTTAAATTAGTGACAACTTACCCATAGGTGGGGAAACATGTCACATGTTCACTCCCCCTATTTGATGGCTTATAACTCTGCACTGACACAAAGTACGAAAATGACATGAATACAAAAAAATATACCCAAGACTTTGGTCTTTCATCTGGTGAAGAAATATATCAAAGTATAAAAAGTGATACAACCAGCCCCGGTGTCCCCTATTACAAGATGGTGGCCGAGCACTTCAAATATGAGATTCAGTTTGGATTGATTTATTCGTCCATGATGACAAAGAAAAAATAATTAGCAAAAGATCAGCAACATGCATCTAGCATGTGCCCAATCATGAAACACGCGGACTGAGATAGACCGTCTGAATTGACCCGGATTGATGGATGAAAACCTGCGTCAGTCGGTGCTCAGTCCATGTAATTTGTTGAGGCTTTGAGTCATAAAGCACTCGCTGAAAATACGGAAGCACTCGCCAGAAGGTGGGCATCCGTCAATGATGAGCTGAACGGTTTTATTCAGCTCTATCACAGGTTCATCAATAGTACTGCTAACAAGCTGGTACACACTTTTGACAAAATAATGTTCTGGCACTCACAAGGTTTTGCTCTTTGTGTGTTTTAAAATAAGGTAATAACAAGACAATGGATCCAGACATGATTCTGCATGCAACAAACCGGCAGCAGCGGCTTATACAAATACTTAATTTCAAACTAATCCCACGAGCTGCGTGATTACAGGAAAGCAACGTCGTCGTGTTCTCTGCAGGATTTAGCTCAAAGTTAATTTACTCCAGCGTGCCGTCACGCCGCTGTTCATTTGCGAAGCGACTCCCATTGCGTCTTCTCCCGTCGCGTAAATGTCAGACGACCTCTGCCTGCCATTAATGAAATCATTTGGTCGTTTTGGAATCAGCGTGTCCTGTGTATTGTTTTAAGGTTTGAAACAGGTTTGGCCTGAAGGAACACAGATGAACATATTAAATCATCCACATTTTTTTATTTTTTATTTTATTTTTTTTATACATCGTTGAAGATGGATAGAAAAACTCTCTTCATTAAATAATGTCCTGAGTTACTGCATCGCATTTTGCTACAGAGAAATAACTCTGTCAGGACTCGATGAATTGGTTTTCTCGATGAGGCAATTTTAGAGTCAGTGGAGTGTAATAAATGTCCACAATAGTGCATTTAAGAAAAAAAACTTGTCGAAGAAAAATGACTTATTATCCATTATGGGAGCACTTTTTAACTGCAATTTGCCAGTGAAGGGACTTTTTTTTGAAAGACTTTTTTGAAACCTCTTTTGAAATGATCTGTTTTGGTGTCACTCTGTGGACATCAAAAAGCTGCATAGACCATTTCTTAGTGACCATAATAGTTATAACTCCATCCATCCTACAAGCATAAAAAAAACACACACAAATACTGCTAATATTAGGACAAGAAAGAAGTAAAACACTAAGCCAGAACAAATTCATTGATATTTTATCATCATGTTTACAATGGAAAAAGTACAATTCCATCATTCCTTAAGAATGATCCTCCACACTCACCACAGTTTTAACGTTTACAAATGGCAGCCATGATCATTTCCTGAACAGATTGGGGAGCAAATATTTGTAGGCGCCCACACCACAAGATAATCTTTGCTGATTTTGATTGGAAGTAGAAAATCAGGCTCAAATTAGATCCGATTATTAGTATGCCCCAACAACTACACACCGTAGCTTTTTTTCCCGTCCATGTTGTATATTTGTAAGGAAGATTGAGAAAAGGATGAGCAGCGGGTGCTGCCAATCGACAGCTACGTTTCTTCAGACAACACTCGGATGGGTGTTGACACGTTTTGACTGTAAACTCGCATTTTCGAGTCTCATCATCTGTCAGACGAGGCGGAGAAGAAACAGTACAGAAGCGCAGCCTCCGGTGCGACACATAATTTTGTTGTATAATGTCACAGGGTTTTTTTTGCAGAGTGTGCAGAAAAACGCTGTCAGCTCGTTGAGATCCTATAATCTGCGCAATAGCAAGAAAGTTAGGAGATATCCTTGAAGGTGCTTCATTTCCACAGGGGCCTGGCAAGGTTGCTGATTCTCGACGGTTGATTTGAATTTAAAGAGGACTGATTTATTGTGAATCACCAAGGGACTGTATTCTCTGGAAGCAGCTGGCGATTAGGTGGCAGCGCAAATGGTGCACACGCAAGCACGACAAGACGGATTTGGGCTGGATACGCATAGTGGACGTACAGTACGGCTGCTACGTGATTTGCATAAGAGCAGAACAAAGAGGCTGGCGTGTGTTTGAATGCAGAGGGAAATGGCAGCAAGTGTGAAGACAGGCTGCAAGTGTCTCTCAAGCAACACTCGCTCATCAATATGCACATAATTGCTCTTCAGCTTCGCCAAGTCTCCCCGGCTGTTAATTGTTTTTCGCAGCTCTATTATTGACTTGACTTGTTTTACTTTAAGCTTGACCAACTCCAAGTGAACATGCTCAGAAATGCTGAAACAAAATAAAATAGCTTTGTGTTCTCAAAAAGAAATGTGCAATAATTCTCAGTCTCAATTAATACAGTACATTTGTACAATTCAGTTGTATTTAACTTTGAAGTACAATACATCTGCAAATAATCTTAGAACTTCTTTTTAAAATGTTTTTCATTACATTTTTACTTAAAGGTATGGTCCAAAGAATTTGTTTTGACCTGGCCAGGACGTTTCTGGGCGGAGACTCAAAGTTTTTCTTTCCTTTCACACTATCTCTAAGGAGCCCAGACACCCTGCGGAGGAAACTCATCTCAGCCGCTTGTATCCGGGGTCTTGTTCTTTCGGTCACGACCCACAGCTCGTGACCATAGGTGAGGGTTGGAACATACATCATCTGGTAAATCTTTTTTCACCACAACAGACCGATACAGAGTCCGCATCACTGCAGAAGCTGCACCAATCCGCCTGTCAATCTCCCGCTCCATCCTGCCCTCACTCGTGAACAAGACCACAAGATACTTGAACTCCACTTGGGGCAGGATATCATCCCTGCTGCTATCAGTGGCATATGCAAATTTCGCTGTGCGAACGCCCGCTCTTGATTGGTGGGCTGGTTTCACACTCGTTCCTGGTTGGCTGCTTCCTCAAGCGCCAGTTTTGAATGTTGTATTTACAAACAGAAACGGAAAAAACATACCTTTAATTTGGATGCAATAAATTTTAATTCTCATCATAATGTGAGGTTAAATATAGCTGTGATTAAAAACAATACTAAGCCTAGAAACAGTTGGGTCACAAACAACCTAATTATGGGTCAAAAAAGAACTGGGTCAGTTGCATGTAATTTTTAAAACGTTTATTTATTTATTTATTTATTTATTTATTTTGTACAAAACAACCGAAAAATTGGAGTAGGTTGGTCCCTTTTTGACACATAATTGGGTTGTTTTTCACCCAACTCTTTTGTTTGAGTGGCAACAATTTCTAGAAGAAGAAGAAACTTGGTCAGAGGTTGCCAGCGGAAGTGATTTGCATGATATTTTAGACAGTTTGTTTGTTTGTTTGTTTGTTTTTTACAGTTTTTAGACATTTTCCCTGATGCAACCACACATTTTCTGTGGTTGGGCTGCCACCCTAACTACCGCAACCTCAGTACACAACTCCATCCATTTTCTTAGACACTTTTCCTCACAAGGGTCACGGGGGAGCTGGAGCCTATTCCAGCCGGCTTCAGGCAGTAGGCGGGGTACACCCTAAACTGGTTGCCAGCCAATTGCAGGGCACACACAGACGAACAACCTCTCACACTCACAAGCACACCTAGGGACAATTCAGAGTGCCCAATTAACGTGCAATGCGTGTCTTTGGAATGTGCGAGGAAACCGGAATGCCCGGAGAAAACCCACACAAGCACGGAGAGAACATGCAAACCCCACCCAGGAAGGCCGAAGCCTGGACTCGATCTTACGTGCTAATCACTCATCCACCGCCCATAGTACACGACTTTAAAAAAAAAAAAAAAAAAAAAAAAAAAACTTCAGCTCTTCTGCCCACCCAAATCCAATCTTGAATCCAATATGCTGGACGAAATATAGGTAGACTGATGGGGTTTTTTTTTTTCCAGGGCTGACACTGATACCGATTAGTCGTCAAGGGGGCTGATAACCAATATTTGAAGATGAAATACAGTTTGAGAAAAAGGGAAAATATTAGTGTCAACATTTTCAAAAATGAAAACTCCAACTCTTAACTTCACAACATGTTTGCTTTAAAATTCTAACAAAACGTTCTGGAAGCTCCAGGATGATCAGCATATCTTAGAAAGGTAAATGAAAACGTAAACAAGTTAAATAGCTTCCAGAAATGTTGTACAGCAAGTAAAAGTGTCCAAAATGTCAAAATAACAAAAATGTTAAACTTTCACTTTTCTTTGTTTTAATTACAAATAAGATGCAGAGTTCTCCGGGTCAACAGCATCTCTTATAAAGTATAAATTATTATAAATGAAAATTAATTACCTGAAGTTAACACAGCTTTAACTTGATCTCTTATTGGCCTCTCTCTCTCTCTCTCTCTCTCTCTCTCTCTCTTTAATGATGCAGATAATAAATCCGCCAGCCAACAATTGGTCCCTAATAATAATTAACCCAAGATTGGGTAAAAGTAACTCACTCTGCTCAAAATCCACAGCTACCTAGTGAGTGCATGGGTTACAGGAAAATTAACCAAGCAAGCATTTTTTTTTTTAGTGTGTAAATGCATTTGAATGGGTGCTTTTACTATTTTAGCTTTACTTTTTTCTTTTTTTACACAAGCAGGATATATTTTTTTACTTTCTTTTTCTATTATCTTTTTTTCCTGCCTATATAACAAAAGCAGCGTTTCAGTGTCATTATACTTACAACATGAAGACTTCAGAGATCAAATTGCACTATAGGAAATGCTTGACTCCCGCCAATTAGGAGCCCTGTGATGACGTCATTTTTTTTTATTTTTTTTTTTTTTTTTATTTATAATCATAGGTGGGTGAGCATCACCAGAAGAACCACTTCCAGATCCACGATGGAGAAGGAAGGTGGACTTTTGTGGACTGTGAGCGTCCACTTTTACTGGGATTCTTTTTAAGACGGGTCACTCCAGTAGACCACATGTTTGCAGCACAGTAAGGAGGAGGGGGAGAATGGTGATGATGAAGACGAGGTGTCGGAGAACGGGTCCAATGGAGCGCCGTGCAGAAACTTGAGCCCCCATGGAGACATGGCACAGCGGTTCCTCTCGTCCGCCTTCATGCTGACCGTCTCGCTGTCGTGCACTTACCTGTGCTACACGATCATCTTCGGCCGCACCACCGTCATCTCGGGCCGGGCGTACGAGGGGAGCCGATGCCCGCCGAGCCTCAACGCGGCCGGGAAGAAACTTCTCGCTCAGTCCGAGCAGTGTGCCCGGCTGCGGGGGGTCCGCGCCGCCGCCGCAGCCCAGACCGGCACCGCCGGATCCTCTCCTCCTCCTCCTCCTCCCTCTCCTCCGTCTCGCTGGGTGAGAAACTCAAGTTTGGCGCAAAGGTACGGGAATAAAAAACTCCCAGGCGTCTTGATAGTGGGAGTGAAGAAAGGAGGAACCAGGGCGGTGCTGGAGTTCATTCGGATCCATCCAGATGTGCGCGCGCTCGGAACCGAGCCGCATTTTTTTGACCGCAACTACGACCGAGGACTGGACTGGTACAGGTGGGCAAAATAAAGTCAACTTCTGCCTTCAAACAATGTCCTTTATTCATCGTGTATTTGCATAACTTCTATTGTGTTCTACACTCTTGCTGCTTTTGGGAAAACTGGGAAATTGCTAATGGGCCATTTTCTAGCCGAAATTTCTATTTGGAAAGTCGGCGTATTAAAATGCAGACGTCACGTCATATACACGTGAACGTCAATTAAAAGTGCAATTAGAAGAACATTCGACTATAACAGCATAAAATACAATCCAAGTGAAAGCCTCTTCTTCTATGCTGCACATCTAGGCTCTAAAGAAATTGGAGTGCAACTCCAAGTGCGTGTTACAATAAAAAGTACAATGAAAAAATAAATAATAGAAAAACTACATCAGTAGCCTACTAAGTCACGCCTAAATTATGCAGTTGAATAGCTCTAAGCAGCGGAACAATGTTATATAAAGTTGTATGAATGACATCAACTGTGTACTACTCGGCTGTTTACTTTAAAGTCTCACACGCCTGATGATGTTCAATTTGCAGAAAAGCAGAAATGCAGCATTTGAGAAAATTGGGAAATTGCAGAAGTGCCATTTGATAATTTGTTTTTGACAAGCTCTTGTAATGACATGCATACCCACAGTAATGTAAAACGTCATTTTCATTCACAATTTCCATCATTTTGTTGAAGTCCAGCAAGTATTGCAATGCTGCATTAAAGTAAACTGGGGAATTGGAAACATACAACGGAATGCTGCTCAGAATATTTGTCAGGATGAACCCGTGAAAGTCAATACGCAATATCAACTTTTTATGTACTGTGGGATCTCTAAAATGAACTTGCCCCACCAGTTATACAATTTGGAATGTTTCATTTGGTCTACTCCAACAACAAGCATTAAAGCTGCATTCGAGAACACAGGGGAATTGGAGCATAGATATATGGATAGATAGATAGATAGATAGATAGATAGATAGATAGATAGATAGATAGATAGATAGATAGATAGATAGATAGATGGATGGATGGATGGATGGATGGATGGATGGATGGATGGATGGATGGATGGATGGATGGATGGATGGATGGATGGACAGACAGACCAGACCCATAGCAAATGTGAAACATCAGCTAATGTCTTTAGCAGCTCTATAGTGACATTGCACAGCTGATCAAGTGTGTGACTTTGCTGTAAAGATGTATTTGGGAAAACTGGGAAATCAGAATGCACAGAAATACCACAAGCCACCCCCATCAACCCAGTCCTCACTTCTTTCTTTGGATTTTTGTCTTCTTTTTTTGGAATTTTGTCTCAGGTAGAATATCTCTCAGCTTTGAAGGAATTTCGTGTGTTTTGCGAGCAAGTATACAAGTCCAAATGAAGGACGTCAGGCGAATATGAGTGTGCAGACTACAAACGAAGGCGTTCAAACATTCTGGGCGTCATGTTTCATTATGTTTGATGCTGGAAAGCGTGCGCGCCAGCCAGTCTTCTGGAAAACGCACCACAGTGCAACAAGAACAAGACAAGTGCTAAAGGCTGGAGTGGTGATGTTTATGCAAGAAAAAACAAAAAGATTTCCATGACAGCCATCAGGAGTCAAAATGAATCGCTGGGCAAGTAACACGTTTGTGGTTTGACGGCGTCATCTTTACTCAAATCCACTTTAATTGACACTTTAATTTCAGACCCTCACGGCGTCTCTGTTTGATGAATGACTTGCATAATCAATGACCAAATATGTCACCCATTGATTTTCTCTCAACTACAATTTCTTATTTTTTTTTAATTTGATTTCATTCTTGACCTTAGGATCAGATGAACTGACAATACAAATCAATCACAGCTCGATTCACTGCAATTACATTATACTCCAGTTATATACAACTCTCGTCTATAACGACATGGTTGACTGCAATCGCGATACCATTCACTCCGTTTACGATAAACCACTACTACTGTACTCTAGTTACGATATGGTCCACTCCAATTGTGGTAGGATTCACTTTAATCGCGATATGATTCCGAACAATCACGATACAACTGTTACGTGATTTGATTCAGTACAACTTTAATGATACATTCACTCCAATCATAGATCATGTAGTTCACCACAATTATTATGCAATATGATCAATAACAATACCATACAATTAAAGTTGATTCATCCCAATTACGATTCGATTTACTCCAATCATGATATGGTTGAATGATGATGTGATAAGATTCATTCCCGTCACGACTTGGCTCAATCCAATTAAAATGTGATAAGATGCACTCCAGCGATACAATGCAATCAATTAAGACGATTCAATGAACTGTCATTATGTTGCAATGTGTGTTATGCTAATTAATATGATACGATTCACTCATGTCAATCACGCTACGGTTCAATCCAGTTGTGTTATGATTCAGTTCGATCATGATTTGATTCATTGCAATCATGAAGTGGTTCACGCCATTTAACAGTACAATTCAATTCAATCACAGTATGGTTCACTGCAGTCACAATATATAATTCCCGACAGTAACAATAAAATATAATTCACTCCAATTATGAGTCACACCAAATGGGATTCAACACAGTCCACTCTAAATGCATTCTGATTCACTTCAATTATGACACAGTCCAATCAATTCAAATTACTTTACAATTCCCTCCACTTATTTGATGTAATCACTCCAATTACGATCTAATAAGAGCACCATGTCTTTGATTACACCAACTTCACCTTTGCTCACCACCCTGGTTAATAATGCAGAATCACCGTGAGTGTAATGTGCACTTCTCTTCACTTAAACGAGAACCATCTCACTTTCTGTCCTCGTCAAGCTTTTTCTGACGAGTCCCCTGCCAGAGCTCCTTGCCTCCCGGAGCCAATTAACGCGGACCTTCTGAGTATTTGTTACCACGGTCTGGACTCACACAACTTTGAACACTTTTTTTTCTCAAGGAAGTGCATCTGAATCAAGTGAAATCAATAGAACTGAGAGAGAGGTGCCCTTTAAAGTCTCCGAGTTGTAGTTTGATCTTTTTAGGGTGGAGGAGGCAGCGGCGTGACGGAGACACGGTTTTGCAGTTTGGCGTTGTGAGCTTGATGCAACAGGCTGCAGCAGACTTAACTGAATAACTGGCAAGGGTCCACGGAATAGTGCATGGTGGTCATTCTTCAAATTGCTGACAATTAGTTAAATGCCCAGTAAATTCATTACAAATCATAATCAGAGGGGGATATGTGTCAATCTACCATCATAATTTCCAATGATTTGCCTGATTAGGAAAAAACAAAAAAAATTGTCAAAAATACAGTATAATACATAATAATAATAATAACAACAATAACAATAATAATAATAATATTATTATTATTATTATTATTATTATTATTATTATTATTATTATTATTATTATTATATTATTATTATCCATCATCTGAACCACTTATTCTCACGGTAATGTCATAATTTAATAGAATTTAAAGAATTAAACCATTAATGCAACATATTTTTTTTGCTTCAATTCAATGACCATTTTCTTTCTAGAATCTGATTTCATATATATATATATATATATATATATATATATATATATATATATATATATATATATATATATATATATATATATATATATATATATATATATATATATATATATACATATATATATATATATATATATGCTTGTGTTTGTAATTAAGTGGGATTTTATTTTAATCTACTGTCTTGTGTCTATTATTTGGCACAAAAATCTAATTGTGTTTCCATTGTTTTTATTTTGCCATATACTGTTTGTGCATTTTCATAAATTCTCTGTATCATTTATAATATTTGTGTATTTATAACAATTTCTTTTCTACACTTTTTGCTCTTTTTAGTGTCCGAGATATGACATTTCCATACTATTTCATCTAGAGATGTAATGAAATCCAAACATCATGATACAATATTGTCACAATATGAAGCTCACGATACAGTATTGTGAGGTGGTTGGCGACATTTAAAAAAGGTTAAAAGTATTGTAAAAAAAACAAACAAACTGGTTTTGTACATAACAGCATATAAAACACCTACAATCTCTCATAACACTTGTACTTTCTTGCTAATATAAGCACACATTGAGTTCCTCCACATATTGACTCGCTTCACAAGCATATTACGTTCCCCTTCATCTGACAATTAGCGTAGATTTTAAATATAGAAGGTTCAAAACATCCCTAATGAAAATTAAATTGCACTAAAAGAAATAGCCACCAGAGGGTGCTAGAACTGCACAAATGCCAAATCAACCCGACTTTTTTTAACAGATGTGTTGCTTTTAAATATCGTGAACATGACAACGATATTGTGGCAGGTTTAATACCACGATTTTGCCCTTATCTACATCCCTAATTTCATCTGTACACCTCATATTACAGTTAGATATCCTAATCCATTTTTGCCCCATGTAAATCACTTATCCCTACATTGCTGTATTGTAATACGATCACTATATCACATAGTAAGTTCCTCATTGGTTCCCATCTCTAGTAGTGTGACTACAACAAATAGTCCATGTATGCTTGAATGTGCTCCTACATGTACTGTATATCACTCGACAGCGGGAAAATAATGCCAATCCAGCAGTCAGCAATACTACCATTTCTTTTGAACACTTCCTTCTTCCTCATTGATAAACCGACACAACCTGCCTGAACTCTTCCTCCGGTGTCCTTTTACATGCCCAACATCCAAGCCGCGGGTGAAGCAGGTCAATATGTGGCTCGACCTCAAAATACCCTTGACTGTCACATTGCCGGAGGCTGTACAGTAAACCCGGTTGTGAGCCTGTGCATCCTAACGTTGCTGCTGCTTCTTAAAATCACCGTTTATGATGGTCAAGATGAAATCAGAATGAAACAAATTTGATAGTTCTTGGCTTGGTGGTGTGCCATTATTTTGAGAACTCACCCTGTGAAATTTGGTCGAGATGTCTTTCATGAGTAGACCCACCAAAAGGTCTCAAGACGCCATATCCAAAAAGACACAGGAAGTCTGTCATTTTGGTTTGAAGCAGTCATTTCATCAGGAGCATCCTCTGATAGTTTTTAAAAATTCAGCCCCCAAAGCCAGTTTAACTTAGCAACATGAAATTTGGGGGGGACTGTCTATTATCAGGGGACCCACAAAAAAGAAACTATGCCCGAAAAACACAGGAAGTATTCGCATCTTGATTTGAATTAGTCATTTCTGTTAGCCCACACCTCCCTTCATTTGGAACTAAATTCAGACGCCAAAAACAGTTTCACTTTGCAATATAGAATTGGTAGGCATGTCTATTGTCAGTAAACCCTCAGAAAAGTCTCAACAAGCCACCCATGAAAAGATACCGGAAATATGTCATTTTGAATTGAAGGGACCATTTTAGGGTCATTTTGGCCATGATTTCCAGATGGTGTCGAAACAGGTTGCGGTAAAAACTGAGGCTGTCAACTAAAACTTGAGCAATTGCGATTGTTTGAATTTTATGAGCTTGACTTGATAATTCCGTTAAGATTTGATGCGGAATGAGCCGTTCAGGCCACCGGAGCCTCATCAGGAGATGGCCTGATTCGTTTTTCGTGCCGGCTGTTAATGTGACAGCTCTTCAAATGGCTTCAATTCAGTGTCTTATTGCTCAAGGAGAGCAAATGTCAGTCATTTCCCTCCACACTGCAAAGCATGAATAATTGTTATTCTATAGTAAGGGCCTCCGGTTTTATGAAGGAGCGTTTCAAGGTCAAGTGTGTTATGCCGCTTTATTTTTTTTTGCATAGCAGAACCAGTCTCTTTTTTCTTTCAACTTGCCTTTATCACTTTTTATCTGAGCTGAACCCTCCACAGTAAGAAAGTCTTGCATTTGATTCATGACTGGCCGTCTTTAGAGCTCTAATTTTAGAGTGATACTTTAATAATGGAGTAGCTCTTGACGTTCTATCTGTCATATCAGGAAGAGAAAAAAGGCAGATGCCTTTTTGTCTCCCCTCTTTCTTTTTTTTTTTTACGAGGTGCAGCAACTGAGACTGTGAAATCACTCAAGTTGAGGACATTTTCCTTCCGCGTTCAAGCTTAGTTTCTTTATTCCATTCACGGTGTGTCAGCTTTTCGGGGCATTTTGGGACAAATGGGGCATGATTCCTTTCCCGGTTTCCGATGGTGGAGAGAACTCTATTTGGACGGCCTGTGTGAGTGTGACGTTACTAATGTGACACCTGTGCCTTCCTCGTGGACACCTGTGTCTTCTTCAGCAGTTTTTGGCCCCAGAGCTAAAGAAAAGATTCAGGACAAAAAAGAAAGCCAATGACATCCCTTAAGACCTTGCCCCAGATTTGACTATTCAGTTGCAGATCTCAAGAGACGGGACAACCTTGATTTTTATTATTACTTAAACAGACAAATAGTTGTTGTCCAGAAAGAGACCAAGGCCATTCTTTCCATTTTGATGAAACACTTAACAATTTTCCCACACTTGTTGTGTGAACAGTCACCTTGCCAGTCATTTTTATTTTTTTTTTGCACCAGATTGTTCTGCTTTCCAGTTAGTTAAGCCAGTTAAGTCATTTAGTAGAATTGGGGTCGAAATCACAATCTTTGAGTCTAGGCAGTCCACTACATCCACTACATTAGGTTGCAGTGGAACACTCATTGTAGAATGCACAAGGAGTATTTGCACCTCCACAGAGGTGTACATACAAATATTTCATGGACAAATGATACTATTTATAGTCGCGGCGGAGAGTTGGGGCAGGGTTTAAAATAGTGTCTTCTTTCTTGGGGGCATAACAAAGAAAATGGATGCTAAATTACTGAACATGAAATGTTTTTACATACAATATGTATGTGGATGGAGTATGGTAGAGAAACATAATTACTTGCCATGAAACATTCAAGTCTAAAATCCACAAAAGTTGGGTGGGGGGGTCTAAAATCCAAAAGTCTAAAATCCAAAAAGTCCAAAGTCTAAAATCCACAAAAGTCTGAAAAAAAAAAGTCTCAATAAGCCATGGTGAAAAAGACACAGGAGGTCTGCCATTCTGTTTGGACATTTTAGCTTCATTTCCAGGGGCCGGAGATGGAGATTTTTGAACCATTGTTACCAAATTTGAACCTTGGATGGGTTGCTGTAAAGGAAAAATGTTAGTTTTCGTCATTATTTATGAGCAGTGCCTGGCAAAGATGTTTGATGATTCGCCATAAAACATGACACTGAAATATCAGGTGTGTGATCAGGGTTGGGGAATCCAGGACCACCAAGTTAAAAAAAAACACACAAAAAACAAACCAGTTTGGCTTTAGCCACAGTTGCTTCTACTCAACTTGTAGGTAAACCAGCTTGTCTCCACCTAAGTAGAAGAACACCAGTGGCTTAAGCCAAACTGTTTCAGGGTTTTTACTTTCTGGACCTGGATTCCACAACCCTGTGTGTGATTAAGGTACCCGAAAATCTTCATTAGTCTCCCCTACAGCAGTTACAGTCCCTCTTTATGAATCCTTGTTTCACTCCAATCCAATGATTCGGTATCATTTACAGCAACTGCATTCTGAACTGAACTCTCGGTTGCCTGGCTGTCTGGTTTTGTAACTCTCCGCATTGTTCGCTGTGCTCTCGCTGCATACATGAAGTGAGAAGACTACACCGCACGCTTTTAAGTTCAAGGCTTAGTGAAGTGACAGCCATTCATTCAGAGTTCATTGATTTTTGAAAATGATTTTATCCTTTGTGCTGGTCCACAGACTGCACCCTGAATGTTTTTTTTCCCCCCCATTTATTTATTTATGCACTTTGGATATTTCTGTTCAAGCAACATGAATGCCATTCACTGAATTGTACGACACAGTGCTGGCCAAAAGTCTTGAGCCACCATCGGATTTGATGTGTCAGCAATGCTTTCATGACCATAATGTAACTCGAACCGGTGTGGGCCAAAATATGGTGGCTCTATTTAATTGATTGAGAATAGCATTTGTTGCATCAATTTAACTGTCCCAAGTTGGTTGATTAAAATGTATTTATTAATTTTTAATTAAATAATTATATTTAAATTCATCCAGCCATTTTTTAAATACCGTGTTTCCTCACTAGGGTCATGACTCATGGGTGAGATGAAGTCTATGCTAGCTGACTTTAAGCGAGAGGTGTGGTACACTGAAATCTGAGAGCACGTTCTGACAAAAATGCAGAAATGGGACTGTTTAGAGTCTACGGACATTGAACCAGAAGGCAAGGCAAGTTTATTTGTATAGCACATTTCATACACAAGGCAACTCAATGTGCTTTACACAAGGAAAGACAACATTAGCATCAACAAACAGTAGTTAACATTCAGAGGACGAAGAGAAAATAAAAGTAGGTTACAAAATTTACTAAAAACAAAAAACAAAACAAAAAACATACATTGTCAATATTAAAACATTATTCAGAAAACTTTAAAAACATTTAGCAAAGTTTAAAATAATAATTAAAAAGGCAAAAAGAAAAACATGATTAATTAAAGCCGGTTAAAAGTCCTTAATCAAAGGTATGAGAAAAGCAAAGTTTTTAACCTGGATTTGAAAGCATTTACACTCGGGGCTGACTTCACTTCTGTTGGCAGCCTATTCCAACTGTGTGCAGCATAATAGCTAAATGCAGCTTCACCATGTTTGCTTCGAACTCTGGGTTCCACTAGTTGGCCCAAGTCTGTAGATCTCAGAGCCCTGCTGGGTTTGTACTCAATCAGCATTTCTTGGATATATTCAGGACCCAAACCATTTAGTGATTTATAGACGAGTAGCAGAACTTTAAAATCGATTCTACAGCTGACAGGGAGCCAGTGTAAATCCTTAAGTACTGGAGTAATATGTTCTGATCTTTTTGTTTTGGTCAGAACTCGAGCTGCAGCGTTCTGAATGAGCTGCAATTGTCTCATGTTCTTTTGAGGGAGTCCAGTCAGAAGACCGTTACAGTAATCTAGTCTGCTGGAGATGAAAGCATGGATAAGCTTCTCTTGGTCTGCTTGAAGCATGCAGTCCTTCAGTCTGGATATGTTTTTCAGCTGGTAAAAGGCTGTTTTAGTGATGAATTTAATATGATTGCTGAAGGTCAGGTCTGAGTCTATTAGAAGACCATTTGTTGTTATGTGTCGCTACTTTACTGCTGGGATTTGTAATAAGTAATTTTAATTTTGTGCTTTTGGTATTTCTGTAGCTTGTTCGAATAACAAGAGGTTAAATTAAAGAAGTACAGATAGCAGCAGGAAAGCTAATAACACATTTATTTGTTCTTTGATTTATGGTTGAAACATTTGCCTGTGAATGTTAACAACTTATTTCATGTCCAGATATCATACTGTGGATAAGAGAATGTTTAGTCACACCCACTGTAAAGCAAGAGATTACAACAGCTAATAATTCACGAAGCTAATGTTAGTATTCCCATTCATTTATTTACCATTGGCAATAGCATTAAGCTAGAAGAGCTTTTCATATCATTTCAAATATGCAAAAATGTTGTTTATATGTGAATGTGTCCAGTTGTAAATCATCTTAGATGGATAGGTAGCATATATTTATTTCATTTTTGTCCATGGAGATAATCTCACCATTCACACTCTTATAAATTGGAGTACTACTTTTAGTTGCAAAAGTGGTTTAGCTTTGTGTGTCCCAATACTTTGGTGTACATAGTGTGTGTACTAATTAGGTAAACAAGCACAGTCACCATTTTTTTGTGGTGTGAGTCGCTTGTTATTTCCAGTGAAGATGCACACTGTAACCGTATCACAGCATAATAGGGAGTCCTTGCTACTTTGAATTAAAAGACATCGGCGCCATCTTCCTCCAGAACAGTGTAGCTGTGTCCCAAAGGGAAACGATTGTGAACCCTGAGACACCGCGCTGCTGCAGCAGCTAGATAAATCGTGGAGCGACACAACCGCCGGGCGCTCTCGGAGGTCGCTTTTGTAGTGAGCGCTCATTAAGTGAGGGAGCAGCGGGCACTATGTGTTCCGCTCTTGACCCAAAGTACCTGTAGAAGAGCCTTCTCGGAGGCTGCGTGTTGTTGTTTGTTCCTTCTCGTTAAGAGTTTCACATTGGTACATATCACAAAGGGTAAAACTTGACAGAGGTGAGCAATGCATCGATTAATTAATGTGTTCTTTTCATATTAAGAGCTATCGAATTTTTAACATGAAGTAACTTGCGAATTTCTGCACACTTTGAAAATTGTACATTTTAATTTGTACATTTAAAACCCCTGGGCGTTATCTTATTTTGAAATGACTTGGTCAGAACCATCAAAAAGCCCAAAACGGGTCACAATAATGCCAAACGGTTAATCAGTCAATCCCAGCTGTCTTCGGGCAGTAGGCTGGGTATACCCATGAATATCACGATTTACCATCAGGTCCTGGTCCCTTACCCTTTTTGAGAATGGCAAAGGGGGGGGGGTCCATCCATCCATCCATCCATCCATCCAGAAGTTTCAAGGTCAAAGACATCATAAGTGCACTAAAGTGTGGATTCACACTCACAAGACACATTAGGTACACTTGCACAGTCTAATGGTATCCAATCCAAGAAGTGAATTACAAGAAGTCACTAGATTGTGTACCCGATGAGGTGTCCAGTATTGTGTAAGATAAACATGTAGTCTTTTCTAACAGATTGTCCAATGCTCACTTAAATGCAATGCACACAGTGAATGGATAATGCATTATTAAATAATAATGCCCCTATTAACAACCGCCTGTCATTGGACACTATTAGTTATTGAAAATTCTGGATGCAAATTTGTATATCTCATTAACAATTTACCACTAATTAAAGTAGCCAAGCAGGTGAGTACACAGTATGCAATTACAGCTCCATTCAAGTGTTTTGGAGCAGTAGCATTGTGTTAACAGTATCGAACGCATTGTCCTCGCCTCACTCAGGTTCATTTTCTCAGAGTCATTAAAATGTCACCACCGAGTTGCTAATGCATCTTGACTTAAACTTTAATTCACCGCCAACTCAGTGAGTGGGTGTGTGTGCGTGTGTGTAGTAAGAAGATAATTATGCAGAGCTTTTAATAAAATATGTGATACTTCTCAATACTTATGCAGTTTCAGTAATTATTTAGTTTTTGTGCCTTTGCATGTGCATACAAATCTTGTATGAAGATTGGTTAGATTGAAAGGCTGTTGCCTGCTTTGGTGGTTGTGTGTCAATCATTCAGTTTGTTGATCAATGGACATGGTTAAACGAAGGACAAGAGTAAGACATTCAATTTTGATGCGCATTTGTTTGAAGATTTTCCACACAGCAAATAAAGGGGGAGGCGGCTAATTATTCAGAGATGAGAAGTTTTTATTTTTGAGTTGAATAGTCGGTTAGGTCATTTTCAGTCAGTCAATCTGTCTGTCTCACAGTAGGTAGGTCTTTTTTAGTGTTAGGTGGTCAGTGTGGTTTGCGGTTGCTTTCAACAGTCTGTGGGTCAGTTAGTTGGTCACTTCATTGATCGGACAGCCAGTGGTTTGTTCAGTCAGATTTTCTGTCGGTTTGTTAATGAGTTAGTTGGTTACTTGGTGGATTGGTCAGTCAATTAATCAATTACAGAAGTTTGTAAATCAGTGGCCCATAGACAAATTCTAAGTAATTAGCCAGTCAGTCAATCAGTCTGTGTTTGGTCTGTTTGTCAGTTAGAAAGTTGGTATGGTTGTAGGCTGGTTGGTTGTTCAGTCTATGGGTTAGTTAGTTTGAAAGTCAGTTGGTTTGGCAAAGTGACCCCATGCCGCACGCTAAGCTGTGTGGAAAAATGAAGTTTCACTCTGTGCCACTGCGCAGCTCCAGATTTAATTTAAAAAAAAAAAAGTTCTAAAAATAACCTCGTATATTTATCCGAGTACTGATCTGGAGACAATGTCCAATTAGCAACGAGTCAGCAACCACGTGATTGGGCCCGAATTGCGATCATGTGATCAGATTGGGACATCCTTATGCACTTCCTAGCCAGATTTAAGACAAAAATTATATTTTAAATATGTACCAAAAAAAAAAAAAAAGACATACCGGCCTGTAAATAGTGAAAATGCATTTATATGTGACCCCTATTGGAATGCATTGGGAAAATGTGTTGGTGTTGGGGGCCGGGGGTTACAAATAATTGGTGACTCTATGGCTGCTGAAGCAAAGAGTATGTGGGGGTGCACTGTAGTACAGGCAATATGCTTATAATCCCCCCCACCTCCATTTATTTATTTTTTTTTAATTATCAGCGGCTTGTTAAAGACTGTTTATAGCCTTGGCGGTGGTCTTAATACCATAATACCTCTTCCATTTGAATACAACCTTTGTGATGGACATCATTTGTCTCGTGTTCACAGTGTGAAGTAAAGGAATGCAGACAGTGCAGTACAATAATGTAGTGTGTGTTTCTAAGTACCGTAACTTGTCAAGTGTCGTACTATTTAAAGACATACCATCTGTGACCTTTCACACTGTCAGCCCTTTTGTGTATTTGACAGCTTGCAGCCGACACCTTCCATGCCACGGTTGCAATCGTCACCACAAACGTGCGCACAAAGCCTGTGAAAAATGCCCGTGAGTTGTCGATTGCTCGGGGAAGAAGGCGGAGTTCTCATGAAAGATTAATTGTTTGCTCTTCGGCCCCCGAGGTTCGGGGTCCTCCGACGACTCGGGATGAATAAAGCAAAACGGATCGATAGCGGTGAGACTTTCGAGGTAACCTATGGCTAGAGTTTGAAAGGTTAGCTTTTAATCGAAGCCTGCCCACACTCATAATGAAGGAATGTCATCTTTAATCATCCACACTGAAGCACAGCGCTGTAAGAAATGGCAAAACAATTCGTTGACACATTCTGGTATGACAAAGTTGTCACTTCAATTTCAACTTTCAATATTTGTAATCATACATATACTACTCAAAAAAAGTTAGGGTTATTTGGCTTTCAGGTGAAATTTCAGGATGATTAAAAAATGGACTACAACAGGTGAACTTAATTTGAACCTTTTTAACCTAATCTTTTCAATACACTTCAAAATGTTAATTGTTGTTACATTTTTTGCTTTACATGGACTTTTGTAAAACATATATATATATATATATATATATATATATATATATATATATATATATATATATATATATATATATATATATATATATATATATATATATATATATATATATATATATATATATTATCCTATACTGTCAGACTATCAAAATAAAAGCAGGCCATGAGTGCACCACATGCTCAAAGATAATATGACAAAGAAGTACTTTAGTACATTGAAAAAGCTCACAATGAGCTTCTTTGGCCCTCTCAAACAGTAGCTTTCTTCTACACCGGGCTACTACTAACACCACATGGCTACTATCAGCAACTTTGCATATCAGCAAACTTGTTTGCCTCCCACAAGCAGCTCTAGCATTTCTGAGGATTATCTGATATGCCGCTAAAACACTGAGCTCAAGTGGACTAAGTAGCCATCAGCTGACTTAACCAAGATGGAGACGCAGCAAGAGCGGGCTACATGCTAAGCTGAAGCCTAGCCCCACAATAACACTGCGACCCTGTTACTAGCCAAGGTCCTAGTCTCTCGACAAAGAGATGGATGAGCTGATAGCCAGGATAATATCGTGTTAGGGACTTCTGTGCTCTGATTTTTCGGAAACGAAGAGACAACCAAACGTGGTGGAATATTCAGATATTCAGGTGATGGAGAATGGAGAAATACTGCCAATGGACAATGAAGTGCAGATAGCGAAGTGCATAACTTGGAATCTACCAAAGGAGTTCAATGTTGTGTTTGTGCTGGCTATTTACATCTCATGACAAAAAGACTACAGCGCCAGCTCGACTTTATGACAGCCTTTGTAAAAACGAGACTACAAACCTAGACACATTCGTTGTGGCACAAGAGTTGATCCAATGTAACCTTAGAACTGTTCTTCCAAAGTCTCTTTTTTTGTGTGTGAATATTGAAGGATAGGTGAATATACAGGGTTGTACTGTATACCTTGGTCTGTAGTCTACTATTATGGAGGACCAAAAGTGCCAACATAAAATAAATAAATACACCATTAAATAATTAAATAAAAGTGTCATTAATTAATTAAATGTGTAATGAATTAATTAAATTCACTATGATTACATACATACATATATATATATATATATATATATATATATATATATATATATATATATATATATATATATATATATATATATATATATATATATATATATTCTGTACAATACTTAGAGCCGATTGGACAATGTGACATCTTGTGCGCGCTTGTTATGACCAATCACGGCAACGGATAAAACTCGTCTTTGGTCTCGTCCTATGGGGAAAAAAAAGCACAAACATCTTTACTGGATAAAAACGCACGAAACGCCTGTCGCTGTTCAACATTCAACAAGGAAATGGTGATTAATTCTGCGAGAACAGAATTAATTGCAGCGTTAGGATTGTTCATTTCCCCCAGCGTTGGCGCTTCCTCGTTTTGTCAGCGCTGCATCTCCCACCCTAAACAACGCCCGATTGATCCGACCTAAAAAAAAAAAGGTCGGTTGCAAACAAATCAGTGGGAGAAGTACAAGATGGGTCATGTAGTATTTGTGAACAAATACCGCGAAAATTCAGCTTGCTGGCAAGGTTAGAGGCAGTGTGGACAGATTTTTTTTCTACATGGGGAGGGGGGGAAATATTTGGTTTCAAAAATACCCTGCTGCATGTGTACAAAGCCTCAATTGAAAGCAGCCCACGGTTACAAAATTGAAATGACTTCTCGGCTCACTAGATGGCGCTTGCGGCCCAGGCCCAATGGTTAAGAATCACTGGTAGACTACATTATCTAATATGACAACTACTTCTCTAAACAACTTGTTTTATTCTGTTTTCCCCCTCAAGGGGGCTCATGCCACGAACACTGGACAGTCAGATCACGCTGGAGAAGACCCCTAGCTACTTTGTCACGAGGGAGGCGCCCCGCCGCATCTCCAGTATGTCCCAACAGACCAAGCTGATCGTGGTGGTGCGCAACCCCGTCACCAGGGCCATCTCGGACTACACGCAGACTCTGTCGAAGAAGCCCGATATCCCGACCTTTGAGGAGCTGGCCTTTAAAAACAGGAGCCAGGGCGTCGTGGACACTTCTTGGAACGCCATCCGCATCGGCATGTACATCCTGCACCTGGAGAACTGGCTGCGCTACTTCCGCCTCTCGCAGATGCACTTTGTGAGCGGCGAGCGGCTCATCACGGACCCGGCGGGCGAGATGGGTCGCATTCAGGACTTCCTGGGACTCAAGCGGATCATCTCAGACAAGCACTTCTACTTCAACAGGACCAAGGGCTTCCCGTGTCTGAAGAAGCCGGAGAGCAGCGGGCAGCCTCGCTGCTTGGGGAAGTCCAAGGGCAGGACTCACGTACAAATAGAGCAGGAGGTCATCGAGCAGCTGCAGGAGTTTTATAGACCATTTAACATCAAGTTCTTTGAAACGGTCGGACAGGACTTCAAGTGGGACTGAACAGAAACCTCTACTTGGCTAATTACTTTGCCTTGAAACCCCTTAAAACTTTATTTTATCTGCTTGACAAAATGAGCTAATCTAAAGACGTGATGCTCAAACCAACCAGGGACTGAATGTGTCACGACAAAGCAAGCAAGTTCTACTTCAAATACAAATAATTGTTCCTCAAATAACTGAAATCTTTTAGTTGACAAAATGAGGTCATCCAGTTGTATTTACAGGAACAGTTACAAACCAGAAATTAATGTCATGCACAAGCAGGAAGAATTTAAAATACATTGCCATTAAAGTGCTGAAAACTTTAAGGAACATGCACAGTAGACAAAATGAGTATGATCTCATGCTAAAATCAGACACTGTACAGGAATAGTAATGAACCATGCTGTGGGATTGAATGTGCTACATAAAAACTGGAAGTTACTGTGTAATTAAGTGATGAAATAAAAATATGAAGCTGTGGAATATTTATGGAAGGGGTTTGACAAAATAAACAGATCTGGGCATTTGTGTTAATCGTTGATTCAATTCGATGACGATGCTCACCTTTCGCCGGGTACTTCCGCATATTTATGACGCAAAGCCTTGCAAAAATACACGGAATGAAAGGGACCGTCTGTATTCACTCACTCCGATCGACGGACATAAACCAACAAAAGAACATGCCATGGAAATTAACGTGTCATACTCATAGTGTCATAGGAAATTTGATGAAGTGCACTCAATTGGAAATATTTTGTTCTTATAGCACTTAAAATTTGGGGGAAGATGGATGTTGACAAAACTAGTCTGATCTCATCCCAAAACCAGACGGTATGGACAGGAAAGTGTCAAACCATGCATGCTGTGGAATGGAATATGTCAAGAACACGTTGGGTGTGTTCAGATAGAAATACATTCCCCTAAGATTCCTGAAATCTTTAAGGAAGATGACAAAATGATCTAATCTAGAAACCAAGCTGTATTAACAGTTCAGTTTGGTGTACCAAATAATTGGTGTGGTTCTACACACACCGAGTCGATTTCTTGGTGGAGAATGGCCACATTTGTTTGACAATGGTCAGCACCCTAGTCAATAGAACTGAATTGGAAATGTTGGTGAAGATACGGCTTAAGGTGCCAATTATCTCGAAAAATCAAAGCAAGTGTAGCTGCCCCACGCTTGTAAATCATATGAATAAATTAGCGGACAAGCTGCATTAATTCTTCAAGGCCTCTGTCGTGTTAGCGCCTCACGCCCATGCGAATGGCACCGCTTTAATATTCATAGATTTCTTTCCGACACTCGGTCGGAATACATCCATGGTATTCCTATTGGTGAGCTCTCCACATAGATGTTCAACCACACATAAAAAACAACAACATTGTCGACAAAAATGAAAGCAACACAAAAAATACATGTTTGCTGTTTACCAAAAATCACTTCTTTGTATTCCATTTCCTACCTGATGTTTCAATGACTTTCCCAATAGTCGACTGGTTGTTTATATCGTGAGCTCTGTCCGCCAATATCAACTGGTTCTGAAAACTTGACATGCGGTGTGTGGGGCGGGCTAGTCGAATCAATACATGTTTCCTGTGCTATCAGACTGGTCTTCAGACTTTGCGCTAATTGGCTGCGGTCAAATTAAGAATGTTATTGATTTTGATATTTGATGAAAAAATGTGAGAGGTAGTGAATGTCAAAGTTGAAACTATACGTGATTTTTATAGGAGAACGTTTTTGGACTGATCTTCAACATACAGTACATCAGGGGTGGCGAGATCCGGTCCTCGAGGGCCGCAGTCCTGCAGGTTTTGGATATTTCCCTTCTTCAACACAGCTGATTCGTGATCAGCTCATCAGCAAGCTCTGCAGAAGCCTGATAACGAACCTGTTAATTGGAATCAGCTGCACTATGAGTAGGGAAATCTATAAAACCTGCAGGACTCCGGCCCTCGAGGACCGCAGTTTGCCACCCCTGCAGTACATGAACTCCTCCAAAAGCATGACTGTCAGGGTTCAGAACACTAATGATTTTTAACCATACCTGATTAAATTTGGGCAAGGTAGTCAGTGTGACTAATCTTCAACTTTCATGAAGTCCAATGCCTAGACAAGAACTCAATTGATTTTCTGATTATCTTTCAGCTCCCATGGTTCATAACCCTGCAGATTTATTTATTTAATAATAACACTGCACTTGCAACTGATATTTCACCCTCTCCGGGATAATTGTCAAAGCACGCTTTGGGTTGATTGACCAATGTCAAATAAGCAAAAGGACTATTCTTTTTGAGGATCTGACACAAGATGAGTGAGGATTTTGATGTGAAAGCTCAAAGTTCACCTGAACTTTTCACCTTGTGCACATCCATCAGATAAATCCTATGTCAAAACAAGAACCTGCAACATCCCCCTCTTAGTGATTATTGCTCGGAGCTGTGTTGATTTTGGATGATGGGTAGTCAAAAACAATTCACATTCTCATTACTTTTCATCTGATTTTCAGACTCTTGGACATCCTTTTCAAAGCAGGACGCCATTTAATATTTTTCGCCAGACTCTCAGGCTTTAGTGTCCAATGCCAAAGCAATTTTGAGCATCTGACACAAGATGGGCTGGATAGCTTGTTGTTATGCATGTAATCATATTACCACTATGCATACAATTTTTTTAAATTATTAATATTTTTTTTCAAGACAGACTTTCACTCACATTCTGACTCCTATTTATAATTCTTCTCCTATGAAATTTTGACTGACAGGTCAATCGCGACAGGCGTTTGTGTCTCGCCCAGCCGTCAGCGGCAGACGCGTCGTGTTTGGCAAGTTTATCTCTCGTCGGTTAATTATATTTTTTCCCCCTCACTGCCAACCTCAGAAAGCTGGAGGCTTTATGACATTACACTCACAAAGTTTGGGTGATGTGATACTTTCCATTTGACAAGTGATAAAAACCTGCTCGGCGTGACAATTTTGGGGGAAACTTCTTATATCCTCGCTAGTGTTCATTTGCTTATTAATGTGGCCCTCAGTTTGTCATGCATTTGTGTGTAATCACAGAAGATGCACACTACATTCAAAGTGAGAGCAGAACTATTGGTAATGAATGCAGCAATGAATGCTGGGATGGCCGCTCCAAGGGAAGGCGATCAGGGAGATGATAGTCCAACTTGTCATGGTGTCCGCTCAGGTTTAGCATTTCCATTATGACTTTTTTTTTTCCTTCTTCTTCTTCTCCTTCCAGAGAAAATGGCTTCAATTCAGCCGGTGCCCCGATTCCCTGTCTGTCAGCGTTGACCTCAGAATTAACATATTCATGTTTCATGACTTTCTGGTCGAATTACTGCCGCTCAAAAGCATGTATTAGCAATGTTTTATATATATTGCATTAATCCTGTATTAACGCAGATTAATCACACTATTAATTTTGACCGCAGATGATCAGCTGACACAGGTTGTGTTTGAGCAATAAACACAAGTACATGCATTCACGTCAAGCATTTCATTTATGTATCACCACTGATGCAGAGGCATATTTTGCCAGGCACTTTAGGCCTTAATGTGTGCTAGAAATGTTTATGTTTGACATTCAGAATAATTGTTCAAAACTACCGGCTATTTTTATTTCCTTTTGAAATTATGCAAGTGCTTAACTGAAAAGAGGATGAGGATGAGCATATGCAGTGGATCAAAAAATGTTGCAGTCATCTTCATAACATTAAATGACAAAAGAATTAACAAAATTACAAAATCTACAGTAAAACATTACAGCATTATCTTGTCTTTGAATTTTACAGTATTTAACTGTATACCACAATGCATTATGGGTAAAACAAAGTGCATTATGGGTAAAAACTAAGTACAGTAATTTGCTGTAGCTATAACTAGCAGTCAAATACTGTAAATTTTACAGTAACTATATTTTGGAATGTGTATATGTGGATTACCTGTAAAAACTAGTGCTGTCAAACAATTAAAATTTTTAATCTGATTAATCACACTTTTTAATTTTGATTAATCACAATTAATCAGCCAAATAACTTGCGTATTCGCGTAATATAAAATAAATACAAAATACCGTAATATTTTGACATTAACGCATTTTATGATCTGAATGTCATTTGCAAACACTGATTAAATGCATGTACGCAATTGCATGCATGCGTGTATTGTTCAAAACGTAACAGCATCATATCAATTGGGTGCAATTCAGCAATTATTAATTAATTAAACGCAAATTACTTGTGTTTTATCTAAAGTCCCGTCGGGGTGTTTTTGAAAGTGAAATTTACCACCGAGCACGCCAACCGGAGTCACCCCGCTCATTTTGGAACAACAGGCGTAGGAAATGCCGTGCATTGACCTCATCACTGACCTGCGCAGCCTTCAATGGAACCATCCGCGGTTACGTTCAAGGCTCAAGTGCGGTCCAAAAAAGTAGTGCGATTAATATGCGTTAATACGTGATTAATGCGACTATTTTCTGTGATTAATTAATCTATTAACGCTTTAACTTTGACAGCCCTAGTAAAAACTGTAAAAATTGTCAGATTTTGGCGGGTATTTTCTTGAGGAGAAGATGCAAATAGCGGATCCTGTATTGGCACTGGAGCAAGGACAACAATTCAGCGAATTGGTGAGTAATATTTTAGTGTGAGGGCAGTCTGCATCGTCTTCATATCGCATTTCACCCATAAACAGGCATTAGCTCTCATTCATTTATGTATTCGGCTGGTTACCACGTCCGCCTCCCAGTGCTGAGGATGTGAGATCGAGTCTGGGCTTCGGCCTTCCGGAGTGGAGTTTGCATGTGCTCCTCATGCCTGTGTGGATTTTCTCCGGGTGATCTGGTCTCTTTCCATTGCAAAGACATGCATGGCAGGTTAATTGAGCCCTGTGAATTGTCCTTTGGTGTGATTGTGAGTGTGGATGGTTGTTTGTCTCTGCCGCCTCTGCGAATGGCTGGCAACCTGTTCAGAGTGTAACCTGCCTACTGCCTGAAGCCAGCTGGGATAGGTGCCATGCAGCGACCCTTTTGAGGAAGAAGCGGTTAAGAAAATGGATGGATGGATTTTACAATGACATACTGTATTATTTATTTACAGGAATTTATTGGTAACTTTAGTTATATACAGTAAATACTTGTAAAAAGATACAGTAATATAAAGTAATAATTTTCCACAGTTATTAAATGATTTTACAATAATTAGCTGGTAACTTTTATGCTAGTTATTTCTTGTAAATGCTACAGTCAATTTGTTATGGTGCACACAACAGGTGCTCTTTAAATTTGTCAGGCAAAAATGCTGATAAAAAGCCTTTTTAATTAAAGGGATACTTGACTCATTGAACAATTTTCAGCAGTGAAAAGTTAATATTTTGTCCAGAATCAATTTGATAACCTCATTATTTTTCATGTACAATTATCCATCCATCCATCCATCCATCCATCCATCCATCCATCCATCCATCCATCCATCCATCCATCTTAACCGCTTACTCCTCACAAGGGTCACGGGGGGTGCTGGAGCCTATCCCAGATGGCTGCGGCCAGTAGGCGGGGTACACCCTGAACTGGTTGCCAGCCAATCGCAGTCATGTACAGTTAATACCTTTAAAAAGTAATGTTTCTACTTGCTGTCGACTGATGACATCACCTGTGCTGAGGAAGTAGGTAACGACCAATCATGGCTCACTTGTTTTCTGGGTTTGGTCAGTAAACTGAGCCATGATTAGTCGTTACCTACTTCCTCAGCACAGGTGATGTCATCTTCAGCAAGTAGAAAATTTACTTTTTAGATGTACTACTTGTACATGAAAAATAATGAAGTTACCACATTATAGACAAAATATTAACTTTTTACTGCTGCAAATGGCTCAATGAGTCAAGTATCGCTTTAAGCAATTAATCGTGATTAAATGAAAATTCTAAGATGTGATTAATTTAAAAAATGTAATTGTCTGACATATCCAGCGTCAACAAAACAGATGTGCTTGGAGTGCTGAACTAGCATTAGCATTATCCATGGCTGCTACAGTGGTAGGATGGCTTATTTGTGATGGAGTTTTACTATAACATTAAATTTTATCGGTTTGAAGTTAATAAATGTAGCTTGTTGAGGAGAAATGTTGCTAATTCCACAACATGAGGTCCCTTTGCTCTGATTCTGTTTGCTTGTCTTATGTCCAAAAAAATCCAAACATTTTGGACCTTTAAAAAATAAATAAATAAATTCTTCGAGGTGGATATTCTGTAATGGTTTCAGCACAGTTTCTAAAAGCCCAAGGTAAGCGAAAGGCTGCGGAAGTGTGCAGATGGCTCCCGGACATTTTCTAAACATCACTGATTATGTTATATACTATATATTATATCGAGGGTGCTGAGACAGCCTCATTCCTGATGATGCCTGTCGTCTTCTTGCTGAATTAGAGCAAACTCACCTCCTGTTTGAACTCATTACATTTCCGACAACTTGGCACACTTCAAACGGCGGCAAAAAACAAGCCCAAGAAGAAAAGACAGCAAGGGAGAAACGTCGTGTGTGTTCTGTCATGCGCTCGCTCAGCAGAGACAACTCGACAGCAGCAAAAGGATGCGAGCGAAACGCATGACAAGTTGTGCAGCGTGCAGCTTGAAATGTAAGCGGATTATTAATGTCTGCTGACATTGCTGGGACTGCAAGTGAGCACCAGTCGAAGATGATTATAATAAAGCATTTCATACCATTTTAAAGACTGAGCAGTTTTGGCGACGGAGCGACTCAGGGATCCCAACGCAGCCTTCAATCATTCGGGATTGTTTATTATTATTCTTCCAGCAAGTCAAGAGCGATTGTGCATAAACATAAACATGCAAGCGTCAGTATCCTGGTGAACATACATACGGTCATGTAAAAAAAAACAAGAAATAGAAAAAAACACCGTGTAGTCTTCAATTTCTTGTTCATTTTCATCCTGGTATCGTTGAAGGTGTGTTGAGTGGTTAAATGGCAGAAAAGAAAGCTTGGAATACCTTAGCATTCTTTAGTCCTTTGGGGAGGGTCTCAATGTGCCAAAAAAGTTTTCATTTTCTGCAAGCACGTGTATCCTTGTGTATGTACAGTATTCAAAGCAGTGGAACGGAATCCTGGTCCTCGACCTCCACTGTCTCCCTCCATCAACACACCTGATTCGATGAACAAGATCATAATCCGATCATTTGAGTCCGCTGTGTTGGAGGAGGGAGACATGGAAAACAGGCAGAACAGTGGCTCTCGAGGACAAGGGTTCCCTATCCCTGATTTAAAGGGTCCCAAACAAGACATATCCCCAAAAACTGAAATGGAGTTGGCTAATTGGTTTGAAGCAGCCATTTGGGTGAATTCACTTTGGAAAACTCTGCTGAAATGAGCCAAAATCATCAGAAGTATACGTATTGTGATCTGAGCATATAGTGACCAAGTTTGATCATTAGGAGGATTCACCTTGAAAATGGGTGCAAGGGTCTGTTCATGGCTGCTTGCACTTTAATATACAATTAATTTCAATCACCACTATTGTGCTGCGAAAGGGATGAAATAAAGCATGAATTTGTTGCCGCTCATCGAGATGAAAGGTGATTCATTGGGCCAAGCTAGCACAGCGGCTCGTATATGTCGTCGCTGCAAAGTGTTCTGGTGCTTTTATTTTCATGGCTAAAGGTACTCCACAGAAAGAGACATCAATCAAGTAGTGTTCGCACTTGGGGAGAAGTTCCCGAGGGGTTTGAAGAACTGCCTGATGTTTGTTTTTCGCTGGGTTGCCTTTGCTTTGATAAAGTCAGCTCAAGGTTTTTGCTGGAGCGTTTCAAAGATGAGTGGTTATCCGCCATAATAGCAAGTTCATTGAGTTTGCCAGTGTCATCAAATTCAGAATTCAACCAAAATTGACATCTTTTGAACTTTCTGTGCTGGCTGCTCTGAACAGCACAGTTATCAGATAGAATGGACATGGACACTATACACTCCTTTGTGAAGCCACTCGTCTCCCAGGTACAGGCTGGTTTGTGCTCATTTGTCATCCACGTGGTGGATAAGTAAACCAAATGTAGTGGTTTAAACTAGGGGGATGGGACCTAAGAAGTCGACTCAGCTTTCCGTCCATCATGTGTTGTCAAAGGGTGAGTGGTTTTTAGATATATTTACTTTTGTTTTACTTTATCACAGTTTTAATGTCTTCTCACATTTGTCTAACAGGTAAGAATTTGCAAAGCTGACTCACCGTCTACAAGCCTCCCTTAACGCTAACTGTCCATTACCACCATCAAAGGGTGAGTAGTTTTACCTTAATTTACTTTAATGTGCCTTCTAGAGCAGTTAAGAAGTTGTAAAGTTAACTCGTCTTTGGAAAGTCTCCCTCTCAACTCATCTTAACACTGACCAAACCTGTTGGCATTTTGCAAATTTGTGGGGAACCTAACCTCCATTATTCGCTGAAAAACTGAAGGATCACTGTCTTGTGCTCGGGCCAATGTCATGTTTAATTTAAAAAAAAAAATGATTTGGCGCCATCTTAGGGCCAAGGACAAATGACGAAGTGAGCAGAGAAGCTTCATTTAGTGAGGCCATAGCCGCAGTCATGTGGCATCTATATGCAACTGATCTTACCGTGGCACGCCCCCTCCCCAGTCCACACCCATTAACTCATTCACTGCCATTGACGGCAAAAGACGTCAAATGATGTAGTTTTTTTTCTGGGCTGGCAGTGAATGTGTTAAATGCGACGAACAGCCCCCTCGGACATTTACCGGTCAAGATGAGCTCAAGTGTATTCACAGGAATGGCAAAGCTGTCAGATCTTTCTTGTGATTTCTCGGTCAGGTATTTTCAGGACGCTGATTTGTCTTCGAAACCTCACCATGCAAATTTGCCCAAAAAAAACAAAAGGAAATACACATCATTGTCTGCTGCTGCAGAAGTCAGAAAAGACATTCACCTCATTCCCTTCAACCGATTATCAGCAAAACTGAAGTTTTTGGACATTGTTCCTGTCAAGCCGACAAGAATTAATTTATATTACCTCATAGTTTCAATGTTTTGTTGGCATTTATAGTAAAGATTAACAAACATGTGAACGGTTAGCTACCCGGAGCTATCATTAGCCTTTGGCTACAAACAACAATGGGGAACATTATCTTAGTGCAGACGTAGTAGTCTCTGGTAATTTTGGAGGGATTTAACTGGTCGTGTGCCACAAAGTTTGATCCAGCACAGACATTTTTCGGAGTTGTTTGAGGGTTTAGTGAAGGGAATAAACCGGACAGTGTCTCTCTTGTGTCTCTCTTACACAAGCGTGACTACAGCAGGATGGCGGCCAGTCGATTGGGATAACGGCTATCACTCTTACACAAGCCATGACTACAGAGTTTAACCATTTTTATTGATTTTTTATTTACTTTGGATGACCACGCAATGCACTACCGGGAGCTGGATTGCTTTGTTTGTCCGCAGCAAAACGCACATGTCGACGCAGACATGAAGTCTTGCGTCTTGATTAGTTTACTAGGTCATGCGGGAGTAGTCTATGGTAAGGTCAATTACGAACCTTTGTGGGTGTTCGCAGTTTGCTGCATGGTTGTCTCGATCCTCAACAAATAATGGAGGAACACTATACACAACTATGATACAAAAAATGTTACTTGCAAAAAAAAAAAAAGTGTTTTTAATCATTCATGCAACACAGAGTTGGTAAATGGTTTTGAAACAGAAACTCATTAGGAGATAGTTATTTCCCATGGGAAAAAAATGGTTCTGCAATACAAAAGTACCAGCCATCCGAATAATCCTTTGCAACTTTGCATTCAGGAGTTGGAATATTAACAACAATGTGAACATGATAGAAAAAGGTGAATCTCTAGCAGACCTTAACATTGTCATATAAAGCGCTGACAAGAAACATTAAATCCAAGCAAAGAAGTTGATAGAAAAAAAATGTGTTTCTCTTCCTTCCAGCTAAGAAGACATTAAAGAAAATAAAGGTGCGCAATCGGGGTGAAAGGAGATGATTCATGGGGCCAAGCCAACACAGCGGCTCTTGTTAAATGTTCTGAAAACCCACAGTGGCCTTTCCAAATCCTCCCTCCGCCCAAACTCTGTCATGCATTCTTGCGCTTCGCCGCATCTTCGGCCAACTCTCCCGAGACGGAACGATATGTCAGAACTTCAGACCCGCGTGGTTCATCATGGAAAAGGTCACGTAGAGCCTTGCACGGACGACCTGAGCGGCATCCCAAAACAGTGTTGAATCTTTGGAGGCTGCCTGTGGACACGGGATTATGTTTTGGCGAAGACTCTCAGTATAATATAGATGTCCATTAGGTGATGAGTGCAAAACAAACAACATCCAACTAGAAAAGTAACTTGAAGCTTGAGAAGACTCACGATTGTCGATGGAGATATTATATGTAATGTGCTGTATATCATTCAGTATAAGAGCAGGAAGCACCTGCTTGCTGATTATGGTGGTTGGGGGAAAATCAAAACTTTGTTTAGGCTACAACATCAGTCATTTGTAACTGGATGATCAAGGATGCAGAGGCGGAACTTCTACCAACATACTGCTTTACTGCTTTGTTACAACTATTTCTCAGTTTACAGCAATGCCCATTTCAAGACTGTTCGTATACTAAAAATAGCACATAAACAGAGGTACTGTAATTTCTACAAAAATTGTGCATGTATCTCGTATTGTTGTAAAAAGGGCTGTTGGTAACTTGAGGTTCCACTGTATGAGTTTGTTAGCTAGTTGGTTGGCTAATTGGGTAGTTGGTCAGTTACTTCAGTCAATTACACACAAAAAAAACTTTAAAAAAATTTATTGCATCCAGATACTGTGGGGACATTGCAACATGATATAAATGTAAGTTGACTGACAGATATCTGGCTGGATTACGCAAAATGGGCGAGACAGACTTCCATCAAACATAAAAAAGAATTGTGTTAGAGTTATTGTGTATATATTATTCTATATTTTCTCTTATTACATAGTTAATTGCCAACTATGTATTCAGTATTTCACTATGGGTTTGGAGCTGCTGCATGTTTATTCAACCTGAGGACATCTGGAATGTGGGAATGAAGAACTACAGCCTTCAAGGATTAGTAGTCGTGACGATTTAAAGGATGTCCTCTGTATTTTACGACTGCTGGAGTTGCTTATCACATTGCTGCCAGTACTCCCATTTTCCTCAGAGGCAAGTGTGTGGCCTATTGTGTATGTTAGGGAATCCCAAATAAAAGAGGAGAAGTAGGGAGTTGTGTCAGAAGGGGCTGGGAGCTTGTGATCTGCGCACAACTCTCTGTCAGCTTCTCCTCGCGAGTAATCAAATCCTTGTGTCTTCTCATTCTTTCTTCTGTGTATTTTAAATGTTGCAGGTGTTGACTTGACATTAACTTGGTCCTTCGAGCCGGATCCCAGGACGCCTAAAGGATTCCAGTTGCAGAGTCGACCTCCAGGAAGACCGTGGCCACGGCAAATACTACCCTTTTCCGGGACTGGATTTCGTCTCTGTGACTGGGATCTGGAAGGCTGACGGGAATCCAAAGGACGAGAAGACATCTGGGTGAGAAAAAATTTACTTTCCGGGGGAAAGTGTGAAGTGAATGTCGACGTAAAATCTGCGCGAAGGTACTGTCGCAGCCTGCACGAAGGTACTGTGTGGGAGGAAAAACCTTGTGAATACTAGTCAATGGCAAGTAAAGGGAACGGAGCCCAGTAACGTCCGTGTAAAGAGACGATGCCGGAGTCGTGTACGTACTTAAATTCCGTGAAACGCAGAAAATAAAAGGGCCTTGTGTGAGTGTGTGAAGTGAATGGAAGTGTAGTGTCATTTGATACTTACTTCATTTTAAACAAACAGGATTGTAAGTGACAACTCATTGTGGAAGCAAAGGCAAGAATTCTCCGCCCTATTGGGTAGAAGCTTGAGAATTACCGCAGTGAGAAATTTATTGTCACCCTGTTATTTGAACCTATCAGTCCCTAGGAAACTCTAGGTTCGCGGACTGTACCAAATTCATATAAAATGGGGGAAAATAAACAGTAAAAGTGAGCTACAAGATGAACTATCCAGTAAGGATTGGATGTTCATAGAAAAATTAGATCCATCTAAAATATAGCATTGAAATACGTGGATTACAAGATATACTTTTGCTGGCCAGCTTAATTTACAATAGTAAAAATAATAACAATAATAATGGTAATCCACTACAATATGAAATAAGGAATAAAATGAAAAGGAAAGTTGGAGCTTTAACAGCCTAATGATATCGAGGCATAAGTGTATTGTCTGTAAAAGTGTATGTGTGTGGCTTCTCACTGTGTTTGTCTCTGTGAGCTCTTGTATGTGTCTGTGTGTCATATTGTCTAAAGACGACGGCTTAAAAGGGTTTAAATTGTGTATAAGGGGTTGTTAGATCGTGTCTAACATAACTATGTTAAAAACGGTGAAATTGAGAAATTTTGGTCTGTATCAAATATGAGGTGCGTGGACCAAAAAGTGGTCCCAGAAAGGGTCATCACCCGGTCCTCAGGTGAAAATTGTGTATTTTGTTTTTGGATGGTAAAGCTAATTGTTTGAGAGTGAGTTAAGTAGGTGATTGATGACAAGTTGTTGAACTTCTGACAGGAAAAAAAATAATAATAATCATTTTTGTTGGATTGTTTGAGCATGGGAAATGATAAAAGTAAGAGAGAAACGTGAAAGTAGAATTGATTATGGTAGAATTAGAACAACTTTACAAAGAGAAGATGAATTAGTGGATGATTTTAAAGTGGGATTTGTGAAGTGTTTAGAACAAGTTGTGGTGGTGTAGATGATGATAAGACAGGAAGGTGTAACGTTAGAGGACACTGAGTTAAGAAATTACCCTCAAAAGTATAAAATAGATAGTTTAAAATGATATAGATTATTTGATAGATAATGCTAATCTAGTCTACTAAATACTAGTTTAAAGAAATTTGAAACTTTGAATTAAGTAAGTAATGATGGTTTTCAGCTATGACTATATTGTAAAGTGTGTAATGGCACCATTTGTCAAATTGCCAAATGGGGAAGGCCTTGATATCACACTGATAGTAGAAGCTTCTATATGGAAATGCAATGATTTTATGACTTTTTAACAGGTAGTAATTTAAACCTTATTGACTGACTTGAAAATACTTATTAGGAGTTAAATGTTCTAAAAATTCATTATTGTGGTGTTTCTATTTACTAATAGATTTGGTGTGACTCATGCAGATCCAGATTAGAGAACAACATAAAATTGTAAGAAAGAGCCTTTACAATGTCGTTTTGAATATAGTCCTGAAGTTTGTATAAAAGATTAGTTACACGGAGGAATGTTTTCCTAATTGAATTCTGATTTAGCTCCTGCTGTGATTGACTGTGGAATTTAACAAATTCTCCCTCACCAGAACCTGATAAGTAAAATAGGCATTGAAGGGAAAAGATTATTAAAATGGTTTAGAAGGCAAACCTTTTATTAGTGGTGAGTTATTTAAAATAAATAAATAGCTGAGATTTGAATTTGATGAAGAAGAAAAAAATGGCATTTATAATTGAATTTGAATGTTCTTAAAGGAGCACAATTATTAATAGTTGCTTTTCCACCAACAAGCCCAGGATCTTTGAGTTCTGGGAAAAGTGAGTTTTTTGTTGTAAAATTTCAGCAGGGAATTTAGAATTGTGTTTTTACAGTGTCTTAGAGTTCTCTGTAATTAATTTAAATGAGTTTGATTGAGACGAGCTGCTGTAAAAATACTGACCCCTCAAAGTAACCACCTTAGGTTAGTGAGACCCTGCTGCCGAGATAGTACTTGGATGCCCCATGAGGAATTTTTATTGCCCTGGTAATTGTTGTTGGTGGAAAAACGGCCATTTATTTGAACAAGGTGAACATAAAAAACAAAGATGAAACGAAACCAGTAAGCAGAATTATATTAAATTGGATTAGACCTAGTCTTGGTGTCTACATTAGATGGCAACATGGTAATAAAAAGATAAGCTGAGTAGAAAAAGGGATATCGCTATGTGAAAGGTGTAGGATCTTTGCATTTTTACGACGTAGTCTATATCCTAAATAAATTCTTAAATGGTAGCTGACGCCTTACTACAAAAAGCGAGGGAACTGATTGTAAAGAAGGGAGATGATAAGCTATGTCACTCTGAGCATAAATGTGAGAACGAAAACAATGCCACACCTACGAGTGTCACAGTTGACTGACTACCTGTAAACTGATGATGAGTTTGATACAGTGACACTGCATATAACAATTATGGCAGAACAAATGGAGATGACAGAACTTTTGTTTTTCTTTAAAACTAAATAGGAAGAACTGTTTAACCTGCTTCCTTATGAATTCATCATTCATTCATTCATTCTGATGTTGGGTTTCTTGACAACATGTAAGTAAGTGGAAATCAGAGCAAACAGATCAGATATCATCTATGCTAAAGATGATTTATTGAAGTAAAATGCTGAATTGGAGATGAATTAGACTAGTGATTTAAGGACTCGCAAAGGGCAGGAGTGCTGATTGAAAATACTAAACTTACTAACTGGAAATATATTATTAGATCATTTGGATTCTTGATGAAAATTTGAGGAATGAATAAGTACTATAACAGTACACCCAAATTGTATATTCTGGTCTAAATTTGCACTGGAAGGGAAATATACATACATATATATATATGACACATATATATATATATATATATTGTTACTACAAGGATATTGTGAATGTCCCACAATACCCTCTCAAGCAATTCGAAATTGTTTGGGTACATTTGGGAAGTCAGATTTTGACTTGCATGGACAAAATTCTTCTATGGCATGATAGAAAATTGAGCTGTGAAATGAAAACCAGCAACAACTTAAAAGAAAGAAGAAATTGGAGAATGATGTAAATAAAGGTGTATTACACTTTTGTGCAACAAGGGTGTAATATTGAGATTGTTTTGATTGTAAAGTGGTTATGATGGAGACCCAACGATAAAACGAAGTAATTTTGTCGGCCCTAAGATTTGAAACAAATTACAAAATGATATCTTAAATTCCTGAGTGAAATTGTGACCTGTTATGAACTTTTGATGTTTGTGATTATACATATATAATTATACATGAATTGGGTGGATAATTATGCTAACAATTCTACTACTGAAATTGAATTGAGATACTGATAACAACGACAATGTTTGACAAATTTTAATAGATAGATGAATGTGAAAAATGCAGTTTGTGATTTAAATTGAACAATGATAGTAGTGGCTTTACGAAGATATTGGAAGGCCATTTGAACAGACAATTGATTGCTGACATGGTTATGAGTTTTGTTTAGAATGCATGAAGTAGAATTTAAGCCAGTATTTTATATTAATTGTGTACAAGATGATTGATATTCATGGTGGCTTTATTATTAACTACATATGGCTTTGGGAAAGATGTGTTACATTTAAACTTGATTATATGGTTGTATACAATACAAGATGTAGTATGATACAATTAGTTTTGAAGAAATGCCAGACTACTACTATGCTATGGGTAGACTATAAAATTCTATCCGTCCAAGACATGTAAACTACAGTGTTCTTTCGCAAATTAGGGCCAGAGCGGTGAAGGCTACAGGGTCCCAATTGTTTTAAATTCCATAGTTGTTTAAAAAAAAAGAAAAGAAAAAAAAGTGCTGATTTTGTGGATTTTTGTACAGCTGTGAAATTTTTTGGAAGAGGAAAATGACTGTATGAAGGTTAACCCACTGATATACGAGGGAACACTGTAGTGGAAAAGAAAAAAAATGAAAAATGAAAACCTTTTGTAAATATTGTGAAATTATTTTAAATTGCATGCAGCATAAGATTTATATGAAGTGGCTTGGATAATGATTTTGAGTTGTGAGCCATAAAAATGTCTCAAAAGGGGGGAGTTGGTAACAATACGGCAATACCGCATGTAAATTTTATATTTTTAATTTTTTAAGTTTTTATGTTTTTGGAATTTTGTTTTAGAATTTTGTTATACATGGAATTGATGTTTCTAATATTTTACAATTTTTGTTAGTGGCTATGGATTTTATGGAATTGAACAAAAAGTAAGACAATGTCAATATTAACAAGTACTGATTGATGGTCTTAAAAAATGTAACAATGAGTTGAAATTGTTCCAGAAAAACAACTGGATGTTATTATTATGGCAGAAGCATTGTGTGAACAGATCATGTCTCTATATGACGTACTAGTTATTTGGAGTAATGAATGAAAGTCACTTTATATGTTACATTGTTTAAGGGAAAAACAGAAAAGCGAGAAAAATACATGATCAAAGCATGGAGATAAGATAATTGATGATTAAGTAATTTGGGAAATTGTAAAAGGAACAAGACAGTTAAGCTCGTTTGAAATTTTGTGTGGTGGACCATTTAAATTTGCCTATTGTAATAACCTGTTAAGCCGTACAGATGAAAGAAATTTATTCAAGTGACTATATGAGAAGATTGTTTAAATGATAAGGAAGTGAAAATGTTTAATCAAATGCCAGATGACTCTCTATCTCAGCAGGAAGGCAAGCCTCCCATCAAGGGTAGTGACTGACTTTGATTAAAGGTCCAGCCTAAGGTGGGAAGGCCCTTGTAAGTGTTGTTGGCCCCGAAGGTTGTGAAGATCGCTGAACGACTCTCCTGGATTCACCTATCACATGGCACAAAACAGGTACCATTGACTAACAGCTTGCCAGGTTGCGGAACGAAGCCTGACTGAAGTGAGGTCAGAGGAGAAACAAGCAGCTTGACTCGCTGTGAAAAGTCTGACCAAGTAAGTCAGTGAAGACTTTGGGAGCACATTGTTTGCTACCCTCAAAGTTCCCCCAACCGCTGTGAAGTCCAGGACCTGTCTCACTGTGCAGGATGTGTCAGAAGGGACAACTCAAGGAGACGAGTCCCTTTCCTGAATCAAATGGAGCGTAAGATGCGATCAGACGCAGTTGGGGCTGTCTTTTTTATTTTGATTTTTGGGGCCATCATGAAGAGGAAGAGAGACAGCTGGTTGAATTATTAATGCTGAGAATTACATACAGAAACATTGGATAATGTACATTATGATATGCTTGAATTATTTTCAGATCCAGCCGACTATGACTAAAGATTAACATTGCCTCTGAGTGTAAAAGTATTTGTTTTCGTAAATATGATCCTGCAGTTGAAAATCTAATTGAAGTAACTCATAGGTGATCTGAGACTTTGAGCAAATATATAATAAACAGGGGGGAATGTTAGAGTTATTGTGTATATATTATTCTATATTTTCTCTTATTACATAGTTAATTGCCAACTATGTATTCAGTATTTCACTATGGGTTTGGAGCTGCTGCATGTTTATTCAACCTGAGGACATCTGGAATGTGGGAATGAAGAACTACAGCCTTCAAGGATTAGTAGTCGTGACGATTTAAAGGATGTCCTCTGTATTTTACGACTGCTGGAGTTGCTTATCACATTGCTGCCAGTACTCCCATTTTCCTCAGAGGCAAGTGTGTGGCCTATTGTGTATGTTAGGGAATCCCAAATAAAAGAGGAGAAGTAGGGAGTTGTGTCAGAAGGGGCTGGGAGCTTGTGATCTGCGCACAACTCTCTGTCAGCTTCTCCTCGCGAGTAATCAAATCCTTGTGTCTTCTCATTCTTTCTTCTGTGTATTTTAAATGTTGCAGGTGTTGACTTGACAAATTGACAAAAACATATGGCCCCAAATAGTTGCACCACAAACAGTAGTAATATTTAAAAATGACGTATTGAAGATGAGCATTGCATCCTGTTATTTACCACACGCAGTAGATATTGTAGCGAGACATCTCAAAGAGCAAAGGCTAGTAAACAATAACTCTCCCTGCTGTCATTGTGGCTAATGAGCTGTGTTAGAGTTTAACTCGCTTTGCCCGCAACAGCCTCTCACGATAATGAGCAATAATTACTGGAACAGCACATACATAATTGCGATTGTGATAATAGTTTCTTTCTTCATGTGTATGCAAGACACTTTAATTGGTTTCACTGAGTCGTTTTGTACTAATGTTATGTGTGCCTCTGGAGGAGCGGACATTTACATTACAATGCTCATCACCTGCTTCTATTGATTGAAACGGTTCTTAAATGATTATACAACTATTAAATGCTCTCAAATGTCAGTCTTTCACATTTGATTACCATTTAAAAGCCACTACTTGCATGCTTTTTAGAAGCAATAGGCCATACCATTAGTGATGCTCTTAAGCAGTATTTTCAAATATTTTTTCCAACGGTGGTGAGCAGCAACAGAACAGTGCCTTCCACCTGCATCTGTGCTGCAACTAATCCCAGCTGGTGAACAGCTTCGCCCGCTCCAGAAGCGGCGCGCTATTGACTTTATTTCCCAGCATTGATATTACAAGCACATGTCGGGCAAGGTGTTTGAAACGCTTCTAAGCGCAGCCCGATGCCGGAACGTTCTTTGAACGCCGCAGATCAACGCATCTCCAGAGATGAGGAACGACGGCGCTTACGCCGGCTCACTTTTGAGCTGCTGCTGAAAGCCGTTCCCTTTCAAACACTGCTGATTCCCTCAAACGTCGCGTGACCGCCGCAGTGCACGAACACTAAGACAATCCGGTGGATTTTGAGGACAGCGGTAAAAACAATTTCAACAATCTTAGCGTAGGTTTACCAAGCCCGTGGCCGATTTAGGTCTGCACCAATGGACTCTTTTACACATCTCAATGGCATTAGCTGTATTAGGTTGGAAATCAGAGTATCAGGGGCTAGATCTAGCTGATTTCACTCTGACCTTGTGGAGTTGCTTTTTGGAGTTTTACAGACAATATAACAGTACTTGGTCATGTATTCTTTATCCTCTGCATAGAATGACTAAACATAATGCCGTTCTGATGAGCTTAGAGAAGAGATGTGACGTCTCAATGAAAATTATTGCAAGTGTGACACAAAAAAAAAAAAAAGTTGGAAATTATTTAAATAGCTCTAATATATATATATATATATATATATATATATAGATAGATAGATATGTATGTATATATATATATATATATATATATATATATATATATATGTATATATGTATTAGGGCTGTCAAAGTTAAAGCGTTAATACATTAATTAATCACAGAAAATTGTCGCATTAATCACGTATTAACACAGATTAATCGCACTATTTTTTTGGACCGCACTTGAGCCTTGAACGTAACCGCGGATGGTTACATTGAAGGCTGCGCAGGTCAGTGATGAGGTCAATGCACGGCATTTCCTACGCCTCTTGTTCCAAAATGAGCGGGGTGACTCCAATTGGTGTGCTCGGTGGTAAATTTCGCTTTAAAAAGCACCTCGACGGGACTTTAGATGAAACAAAAGTAATTTGTGTTTAATTAATTAATAATTGCTGAATGGCACCTAATTGATATGATGCTGTTAGTTTTGAGCAACACACGCATGCATGCAATTGCGTACATGCATTTAATCAATGTCTGCAAATGACATTCAGATAATAAAATGTGTTCATGTCAAAATATTACGGTATTTTGTATTTTATATTACGTGAGTAATTTAGCTGATTAATCGTGATTCATCAAAATTAAAAAGCGTGATTAATCAGATTAAAAATTTTAATCGTTTGACAGCACTGATATATATATATATATATATATATATACATACAGGGTACAGGCTACAGGCGAGCTAGGCGGTCGCCTAGGGCGCCATCTTGTGGAGGGGGCGCCAAATTGCAGAAAGGAAAAAAAATACAATTTCAAAAACACAAACACAAAAAGAAGCTGTGGTAAACAATCCTTCAGTGTCATCTTCACCAAAGGCTACTGAATGTAAGTGCATGGATGGTGCATTTAATACAAACAGCCATAATTTCTGACATTGTATTCTATCATAATGCAAATGGATTTGTTTTCCCTGCTTTAACACCAAAATAATTTGAAGTGATGTATTTTGTTTAATGTACAGCTGAAGCAACAGCCAGTCAAGCACCAATCAGCAGTACTTTGAGTGACACAAAGCTCGATCTTCTAGATCCAGGTGACTATTTCAGTTATATCAGCTATTGCTGCATCATGTACAGTGCTCAGCATATATGAGGATACCACCTTTGAAAAATTGAAAGATTTTGTTCAATATCTCCCCGCGACCCTTGTGAGGAATAAGCGGTCAAGGAAATGGATGGATGGATGGATGTTCAATATCTCAATAAACATAAGAACAATTTCCAAAATATTGACAAAATGTTTTCTGTAGAATACGCACTTGACTCACAACATGAAAGTAAGGTTGTAATAGGATGCATAGATTAAAAAAAAATTAATTTAATCAAATTAACTAATGCAAAAAAAAAAAGCAACCCACAACAAAAACGACTACATCTAGTATTTTCTATGAGCTCCATGACTGTTATGGGGAGCAACATGTCTGCTAGGCCTGGAATTAACAATTAGCCTTTTTCTCGGGGTCTACTTATTTGTGCAATATGTACTCTAATATATTAAAAAAACAAAAAACAAACTCTTAGCAGAGATGCAGTCATTTCCTTCCTGGCCAAAATCCAATATGTCAAGCATGGAACTTTTAGTTTTTCTAGAGGAGAAAAAAATTAGAGAAATCTATCCCAACATGTGGGTAGCACTCAGAGTGGCCGCTACCATACCAGTGACTGTAGCATCAGCTGAGAGATGCTTTTCCAAGCTTAAACTAATAAAAACTATTTAAGGTCTACCATGTCACAAGAACGGCTAACTAGAGTGGCACTTATCAGCATCAATCAAGAAGTATCCAGGCAGCTATCCTTTGACGCACCAATTGATGCCTTTGCTGCAAGGAGGTCCCGGCGTGCACTATTTTAAGTATTTGCCGTTATGTTCCTAAGTTATTTAGTGAAGTTTTTTTGCACACTATTCACATTATCTGTGAATCACCTTATTGCCAAAGTTTTACGATATATCAAAGTTTGTATATTGATACATTTACTATTTTTTGTATCTTACACAATTATTAATGTACATAGTGAAAACATTTTGAGGTTTTAAATACTGTCAATTTGCAAAAATTGCAATCAAAAGTTGCATTGCATTGTACTTCTGTTATTTTTCTTATTTTTATTTGTTTGTGGAATTTGGTATTTATTGTGTGGTGTGCTATTAAATATAATATATCTATAATTTTTTTTTTTGTGTTTTTTTTTTATGGGATTGGGGGGGGGCTACCATGTACATTTTCGCCTAGGGTACCAAATCATGTAGGGCCGGCCCTGCATATATATATATATATTTAAATATATATATATATATATATATATATATATATATATATATATATATATATATATATATATATATATATATATATATATATATATATATATATATCCATCCATCCATTTTCTTGACCGCTTATTCCTCACAAGGGTCGCGGGGGCTGCTGGCGCCTATCTCAGCTGGCTCTGGGCAGTAGGCGGGGGACACCCTGGACTGGTTGCCAACCAATCGCAGGGCAATATATATATATATATATATATATATATATGTGTGTGTTTTTTTATATATATATATTAGGTATATATCTTGCGGCTGTGTCAGTCAAGGGTCCTTGAGTTCTTTTTGTTTATCTACTCATGATCGACAAGATTACATGCTGCAAAGGGAAACTGGATTCAGGGTGATTTCAGCATTGTAACTCATGAAGTGATATTTTTCTTTCCTTTTCTATTTTTTATTTTTTTTTCATCAAAACTTTCTGTCTAATTACATGACATGAGCGCTTTGGTATAAAGCAGCACATTCCTTTGAGTTCACGTGTCCAAGCAGATCATCATCATTATCGTGTCTTATTAATCATTTATTACAAAGCATGAAGCAGCTTTTTGATGTTCATAATAGCCTGCAGAGGGACATTGTCATTTTTTTTTCTTCAAACGATAAGCTGTGCACGATTGACTGGCTGCTAATCATTGTAGCTGACTTTGATGGCTAATAGCAAAGGTGGGGGCTCAAGTCATATGACTTGCCTCGAGTCACAATGGAATCTTCAATTTTAGGATTTTGGACTTCCTTGACAAAAATGTGATATTTATGAATGTTGACTTTGACTTGAACTGCAGGACTTGACAAGTTATCTTGTTCTTTTTTTTTTTTTTTAAATCAGAATTTGCACTATAGTATTTGAAAGCGAACTTATTTTTCGTGTTGTGCACATGGGCAGTTTCAACCACCTTGGCCAACAGTTTGGTATAATTGGAACTTCCCATCATACTATACTGTTGGTACCATTTGGAAATAACTAGCTCGTGCATTTATTAAAAGCGTAACCCTTTTCGTCATGGCGGTATGAGCGAACTTTTGGTACGGTGGCGGCTTCACACCACACTGGCTAACTTCCTGTCAAATTTGGGCCGTGGGGACTTTTTCATGTTTCTTGTTAGATATAATAGAAATGTTCTCAATTTGATTGGTAAAACTAGTGCCAGGTGTGATTAAAAAAAGAAAAGAAAAACAAAACAAAACATTTCTATGGCATGTTAGTACTGAGTGAGAAATGGCTGATTCAAACCAAAATGTCAGTCTTGCTGTTAAAACTTTGGACATGGTTCTTTGAGACTTTTTGGTGTGCCATGTTATGATAGGTAGTTATGATGTCTGGTCCACCCATTTTTGCCTTGAATTGTGTAAATTGTGTCTTTTTGCTGTTGTTGTGCAACCGAGTGAGCTTTAAGAGTTTCATGTTCAGGACTCCTATGTTGCATAAATTCCAATAAAGACTAAGTGCAGCAAAAAGGCATTGTGGACTTTAAGCTAACTAACGCAAATTAAAGCCTGATTCTTGAAAGCTGCTTCATTAGCTCCTGTGACCTTTTCTGGTTGAAACAGTACAAATACAAAAAGCAGCATGTAGTTGTTATTGAATTCCCCAGATTGTGTAGGGCTGCGGCAGCCACATTTAAGATGTGCAAATCGTTTAAAGTCATTTTGCCGCGTTTATGGTCGTGCCCTCATTAGCATTCATTTGCACTCCTCGCGCTCGGGAGCTCATTAGCATGCTAACGGTAATCTTTTAGCCCTTTGTGCTCTCCTTGACAGACTTGGGTAAATAAATAGCCGCAATTAAACATAAACCGCTTTGAACTAGCCTGCCTGGCTCCCCTGAGTCATATTTTATGTAAGCCTCATTTACGTTTTTGTATTAGAAAATAGTTTTTACAAGATTTGCCTCTAGATTTGTAGTTCAAACACCAGCAGCTTGTTAGCTCTTAGCAACAAAACAATGAGTGTTCATTTTGACAAGAGGAAATGTGGCTGTCACCATAACGTGACTTGTTGATCGCTTGTTTAGTGTTGGCTTAGTTAATGAGTGAGTGAGTGAGTGAGTGAGTGAGTGAGTGAGTGAGTGAGTGAGTGAGTGAGTGAGTGAGTGAGTGAGTGAGTGAGTGAGTGAGTGAATGAGTTAGTTAGTTAGTTAGTTAGCATGGTCATTTGTTAGTTTGTTGGTTACTTTGTTAGCTAGCAGGCTGATTTATCAGTTAGCTAAATACTGTTGTCAGTTATAGTTAGTTAGTTAGTTAGTTAGTTAGTTAGTTAGTTAGTATGGTCATTCGTTAGTTTGTTGGTTACTTTGTTAGCTAGCAGGCTGGTTTATTAGTTAGCTAGATACTGTACTCAGATGTTAGTTAGTTAGTTAGTTAGTTAGTTAGTTAGTTAGTTAGTTAGTTAGTTAGTTAGTTAGTTAGAACGGTCATTTGTTAGTTTGTTGATTAGTTTGTTAGCTAGCAGGCTGGTTTATTATTTAGCTATATACTGTAGTTAGTTAGTTAGTTAGTTAGTTAGTATGGTCATTTGTTTGTTGGTTACTTTGTTAGCTAGCAGGCTGGTTTATTAGTTAGCTAGATACTGTACTCAGTTATAGTTAGTTAGTTAGTTAGTTAGTTAGTTAGTTAGTTAGTTAGTTAGTTAGTTTGTTGGTTACTTTGTTAGCTAGCAGGCTGGTTTATTAGTTAGCTAGATACTGTACTCAGATGTTAGTTAGTTAGTTAGTTAGTTAGTTAGTTAGTTAGTTAGTTAGTTAGTTAGTTAGTTAGTTAGAACGGTCATTTGTTAGTTTGTTGATTAGTTTGTTAGCTAGCAGGCTGGTTTATTATTTAGCTATATACTGTAGTTAGTTAGTTAGTTAGTTAGTTAGTTAGTTAGTTAGTTAGTTAGTTAGTTAGTTAGTTAGTTAGTTAGTTAGTTAGCATGGTCATTTGTTAGTTTGTTGGTTACTTTGTTAGCTAGCAGGCTGGTTTATCAGTTAGCTAAATACTGTTGTCAGTTATAGTTAGTTAGTTAGTTAGTTAGTTAGTTAGTTAGTTAGTTAGTTAGTTAGTTAGTTAGTTAGTTAGTATGGTCATTCGTTAGTTTGTTGGTTACTTTGTTAGCTAGCAGGCTGGTTTATTAGTTAGCTAGATACTGTACTCAGATGTTAGTTAGTTAGTTAGTTAGTTAGTTAGTTAGTTAGTTAGTTAGTTAGTTAGTTAGTTAGTTAGTTAGTTAGTTAGTTAGTTAGTTAGTTAGTTAGTTAGTTAGAACGGTCATTTGTTAGTTTGTTGATTAGTTTGTTAGCTAGCAGGCTGGTTTATTATTTAGCTATATACTGTAGTTAGTTAGTTAGTTAGTATGGTCATTTGTTTGTTGGTTACTTTGTTAGCTAGCAGGCTGGTTTATTAGTTAGCTAGATACTGTACTCAGTTATAGTTAGTTAGTTAGTTAGTTAGTTAGTTAGTTAGTTAGTTAGTTAGTTAGTTAGTTAGTTAGTTTGTTGGTTACTTTGTTAGCTAGCAGGCTGGTTTATTAGTTAGCTAGATACTGTACTCAGATGTTAGTTAGTTAGTTAGTTAGTTAGTTAGTTAGTTAGTTAGTTAGTTAGTTAGTTAGTTAGTTAGTTAGTTAGTTAGAACGGTCATTTGTTAGTTTGTTGATTAGTTTGTTAGCTAGCAGGCTGGTTTATTATTTAGCTATATACTGTAGTTAGTTAGTTAGTTAGTTAGTTAGTTAGTTAGTTAGTTAGTTAGTTAGTTAGTTAGTTAGCATGGTCATTTGTTAGTTTGTTGATTAGTTTGTTAGATAGCAGGCTGGTTTATTAGTTAGCTAGATACTGTAGTCAGTTATAGTTAGTTATTTAGTTAGTTAGCTAGTTAGCGTGGTCATTTGTTCGTTTGTTGGTTAGTTTGTTAGCTAGCAGGCTGGTTTGTTAGTTAGCTAGATACTGTAGTCAGTTATAGTTAGTTGGCAAGCAAGAAAGCAGTCTAGTTAGTTAGTTAGTTAGTTAGTTAGTTAGTTAGTTAGTTAGTTAGTTAGTTAGTTAGTTAGTTAGTTAGTTAGTCTGTGCATTAATTAGTTGTAACTTCTAATCTGTGGATATAAATGAATGAATGATTTAAAAACAGACCAAATGATGGTTTATATTGCATTTTTCAAAAATATCCTTTGTTTTCTTTTGTGCATGAACAGCATGAAAGTGGAAGTGATATATGATTCAATAAACTCCTTGCCAAACAAGCAGAAATGAGGCTTTCACGTGGAGCTCTGAAGCAAAGATGATGTCTTTAAATTCCCAAATTCATATGGTTTTGAATATCTCAAAAGATACAATAAATCATACATAAAGCTTCTGTTTGACGATCCCACATTGACCGTCGCGCTCTTTTCTTCTTTATTAAATCGACACGGTGGCCGTCCAAGCTGACAGAAGATCTATCAGTGGAGTTTACGGTCTCCCCTCCCAGAGCCGCCTCCTGTGACTAAATGGGGATTAATTATGGAGCCGCTCGGTGTGTTGAGTCGGGAAATGATGCGCTCCCAGGAAGTTCTTAAAGATGGTCCATCTAAGTTAGTGTGGCACCTTTCACATTTGTGGAGGCCAAAAGACTGTCTTGTGATATTTATTGCAATTGTAGATTCTAGTATTGTGGTTTTATTTGAGAATTTTCCAACTTTTTTTGTTTGTATTAGTGCAGCTTTATTGTTGTGAATTGCAACATTGTATGTTGTAAATGTTTTTCTTGCCATATTCTAACTTTTATCTTTATTTCTCTGGAAATTGTAAAAAAAAAAAAAAGACTTTCTTTTTATATATTCTGACTTTATTATGGAAATTTTGGACTTCTATCAATCTATCAATTATTCTTGAAAATGTCGGACTTTATTCTATTTAAATCAGATTGCCTCTGTAAAAAATTTGTATTCTTAAACAATTTTAATCTGTGACTTTTTCTTGTATTGTTACTTTATTCAGAAGAAAATGTCTTAATTCTCTTAAATGCTAACTTCCAATTCATAAATTTAAATGAAATGTTTTTTGTCTTGTAATATTTTTTAGTTTATTCTCAAATATTTGTACCTATTTTTCCTGTTGTACAATTTAAATCTCAAGAAACATCATTCTTGTGCACTACTTCAGATTCATCACAATCCATCACATTCGGTTTGTTCTTGTTAGCGTGGTCCCATTTGATCACGTTGATCAGCATGCAAATATAAATGACGTCATAACCAAAGACAACCTTTCAGTTACAGTAATGCATGTAGAAGGTTATGGAGAGAAATTTGTGTCTTTATTTTCAATCAAACAAAAAAGGAATTTGCAATCAAAATTTTTTTTAAATCAAACAAAAAGGGGATTTGCAATCAAAAAAAAATTTCAATCAAACAAAAAGGGGATTTGCAACCTCAAATAAATTTTAATCAAACAAAAAAGGGTTTTCATATAAAATAAAAATTTGCAAACAAAAAAAAACATTTCAAACATGGATTTGTATTTTAATAAAAATCTTTTGCAAACATTTTTTTCGTTTTGTTTGCGAATCTGTTTTTTGGTTGCGAATCTGTTTTTTGATTGAAACCTGTTTTTTGGTTGCGAATCTTTTTCTGTGTTGTGTGGGCGGGGTCCTCCGTTCAACCGATGATAGAAGCCTTGTCATTGGTCAGCTTGGAAGCCGCTGCGACAACTTTCATTGGTCAGATAGGAATGGGGGTGTGACAATGTTCGTCTGACTATTTCCTGGTTCATTTTGTCCAGTCGCCGCCAGCATCGAGGTAAATATAAACCCCCCCCTCACTTCTAGTTTTCCGTTTTGTTTATCTGACATTTATCAAAAAGCAACCCTTGATCTATCGTTTATCCGGTGATTTGTTCTAACCATTACAATTAACGTAATCACTCACTCAGCATTGCTTAGCCATGTTAGCTAGCTAGGTAACTGATGGTCCGATACATGATACATACATACATACATTTGTTTCACATACAGGCAGGGCTGGGAATCGAATTTATTTACACTAGCTGCTTCCCCTAAATCTTGGATGTTTGAAGTAGAGATTCAATTCGTGATAATTCTGTGATTATTATTTATTGGTCCTGGTTGTTTACTGTACGAGTCAGGTTGAAAAAGAGGGGGAACTCATGCACCGTCAAAGCGGTGACATTGCTACTACTAGGATCCAGGCCACGTAAACGTTTGATTTTGGTTAGTCTAGTCATGAATCGTGATGTTTTGTTGGTACGAGAAACGGGCCAAATAAACGGCCTGCTGAGATAGCTGTTATTATGCTTATTCCTGATTATTTTATTACATTACATCATTACATTAATAAAATGCTAATTATTAATCACTTATGAGAAGTTCTGGTCATTGAAATATGTAGCCTCTGCTACATTTATTATGTCTTGGGTGTTTGAAATACAGAGGAAGTGACTGAGATTACGTAATATAAATACATTTAGTTCCTGTGATTGTTTCATTGTAGTTTTCCTGTTTCAATAATGTTCAAAACATGTGTCAAACATAACTTTGTCAGAATTTTTTTTTTTTTACATGTTTGGTACTGAATTCAAGCACACTTTTCTTTACTTTTTAGATGCAGAAGATGAAGTTGGTGGTTGGTCACCTCTCTTCATGAGGTGATGCTGTGGATAACTGAGCAGGGCCACAAGCACCTGCTTATGTCAGACAGAGAGCAATTTAAAATATCAATAAACTTTGACCACAATTGTGAGGTACAAATGCCAGGTCACACATTATGTTACCCCCTGCACAAACACCATTACATTTCCAACTGCTCAAATGAGTTATTACCATTCCTTTAAATCACATCTACTGACTGCTATCACCTTTGATGCCAGATTTGACACAGTGTAATTGAAAGGGCAAAAAAAATAAATAAATCACATCCATTTCATTTTTTTGAGTAATTACAGGCTGTTCCTACCAAAATGTTTGTTTTAAGTTTAACAGTTCATTTTCTGAGCTTTCTTGATTTCTTGTTGGCAGGCCAATCATTTCTTGAGAAAAATGTCTGTATAAAATCTATAAAATGCTGAATAATTGACTGGTTGTTAGTTCATATGCATGCTTTTTTTTATGAAATAAAAGTCAAACTGTTTTACACAGGAATTTATTTTCATTTTTTACATAAATTTAAATGACCCTTTGGGCCGCGAGACACTAGCACTAGAAGCAACATTGAGAGTCTGTAAATAAATGACGCGACCAAAACTCAAGGACTCCTTGTTTGGATTGATTTGCCGTAAAGCAACAAGTCTTTCCTCAGGTAAACGACAGTGGATGTCAGGTATGACGATCCCGTGTTCACCGTGATGGTCCAAGGGTAGTGTCTCTTCAGCTTGCTGGATCTGTAATATCAAATACATTTATGAAAGCTACAGTAACTCCAAGAACTTTTACTCATATAAAGTTTTTTCCTCTGGTTATGTACGCTTTTACCAGCAATAAAACTGCCTTGGCCTGCTCCTCTTACAGTAAACATGCATCTCGCTATGTCTACATTTTCTACCCCTTGGTCTGCTCGCACTCTAAAATAAAAAATCTAGTCAGTGTAATTGCAAAAGTACACCTACAACTCAGATTCCCCTTCTGTTTCAATCTGACTCATACAGTAAACAACCAGGACCAATAAATAATAATCACAGAATTATCACGAATTTAATCTCTACTTCAAACATCCAAAATTAAGGGGAAGCAGCTAGTTTAAATAAATTCGATTCCCAGTCCTGCTTGTAAGTAAAGCGAATGCAAAGGTTTCATTAGGAGTTTAAAAAAAAAACAACAAAAAAAACCTTCATACTAACCGCTATCCCAATGAGTCGTATATTTGTGTTTTGACTGCCAACAACATAGCTTCATGACTGACTCATGTATCGGACCATCAGTTACCTAGCTAGCTAACATGGCTAAGCAATGCTGAGTGAGTGATTACGTTAATTGTAATGGTTAGAACAAATCACCGGATAAACGATAGATCAAGGGTTGCTTTTAGATAAATGTCAGATAAACAAAACGGAAAACTAGAAGTGTGTGTGTGTGTGGGTGGGGGGGGGGGCATATTTACCTCGATGCTGGCGGCGACTGGACAAAATGAACCAGGAAATAGTCAGACGAACATTGTCACACCCCCATTCCTATCTGACCAATGAAAGTTGTCGCAGCGGCTTCCAAGCTGACCAATGACAAGGCTTCTATCATCGGTTGAACGGAGGACCCCGCCCACACAACGCAGAAAAAGATTCGCAACCAAAAAACAGGTTTCAATCAAAAAACAGATTCGCAACCAAAAAACAGATTCGCAACCAAAAAACAGATTCGCAAACAAAACGAAAAAAATGTTTGCAAAAGATTTTATTAAAATACAAATCCATTTTTGAAATGTTTTTTTTTGTTTGCAAATTTTTATTTTATATGAAAACCCTTTTTTGTTTGATTAAAATTTATTTGAGGTTGCAAATCCCCTTTTTGTTTGATTGAAAAAATTTTTTGATTGCAAATCCCCTTTTTGTTTGATTGAAAATAAAGACACAAATTTCTCTCCATAGTTATGCCCCTCCTGAACAGTGGCTGGCGCTACTTACGACAAAGCATTATAATCCACCTCACTAGGAGTCTGGAGAAGGAGAATCATCTGTTTTAAGGAGCAGTCTCCTGAGTACCGAGAATGCATGTTGGCGTTTGGCTATATCATGTTTGTTTGCCTGTGAGACGTGAGTGACTGTTTAAAATAACTTTTATGTTCAGATTATGGGTGTCAAAATTGTCACATTATTATCTCGTTAACTTAAAGTGCCTTTAACGGCACTATTTTTTTTTTTTAACGCTCGATTAACGACCGCTCCTTATTTGGAAAGCCTCTACTCAGGGAATTCCAGTCACCACGCAGTAGAAACGTCCACGTCAAAACTACCCAATAGAAATGCTCTGGAGCTAAAATACAGTGTTTAAGGGGCAGAATATAGGCGGAGGAGCCATTTGGACTGTGTCTCACCACTACCACCCGTGCCTTGCTTTGAAAGAACGCACTCGGTTAGCCGTTGCGTTCGCACCGAGCACCAAGAGGCGTCCATGGGCACTCTGAAACCCCTGTGAGAGTAAAGAGCCGAATGGACGCCGTCTTGACAGTTGGAGTGAGCACAAGCCTATTTATCTTTAAATGTGAGGCGTATTTTATTCAGCATCTCCACAAAATATCTCATCAGGGTGAAAGTGAAACTACCGATGTGTTCGCTGTAACAGTAGAGCGGCCTCAGCTGCGTCTCGCATCCGAGAACTTAACAAAATAAAAGCGTCGACGTCATAAAAAGGAGTCACTATAACACAATTTAGCAGTAATAAATTAAATGATACTGCCTAATGTGTGGGGATTGGCGTCAAGTTGTATTTTACAATTTTAAAATGTGCAGAAACTCGCAAGTTACTTATTGTTTAAAATTGCAGAGCTATTAATATGAAAAGAACACATCAGTCGTTTCTGGTTCCTATGCAGTAAAAATTCGTCATTTTACAATGCACATCCTATTTCACTTCACAAAATAAAAGCCTAGAGCGAATGCATATATTTGTGGGGACTGTGTTGTATTTTACAGTTTTAAAAATGTGCATAATTTCACAAGTTACTTCATGTTAAAAATTAGGCAGCTCCTAATATGAAAAGAGAAATGCATTGAGCTTTCACTATTGTCTTACAAATGCAATTATACCATGTTGTAGTGAGAGAAAAATGACCAAAACAAATCAGTCACGCTTTGGTTTGGTTTTACAGTACAGCACATATTTTATTTTTATTTATTTTTTACTTTTTTTCTTGAATTGTTATGAAATTACTCTATCAATGATTTTTTTTTTAATTGAATTATTATGAAATTGCTCTATCAATGACTAAAAAAAAAATAAAACCATATTGAAATGGGGGGGGGGGGTACATTTTATTGTAAATGTAGGTATAAATTGAGATATAAAATGTGCAATTAATGTGTGATTAATAGTCAGTTAATTATTGAAGTAATGCGATTAATTATGATTACAAATTTTAATCCACTGACACCTCTAGTTCAGATAGATTGTTTTGGACGGACATCAATAAGCAACGTAGTTTTGTGCAAGCTAAAAATAAGTATGTTGTTGTTGTTATGCAATACAATAGCACCCTCCAATGGTTGAAAGTTCAAACCGACACTAACTGACGTTTGCATTTACAGGTAGAAGGGGAGGATTTATTTACATGATTATTAATTAATCACATTAATAAATTATGTGGTTGTAAATGAAGTAGTAGTTGGAGTAATACATTTATTTTTCATAGGGTGTGTGGAAAATGAAGTTTGGCACTTCGACAGGATCTTTAGTCATACTGTAATACAAATTTGCATTATGTTCATATTATAATGTTATGTTGAAAAAGGACTGTAATTGCATGAATACAGTATCTGCATGTGCGTGCAAGTTCATTCAAGTTAAACAGTGCTCAATTATTATTTTTTTGTACATTTTATACATTCTTAATAAACGGCACATTATGTGCAAAAATCTCCCCTGTGCTTAATATGTACTTAAATATATTTGAACATCGATAGAGACTCCGATTGAAATTAATTTTCATGAAAACAAATTTGGCATCATCTTTGGATGAAGTATCATTGCCCGCCCCACATACACCTTTGAAGAACAGCTCATACTCCTTGCGCATGCACTGACAATAAGAGCGCTACTGCCACCTACAGTAGTGGATGTGCAATTACAATTTATTGTAGTACGGCAAAAAACCCACACGCTTACACACGCACAGGGGCTTCAAATTTCAAATCAGATTGGTGAAAGAATAATTCCCTTTGCCAATATATGTTTAAATTACATTTGACAGCGCTACTGATTTGGAAGACCCTGGGGCAGATTAGAGTGACATGGCAACATAGAGAGGCTGAAATATAATTGGACATCCATGTGTACTGCAAGCAGTGCAACCAAGAAAAACACTATGACATGAAAAGAATATACTGTTTTGGGATATACAATTTACCGGAACAAATAATAGAATTTGTAGAAAAAGTTGCAAATGAAGGTCAGTACTTCTAAGCGTGTGTAGGCCAACAGAGAAGGCCTTGCTGGCCTTGACTGTCCATCACTGGGGAGCACCGATGTTGCATAATGAACCGTAACGGCTACGCTCTCTCTTGAAATGTGCGAAACATGGTGGTGTACAGGAACTGCGTCCATGCTCGCAACACGGTTGGGAACAGCGACGGGCAGCTGGCGGCTGCAAATGGTTTCACACGCTCAATATGAAACTGCTAATTAGCTCTGAGTGGACAAGCCGTGCACAACGCAAATTTGTGGAAAATGATGTTAAACTAATGAACAAATGGACCACACTTGATTATGTAACAAAACGTAGCCTTTTAGATTTTTCTCTGTCGTGCTAGCTAGCCTTATAGCTAACAAGCTAACCAACCAACGATTGAACCTGCCTGCTAGGTAGCTAGTACACACAAAAGCTAATCTGCTTCTAGCAAACTAACAACCAACAAGTTATCTATGCATAACCACAAACTTCACTTACCTATCTAACTGTGGGCTTTGAACTCTACAAAACGACAAACAATGCCTAGAATCTCAGACAATGTTTTTGTATTAACAAATTTAAATTAAGCATTTAAATTATATGTTAACCTGTCAGGAAAGCAGGCGAGTCTAAAAATAAATAAATAAATAAATAAATAAATAAATGGGGCATAGTCCTGTTAGCTAGCTTGCTAGCTAACTAACTACTTAAACTACTTGCTAGTTATTTTTCTTTATTCTTAAAAATTACAACTTTTGTATATTATGACCATTCTCACAAATTTAAACTTTATCCTTATAAAATCACTAGTTCAATGAATGTAATAATAACGTTCTTAAAAAATTACTGTATTTTACTCATTTTGAGCCTTAAACACGAAAGTGCATACGCACAAATCTGTGCTTAAATCATTTGACACTCAGATCAGTGATTCATCAATATGTTCCTACTTCTATTCGTTCTCATGTTCCAAACAAATGAACACTAGTCACCAAATCAGAACAAATAAATAAATACTTAGCTGTGACACACCTATCAGAATATTTATTGTGGTCAAAATGCCACCTGTAAATATCCGTTATGAGTAGGACACTCCGAGCCCTTTGCAGTTGGAGCAAGAAAGTCAACAGTCGGGAAGGTAAAATTTGCTAAGGTCGTCACATTCATGTTTTATTTAATTTTTTTCGACTTCCTTGATGTTTTTCTCCTGTGAGCTTCCTGCAAGAGAAGTGTAAAAAAAAGATGAGTTGGAGATAATTTATGATATTCGTGTGCTGGCAATGAGGCTGTTTAATAAAGTGCAAGCTTACGCCGCAGTCTGCTCTTAACTGTGATTCATTACTGACACACAGAAGCCTACATGAAAATAAAAGAGGCGCCGAGGCACCATTGCTCTTCACTCGCTACATATTGCCTTTGCATTCAACGAAAATAAATCCGTTCTTGAAACTTAGTCAAGACATTTTGGCTAAAGAAAGAACCTGTTAAAATTAGTCGCATCAGTGGTAGCTTGACTTATGAGTGGTTTTCATTTTATTATCCATCCATCCACCTTCTTGACCGCTTACTCCTCACTAGGGTTGCGGGGGGTGCTGGAGCCTATCTCAGCTGCCTCAGTAGGCGGGGGACACCCTGGACTGGTTGCCAGCCAATCGCAGGGCACACAGAGATGAACAACCATCCACACTCACAAGCACACCAAGGGACAATTCCAATTAACCTGCCATGCATGTCTGTGGAATGTGGGAGGAGACCGGAGTACCCTGAGAAGACCCACGCGGGCACGGGGAGAATATGCAAACTCCACCCAGGAAGGCTGGAGCCCGGACTCGAACCCGAGTCCTCAGGACTGGGAGGCGGACGTGCTAACCAGTCAACTACCGTGCTGCCCCATTTTGTTATTATTATTTATTTTTTACTTTATTTTTGTTGCAAGCCCAAATTTGAGGTACACGCAAGCTTCAGAAATGCAGCCACTTGGGTGTCGTGACAAAAAAAAAAAAAAAAAAAAAAAAATGTAAGTCAGTCTCCCCGCTCCTGTCTCCCTCTGTCAGATGCTGTCTTTTCATGTTTCTTGAATGGGGTGAAATTAGACGTTACACCGATCTGATCGGCGGGATCGGTCGATATCTTGCATTTTATGCAAAACCGGTGATCGGCTGTACTCTAATGACTTAATTTGCCCGATCAATGACATCATTAATCAGCTCCATGAAGTAAGACATTACATGTTCAATGTTTAGCAATGTTTTTTTTTTGTTTTTTTTTCCTCCAACCATTTCAAATGCATTTCAATTATGCGTGTTTTCGCTATTCGTGGGCTGGGCCACTGCCTAGCCCATCCCTCAATTGACGGTGGTCGACTATAGAGTAAATATAAAAGTTGTTTAAATTGATATATTGAACCACCTTCTGTTCGAATCGGTAATCATTTATCATTTGTTTTCAAACTTGAAAAATCCTGATTGTATAAAACCTAGTTGAAACCATAAAATGAATTCGTTGCTCTTTACATTTGCATTGATAATACATTTGATTTGCATTTCCACTTCCGTTTCATTCCATTTTTATCGAAGAAAAAAAAAATCTGTCATAGATTTATTACAGTTTAATTGAGCATTTTTTAATTTTTATCATGTCACATTACAGACTTTTTTCAAGATGAAATATTTTTTCCTGAGAATATTATGGCTTTATTTTTAAAAAGTCTGACTTGTAAAATTCTGACTTGTTTTTCTTTTTTTTTTTTTTCTTTTTTTTTGAAGAGCTCAGAATTGTTCATTCGGTAGTCTTACCGATTCAACGTCTTGTCATCATTGCTCTTTTCTTTTTTTTTTTTTCTTTTTTTTTTTTTTCTTTTTTTGTGTGTATGTGTGCGTGCGTTTGCGTGCGTTTGCGTGCGTACGTTTGCGTGCGTGCGTGCGTTTGCGTGTGTGCGTTTGCGTGCGTGCGTGTGCGTGCGTGCAAATACGTATAAATTTATACTCATTCATTCACCTAAAACCTTATAAATATCCCATTACCCTTCGCCTTAACCAGGTACTTCAGAATCTTGCCAGAGTCGTGAGATTTAAATGGTCAGGAGACCAGAGAAAAGGTCAGAAAAAAAAAGAAATAAAGAGAAAAGAAAGGTAAATCAAAGTGACATCCAGCACCGACCAAACACTTCCTGCCTTCCCCATGATTACAAAATCAAAGTCTTACGCCAACCCCGGAAGCCTCTAAATTCCAGCAAATTTAGCGAGATCTCAAGAGCCCAGAGGAAAAACTAAAGAGAGGAAGGAGGGAAGGATCGATAAGGCAGAGTGAGATCAATAGAAGCCAGTACATCCAATCCATCAAAGTGAAGTCCAGCACCAACAAGACCCCTCCTGCGTGGTTACAAAACCGGAGTCTTATGCCAACCCCAGAAACCTCATACTTCTAATAAATTAAGATCTCAAGTGACCAGAGGAAAAACTAAAGAGAGGAAGGAGGGAAGGATAGATAAAGCAAAGTGAGCAAAGTTCTGACTTGTTTTTCATATTTCAACATTATTCTCGTACTTCCATGACCTTAGTATCAACACAATATTTAGTGGAGCTCCAATCAATCAGCCACCGTTCGTGATTGACCGATTTCCGCGGAACAGTACGTGATCGGCACATGTGGATCAATACCTTTCATTGCGATCATAAAAAAAACCCCGCTCACCTGCAACTCATACTTTGCAGCCTACAGCCAACTAGAGACTATCCTGTGTGCAGTGTGGTGACCCCTCCCACTTTATGTTTGTATATTTTCTGCACTGGCAATTTTATGTTCTGTTTTTGTTTAATATTCCAACTTGAATCTAAAAAACCCCAAACCATTTTTCTTGTACAATTCTGTCCTTATTCTCATAAATGTTTCTTTTTCTCATACTTTTATGACAATTTTCTTTACCTTGTTATTTTTTCATTTAATATTCTGATTTTATCTAAATTATTACATTTTCCTTTTAAAACTCTAGTACTGCATGATTTTATTCTGGTTGCAGTTGGCATTGGACGCCGCATGAACTCTGTTTTCTTCGTACATCCTTCTTTTTTTATTTAGCCGGTAATTAAAAATGCATGAAAGGAGACTTTTAAGGCCGCTGCAAACTTTACACAGTCAAGGCCCCCCATGCGATGTTTTATTTATCACCGTGTTTCCTTACATCATAATTATAGCTGTGGACTAAAATCGCTTGCCTTCGAGTCACAGCCTACATGTCCCTGGGGAGCGTCTCTCCAGGGGGCGTCTTCTTCACCTCTCTTTTACATCTCGGCTAAAATGAGCTCTTTAAGATGCTCGTTAGGTCAGAGATGATTCTGCATCCTCACTGAAAAATTGGAAGGGAAAATATATATATATATATATTGGTTGAGCGAACTCCCACGCACCCTTGAGGACCCTGCTGAGGGTGTAGAGCTGGTCCACTGTTCCACGGCCAGGACGAAAACCACACTGCTCCTCCTGAATCCGAGATTTGACTTCCCGACGGACCCTCCTCTCCAGCACCCCTGAATAGACCTTACCAGGGAGGCTGAGGAGTGTGATCCCTCTATAGTTGGAACACACCCTCCGGTCCCCCTTCTTAAAAAGGGGGACCACCAACCCGGTCTGCCAATCTAGGAGGTTGGCGATACAACAAAAGGTCACAATATTGTGTAAAAAAAAAAAAAAAAAAGAGCTCATACTAAAAAAAAAAAAAGACAATATTGTACTTTTGTACATTACAGCAATACATATAAACAACCTACAATCTCTAATAACACTTAATATCGAGGCACTTACTTGCTAATACAAGCACACATTGAGTTCCTCCACATATTGACTTGGTGCACAAGCATTTTACGTTCACCTGACGATTAGCGTGGATTTGAAACATAGAAGGGCCAAAACATGCCTTGTGAAAATTAAACTGCACTTAAAAACTAACTACCAGAGGGTGCTAGAACTGCACAAATGGAAAACAACCTGACTTTTTTTTTTTTTTTTTAAACAGATGTGCTGCTTTTAATATCATGAAATTACTATATATTGTGGCAGTTTTATAATATCGCGAGATCACAATATTGCCGTTATCATTACATCCCTAGTGAGGAGGACTTCACATGGTGTTTTCCAACCTTCTAAATTCTACCTTCTACCATCTTGTGAAATAGCATTAAATTCTTCTGCCTGTAATTATACGTTGCTGGCATAAATAGATAAACAACAAAATGAACAAATGAATTGAAATTGACTAATTTTCTTGTGGCATCCCTGATGATGTCTCACATTAATTTTCTTTCTCTATTTAATTGTATATAATTTTTCTTATATGAATTTGTAATGGCACCCTGGTTGGGAATGACCGTATCCCACGGCTAAGCTAGTTGGCACCCGTTGCACTTGGAGTGGCCTGTCCAGTGGGCCTGACCTGAGCTGGCAGGAGTTGGAGGCTTCAAACTGGAGACCGCTCATTAGGCTTTTTTCACCGGCACTGAAATGTTTCTTTAAAAGGGACGGCTGGCCATCTAAAGTGGTCGTTTTGCCCCTTCGAGCGAGACTCTCACTGCTAATTCACGCCGCCAGGCTTCATTGTTATGCTCGGAATGTGACGGGGGTCTCTCCTTCCTGCTAATTAGTCGAAGAGATACGATGGATTTCTTCGTTTTTTTTGTTTTTTTTTTCCAAGCTGCCACGAGCATGACATAAGGCCATTAGGTTGCAGGGAGCGCTGTCTTTTGCCAGGAAAGCTGGAATAAAACGAGTAGTTAACGACAGTTTGGTGTTAAGGGAATTGTGCCCATGTGTGTAAAAGAGGGCAGAGGCAAAAAAACACGATTCACATGTCTAAGTGTAATTCGGCTATCGCCTACGTAGAATGACAGCAGCCCTATTTGTCGACACTTCTGTCTACTGTGATGCAAAACAAGAAAGTATTTTTTTCTTAAAATTATTGTAATGCTGTATGTTGAATGTATTTTTCATAATCGTGCAAACAATTCATTGTTTTAGTTTATAAATGTTTGCGAGATCTATGTACAATTATTTATTATTTGATGTATCGTATTCAACTAGGGAACAAAGTTTAGTAGAATATTTCAGTTAGTTATCATTAGGTCCGACTGACCAATAAGAAGTTTTTCCTTGGCCCACTCCAATATTTGTCAGAATAAATTTCCGATAACTGATTAATCAGCCGATTAATTTGAAAATTGCCATAATGAGTGAAATAATTTTTTTTGGTCCCATTACAAAAATAAAGATATGAAATACAGCCCAAAAAAATGTTTGCCTTTGTTTTCTTTATTTATTAAAAAAGAAAAAAAAAGAAATCACCTGGCCGACTAGCCTGTCTGTCTCTAGTAATAATGATAAATTATTATAATATATGATATATTGTTAGAATATTTTATTTTAAATAACGATACTTTATTTTAATGTAACTTTTAAATAGTTATATTGACAATCGTTTTATTTTGTAAATGTGTACAGTATTGCATGTATCATTTATTATATGCTTTTAGATTTTACTGCAGTATTTTTGTTAAATAAGAAAACAAAACAACGTAAATTCATTTAAAAAAAAAAATATGTATGTACTTTTCCCTAGCCATACATTTTCTATACTAATACAGTATGAATAATTTTAATTTAGAGATCAAAACAAAGACAAATGATTGGACCCATTACTTTATGAATTATATTTTTTACACAATATTTTAATGTGATTTTAAAACTGTTTTCACATACAACTTAAATAAATCATGTTATTTTGTTATAGTTTACTGCACTATTATTATGGCTAATAACAGTGTGAATCAATTTTAAAAGTAAAGTTGATTTATTACCTAATTTTATTAAATTAGATTTCATGCGTAATTTACATTTTTGTAATTATGAACCAAAAAGTGAATTAATAAATTTTCGAACGCAGCCCTCCGCACGGCCCTGTTTTAATTGAATTGTAGGACAAGTAAAGTGAATAAACAACAGACAAGTTAGGGTATATAATACTCAGTATTTACAATATTTACAGAGAATAGATGGATGGCAGGATTCATGAAGCCAAAGATGGTGAATCGCCAATTAGTCTAAAATTTCATATGATATGCGATATATGTAAGTGGTGCAGCAGAGTGGTGATAAATGGAGTTTGTGTTGATGATGTAAATACAGACGGGCACATGGATACGGTGCTCATTAAGAGACGTTCCACTGATACTGCACAGCCGAGCCAGGCCCTTGTATCGTTGCAATAAATAACACTTTACTCCTTGACAAGCCTCATCCAATTTCCATTCTTCTTTTTATAAAATGCAGCGAGTACAGGCGGTAATAACGCAAACATTTATGCACTTACGAGCCCTCCTGTCACAAACGCTCTTTTGAAAGGATTCACCGGGAAATAAAAACGGCATGATGAATTGTTACGCTTACACTGTTGACACATCGTAAGGGTGACAAACGCTCCTGGTCTTTTTTTTATCCTGAGGGAATAGTTCACCTTAAATATATTCTATTAGTGCAGCCAATGACCAGCTGCCTCATAGGCCAATGTGTGCCGTTTGTTTTCAAATAGTATAACTGAATTACATTTTTAAACTGTCCATAAAGTAACAGTGGTTTCAACGTTTTTTTGTTTTTTTTAATCCAGTATAGTACATTTGATAAGAACAGTTAATTCCAGGGCATTTGATTTGGCTCTAGTTTTTGAGATATCAATACTTTAACAACTGACAACAATTTGATCATGCCTACAAGTAGTGTTTGTGTTTTGATGTTACCGTTTTTGCATTTGTATCATGCTAATGCCTAATGTTGAGATTTTTTTTCTTCTTGATTTTCACATGAAACATGATTCACATATAGAAGGTTCTCTGATTTAACGATTGCGGTCTTTCACAATATCACATCCAATACAGCATGGTCATGCTTGAAAATACAGTGGGCAAACTGGGTCCTCAAGGGCTGTAGTCGTGCAGGTTTTGGATGATTCCCTTCTCCAACACAGCTGATAAATGATCAGCTCATCAGCAAGTTCTGCATAATGATCCTGTTCATTGGAATCAGCTGCTGTTGGAAGAGGGAAACCTCCAAAACCTGTAAGACTCAGGCCCTCGAAGACCGAGTTTGCCCACCCCTTCTCAAGACTAGAGTCAATTTGAGGGAAAATAAGAAAAAACAAAAGATCAAGTATCAATCTTCAAAAGTTGTCAGCAGCATTGAACCCGACATTTTCAAGATATCAAAGGAATCTTCCACTGTGTCTGTCTTGTCCTGTGATACCTTATTCAACACCGCTTCCTTTCCTTCTGTGTCTTGCCCTGTCCCATGGTGGAAATCAAACGCTCCTTTGTTTACCATGTGTCTGTCCTGTGTGATCTGGTCATATCCTATGACAGAAATCAAACATGCCTTCTTCTCCATCTGTTTGTCTATGTCCTGTTCAGTTTTGTCATAGAAATCAAACACTCCTTCTTCCTCTTTGTCTGTGTTATGTTCCGAGGTTGGATCCCAGAAGCGCAGACACAAATAAAGATTTAACTCTTTATTCGCATAACATCGAGTCAGCAAACTTGACTAGACGAGAAGCAACGAGAATGCATCGAGAATCACGAGACACCAAGCCCCTTTGGGCTGTGGAGATGCACAGAGGAACCGAGGTAATAATCCGACAAACACACACTTCTCGGTTTGTCTTAAATAGACAGTGAATTGATCGGATTGGCTGTGGCTAGACATGTGGGTAACAGGACTGACATGGAATTATCTGATTGGCTGTTAACCAAGTAAAGAGATGAAAGGTTCTTGACATCACATAGCTCCTGACATCACATAGCGTTTTTCCAGTTGAAACCAGATGATGGTTACATCAGCTCAAAACAGACACTTGACCTCCCGGTCCTAACCCAAACACAACCCTTGCATGACCCAAACTTAACCCTGGCATGACCCAGTCATGTCAGTCTGTCTGTTCTGTCTTATCTTTTCCTATGATAGACAACAGACACTCCCTCGTCCTCCTCGCATCCCATTTGCATCTGTCCTGTGATAAAATTCAGACTGTTCTGTCTGATCGTGTACTGTGTCCTGTGATAGAAATCAAACACCCCTTCCTCACAGTACATGTGCATCTGTCCTGTGAGAAAATTCAAACTGTCCTGTCTGTGACCTGTGATAGAAATCAAATGCTCCTTTCATTTCCCCCCTTTTGATTCTGCACATTTAAAATTTTCTCAATGAATTTTGATGTGATTTCAATGATGAATTGAAGAGCAAATTTAACACAGGCGACACTTGCTCTCATTTCCAGTCTGTCTGTCCTGTGATTTCCTTCTTACAAATGCTCCTTCATCCCAATCTATGTGCCCGTCTGTCCTGTCATCTCCTTTCCTGTGATAGAAATCAAACGTGCCTGTCCTGTCTGATGTCCTGTGATGGAAATCAAATGCATCTAACCTCTCCATCTGTGTGCAGGAACCTTCCACATTTTGAATAACATTCAACAGGTAGCTCTTCTTCATTGTATCACTGTTGAAAACAAAACGAGATTTGTACAATCTGTTTCAGCTGTTGCCCGGCTGTCGAAAATCTGTTGTTTTGGGGGTTTTTCAGCAGACTCCTCAGTCTGAGCACCTGGCTTCAATTCGCCTGTCCACTGAACAGTGTTGCTTTTATTGACAATTTTAATCTGTTCTGGAATCGGCCCTTTTTATAGATATGATGGGTTTCATCCCATCATGCTGGGTAGCCAGACACTTGCGCCTAATATACAATATGCTGTTTAGTGTACTCCCCTCGAGACTGACTGACTGCTTGCAACACCTCCAGCCCGGACTCTTCTTCACCCACAACACCAACTTCACTCACCACCAGCCCCCTCACTGAAGCCCCCTTCAGATCACAATCATCACTACCATCCCCAGTCAACAGTTTCCTGATTTTTACCATCACAGGCAGACACTTTCCCACCCACACACAAATAAAACGGTTTTAACAGTGACAATCTTTTACAGTCAACACTTCTTTTACTTGTGACCATGAGCGCACGTTCAGCACAAACATTAAAGGGATAGTTCGGATTTTTTGACATGAAACTCGATTTCATCCTCACCTCCAGTGTGTGCAATCATCACTGACTTACTCCTGACAGTGTTCTGTGACACGAGTTCTGGTCCGGTGTTGCTCGAGAGGAAAATAGTCCAGCAAGCTGGCTGGGGTCACTGAAATAAAGCATTTTTCTTCTAAAAATAATTTGTGTTCAAAAGAGTGATATATTTGCATCACAATACTCCTTTCTGAAAAAAGTCAGACGCCATTACCGCCGGCACATACTTTTCTGTTCGTTCGTATCACTGCGCGGCGCAGGTGATAGACGCGCACTAAGCTACAAGTTGCTTGTCTTTTCGAAGGCGGAAGGCGCGACTATCAGCTGCCTACAGGGCGACGCGCAGTGATACGATCGAAGAAAAAAAAATAGTGCCTGGCGGTAATGGGAGTCCGACTTTTTTTTCAGGAGGGAGTTTTGTGATGCAAATGTATCACTCTTTTAAACACAAATTGTTTTCAGAAGAAAAACGCTTTTATTTCCGTGACCCCAGCCATCTTGCTGGACTATTTTCCTCTCGTCCAACACCGGACCAGAACTCGTGTCACAGAACGCTGTCAGGGGTAAGTCAGTGCTGATCGCACACACTGGAGGTGAGGATGAAATAGAGATTCATGTCAAAAAAGCCAAACTAACCCTTTAAACTGGCTGTGCTGAACGTGCGCTCTCTTTTAAACAAAACTTTTATTATAAATGACCTCTCTCACCAAGGCGTGCCCATCAAATTTTAACTTTTATTTTATTTTTAACAGTTATTTATCGTTTGAATACCATGCCTTTGTTTTTAGCAATCCTCCCATTCTCTGTGTTTCAGTTTACAGACTCTACATGCTTCCCCTTTTAAACCTAATATCTCCCACCCAGTGCATACGATTGAATTAACTCCTTTTGTGCCCTACAGAGGACATTCAGAGCTTTCCAATGATATCAAATGTGTAGATGTGGGGCTTTCCTACATCATGCTCTGCATCATAAAAGAAAATGGCTTCCCTCAGTTCAAGCACTTTTTAGAGAAGAGGAAAAGTAAGTGTATAACACTTTTTATTGAACAAATTTAGGCTTTAAATGTTGTTAGCCTGTGTTCTACAAGACTCTTAAGAACACAGTAAAGTATTGTTTGAATTATTTTAACTGTATTTGAGCTTAGCATTTAAGTTTTGAAAAATGTCATCTGTAGTAGACACATTATAGCTTAAAAATAAAAAACTTTTTTATCCACACATTTATTTTTGCAGTTTTCCAGTTACGTCACAAAGATTGGCAAACATAAAAAATAAACGTGATTGGACAATATTTTTTTTCCTGGTAGTCAGGAGGATATAGAAGATTTCCTGCACCTCAACCAGGACAAAACAGAGGTTTTAGTCATCGGTCCTGAAGGTCAGAGAGAAACTTACCAAAGCTACAAGATTTTAAACCCTCGCAATGTGTGCAGAATTTGGGCGTCATTTTTTTTTCCCCCTCAGAGCTTACATTTATTCCTCATATTAAAAATGTAGCCAAGATTGTTTTTTTACCATCTTAAAGAATATTGCCGGAGTCCACCCGTTTCTCTCGCAGGCCAACACGGAGGTGCATGCATGCTTTTATCTCTTGTTGTTTAGATTACTGTAATTCCTTGCTCTGTGGTCTTCCCAAAAAGAATATTTCAAGCCTACAGCTACTTCAGAATTCAGCTGCACGTGTGCTGACGGGGACCGGAGGGCGGGAGCACATTACAGTTTTAAAATCCCTGCATTGCATTGTTTTTGTTTTTTCCTTTTATTCTGTGTTCGTCTTGTGTTTAACTGCTTTAGCACCAGTGTTTTCGCATGGGGGAGCCTCCGCACTGGGAGACTGGCTGGTCTTCTATGGGTGGGTGGTCATCCTAGGGGCCCCTTAGCCCTGGAGGGCTGTGGTGCGCTTCACACTGTGTGAGGCTAGCCACGGTCAATCTGGGCCGGGGGTCTCTGGGATTACATTTCTCCGTGGTAGTTCGCAGTCCCTCTCAGTGTGGATGAGCTACTCACGGATGCGCTTCCTCAAAGGATTAAAGTTAAATAAAGTTTGATTTTGATTTGATTTAAAAAAAATAATATAAATACATTCTATGCAGTCTCCTGAATGAGTGTCGTAAATCTAAGAAACATGTTTAACATCTGAAGAAAGGAGAAGCAATTTTCCACCTATTTTCTATTTTTGCTCCTACATTTAGCGATTGTCCCCTTCCCAGTGTTTGTGCCTCAAAGGCACGCCTAGCAATAACAGTTTTGTTTAGTAAGACACAGTTCACTTGTGTAACCTTTAGCAGCTCATTTTCCTTGAATTCTAACTACCAATGACCATCGATCTGTGGTCACATAGTGCAATACCTCCTGTATAGGCAAAAAAGGAAGTGGAAATGTCGTCCTGGTGACAAAAAATATAATAAAAGTGTATTAACCCCTTCAAACCATAGATGGTTGCAGTAGAAATGACATATTCACGTGTCTAAACCAATAAAACGCATAATTTGCATTATGTCAACACTTCTGGTTCATGATTGGATCTTACATAACCAATCACAATTGCAAGTTGATTTGCATGATCATGTTAAAAATGTTGCATATAAGCTTTTAATTACATTTAATTACATTTTTAATTACAACATATTACATACAGCCATATTATCCTAGCTTCCACGATAAAAACTAATTAAAAAAAATTACAAATTATAACCCCCCCAAAAACATTTCCATATTATTCTTATGTGGGAAAAGAGTCAATATAAGCAAAAATAAATACATTCTGCCTGACAGAAAAAAAAATGCGGGTCTGAAGGGGCTACGCCCCCACTCCTCCATTGATTTAACAGTACATTGCCAGTCACGCAGAGGCACATTTGTAAGGAAACAGCGCCCCCTAGCGTATGTGTGCAAAGGGAAAAGAAAATCCTTCTTAAGTGACGTTATTTTCTTTTCTTTTTATTATTATTTTACATAGGTAAGCCAGCAACATATGTACACAATTGTTCATTTGAAGAAATAATAAAAATAAAAAAGTGCATACACAATAACAATAAAAAGAGAAATAAATTAACACAGAAGAGTGATGTTTAAAATGACATGTTTTTTTCCTTGGTACATATGAAAGTATAAACATAAAAAAACGGCCTTATTAAATCTGACGGGTTCTTCTTAGGTTTGAAAAATAACTCTTGATGTGGGGGGTGGGGGGTCTATTGCAGATTGCAGGGCTGTACCTAATAAGTTGGCAAGACAAAAAAAATGCTAAAAACTGGATTGTACAAATGTATCAACATAGATGAGTACAACTCACCAACGTGCTGTGCTTTCATTCAGCAATATAGTGTCCTTAAAGTTGCATTATTTCAAAACAAAACAAACAACAAAAAAATAGAAAAATGTACAAATTGAAAAAATCCAGTTGATGGAAACAAAATGACATTCTAATCACTTTTACAGCTCCTTATTCTCTCACTAATAAGGCTTCTTAAAACATTCAGTATATTTGATACTTTTCCAAGGCTTTCTGTATATAATATAAAATATGTATGCACTGCAATTTTAAATAAAAAACAAACAAACATTTCTCAATATATGTATATATTACCAGCAGGTCTTTTGTCATTTGATGTGTGAAATGTGACCATACTTCCATCCTTTTTAATCACAGTTGACTGTCATACTATAGTACAAAACTAGAAATGTATTACTTTTCATTATTGCATTTTGCTGCGGAAACTACTAATAAACTATTCATCGCTTACATAAACACACAATGCTCTTTTGGGAGGCGGTAAACAATTTTTTTATTTTTTTTTTATTTTTTTTTAAACAAACATCATAGCCGTAGTGTTGCATCCTGCTGGTGTACAACAGAAAATCTTTTTTGTGTGTGTATCGGAGCACCCAGAGAGCACAAAGTACAGAGTGGTGATATAGAATGACGATGATTGCATGATATTAGGAGACATGCTCGAGCACTACAGACTTGCATAGTTCATGATGAGCATGCTTGAGCGTTTACTGTACATGCATCCCTTCTGTACAGTACGTCCTTACAAATCGCAGCTACTCCAACGCGACATGATGCTACTTGAAGATGACAGGAAGACACATTTATTGCAGTTTTGAAAGCGCAATGCGTGCGTGCAAGAAAAAGATGGAGGCTCATGTAAATGTAGATATATGGACTAACATCACAGTGCAGTGGTTAACGGAAGCAAATGGTGGCCTGTTACAATTGCTACTACTAGTACAAATATAACGTCTTTTGATTTTCTAAAATTATTATTTAAACAATAATTGTATGTATTGGGCTAGCCTATATTATTATACCCTTGATATGTTCCGTTCAGTGTATAGAGCATTACAAATTTTCTCAGACAATCCACTTTAACCCAATGATGTATTCATGGCTAGCTCACGTCACAGGATGTGGTATACGCTGGGGTATAATTTGGCTAAAGCGAGGTACACACGTACCGATAATTGGTATATGGAATGATTTGCTGCTGCTCCACTGTGAATTTCAAACCTAGAACCAACTTTATTGACGCACAACTGCCAGCAGCGATGCCGCAGTTTGCATTTGAGATCAGTCCGGTTTGTGTATACTACGACGGAGCGATTAATTGCATTTGGAATATAATTGCAATTTGATAAAACACAATTTTCTAATGGCAAAGGCTGCCAATTCACTGGCCATTACTGTTATGAGAGCTGAAATGTGAAGGGATCAGAGAGGGAGACGGTTCACAGAACTGTAATGCCGGCCTACGCCAGCTTTGAGTGAGGTTTCAGTCTCAAGAGGCATTGAGACGAGATTTAACATGCTGGATCTTTCGCCTGGCAAAACAAAAAAACTATTGTGTATTTTGTGATTTTTCGACTGCCGTCATATGTTGGCGCACGTGTGTAATAGTGGGGCTGGTGTGTGAGCCACCACAGCTGTACTAGAGGATGTACGTGCCTGTCGGGCAAAAAGAGAGAGAGAGAGAAAAAAAAAAGTATTGCCTCACTGCCTTGAGTCACTAGTTAGCCTAGACACAAGGCTAATTAGGCCCTAGAGCCTTCTAATTTCTTCTTTGTATTTTTCAGCATTCTAGATGCCCTGCGGCATCATACTGCCTCCCATAGATCAGTGTTGGTACTACAACAAATTCATGATTGTCACCAAAAACTTAGTCACACAAAATTATAATGTATTAAAAAAAAAAAAAAAAAGTTAAGACCACAGTTGCCGTTATTTTCATCACCTCGTGTGGGGTCTCACGTTTGAAAAATTGGTATGTGTGTACCCTGCTTCATACGCGCTTCTACGTGTTGTAAAATAAATATTTCATTATATAAAATAAAGAAAAAGTTCTGTTACACTAGTGGAAAAGTAAAGAGGACATTTTCGTTTTTTTGTTTTGTTTTTTTTCCCCCCCACCATGACGTCTTAGAATAGCAAATATGTGACGACAATACTCCAGAAGCATTTTCAGGCAGATGAAAAAGTAAAAAGTACATAACAAGTGAGGTACCGCAGGTGACAAAAAATGCTGCCGATTGGGTTCGACTGAGTCCTGCTTGTAATTCAATCAGTCAGATTGGAGCAGTATCCCATTAGCAGCACCACATGGCGAGGGGCGTGAAGTCACATGACATGAGAGTACCCATTGAGTCTAAGGCATGAAATAACAAGATGCCGAGAAGACGCGCAAAAAGGTTACATTGTTAAAGTTTCTAGTGTTGTCTCTACATGAGTTACTGGAGGAGAGGAAACTAGTCAACTACTCAAAGTGCAGAACAATACAACATTCCTACTCAATGATGCATACAGGAGTAGACTAGTACCAGTTTGCGTTATTAGTGTTGAAAAGGCGCTTAAGATCATTTACCTTTCAGAAAGACATAAAAACAGCTCATACTATATAATATACTTTCTATACAGACGCATCTATAGCTATATATATATATATATATATATATATATATATATATAATTCTGATTTTTTGTTGTTTTTGTTTTAAAGGGTGTCATTCCAAAACTCATCTTTTTTTGAAGGGGGAAAAAAATATTCATATAAAAAACATTTCTATCAATAAATATATAAAATTTCAACCAAAAAAAGTTGTAAAATACGGTATCTGGAAAAAACATAAACAAATTGGACTATTTTATGGTGGATTTTCATATGTTGGTCATATTAACATTTTTTTTTCCAAAGCACTATTCCGTATGGTAGGTGTGAAATGCTTTTTGTGAGTGTTTGTATGTGGTCTCCACAGTAGACAAGGCCATTGATATGTCATTGAGGAGAAAGCCAATTTGGGGCCATTCGTGTACACTCCATGCTTAAAGTGAAACAATCCAAATTTTTCTATTATTAGAATTAGTATTATTATTATTATTATTATTATTATTATTATTATTATTATTATTGTTATTATTTTGTTGCCATGTGGCACAATTTGGATAGGCGGCATCAACCAGAATCTTCCAAATGTGAACAAAAATCTGACATGTGAATTCACAAATACAGAACGTTCATTGATTTCATTGAAGGCATTAAATTGGAATTGGACGCACGGACCTGCAGTGTCTATCCAGTCTTGGATATTTGAAATTCTCAAAAGAGTCAAAAGTTATGTTTTTGTGAGTGAAATCTGAATACTTATCGCTATGAGTAGAAGGTAGGCACAAAGAATGTACAGTAGCTGCATTAAGAGAGAGGAATACGTACGTTACGTGACGTTAGCTGTGTCACTGAGGTCGCTGCGTGGCACGTGCGGGCGATTGCGTGCCCAGCGACAGTTTCCGGGAAGACGTCTTCTTTTCGACGGGCTTCTTCCCGTTAGCGGGAGACTTGAGACTCACATCCGCGGCGGAAGACTTGGACTTGCCGACGTGCAGCAGGGAGCGGCCGAGGGAGCCTGTGGGTTTGAGGGGCTCGGATTTCGGAGCGTCTGCAGGGGGCGGGGAAGCGGCGGCGTCTGCCGCTGTTGCGTGTTCAACGCCGGCCTCCTTGACCTGTCCGTTCGGCTTGCACGTCCTCTCCGAGGCCCTTTTGAAGAGCAGCGTGCTCTTCCCCAAGTCGGCCGAGCGGCGGCTTTCCCGTTGTCGCAGGGCGCTCTTGAAGAAGGACAAGCCTTTCTCCTCTGGCTTGCTGCCGCGCTGCAGGTCTCTAGTGGAGACGCTGGGCGAGCGCAGGCTGGTGACGGAGGAGCTGCTGCTGGAGCTGCGCACGGACCTCCGCTCCAGCCGGCCGCTGTCCGCCGCCTTGGGAGCGGAAGAGCGCGTGGCGACGCTTCCTCTCTGAGCGCTGACTACAGAATCCCGACTGTAGCTCCTCTCCACCTGGCGCTTGCGACCGTTCTCTGGGTTTTTCTCGTGGACGCCGGTGTTCTTCTTGGTGGTCGGAGAGGGCGACGCTGACGATTGAGGCGTGGAGCGCATGCACAGCCGATGTTGCGGCATGGAGCCGGAGGGCGGGAGCGACTCCTTGGTTTTGGAGGGGGTCCTGCTGGGAGTGGATATGTTTTTCTTCTCACTCTTATCTTTAGTGGCAGTCGCCTTTTTCCCTTTCACAGGTGTGCTGGCGGGCGTCTCTGAAGGCGAAGGCTTGTGGGTTGAGCACAGGCGCTTCTTGGAGCTTTTTCCTGGCTCCTCTGCTTTGGTGGTTTTGGTGGCGCCAGCGCTTTCCACCTTGGACACAACACCGCCAGTGCTGCTCTTATGCTTCTGATCTTTAGAGGGGGCGTTTTGAATGTTTTGGTCTACTGCTGTAATCTGGTTGTTGTTTTCCGTTATCTTCTCCACCGGTGTGGGAGCGCGGCAGTACATCAGGTCCAGAAATCTTTTGTTGTTTTCCTGCTCGCTGTAGTTGCTCTCCATGGCAGACAGTGGCGTCCTGCCGCCAAAGTAGCGCTCGTGCCGACTGTAGCTCCCGAAGCAGGAGGTGGACACGCGGTCGTCGCAGGCCTCGCCGATTTTCTCAAGGGGCGGCGAACAACGTGAGTCCAGAGAGAAGCGTGAGGGCGAGTTGGAGCGCATTTGCAACTTGGCTGAGAGTGACCACGAGGGTTTGACGGCGTTGTCGCTGAAGGCTAACGGGCTAGCAATAGACGACCGGGAATTCACGCTCTGACGCTGGATGCTCCTCACGAAGGGCCGGACGGAGAACCCACCTTCAAACCAAAGAAAAGTTTCATGAACAACACCCAGTGTGACTTACTGTCAATAAACAAGGCATCAAATCTTGTTTTGATGGGGACACGTGAAATAGATTTTTAAGGACTTGCTTACAAATAGTTGGGTCGCTGGAGTGCTTCCCCACCCATTGAGAAGAAAATTCAACAGTCAGGAAAATCTTTTACAAATTTGCCTGTGAATGAGCAAGCCATTATGCACCTCTACCCTACTGTTATGCGGCTAGTTTAAATTATAACCACACCTACATCAAGTTTCTCCACTTATTAGAAACAAGGCTGTTTGAAGATCCAAAACCAATTTCAAGTGATGCTCAGGCAACTCTTTATCTCATCTATAAGGACATAATACGGGTCTTCATCATGATTCACGTCATAGGTTGCATATTTTGGTTTCTAAACGGCATATTTCGCCGAAAGGTGCGTGATTTTCACGCACGTTGATGTTTACCAACATGGCACCTTTCAGATGAGATTAACCCACGTTAGTTGAAAGTAAACCGGTAAATCGCAGCCATACTCTCCCCCCCTTCCATGTGTCATGAAGATTAACACTTCCTGCATCACCTACAAAATAAAAGTGTCCACATATTCCATCTTGCAGGACAGCTTTATTGTGACAACAACCATGCAATGGCATGCAGGCAACTCAAATGACATTTTCATCTGTCAAAGAGCGCAGTCAGTGCACAACGGTTTGTTTCTTCCTAATCAAATTTTGAACACGTTCAAAATTAGTCTGTGGCAAGAAAAACGGTTTGAGAGCATAAAGATGGTTTGAGCAAGTGTGGCAAGTGGCTTGCAACGTTATGCAACATTCAAGGAAGCCTGCCGATAAAGCCACAATTGTTACGTGCGCATCCTTGGCTAAGTGAGACACGGGGTTAATTTTTCTGAATGACTGAACTCCATCCTGGCAACGGGGAACTTTAACCCTTGATGTACTTGCAACAATTTTATAGAGAAATTGTACTATTTAAAGTTGTGGTGGAGATGTGAAATATATTCTTCCTGGGGGCCATAACAAAAAGCTTTAGGTGCATGTTAGATATCACAATAATATGACATTATTCAACACTCATATCGTATATAACATGTTCTTAAAAATGCATATTTTGTCGCATTTAATACTTAACATACAGCTACGTACTTTAAATAAATGAGCAAATAATAAATACGTACAGCACAGCACTGAATTGACTGTGTCTGCATGTTCTGGCTCATTTAACTGTGAAATACTACACAGGCAGTAAGCGTGTTGCCAAACACTGGTAATAGTAAATTACATAAGGTTGTGTGTGCTGGCCACATGCTCCTGGGAAGGACATTATATGCCGAGGCAGCAGTCTGCGGCGCAAGTCCCTCATTATGTGAGCCACAAAGAGTGGGCCAGGATCACATCTGTTTCAGTTTCACACGACAGGCAAGCTTTGCAGAACAGATGACCACCACAGGGTGTTTCCTTCTTTTGCCTTTATGAAAAAAATAAAATAAAATAATAATAATAATTTTAGAAAATTCAATACAAAGGTGAGGAGAAAGTCTCGAAACGGTTGAGCTTACTTTTCGTTTCATTTGATTTTAACAGCAATATTGTTATTGGAGAGACCACATTCATAAACTACGATGTGTTACAAAGAAAACTAAAGCGTATCATGATACCCACTGAAGTCCAAACCAATGACGGCTTGGATACTGACTTTAAAAGAACTTCACAAAATTAAAAACATTGTCAATCTAAAAAGCTCAAAAATATCTCAAGTTAAAAAATGTACAAAACTCAACTATGTAGGTATTAGTTATAACAATTTAAAGCAGCTGCTGTGTGTCTTAAAAACATGTCTGTGACATGCTTTCGGCAAAATACCCCAAGGATCAAGAATTACAGGACACTTTTTCACACACTATTTCTTGTTTTGCAGAAATTAGTCAATTTACAATCAAATGAATATGTACTGTTGTTTTTTTTTTCTTTTTCTTTTTTTAAAGCTAATGCTGTTAATGAAAGTTAATTTGTACATCCATCAAAACTGGTGGGAAGCCCTCTAGACACGCAACTACTTGTATACAAGCCATTAAAATGTCTGTCATAAAATATCCCCTTTAAGTGAAGCAATCTTGTATGCATGGCTCCCATGTCACAAGAGCAAATAAAGGGAAACTAAGCTTGGCCTCACCGTCGTCTTCACTACGTTCTCCAGTGAACTCCACCGACTCCGCCAGCGAAGCCAGTGAGGTGCGTCTCGACGAGGCGCAGGATGCTAGACTAGCAGCTCTGCTCCCGGGCAGCCTGTTGATCCAGTGGTCGCACAAAGAAGAACTGGTCGAGCCTGTGAGATGGATCATTAAACGTCACTTTGAGAAGCACCAGAAAATGAATTAAGTTACTTTCTTTTCTGGTTGGTTTGTTGTCATGCAATGTCAACTGAGGGACCTTAAACAAACAGTTGTGTGCCTTTCCAAATCATGTCCAATCATTTGAAATTATCTTAGGTGAAATCAAATTAAGGTGTACAATCATCTCAAGTACAAGCACTCCATTTCAAATTCATTCATTTAGAGTTTAAGTTTTTTATGTTGTCAATTATGGGGTGATGTGAGTAGAACTTTGGGGTGGGAGGACCACAACAATGCACTCTATTTTGGAATATGGCAGTTGCATAAAAAATTTTGGAAAAAGTGAATCACTATGAATTCTTTCCAAATGTATTTTCAGTCAAATAATCTGACCCAGACTGACCTGCAACAGAGCTGTTGGCTGACCAAGAGGGAATGGCGGTCCTACGTTGGTAGAAGAGTATGTAAGCGGACTGCTGACACACGTCGTCATCGGCCACCGGTGCGACCTCGCTGTCATCAAAGCAGTACCACTGACCGTCAACGGAGTTCTTGCAGTAGGCTATGAGTGCACACAGGAAATGTTGCTTTAAAAAAAAAAAAAAAAAATGCTGCCCATCCTTGATGACTCATTGGCTATGATGTCTGCGTTACCCGTGTAGTGGCCTCCGTGCATGCTCCCGTGATGATTACACACGGCGTACAGGTCATACAGGAAGTCATCTGGGTTCCTTCCCAGACCGTAAGGTCTTCTCCACGGTGACCAGTGCGAGGGTAGGCTCCAACTGCTCTGGCTTCTCTTCACCACGTGAGGTGCCATGTCCATGCCCGTGAGAGGGAATCTCACCATGTTCTGCATCTTCACCCTGCGGTCACCCTCCTATGGGCAAACGAAGAGAGGGATATGCATGCACTGGAAGATCAAAGAGTAAAAGAGGGCACCGTTGCGAGCTCTTATTTTATAGTCGCACCATTGAGAAATTAGGGCGCAAACACACCCAAACTGGTTGCACACTAGAGCCCAAATTAACATCTTAAAGAAAGAACACTTTGCCTCTTATCTGGTGAATTGTTGGCTTTCTGTTGAATTAGGGCTGGCCAATAAATCAAATTAATTTTTATTAATTTGTCATATTAAGAATTGACAATTTAAAAATTAGCTAAATCATTAAATCAAGGTGCGTAAACACACCTTTTTCTTCTGGATTGCTAAAAGCGATAGTTGTTAAGTTATATTATATCCAAATGTTATTGTGAGCTGTAATTATGCACAGGTGGCAGAATGGTGGATGGGTGATTTACAAGACGTGTTTACAATAGTTACGACTTAATTGTTGCATTTAATATGGAAGTTATGCACAAGCATATAAGAATAAGAATAACTTCTTTTTTTTTTAACAAGCTATGAATTTTATGTTTACGTTCAAACAGATTTAAAATCAGTATACATTATTGTTTGAGCATTTTGCACATGATTTTTTTTTAATAAAAAACCTTTGAATAGATGTTTGTTGTGTTTATTCAATTGAAATTTATTAAAATTGTCATCGTCTAGAATGACTATAAATAAATATTTTTATTTATTTATTTATTTTTTGGGCCGTATGGCCCAGCCCTACACTAAATTAAACACTTGCACATACCGGGAGGGTAGAATTGAGAGAAAGCATGAATTCACCCAAATGGAAAACAGCACAACGCAACGCAGAAGCAACCACAATAAAATATGCACAACAAAAATAAGGTCAAGAATCTCGGGATTTAGCGGCTAGACTGCCTTTTTCAATGGCCAAAGCTATCATTTGTTGCATGATGAGTATGAGTGAACAAACATGTTTAATGTGTGTGAATTAGATTTAAAAAGTTAAGAGGCTGTGCTATTCATAAAGCGTAAACATGATCATGAAGTTCCTGACGAGAGGCCACACAATTCTTTAAGTCACAAGGTTAAAAGAGAGGGGAATTTGCAGTTTATAGTCCAAATTCCAGGGTACCTGTCTGAACCTCTTGAGGTGAAGTATGAGCACATCCGGCAACGTCCACAGGCTGAGCTTGATGCGCCCCTGTTGCAGCTGTTTGCAATGGGGGCAGCGCCAGGCGTCATCCGGAGCCAGCTGAAACACACGAGAACCAGAGCATCAGCCCTCAAGGACAAGCTGGTTTAAAAAAGCAAAAACAAGGCACTGGCTTTCTTCTCTTGTTCTACCCCGCAACCCCACTACATTCTTTTTGAGCAGCGGCGAGTGGAACCACAATGTTTTTGTTGGGCCTCGCTTCACGTGTCTAGGTTAGTCCTACCGTACCATTAGGAGTCAAATACATAGCAAACCCACACAGAGCATAAGACTGTTATTAGTGTCAGAATGAGCACTGAGATAGACATGGAGAAAATCTCCCCTCTGACATGCTCTGAGCAAAATGGAGACACAGACGGAGATAGACAGTATTTATTTATTTTAGGGATGCACATTTGGGAACTTTTCCTTGATCAACCATTGGGTCAATTATTAGCCATTTTCAGCAGTAAAAAGTTAGTATTTTACCCAGAATTCGAAAACTTCATTATTTTTCATGTACAATTAATACTTTTAAAAACACATTTCTCCACTTGCTGTCGACTGAAGATGAGGTCTCCTGTGCTGAGGAAACAGATGAGGACCAATTACAGCTCATTTATTTTCTGGGTTTGGTCAGCAAACTAAACCATGATTGGTCATTGCCGGTTTCCTAAGAATGGGTTACTTCATCTTCCATCGACAGCAAGTGTCAAAATTAGTTTTTAAAGGTATTAATTGTTCACGAAAAATAATGAAGTTATCACATTATAGACAAAATATCTTCTTAGTGTTGAAAATGGCTTAATGTGTCAAGTGTTTACAGACATGAAACGGGTCAGAGGTGAAAAAGATGATACGCATTTGGACCAAAATTTTGCCTGTTAATACTGTATTCGCCAGGCACTCGTCAAACAGGTTGGGGGCATGCGGTGGATGAAGGGATGGCGAATTTAAATGTTCAAAATTTTACGGCACCAAGAAAAACTTTTTGCGACAATGCAAACATCTTTGCTACATTTATTGTACTAGGGATGGATGTTGAAAAAACAGCATGTGCTGCGTTCAAGTAGGGATAGGTATCTTTCGTATTTGAACCGGTTCGGTTCCAACTGTCAGTATCAGGGTATCGATACCGGTCCTGAACAGTACCACTTTTCTGATACTTCTGTTCTGTTGTTTGTGGTAATAAAGGTTAATTTATTCAACAATATTTTTTATCAAAGAACAATCACTTTAACAGTTACTTCTCATTAAATAAAATCTGACAATTGATAAAACATCATACGTACATTTAAAACACAGTTAAAAAAAAAACATAACATAACATAACATAACAAAGTATAAATACCCAAAACAAATTATTACTAATTAAAAAGTGAAAAACAAAGTTCTTTACAATGACAACATAAAAAACAAAGTTAAGCAGTAGACAGAAGATAAAGAATTGTATTGGTGTTATTTTGATTCCTTGTGCAGTCTTTTAAACACATTTTCAAGAATGTGCCTCCTGCACAGAGCACAACGAATTCGAACCCAACTTGGAGTAAAATCTTGTAAAAAATGACAGTTGGAACTGCACAATTGGGACTCGGGAGCAAACTCATTCTATAATATATTGTAACGATGCCACACACATTACATGATTCGAATCGGTGGTTGAAGACAAACATCTACTATGTCCACGCCGGGGAGAGGCGGGCAATGCGGTGGTGCTCCCAGCATATGGCAGCCGATGGCGGCGACATCCTGCTGCTCAGCCTCAGCACCAAGAAGTCCACGCAACAGGTGTGGCACCATGCTCAACCACAGCATGCTAGGAACCGCGAAGCTTCACTCTCATTTGGCTTGTCGGAAGTCAAATCTCGCTTGCTTCCACCCAAACCCGGAAATGTAACATGAATGAAATCCAGCGCGAGTAGGTGACAACAGTACGCTGGTTGAGCTCAAGTGCGCCATAGAAAATTACCAACACATCTACTCCTGCACAGTCACAACTTAAGACGTGCTTTGGAACATGTCACTGTCTGATTTAACGTGCCGTCTTCAGTACCCATCCCACCCGGAGTTCACTGTTACACTTACTCTCCGGTCTATTTTCTCACCGAATCTGTACGATTCACGTAGGTGAGCTACTTTGGTTTCAAAACGGCATATTTTGCCAAAAGGTGAGGGATTTCCATGCCTCATTTACTCTATTTGTTCAAATTAAAGCAGCTATGTGGAAGATTTAAAATTTCAAATCGCTACTGCCACCTGTGGCCGAAAACAAACTGCACGCTCGTACACGCTACGCGCACTCGTACGTGCACGACCTCGTTACTGAAGACTGGGCTCTTCATATCCAGTTAAACTATGTTTTCAGAGGTAAGAAGTTTTCTAATGTTATATAAAGCTGGCCACTTCACGGAATGAGACTCTCGATCCCCACTAAACAATTGATGTCCACAGGACATGCAGATCATATTGCTTTAGTCGGTCGAAGTCCAGTTCTGTGCTGTACTCCACAACGATTTGCAAATTACGTCAATCAATTGGACCTCATTCCGACGTCAATATGCAGTTACATATTGTAGTCACCACGCTCGACGGATATCAACCTGATTCAAGTCATTATTAGTTTGTCGCTCCCAGCCTAGTGTCATTGTGCATTAGCTGAGAGGTGGGCCATCATTTATGGAAATTGACGATTGTGAAAAACATATAGACCCATTCACTACTTAGTGTGATATGGCCGTGAATGTTATCGCCATTCAGTAGTACCGTTCACATTCCGCTAGCATAATGTAGCTACAATAGGCTGTTTTCACGGAGGAAAATAAGGCGACATTTAGCCTGATTGAAACACCGCGGAATGGAACGTCTGTTCTTCATAGTCATTCTTTTCTATTTCATTCAATCTTGCCACTCCTTTCACGCTAAATTTTGCCGTTCACCTCCTTTCACCCCAATAGTTACGACCGTGAAGTGATCGATCTTGAGGTTACTGCTATTTGAAAACAACATATTTTTTTCTAAATGTCACTCGCTTCTTACCTTTTGGAGTAGAAAGAAAGCCATCTGTGAATCACTTTTCTAATCCAAGTCCGATCTCAACTCTCTCCACCGCTGAAATGTCAAACCAATGTTCACTCTTGTTCTTGCCCGGCGTCGGTCACTATCAAGTTTAGATTTTTTTTTCGTGGCACTTGACATTGTTTTCATGTTTTGTTTTGTTTTTTTGTTTTTTTAAGCAGGCTTCCGCGGAGTAACAGCGGGTGTCTGGGACAGCGAAAATCTGTACTTAAGTTCCGTCTTCACGACTACAGGAAACAACGGAAGAGAACACGCATGACGTCACGTCCCGCAGACAGAGGGCAGGAAATTTGAAGGACTCGGACCGGACGCTTCCTAAATAATATTGGCCAGAGGCTTGAGTACACATTGTGAACAGCTAAGATGTTGATCTACCAATTAGAATATGTTTTAGTCATAAATGGTCAAATAAAAAGGCTATTGTTAAGATATTTTTTGGGGGAAATCCTCCATATAGTAGCTTTAAAGACATACAAGCATAAAAACAATGTGGTGGCAAAGCTTGCAACACAAGATAAATGTAAGAAACCAACTTCAGACTGTTGTTAAAAATATGCACATGAAAGTCTCCAAAGTACACCCACCAAACCTTCCGTTAATTTGCCATTGGTCATCAATGTTGCACAGAATTTTAAAATGTACAAAAGGACATTATTTCATTAGTGTATAATGTTCCCACATGAAACCTGGCCATCTTCCTGTTTACTTTTAGTTGGGCCTGAATTGACTGCAACACAAATTAATCACGAGGTTTCATTGATCATATTGTGCTTCATCCAAGTGTGAACAAGCCTTATTATACCTATCCTGAGGGTTTACCTGCTCCTCTTTAGTGTAGAGCTGGAAACACTGAGCCAGTGTGCAGGCCTGCGGTTGATGGTGCTGTTCTCTGTGCAGATACACACTCTCGGAGTCAGGGATGTACTCCTCCTCCGTGTGTCCGAACAGACTGCGGTTAAAATAAAGTCAATTTACTTGTGGTGTTCTGGGTTCAGACTATTAAGTTTAAACATGACGAAACCTGGCAGAGGCCAATTCATTTTTGCTGTATTGCAAGGCAGCTTTCCGCCGATGATAAATGGCCTTTCATTATGCCAGTGAATTACTTATTAAAATGTCTACAAAATAAAAGACATAATCAACCTTTTGACCGCAATTTTAAAGTGTACTCGTATCAAAGTGGCTCAGAGAAATATGCTTTTCTTGTGTTCAACTAACTTCTAGCATGTGGATGACAAAGTAGACCCCACTTACTAGTCTTTGGTCTCTTTGTCCCACTCCACCACAATCTTCACATGGGGAGGTCCACCCTGCCCACAGGATTTGTATGCTCTGAAACACCCACACACAAAACAACATCAATTCGTAGATAGTTAGTGAAAAGTTGTGTGTTGAACAAACCAAAGTACAATTTCTCACACAAGCATGCATTCAAACTTCAAAGTTCATCATATTTATCATGACAGCTCCTCTAAGGACAAAAAATCAACTGTGTTTTTCACTGATGCATCTTTGTGCTTGAGTGATGTTCTGGCTTGCTTCATGTAGGCCAGAAAAAAAAAAGAAGCATGTTAAACTGGCATTTTAAGACAAGCTAGGACCTGTCACTGAACTGTGCTGTGAGCTGATAAACAACGTGCTTCTTGCGGGTGTGATTGATGATAAGAGTGTTTTTCTTGATGTGAAATTTGAGATGCCAAAAAGTAGAACTGACCTGTCCACTGTGGGGTGACACAGCGGTCTCTCGTCTTGAGGGAGGAGGTAGGTGATCCCAACTACACCAACCACACGGAGACTGAAAGGCCCCACCTGTGGGTGGAGTTTATGTTTTTGTTTGTTTTTTACACAAAAACTCTGACAATTAACTCGATCTATTTAAAAAAAAAAAAAAAGTTTAATTTCCTACCTGAATGTAGACCCCGGGTCGCAAAAGATGCCGCATTTTCTCCAGAATCTCCTTCTGCAGTGTGTCCCAGGTGGCCGTGCGCTCCATGTACAGTACAAAAGGTAAGCCAAACCTTAAACAACAAAATCAACAAATTATCCATTAGTGTGGCAATTCTTCATTCTTTGGGTATTTTAGTACTGGGTCAAGTGTTATTTTGATAACACAAAACAAAGTGCACAGCTTAAGCCATGGAAGCATAACAGCACAGTTGGGTAGGTAAGTGTACCTTTTTGCTTGGTGGCCGATGCAGGCTCTGTTGCACACCAGCAGGATCATTTTCTCGGGTGCCAGATTCTTATTTGGGGATGTCACGGGAGTCAAGGCACCCTGCATGAAAGACGGTGTGCGGCCGTTTTCCACGCTGTACTTCAAGTTGTTGTGATTCAGGTTGGCCAGAAGACTTCCTGTACAAAGTAATTATACTCAACCGAAATATAAACTCCTGTTTTTGCTCCCATTTTTTTATGAGATGAACTCAATGATCTAAAACTTCTTCCACATACTCAATCTCACCATTTCTCTCAAATATTGTTCACAAACTAGTCTAAATCGGTGATAGTGAGCACTTCTCCTTTGCCGAGATAATCCATCCCACCTTACAAGTATGCCATACCATGATGCTGACTAGACACCATGAAGACCACTCTGAAAGGTGCAGTTTTGTTTTATTGGGGGGCTGGGGGCTGGTGGTCTGCGGTTTTCTGAGTCCCCAGAACCCCACTGAGTCCCCTCCTTGGACTCAGAAAGGGTCCCCCCAGCCCCTCTGAATCCCCAGTCCGTATTGACTGGTTTTCTGAGTCCACAGACCCCCCCCCCCAATAAAAAAATAAATAAATAAATAAAATGCACCTTTCGGAGTGGCCTTTTATTGTGGGCAGTCTAAGGCACACCTGTGCACTAATCATGGTGCCTAATCAGCATCTTGATATGTCACACCTGTGTGGTGGGATTAATTTTCTCGACAAAGGAGAAGTGCTCACTATCACAGATATAGACTGATTTGTGAACATTATTTGAGAGTTTTTGGAAGTGAAAACAAAAGTGTTGCGTTTATATTTTTGTTGAGTGTTGTTAGCTTTGGCTGAATTTAAGCTGCAAGTTTGTATAAATTTTTTATCCATGTTTGGTTGAGGCTTGATCCAATTCCATGCCTTTTTTTTTCTATTTATGCTGCATACATATTGCAATTATGTCACTTGAACCATGCAATGTGAATCCATCCTTTCACCCAAGTGAAATCTGTGTGAAATCTACAAGAAAAAACATGTTACCCCTTTTTGTCCGTAGGTTCTCCTGTTTAAATGTCTCCGGTGTCTCGAAGGCAAAGATGGAGTCGCTCTCTTGGATGATGTTCAGGTCATCATCGTCGTCGCAAAAAGAACGATGGAAGCCATCATAGTACATTTCAGTCAGGATGAACTAAAACAAACAAGTAAGTTAAGTATGTGTTTGAGTTGAAGGAGAGTGGATTTGGCTGTCAAGGTGCAGAAGTAACACCTGGTCCATTGGCATGTTGGTCTCACGTGACACGGCATCTCGCAGGCGGTACACGGTGGTGTTGAGGGGCACAGCCACCCCGATCCTCAAACAGTGAGAGTACTTCCCCTGGTAGACCACGGTGACGTATAGCGGCCTGGCAAACAAACACACATTTATTCACTTTAAAGAGGTTATTTTACTGCGCCGTAAGTTGAATTTGTACGCAAGGCTAAATGTACCACAGTGTATCATTAACCTTACACAGTTGTTAAGTTGTATTTTGAGTAAACCTATGTTTTGAATCATTCAGTCATTCCCTACAGCCTAATCACTATATAGCAATTAGTGGACCACTGGACCATATACAGTCAGGCTGGGCGATTATGGAAAAAATAATAATCATGATTATTTTGATTGAGATTGAATTCATGATTAATAAAACGGAAAAAAAAAGTCCTTGTTTTTATCCTTGAATTTTGAGTAAAGAAAATTTTCTAGAATCCTTACAAACTCAGATTTTAATCTGACTTAAAAGCAAAGTGAGAAATTAAATTAGTAAGAAAGTAAAATGAGAATATACACCAAAATAGCAATTGGAAAAAAAAAAAATACTGGGTGCTCCTGTGCGTTTTGGCCTCTTAGGGCAGTCTGTTGTCATGCATCAATGGATGCTTACAATGAGAACAGAAGAAAGTTCTGATTGATTCTCTTCTCAACTCAACTCAACTCAACTCAACTCAACTCAACTCAACTCAACTCAAGCTTATTTATATAGTGCTTTCAAACAGCCTGAGCTGTCACAAATTGCTTTACAGAAACACACAAAAAAATAAAAAAATAACATAACATAAAACATTAACACCAATACAATCACAACAAATCAACATTCTTCCATTCCTACATACGATTTGATGTTTGAAGCGGTTTTATATGAAAGAGGACAGAATCAGTCTCCTTTCATCATTTGATCAGAGACGTGAGCTCAGCATGCATGACGTCACACACGTTTGCAGCTAAGTTTGCTTATAAGCTAAATTCTATTAAAATAACTCGTTAGTCATAGATTGGAAAGAATTTGTACCTTTGAGTAGTGTTATCTTACCTGTGGTATTTCCACAGCATATGTGTGAATATTTGTTATTTGAAGGAAAATTACTCCTTACTGCTAATTTCCCATTAAGCATTTAAAATAGGATCCTCCATTCACTTTAGCATTAGCGCTAGGCTGTTTTAAAGCGAAGCATGTTTTGCATTTAAATACACAGTGGATGTTATCCTCCTTGTCGTGTATTTAGTTTTACAGTTAGCTCCAACTGATGTGTCATTAAGTAGCTTTTAGGACGCTTAGGAACGACAGAATCACACTGAATCGCTCTAGGCTTGCTACAAGCAACATAGTGCATTCAGGGTACTTTCACAATGTAGGAAACTTGTAAATGCACCATACCATTCAGCGTGTTCAACCATTTTCTTCGATTATTATGTTCTAAAGATCGAGAGAAGCCTAAATCGAAATCACAATAAAAATTTGATTAATTGTCCAGTAGTGTAGTGTTAGCACAATACCAGAATTCTGACTTTAATATTATACCTGTTTTAAGTACTTTCAATACCCATACTGAAGTCATACCATGGCAAAACCCTAAAACCTAAGACAAAGCATGACTGTGATATCTTAAATGGCAAAATATGGAACTTCAAATTCTTTAATTTTTATGAAGTCACGGTCAAAATAATACTGGCAGTGGAATATATTAAATACAACTGTATGTATAGATATTTCCTCTTTGTAAAATAAAACAAAAATTTGATAAAGCAGTTCAGATTTAAAAAAAAAAAAAAAAAGAAAGAAAAAGATTCTCGCTGCTTGTGAAATGAATAACGTTTAAAAAATTGAAAAATTGCTACACAGAAGAAAGATGTTTGTGAGATGCAGACATGTAAAAACCAGCACACATCTCTCTTTTTACCTCTGCTTTATTGTTTGGTCAGTTCATAATAGCCTTATTAGAAACGTAAAAACTAAGCTCAGTAGAGCACAGGGTTGTATTGAGCCATTTATTTCAAGTCTACTTGCATATAAAGGCAAACAAGTACACTGTATAGAAAAGCAGTTCATGAACCTGTGCGAGTTTCCATGTCTGTGTCACTCGCCTTTGTTTTTTCTGTATTGACACAATGCCGTGGTTGTTAATATTTGTCAACTGTGGGTTGTTAATATTTGTCAACTGTGAAGTCCTTTGAGATTTTTTTGTGATTAATGGGTATATAAATAAACTTGACTTGAATGCATCATGTGAACCATTGCTTACCTAGCAAGCATTGTCGCTCGCTACTTTTTGTTACACTGTGAGATACATAGAGCGCACTTTAAAGGGGATAACCTATGCTCGCTAGTCGCTACACATTCAAACGCCGCTACACAATGGAAAACCCAATCGAAAGGGCACCACAAGTCTGGACCATTGTAAACCAAGGACTCCCTGTTGTAAAACAGCAAAATGTTGACATCTCAATTTGTCCACTTACCGCGTGTGTGGTAGTGGGATGGGTAAGGAGATGCACAGGAAGGGGTCAAAGGTATTGCTCTGTTTTTGGCAATGGGGGCAGGTGAGGGAAGACCTTAAAAAAAGAATAACTATAAGTCAACTCATACTGTAGACACATGGAAAGGAATGTAGCAGACTTTTACCTGTACTGAGCCTGGAAGAGCTCCTGTACAAACGAGCCGGCCGAGAGGGGCGGGGAGGGTCCTTCTGTGGTTCGGTCATCTTCGTCGATAGGTGGCTGAACAAGCACAAACGTGTTTTGAGACGGCAGAACTGAATGTCATAAATAATGCAGGTTCAGCAAGCTTTTACAGTACCCTCGCAGTCATTCTCTTATGTCACATTCAAATTCCCGTTCTGGCTTTTGCACATCACATATTTACACAAATCCACACAGTATATCACCATGTCAAAACCTCACCCTCATGGTTGGCCTGCCGATGGATTTGACAGTGTTGAGGTCCTCGTGCACTCGGTCCAGCAGCCACAGCAGAAACTCTTGGGCGTCGTGCTGAGCGTTCCCTTTAAACTGTGTGGCGTTCTTCGACACCACATTCTGCAACAGAAATTCAGGGTGCGTTTAGATTAGCATAGCTCAGCATACCCAAAAGATAAGCGGCAATGTCTTTTACGTGCAGTACTATGCATCTTCAATTAATCATTACTGAAGTAGCTTTCCACCCCCCTATACGTTATTTAAGTGTATGGTGGTAGTGGTACAGCACTTGTATTCTTTGAGGTGATACTTGGTGGAAAAAGTTTAGGTGAGAAGCTCGCTCATCCGGGATGGACTCCGAGCTGCTGCTCCTCCGCGTTGAGAGGAGCTTTGGGCATCTGGCTCGGATGCCTCCTGGACGCCTCCCTGGAGAGGTGTTCTGGGCATGTCCCATGGGTGGGAGGCCCCGGGGACGACCCAGGGCACGCTGGCTATGAATGAGACTGTGAGACTAAGTCACCTGGCTGGCCTGGGAACGCCTTGGGATCCCGCCTGAGAAGCTGATTTAAGTGGCTGGAGAGAGCGAAGTCTGGGCTTCGCTGCTAAAGTTCCTGCCCCTGCGACCCGACCCCGGATAAGCGGTAGAAAATGAATAGATGGACATTTACTGACAGGAATTCTCTATAATAAAATTAAAACCTAATTTAATGATATCACGAAAAAAAAATGTGCATCAGAATGACCTTGCATAAAAAAAAATATATATATCACCAGATATTCATTCAATTTAAAATTAAATTTCAGTCAGAAGTACATAAAATTTAACATTTTAAAAATTTATTGTAGGGATCCTTTCGGATGGTTTCACATATTTCTCATAGGGATTTCTTGCTAGTTAATAGAAGCGATGTAACAATAGTGGCAGTATCATGATATTGCGATATTAAAATTGCCACAATATCGTCGCAGACGCTGCTCGACGGCCACGAGTGCAAGTGAAGCGTTTCTAAATGGGACTGGAGTATTGAAACATTATTTCTGTGTGTATGGTACACATCAACAGACACTACTGTTGAAAGGAGACTGAATCACTCCTCATTCATCTATTTTTGCTTCAAATTTCAAAGCATATGTAGGAATGGAAAAAAAAAAAAAGATTTGTTGGTTTGTTATGATTGTATTGTTATATGTTATATGTTGTGCTCTGTAAGAGCTTTGTGCCAGCTGTGTTTTAAAGTGCTATATGAAACAAGATAACTTAATATTTCCCCCCATCATACTGTGTTTGATAGCTGGCCCATGCTTTTTTAGAAACACACACACACACACACAAAAAAGTTCCCACAGATGCAATGTTCCATTTATGTCACAACTAAAAGGGAAGCAGAGCTGCATTAAGTTTTGTTGACTGCACAGATAAGCATTAGCTTCGAAAAGGGTCACCTTTAAAGTTTATTCACATGCTTAAAGAGTTTTGAACTTCTGTTGTGGTAAGAAAAGAGTCGGTATAAAAGTAAAACTGATGGTCTTTTCGTGCTCCTGCTATGTGTCAGTCTTACCTTAAAGTCTCGGCTGTGCTGGGGGGTGTACTCAAAAGTCCATAATGCCCGAACAAGCCCAGACAGTTGTTCTGTCACTTCCCCCTTGGCCATGGGACCTTTCTTTTGCAGATGAACATCATTTGTCTTTGGTTTGTCATCTTCGTTCGCCTCGTTTTGCCTGTAGTGCTCCAGGACGAGATACTCCGCGAACAGCTCCGTGTTGCTGAGGCATTGTAGAATAGCATTCATGAAGCAGGTATTGCCGTGGTTCTTCAGCCCGGCCACGCCAGGAATCCTCTCGCCGGAGAACAACAGCCCGAGGTCCCCGTCGTCCAAGGGTGCTTCCTTAAGTCCGGACTGAAACGCGGAGAATCCTCCGTCATCCTTGTCGTCATCGGTTTGCACTTCCGAACCAAAGTGAGACAATGCTGTGAGAGTCCTCAGGACTTTGCTCATAAAACTACCCACGGAGCGAACCGAGCCTCGCCTGAACAGCTTCTTGCCGAAGCTCGTCTTCTTGTCCTTGCCGGTGGCCTTACACGACATGACTGTACTCTCCACTAGCCAGAGTCAAGGGAGACCTTCAGCGGCGTGCTGTCCGCCAACGCTCCATTGCTCAAACAACCCCGAGCAGAGTAAACTAACCCTTCGCCAGGCATAACATTACCGCTGCAGTATCTCGCCCCATTTGTTAAATGACATACCGAGAACTGTAAGACCACTTTAGATATATTAAAACCACCGCCGCGCTCGCTTGTTCCTTCCTGGGTGGCGGCTGCAAGCTCCGTCCAGAGTTGCCTCACATTGCGGTCGACTGCCGCATAGCAACGAACCAACTCCGGCTTACCTTTCGGTGGAAGACTGGTAGTGTTAGCCGATGTGGCTAACGCTAGCTACACAAACAGGGGCCGAAAAAACGGCGCCGGTTGTGCTCAGCAGAAAAGTCCAGGTCCAACATGCAGCGATATTCCTCCATGGCGAGCGCATGGAGACATTCCATGTAGAGAGCGTGTCACATGTGCAATTATTTGAACATTGTTTGCATATTTGGAGGCACGTTCGTTATCGGGTGCCAAGCAGCAGAAGGCTTTCTGTTTCTTCTTCTCGTTGTTTGTTTTGGCAGACGAGTGGCAAGGAGTTAAACGCGGATTTATCGCCTCCTATCGCACGGGCGTATAAACAACAGTGTCGTCCAGCCGTTCTCCGCTTTGCATGTTGATGGCGCAATAAGCACGCAGTTTAAAAACACAAATCGGACACCTTACTAGATACGAGTGCAAAACTTTGTGTTAACTAAACAAACTACTACTTGCATAACAACGAGCCTCAACAGTAGAGTGGTTATTATGAAGATTAATATTATTCTAATGTGTTATTTATTGATTGAATATTTTTTTAGTTGTTACATATAATTTGTTTATTTTGGTTTGTTTGCTCTCGTCTCACTGCGTAGTTAGTGTGTACGTGCAGGGCAGTTATACATCAATAGCAAAATAAAAAAATAATAATAATAAAAATAAAAAACAGTGACATGATGATGCGGCATTCAACAGGTTGTAATTACAGTAATCAAATGGTGATGGATGAATAATAAATTAAATAATTAGTGGTGAACGATTAAAGAGCGTGCACATGAGAACAGGTCATATAAATAACCCCTTCACTTGGTATTCAAGCAGGCAGAGGGAGCCAGCTGGAGAACTTCTCTCATGACGTGTCCATGGAAACAAGACAAAGAGTAGGGAAGCATTGTGCTTATGTTATTTTGTCTGGGATAATGTCATAATGTGACATAATTAAAAAGGGAAGTCAATCGTTTTGTTTTCCAACCAAATGAGTCCTCGGTTGTTGTTTTTTCCCTCCCCACGGGGCTGGCCGCCCGTCAATCACAAGTCAGGCTGGCCTTGCCATGGTGAGGAAGTGCCACACAGTCGAGGAGGTCCTTAAATGCGTCAAGCAACCAATGGGGACACAGCCGAGGTTTTGGTTCTCATTAAATGAGGTGACTAAGAGTAGATTCATTTGAAATTGTTATCAGGGCCTATTATCCTCTTGAACATGTATTGAACACTTGAATTGTTTTGCCCTTCACATAGAGATGATCAGTACATTAATGCTGCTGTTAATGATTATTCATCTTTGGGGGTGCTGGTTTTATTTTATTACATAAAAAAAAAGAAGTAACATTATCAACCCGATTCACATTTTTATGTTTTAATATTGTTCTTCAATTTTGTATAGGTGTATAACAAAAACAGAATTGAATGGGCAAATCAGTTTTATTTTAAGATGGTCTACATATAACCTGAACTGGTTGAAAAGCTATCAAAAAGTTACAAATCGATACGAGTTGGTTTGGCGACGTTAGACTGTTTGAGTGTTTGATTGGTTTGACTGGTTAGCACATTCGCCTCCCAGTGCTGTGGACGCAAGCTTGAGTCCGGGCCTCGGCCTTCCTGGGTGAGCAAATATGCCAAAAGCTTCAGATACTCGGCAACCAGACCAGATCGTATCCCATCCATCTCCCAAAGACAGTTGAGATAGGCTCCAACTCACTTGTGACCCTGGTGAGGTCAAGAACTATAGAAAATTAATGGATGAAATTATTTTACTATATTACTATATTATATATATATATATATATATATATATATATATATATATATATATATATATATATATATATATATATATATATATATATATATATATATATATATATATATATATATTTATTTATTTTTTAACAATTGCTGTATTTATTTTGTTTGTTAAAGTATATGCAGTGCCAGAGAATTCTTTGTACGCAATTCACGGTAACATTCAGTAATTTCTGCTGAGAGCGCTGACCAGAAGTTTTGCTATAGCATGCAGCCTAGTCAATTAGAGGCTCGGTAATCTTGTGCTTCAAATTGTCGGTGTACAAATACTCAATAAGTTTCTTAGCGCCTCAGAGACCCCCTGCACATATTTCTCTGACTTTGCGGGATACAGCGACATGGGGAAAGCAAAAGAACTGCCAAAGAACCTGTACGAGAAGCAAGTTGAACTTTAGCAGGAAAAAGTATGGGGCCATTTGTTTCATCATGGCGCCTAGAGTTGCTATGATGTGCTATGATGCATTAGCAAGCAGTCTCTCGTTTGAATAAAATAGCACCAAGCTGCACGCTTTTTGAGCCAGAGATGATAAAGCATGTGAGAAATCACATTTTGTGCAAGAAGAGAGGCACCTCTCGCCTGCAGGCATATAATTATGTCCCTGTGTCTTTTTAAAGCACTTCCATACGTGCTTGCACGTTGTTATGCACAAACAGAAAGGTGATAAATATGCCTTATATGTACTGTGCTGTGAGTGCATGCCATCTGCTTTGCTGGATTGGCATATGCTGTGCACAGTTACAGTTTACTATCACCAGCATCACAGGAAGTGACATTTCATGGTTATTAACGAAATGTTAATTGATCTTTCATTGGCCAAAAAAGTTAAAAATGAGGGAATCAAGGTGAGCGTGGCATAAAGTTCTGTCATAATTACTTAAAGCCTGTTTCACAGAGGACTAACGTCAAGCTCTTCAAGGCTGAACAGAGACCTGACTTCCTTTTTTTAGAATCCTAATTAGACTCCTGACAAAAAGTATTTTTATGCCTCAACTTGGTGATAGAATGGAAGTTTTGACGAGTTTAAAGGGCAGAAGAAAGTTAAAGTACATGAAAGCCACTGTGACTGATGTCCAAGAGACCGCACTTTCCATCATCTGTGAAAAGAAAAAAATCCCTCAGAGCCATCCCTCAGCAACAGTCGAGTGATGCATTCAAGTGCAAGTTCTGGATGGAGTAATTTAAGGATTTCACTTAAGAGATTGCTTTCATTAAGCATCACATGTACACAGAGCACAGAAAACACATATTATGTTATAATTTGAGCAAATTAAAATAACTTGAAGAAAAAAAAACTCCTTTAGTATTTGAAGCCCAAATCACAATGTCTACGTTTGAATTTGTGGTTCAAAACATAAAATACGAACTCTTATAGAAACATAAATACAACTTGCTTTAAAATAAATTTCATCGTTAAGACGTCATCACTAGACTATTGTAGTTTTCATTAATCGTAATTCTTCAGATATATTAGAATTATGCTGTTTCCCACTCTCTTCGAGGGACCTAAACTTACCACCAGACTTCCTATGACCATATTTGGGCGCTCATCTGGGGAAAACGTGAGCTTGGCAAAGCGTGTTGAAGGTCTAAAAATGAGCTTTTCTCTGTCGCCTGTCACAAGAAAAACATACAAATCTTCACTGGCAAGTTGATTACACGCTCGAGCTGAGTCGTGCCGCGGAGAGCAACTGTGAGCCAGGGCGACAAAACATTTGAGAGCGGACAACTGCCCGGAGGAGACACACAGGTAAGCCAAGCTGGACGTCTCGTCGTTTAATTAATAGCGCCTAACCGATGCTTTAGTTCACATTTTATGTCATGTATGTTTTTATGTTGTTCTAACTCACATTGCTATCACTTGTGAGCTTCCTGGATTGACACCTGTTGAGCTATTAAAATAAGCATCCATTCATTAAAAGGGGATAAAGTTCAGGTATGGCAACATATAAATGCATGTTGAAAGCTCAAGTTTGACCATTTGATAGCATATTTTTAAAATGCTAATCTTGTCACAATGACCAAAAGGTACGTTCATTTTTCATTTTTAATTAAGACAGTCTGAGATGATAGTGTCATGAGTTAAAATGATGCTGCCCTGTTTCAAATAAGGAGCACAAGCTTTGTCTGTATGTATGCTATTCTTCATCGATTGACCAATGCAAACTCTTATTCTACTGTTGTTACACACACACATATATATATATATATATATATATATATATATATATATATATATATATATATATATATATATATATATATATATATATATTATAACTTGGATACAGACATGTGCAGGTTAATATATATTATAACTTGGATACAGACATGTGCAGGTTATGCACAAGTTTGCCATTGGGGGAATGTGTTATTATTTCATTAGGAGACGTGAGAGTAACAGTTTTTCACACAAAACTGCAACAATGAGTTTTAAGTGAGTGTGTGGCCAATAATTACAAATACAGGCTGAAATCAACAATGTCAGATGCACGAGTAGGCGAACAGAGAGCCACAGAGTGAGAGGAAGCAATGGTTTGCAAAACAGAGAAACATATGTGCCGTCTGAAATCTCCATACCTAAAAATATCCTCCTATGTGTAACTTTCCCCACTTTCCTTCAGAAGCCGCCTGACTCCGCTTTAGACTCATTTCCACGCAGCAATTAGTTGTGAATTAATCACTGTTGACCTTTTTATCATAGGCATCAGTGTTATTTATAGCGGGGGATAATGTTTTGTTCTCATTGGCGCTCAGAGGCACCATAACAACATTGCTCATATGTCTTTAATTTCAGCATGGATGCGTGCCTTTGTCTCCTTTCCTTGGACTGTAAAGGCTGAGTTATCTCTAAAGTGCTTGGAGTGAGTGAATGTGTGAGGCCTTGTTGTCGTTGCACAAACGGTATGGTGCCTGCCTGCTCAGCTAAGGTGCACACGCGCCGTGTAAAAGCTCTCAATTCCACTGGATTTTCCGCACCGGATCAATAGCTGAGCCAAAACAGCTTTCAGTTGCTTTGACAGAAGCCACCAGGAGCTTGGGGGAATAGAGTGACTGACTGGATTTCTCTTTTTCTCTCCCTCTTAGATTTTAAGCAGGGTACACACATATCGATAATTGACTAAGCATGGAGCATTTCCTGCCCTTATTAATCTTCCGATTGCTAAATTACAGTAATGCCCCCTAGAAATTTTCAACAAAGCAGCCCCGGTTGTATGTTTGACTTAGATCTACAAAAACCTGGAGGCATATGACCTATCAAAAGGCTAAGCGCTTTCAAAAAGTGTCTTGGAGCCATATGTTAATGAGGAAGTCTGCTATTTTGGATTTACTTTCAAATTTTGCCCTATTTTTGACTTATTAAAAGAGGTCACATTTTAAAGAACTCCTCCCACAGATTTTATTTGATTGACTTGAATCAGATGACTCGGTGACCGTCTCCAAAATCCCGATCGAGTAAATCTTAACAATAAATCTAATAGCGATTATTGCAGTACACACCTACTTATTGCTTCTGTTTGTTGAAATATACATGGGAAAATGGCTTTGAATATTTAAATCATCACATATTAAATTGGCCTTGCAATATTGAAGGGAAAGCATGCAATTAGATAGTTCAACTTTTTTTGGCTGTAGTGTGGATATGGTTGGTCATCTTGAGAAGAGTTGCAACCATTTCCCTCATCATGTGTGGTCTCTCAAGTTTTAAAAATAATTGCGGTTTGCGGATTAACCTACAGGCGCAAGCTTTTCTGTGTGTCCGAATTTTGTGTCGCATAGCTGTCACTTTGATTCACTTGTCCCTTCAAGTCCTCCAAATTGAATTGATGGTTCATTGTCTCTCGGGATGATGGAGGATTTAGCAGTGGTCTCTTTGCCTCGGGATTGATGCACATGAAGGTTTCACATGCTGTTTCCCATCCTTTTGAGCTCACTTCCACTAGAATATCAACCTACGTTCCATCAATCAGTGCTATGCAGTTCAGTTTACCAAGAACAGTTAGTAACCACAAGAATTCAGCTTGACTCTCTTGAGCATTGCGTCTCGTTGGGTTGGTGACAGTTACCGCAGTTCGTATAACATTATCACATTAGCATAATCCACCAATCAAGTTAAATCAATGGTCTTCACTCGCGCGTTTCTCCCTTGAGGAAATGGTAGGAAAAGCACTGCTATCAATTACAGCGCTATGGAGGACTCAAAATGTTGCTCGGGAACACTTGGCCTCGGGAGTGAACTTCAAAGGTGTTTAGCATCTATTTGAAACTACCCAGCATAAAAAGTAGTGTGTGTGCGATCTCCTTCACTTGACAAGCCGTCAAGAGGGCAGCCACACGCCCAACTGTGTGTACATTGAGCTGCATTTTGACAGGCCCATTCGGACATTAAGGCTCCTCTGCCGGCCTTTTGTGAAATTCCATGTACCTGTATTTACTAGCTCCCTTCCCTATGCCGTTACCATAGAGACACTCAGTGATGCACCTTTAGCTGCAGGGCTCATCGTCTCGCTTAGAAGAGACACTGGTGAGCGAGTGTTCCCCTGGCATGCCGTCAGCACCAATGTCCGGAGAAAGGCATTTACTTGGCCTTGACTGCGTTTCCCTGGCAGCTGTTTAAACAGCAACAATCCATCCCAGTCCAATTCCCGATCGCTACCAGGGATACCCGCTTTGTTACCACAAAGTGAAATCCTGCTGGGAGAGGTCCATGGCAGTAATTGAAAGGAGTTCACCTGGGAGGCAGCTGCTTGCTTGTTGCCTGTCAGCACGAGCCAAGTTGTAAATGACGTGCAGAAGTGTGTGACCCCACCCTCAGCGCAGCGCAGGAAACATTTTCACTTTCAGCGATACGCTTCGGGAGGTCTCTCGGAGATGCCGTCGAGTGAGCTGCTGATCAAGACGTACGCGCAGCGGAGCGTGAAAAACATCCAATCGTTTTTCACTTGGAGAGGCAACAAATGGACATGCACTTGGATGCCACATTACTCACAAACTGGGCTCACACTCGGAAATAATGTTAAAATTGTCGGTGTGAACAAAATGTATACCTTTTTAGCTTGCTGATCATTGAATGACACGGTGGGTAGTTGTAGAAGTGCGAGGTCCCAAACGGGGCATTTTAAATGAGTGACAGGTTTTTTGTTTTTTTTTAACTGCCTCGTTAAAAATTTGATTTTGGCAGTGCTTTTTCTGCTTCAAAATGATATTGCACATATTATAACACAGCAACAAAATAAATATTGAGTCTCGTGTACAGGCGGTCGTCATTTTACAGCGGCAGAGGTTCAAACAGAGCAAAATGATCTCCATAGAAAACTGACGCATCTGGTGCATTTACTACCTACTTTCATAGTTTGAATTTCATCCAAGAGCATTATTTACTGACAATTAAATTACTTTATTAGTAGGAAAAATCTCAATGTGTATAATGATTATTGTGTGTGCGGGCGTGTGTGTGTGTGTGTGTGTGTGTTGGGGGGGTAATTGCAGCTGGTGCATAGAAGACTCCTGAGGCCGGATTAACTAAGGCCTTGTACACACAACGATTGAAAAAAACCAACTTTTTTTTTAATTTTTATTTTTTTATCTGTGACAGACCCCACTTACAATTAAATCAGGCATTTAACAGTTTTTGGTTGTAGAGTACCTAACACATGATTCTGTCCCACCCTGAATCTTGAAACAAAGTCCACTGATGCAGATCTCTTGCTTATTTGATCGCTCCAAACTGAAAAACAGACACTCCCCAGAGGTGTGCAAATTTTTGTTGAGTGTTGAAAAATGGCACTGTGATCAAGAAAAAACTTGCTTCTTGGGATCTGTGGAACCTACTTTTACACACACACGCACACACACCCCCATCCCCACACCCCCACATGCACACACACACACACACACACAAATGACATTTGGTAGGACATATTTTGTTTTACTTACGGCTGCTTCCTTATTCATCAGTCAGGGCGCTTCTTTGATTGGTTATATTCCATTCTTATCACACACATGTCCACACAGTCAGTTTGACACTTGGAGATGTCGGCTTTCGTACAAGAATGAAGATTTGTCGTCATAACTATTGAACATGTTTCATATTTAAGATTTATGGCCCCACTATCATCGTGACAAATCCATTCTTAACACACATCAGACATATTGTAAAGATAATCTTATAAGACAGAAAATAGTCGGGCATTTGATGTCCTTGTTTGGGAAGGGGTAAAATCGATTGTCTTTGTGTGTGTAGTACCTGACAGTAGATCCCAAATAACGGGCAGGCACTACGTTGTATGTTCACCCCAGCAGATCTTATCTAATAAGACTGCAATCTTTTGCTAAGATCCCAAATAGCTGTGGTTTTCACCATGTCAAATTTAAAATTAAGTTTGAAGTGATGGAATTGGAAGTGTTAGTGGAAAAAGTAAACAAATATATAAAGAAATCTATCACTCTTATGTTTGTGAAAGCCAGTAACTGCATAATAGCCATGCTTTGTTTACTATTTTTCACACAACTATATTAAAGAAAAACTTATTGCCATTTGAATGTTCTTGCTTCACAAAACAGCAACATCTACAGGGAAATATGTACTCTCTCTGTCTCTGATGAATGAAGTGTGGGCACTTAGATCTATCCTTTATTCTCTTTGATGTTGTAAATGAGTTCTGACCACTCTGACGATGTCTAGTGTGGGTTATGTTATTTTCTTTTGCCGTTTATCTGCATTTTCTTTAATGGGCCTTTAATCAGAACTGGAAGAATTTTCCAACACTTTCTCTCAGCGGGATGCATTTGAAATGACCCATTGATGATATGTGGCAGAGAAGCAAGTCAAAGTCGCTTGAGCCTAATGGAGTGGTTGCACCATGAGGGTGCCAGATGTCAGCCTTGCGGATCAATACGACTGACCGCCGATGCAACTTGCACTTCCTCACGTCTGATTTGGTCCGAGATGGCAAGTCAGCTGATTAAGTTGACTATTGCACTAACAATCTGTATGTAAAGTACACCTGCAAAATTGAATGATATCAATACAAAATCTGACCTTCTAAATATATTTATCCAGCATCTAGGAGAATATTCACTTGTTTAAGTCAATTTCTGCTTGCACACTAAGTTTCAAGGTGCCGCAATTCTTCTGTGCAGACTTCTGAAACATCCACCATGTATAAACTATGTGCAGAACCACCAAATATGCAAAATGCAAATTGAAAATTGATTAATTTAGAACATGCAATGTGATTTGTTAAAGTTGTAATTAATTGTAATGGCTGCTTAAATAGCACATGTGAGGGGCAGGTGTACTTTTGCAAACCAACATAGAATGCACGCGGAGGAAGCAGGAGCTCAAAAACAAAAAGAACACCTGATTGAGTGTTTAGATTTTCAAATTAACAATGTGATAAATGGCCACCATATATATATATATATATATATATATATATATATATATATATATATATATATATATAATTTATTTTTTTCAACACATTTACTACATAGCAACATCCAAAAAGAAGAAGGGCTGACGACTTTTCTTAAAAAAAAGAAAAAAAAACATGTACCGTAATGAACACTTCAAACACGTTTAAAATCCTCCGTAACAAATAAATTCCGGAGTCTTCCATAGGTTTTAGCCGTTGCCTCGTCCTAAAACTGGCGACTCAATTCTGACTGAACTGGGGTCCCCCACCGCTGGCCATCACAAGTATGAGTCTCAATTCAATGTTTCTCTGAATCTCTGCTAATATTGTGACTTTTGAGTTTGTGAATGACTTCCTTTTAATCCGATTGAGACTAAAGCAATCTGGTTAATGGTATTAATTCAAAACGGCGTCCACTCAGATTCCCATTCCGCTAATTGTCCTCTATTACACTTGGCTAATAGCAGCAGCCATTGTTCTGCTTGAAGTGCTCCCGCCCGAGGCCCCCTCCCCTCAGCCTCACCAAGCTTCACAGACGTGGCCTGTCAACTTTTTAAAAGAGTGTTCGACCGAGTCGGGCCGACTGTGTGGAACGGCGTCTCCATCAATCACTCTAACTCTCTTGTGCATCTTGTCAGCCGTCCTTTGTGAGCTCGCTCTTCCTCACCTCTCTCGATTTGCAATCTCACACAAAGGGCTTCGCGAGATGTGCGGGTGTAGTGAAAACGTACTTGCGCTGGATTTACACTACAGATCCAAGCACCCAATTCCGACTGAATGCTCATTATCCATTTTTCTGAATGTCTGTTTCCATATACATTTCAAGTGAAACAGATTAAATATTGTAATTGCGATGTAATGTGCGTCCCCCCTCAAAGTCCACTTCTCGTATTTTTTTGAAGAAATACAAGCCATGAATTAATCTGTTACAATAATTAACATTGGAACAGATTATTGTATGTAAATGTTTTGGTCTTATAGGTTAGGTGGCATACGTTAAAATAAATGCAAATGAACCATGAATTAATATGAAAGATTGTTTATCTACTTCAGTTGGAGTTGTTAACTTACTTGAACACTTTGCCTTCAAGTGTTCATTATGACAACTTCACACACTTCTACCAAACAAGTGTGGCGTAAATATAAGTCCAGAAATCATATTACAACAATAATGCAAAAACAAGTCTGTGACTTTATCATTTCAACTTTGCATGCTTCATGAGGCAGTGATACCTGCCAGTGATACCATGTATGTAAACCTACATAAAATAAGGCAGTTATTGTTTTTTTAGTTTTGTTTTTTGTTTTTTTGTTTTTTCAGAAATTGCAGCCTTTGCAATTTGAAAATTCCATTCTACTACATTGCAAAGTCGATTTGAATTTGATTGTTCAGGCCTAGATTGAGTCTTCCACTGAAAAATGTACAAGAGGATAACCTCAACATTTACTCCACTGGTGGCCATAGGAAATGATTTTGCTTTTGATCATCAACACACCTTTCGGCATATTTAAATATTTACTCCTCTGGGCAGCATGGTGGATGACTGGTTAGCAGTCCGCCTCCCAGTTCTGAGGACTCGAACCAGGCTCTGGCCTTCCTGTGTGGAGTTTGCATGTTCTCCCCGTACCTGCGTGGGTCTTCTCAGGGCACTCCGGTCTCCTCCCACATTCCAAAGACATGCATGGCAGGTTAATGGGCGCTCTGGATTGTCCCTAGGTGTGCTTGTGAGTAGGGATGGGTACCAAAGACGGTACTTTTGTGGTAGGTATCGATTGGAATCGGTACTTCCGATTCACGTAAAATAAAACGGTGCCATGTTTTGGTACTGAAGCACGTCGTTTTAAGTTGTGATTGTGCGGGAGTATGTGAGTTGACTATTTTTCATGGTGAACTTGGACACAACGTTATATGCAAATTACGCACCCGGCTTGCTGGCGTCCCCCACTCGTGGGAGCCTCGCCGGTCTGGAGCCGCGTGGTCGGTCGGCGGAAGCGACTGGCGGCGAGCGGGTGCCGCGGCCCCGGTGGCAGCTCAGCTGAGAGACCGACCGCCCAACCCGCGGGTGCCACCGTTTCTTGCTCGGTCCACAACACAGCATTCACTCAAACGGGTCCAAGCCGGGCCGCAGCTGGTGGAGGAACACCAACATTTCCGGGTTTGGGAACTAGCGAGACTTTTGTGCCTCCCGCCAAACAAATACATACAGTTTATAAAGGAGGAGGAAAGCCTGCGCATCCGGCGGAAGCTGGAAATGTCTGCTTCCTCGGAATCAGCGCACATCTGGGAGGGAGGTGTCAGCAACCCCACCGAATAGAATCATGACAGAAGGTAAACGGCTTCACCATCATTAAGGTATAGAGACATTGTAATTTGGATGTACAGTAGGCTATTACTCTTGACTATATTTACAATCGCGAAAGCTTGTGGCCAAAATGTAGCGAGCATTACAGACCACGTCGGGTGCAGTCAAATGATTAATTTGAACACAATTATTCTCTTTTTTCACATCATGTCCCGTTCCAACTGTTTTTTTTTTTTTTTTTCACTGTATTGAGTGCAAAGTGGGTCCGAACTTAACTCAATGCGCGGCATGTGGCAACCTTTATGTTCTGGAAAAATAACTGCACAAAAAATGGAAAACATCAATTATTAATTTATGTATTTACTGTTTAACTTAGTTCTTGTGTTATTCATTGCATAGAGCTTTGCTTTACAATTTTTGTAATATTAATTTATCTGTTTTAGTGATACTTAAGTAATTGTAAAATGTTATACATTTGTTTTTGTTTTTTTGTTTTGTACTATTCTTCTCTGGCTCATTTGTTTTACATTTTTGTTATTTGTCAATGTTTATACAGTGGAACCTCTACTTACGAACGTCTCTTCATACGAAATTTTAGATTTACGAAACGCCTCAACGGGAAAATATTGCCTCTTGTTACAAAATAAATTTCTAGATACAAAAGGTAAAAATACATTACCGAACGCAGCATACTTTAGGCTATGGCTATTTCCTACCATAGGTACCTATGAGTGTAAATACTACATCGGTGTTTGTGCATGTTTCTGGCATCCCATTGGCTAAGAGGAACCTCTACCATAGGTATCTATGAGCGTATACTAGATCGGTGTCTATACAGCTTCCTCAATATTCATCCCGCGGCCCATGAGGTGTTCCGATAGTTCTTCGTAAATGTATGAACTAACGGCCAACGACGGGCCTTTTTAAAAAAAAAAAAAAAAAAAAAAAAGATGCCTCGCTATACCGGAGGTTTCCGTGAAGTTTCAGAATTAGTTTAAAAGAATCGCCCAGAAAAAAGTGTTCACCAGTCAGGCGTTTGCTCACTAAGATTTTCCGAAGGATTGTTTAAAAAAAACATCCATGGATCAGTTCTTTTCAAAACACCAGTCAAAAAAAAAAAGAAAAAAAAAAGAAACACTCCTGAGAGAGGAGAACATGAACCAAAGAGGGCAAAAAACGATGAGGACAGCAGTTAAAAAGGTAAATGACCATCATTTTTATTCTTTACTGTATTCTTTGTTTTTTACATTATGCACAACTCTCATTTATTGTGCATTAATCTAATTGTAACATGTATTTGTTACATGTTTTGATGCATTTTTATGCTTTATAAAACATTTATGTCTGCGTTTTGGGAGGCTTGGAACGGATTAGGGCATTTACATGGAAAATGCGTCTCTACTTACAAAATTTTCTACTTAAGAACTTTCTTCCAGAACCAATTAATTTCATAAGTAGAGGTACCACTGTATATTGAAAAGTATTTGTTAAATTGATTAGAAAAAAAATACTCTTAAATAACGCT